>NC_070600.1:12790147-13512647 GCF_027409825.1 Scomber japonicus | reverse complement strand
ATCCATCCATCCATCCATCCATCTAGACAGATGGACCCGAGAACAGACAGATAGGTGAAGGATGGATGGATGAAGGACGGAGGAGGGAAGGAGGGGGGCCTCGACGTCTTTGATCCTCCCAGCAGAAATAATCAACAAAGCCCTGGAGCAGGCCAGCTAGACCTAAATATGTGTGTGCGTCTGTTTGCTGTGTGTGTGTGTATGTGTGTATGTGTGTGTGTGTGCGTGCGTGCATGTGAGTGCCGTGGGGTGTTCTGGCTGCATGCCGAGACCAGCTCCCACAAGGAGTGAGATCAAAGACGGTGCTCTCCCTCTCTCTCTCTCCCTCTCTCTCTTTTTCTCGCTATCTCTATCTACCTCACTCTCTCATATTTCTCTCTCCCTCTCTCTCTCTCTCCTGAAATCACTCGTTATTGCTCTTCTTGATTTCTTCGACATTCTCTCATTTTCTACCCGCGAGCAGAGACCAGGGTAAGTGCTGCTTCCTATGCAAAGCAGGAAAGAAACGAAAGACAGATGAAGTGAGCAAAAAAAGTAGAAATAAAACTACAGGTTGAACCCATGTTCAGAAAAAAAAATCACACATACACATACACACACACACACACACACACACACACACACACACACACACACACACTGACCTGTATGCTTCAAAGCCCTCCTGGTTGCCAGGTTGTCATGGGAGCAATTGTTCTGGCAAGTGTGTGTGTGTGTGTGTGTGTGTGTGTGTGTGTGTGTGTGTGTGTGTGTGTGTGTGTGTGTGTGTGTGTGTGTGTGTGTAGCAGGAGAGAGAGTTACAGGCTGTTCTCAGTTCCCTTTAAACTCTGCAAATCTCATGACAACCGTTATCTCCACTTCACTTTGAGACACACAGTTCAGATTGAATTAACCCATTAGAAAAAATATGCTGAATGCTGTCCACTGTTTCAAATGAAAAGCCCCATTGTGATTGAATACGCATCTCTTCCATTTTCTTATCCCAGACATTTCATAATGAAGTGGCGCTGTAAATTAAGAAATCAAATTTAAGCCAATTGCTTTATCATTGGTTCACTGTCTGGTCAAACCATTCTTTTTGCAATGGAGACGATTATCATTGTCTTTTGCTTTGAAGCTGTGTTTACAGTAGTCGTCCAACTCTTCATCTACTGTTTTTCGCTCAATCTTTGGTCATTGATGTTCACTCAAGGGTCCACGTTGTTTCATACACATCATCGCATTACATAACAAATGACACCACTCATCATCCATCTACTTAGTCAAAATTCAATTTATTAAAATGGTCTTTCTAATGGTTTCTCTGGATTACTCAGGAGGTTCAACATGACATTCTTGATTTGGTGTCCTTTCTCAATTTGGGAGTGTTCAGCAATTTAGTGTAAGAGTCCAAAATGAATAGATTCTACACTTCCCACAATGCAACTTGACTGCATCTCTCTGCTAAACTCTCCAGGCCTGCTCCTACTTTTCAAACTCAGTGCTCCCACTTTGCTCTATATGCTATGTTTTGACAGATTTGTAGTCTTCAAGCTGAGACAACTCTTAATGACATCGTCTGGGTCATTTTGGCAGACTTTATAAATGTCCCCTAGAGACCACAGTGAAGAGTATACTCATCTTGATGTGTAAAAGCTGAACTCTCAAAAAGCCTCACTCTTCAAATCATGTTGTACAGTATCTTTGAGATTTAGAGGATGATTTATGTTCATGGAGGCCAAAAAGTCTACACCAATGTCTTTAAGTTTATATTAATCTATAAAAATCACATCATCATTTAAATCATAGCACGTGTTGGTTAGGTAAGTCACTCTTTTTAACAAGCATCAACCACATGCCACATAAAATGTTAACTGTGGTTATATAACTTGCTTAAATATACTAGTTTTATATTTAAATCAGCATATATGATTTCACATCTGACAGTGAAACCACCTTCCACTTCACAGCACCTCTTTCTTCTGTGTCGGCTGCAGGAACCGCTGAGACTCTCGAACGTTCTCCTGGATATTACTCGTTTTGCGTTGTTACTGATCTGGGAATTGAAGCTCATTTGCACTCTATGTATGTCGCCCTGCATAACAACATCAGCTAAATGTCTAAAAATGTAAATGTAATTGTGGAGATAATGTTATTTTCCTATTGAGACTCACAGAACGCTGCACAACGTGAGCCGAGTTTGTCATTAAAACAACTCAGAGGCTCCTTCGCAGACAAGAAGTTAACTTCATCTCCTCCCTGTTTCTCTTTTTTCCATTTTTTTTCTCCAGTAATAGCAGTTTCTCTCTGTCATTTTTAGCAATATGCAAATAGGCAACTTAATCCCACTCAATCAGTCCCTCTCCGACCCCCCCCCTCCTCCTTTCTATACTCTTGCTTTTCCCCATCGCTCCTTTTTTCACTCCTCAGCCTCCCTCTTTCTCTACATTCTCTTCTTCTTTTATCACCTCATCTCTCCTTCTTTTTCCCAACCATCTTTCCTTTTCTACCTCTCTTTTCTTTCCCTCTCTGTCGTGTTTTTCTCCCTCACACACACACTCTTTCTCTCTAGCAGTAGTCATTCTACTTATAGCCATGCCATAAATCAACCTGTCATTCTCCGTCATGCTCGCTGGATCTCACTGGGGCTCGTGGCAGACACACACACACACACACACACACACACACACACACACACACACACACACACACACACACACACACACACACAAATACACAGCGTAGGGATAGCAATGTGAGCCCACACATACACAAGTGCAAACACGCAAATACAGACAAGTACAAAGATCACACAAATGCAAAAACACACAAGCATGGTATGACTGTATGGACTGCACTGATAAAAATCTGTCAATAACCACACACACATTGCAAACTTAGACAATCCAAACACACTCAAGATTGATAGATAAGGAGGATGAATGATTAAGAGAAACAGAGATGCATGCAAGGATAACATGACGATGCCCACCTGTCCCTATATCACACACACACACACACACACACACACACACACACACACACACACACACACACACACACACACAGCTGAAAAACAGCTGAAATAATGCCCAGGTCTTCAGGGCCTCAAGGTTTACCCAACCAATTCTTTACATTCACCACTTCCTCATCTTCCTCATCGTGCTGTCTCACCCTTTTCTGTCTCTCTCTCTGCTCATCTGCCACTAATGAAGACATGTTTTTACTAAATGTATCTGCAAAATGTAATTAGTTTTTCCCACATAATTCATTTGTATGGTTATGTTAAGGCAACTCAAGATTCTTGGTTAAAGTCACAGAAAAAAAAGGGTCTCACAATCTCTTCATAACCTTAAAATGTTTCAGAGGCCTAAACCAGGATGTGGATCGTCTGGTGTCCAAGTCCTGTTCTTTGTCTGCCAGATCTTCCACCCAGACCTCCTCCTTACTATTTCTGTCTAGTGTAAGGATGTCACATTTCCTAAATTAGAAAAAAATTACCAAGGAATCTACTTCACGCAGCAATTCCTCCTTTTGCCAAATACCATTCTTCAATGTCTTATTAGGCAATTTTGTACGATTCTCCACATTTCCTTCTTTTGCAGTTCACTTCCCTATCTTTCTTTCCTCTCTTTCCTATTCCTTCATTCTCCTCTTCTTGTCTTTTTCTACCCAGATCAACATCTCCTTCAACATCACCTCTTCCTCCTCATTTTCTGAAAGCCGTCCATGACCAATGCAAGAGCCTCATAAAGACCCTTAGGAGTCAGAGGATTTCATGGGGCTTTGTGTTGAGTGAGTGTGTGCATGTGTTTATGTGTATGTGCGTGTGAGTGTGTGTGTGTGTGTGTTTATGTGTGTGTGTGTGTGTGTGTGTGTGTGTGAGTGAGAGAGAGAGAGAGAGAGAGAGGGGGGGGGGGGGCGAGAGAGGGGGGGGCAGTGGCATGCAAGGTCACGTAATCCTGTGGCCTCCAGATACTGTTATTGACACACACATACACACAGCGCTCCATGACCTGCACTGCCTTAACACACACACACACACACAACCTATGTTCGGAAAAAAATCACTCACACACACACACACACACACACACACACACACACACACACACACACACACACACACACACACACACACACACACACTATAACCCACAATGCCCTCAGTGTTATCAAGAATACAAACAGTTGAACAGATACTTTCTGGGTAAAACTTGACAGGAATGTTGGAACTCTATATCCTTCTTAAGGGATAAGGCAGGCAATACTCAATGTTTCTCATTGTCAACAAATTCCACGAAGAAACAAACAAAAAACCCACAATGAATTAACCTACTGATAAGTATTGTCTGTGTGGTGAAAGTCTGGAATACAGTAGCTTATTCCTCGGTGTCATGGACCTCTATTGTTGTACAAAAACTATCATCATTGAGCTGCACCATTGCACTGGGTATGTCTCTTTACAAATATGAACACAGATGCTGAAGTTTATTCATTAAAAGCACAATGCAATTAAAGACCTATGGCATTAAAAATTCTTTAATTTTAATAGAAAAACACCACATTCAGGGGAGTTGCTTGCAGAGGCTTAATAACACTGCACACTTTTCTCGCATCGGGTTCATTCCTCTCTGAAATTACAGCTTAAAAACAGATTTGAGACAAGAGTCAATGGTATAAACACGCCTTTTGAACCTTACGTCCTATAAGTTAAAAACTAACAAGCTTACGTGTCAGCTAGCTAACTTGTAGCACTGTTATACCCTTCAAATATTAATTGATTGAAAAAAATGGTTGAGTGATTAGCCTTGTACAAAGAAGCTTGGAGAGTGCTAGCATGTTCACAGCTTGCTAGCGTGAATAAATGTAGCTGTTTGCTCATCGGCTACAGTAGTTCACCAACTAGCCCAGCAAATATATCTCTGTTACCAAGCCTCTGCTCTGACACCGTCTTTTTTGCAAGGACATGCGGATGAATTTTGAAGTGCCACTGAGCCTTTAAATAGTCCCCAACAAAGGCATCATTTACTTTTGTTTGGGTAACATTTCCTAAAAACTGCGAAGCACATTTATTGTAGGTAATTACTCTTTAAAAAAATACTACAATATATTTTTAACATGTTTGATGATATGTTTTCTGTTATTTTAAGATACACATCTTCAGTAGGAACCAATAGGCTTGGGGCTGAGAAGAAACACACACACACTCACACACAAATACACCGATATAGTTTTCCAAGGTCGCATTTCAGGCATTCAGTATGTATCTTATACAAGCCCTCCTCTCTCACTCTGCGCTCCACTGCTCCGCTCTCCTCCTCTGCATTCTTCTCTCCTCCTCCCTCCATCCCTCGCTGCTCTCTCTCGCGCAAACACACATTCAAATGCACACACACATGCGCACCCACACACACACATGCACATTCTCTCCAGAGATGTGTCCGTTGCTCTGACCTCTCTCTCTCCCGGGAGAGCTGGCTGTCTGCCCAGCTCTCTCTTTTTCTCTTTCTGCCTCACACTTTCTCCTTTCGGTCTGTATCTTTCTTCTTCTTTCTCTGTATCTCTCTGTCTATTGATCTATCTTTTTTTCTAATCTCCTTTTGTCTCCCCTACTCCTGTGCTTTTCTCCTCCTTCTCTTACCCACTCCCTCTGTTGCATGTCTCCCCTGCTCTTGCCTCCTCTTATCTCTTCATCCTCCTCACTTTTCTTCTCTTTGCCTCCCTCTTCCTTTCATCGCCTCTCCTATGTCTTCCTTTTTTAACCCTCTCATTCCCCCTCTTCCCTTCCTACATCTCATCCACTCCTTCTCTCCTTATTTCAAGGCTTCCACGGTGCTGGTGAAGCTACAGGGCTCTGCCTGGGGCTCCTTGCCCAGCTCATGCTGCCTCTCTCTGGGCACAGTGCCCACTGAGAGTGGGCAAGGCTGAGGGGAGAGCTGGAGGGGTTTGTGTGTGTATGTGTGTGTGTGTGTGTGTGTGTGTGTGTGTGTGTGTGTGTGTGTGTATCAAGGGATGGTGAAAGGGGATAGACAAAGTGAGGGTAGAGGCAAGGCAAGAGGTTGAAAGAAGAGGAGGGGGGTTGTTGACAGAGACAGAGAAAGAGATAGAGACTGATAGAGGAAGACAATGGAAAGAAACAGATTTCTGTTGAGTCACACTTAGCTGGCTTGTGTGTGTGTGTGTGTGTGTGTGTGTGTGTGTGTGTGTGTGTGTCTGTGTGTCTGTGTGTGTGTGTGTGACAGAGAGAGTAGCCTATAGGTTTATTTTTCTTTTCTTTAAACTGTGCAGAAATCTGTATCTCCTAAATCTGTATTCCTAAATGACCAATCTTGTACATCTTGTATTTGTAGCTTTGGTCATCATTTATGTTGGTTATAATAAGGGCCACAACCAATTTTTTAATTACTGATTAATCTACTATTTACAATGTAGTTTGGCTTCAAGGATATCAGCAAAAGCTGAAAAAATGCACAGCTCAAGTTACCAGAGCCCAAGCTGACATCTTCAAATGTTTCAAATGTTTCAAATGAATGACAATAAATTGGCTAATTGACTGAATAGCTAATCATTACAGCTGTAGTTATAATGAACATCTGACTTCTTTTAAGGCATGTCTCTTTCTAAGATTTCTTAATTCATTTTTAATTTATGTAGAATATTTGTATTACTGATAGGAATGATGGACAGCTATATAGCACAAGACTCAAGTTGTCATAAACCAGAATCATAAACTGACTGTAGTGTGAGCATAGCCAACCACAGTGTTGAGAGACTAAACTGACACTGATGCTAATAGTCGGCACAAACACAGAGAGAGAAAGAGCGAGAGAGAGAGAGAGACAGAGAGAGAGAGAGCGAGAGAGAGAGAGAGAGAGAGAGAGAGAGAGAGAGAGAGAGCAAGCATCAGCACACCTGTACCCAGCTGCATGCAGTGAACAACAATTCCCCTGCTGGTCGCTAATGGTACAGCCCTGCTGGAGTGGAAGCAAATGGCCCGTGCCCAACCATGCATGATAGGAGGCTGGAGGGGGGGAAGAGGGGCCGTGGTCAGATGGAGGAAGTGATTGAGAGAGAGAGAGAGAGAGAGAGAGAGAGAGAGAGAGAGAGAGAGAGAGAGGGAGGCAGAAGTCAAGTGACATACTGTAGATGGAGGATGGAAATATAGCTGTGCTTTCTAACATGAATTTGGCAAAACCTCAAAAACAAAAACAAGCTCTTTACGGGAGAAAGAGAGAGAAAGGAAGAGAGGTTGGGGGAAGAATTCACACTAGTGTTTAAAATGTCGCCTTTAAGTGCTATCTCTTCATTTATGTTCTCGCTCTCCCCTACAAACAGCCAGTTTCCACCTTTTTTTATCATCTCCTGATCACTCCTCTCATTTTCTTACTCTCCATCTCCTCTTTTTCCTCTCACCCCTGTTGCCCTTTCTCTTTTTTCTCCCTACTCCTCTTCTCTCGTGTCCAGTCAGTTCCAGTTATCTAGCGCCCTCTGTCTGTGTCCATAGTTACTGCAGCACCATAGACTGAAACTTTAACCTATCTGAACCAAAAAAAGCTAAACATTTCACAACTACCAGTAAAGAACTTGAATTTAGTGACTTGCAGATTGGTGAACAATTTTTTGAAATGTAGCACATTAAAAAGTAATACCTGAAATTATGTGAATGTACAGTGTATGTAATGTTATCACTGATGTCTTTCTTTTGGCTTTCTTTATGTGTGTTACTGAAATATGTCCAACATTTAACCTAAAGCTTTATCTTTTAATCACACATGGGATGGATCAAATGTCCAGAAATACAAATGTACTTTCTATAAAAGAGATGAATGTCTAGCAATTAAGTAAAATTGCATACAAGTCCACATCTACATACAAATAGAAACATTCGGACAACGTAGTATGCCATTGCTTTTTAAAAATACTGCAACCTGAGATTAAAAAGTATACTTAAGCCATTTTAATTTTAGTCATATGCATCCAAAGACCACAGGAAAAGCTGCTTCATTTAAATGCATAATTTTAGAGCAACTGTCTGATGACCGTGAAGTCCTGCTGTCGTTGTCACATGCGCGCCACTGCTTCATGTATACAGAACGTCCTTGCACCAATGCCAACGAGACAGATCCCTGTACATTTATTGAATGTAATGAATACCACAATTCTGATCTCGATTCAAGCAGCGTGCACATTTGACAGATGATGCAGTGGCGCTGCAGCCGCAGACGCTGATGTGAAATATATGCTGCTTCTTGTGTTAAAATATGCAGGATGAAATTCAAGAGATATGGCGCTACAGAAGTGTTTTTTAACCCTTTTTTTACCCAAAGATTAGCAAGAGTGCTCAGTGTGAGAGCAGGTACAACCACAGACTGATATACTGGATCAGCTTTGCTCACTTCTCAACTGTAGCTGCAGATTGGAGAGTGTTGTTGAGTCACTGTACAGATTTTGAGTCCCACACTTAAATAGATTTTTGTTTCTGTACCACCACCACCCCCACTGATCCAAATACAACCAGACAGAGATTCAGCAGCTTCATAAAAAGGATGCTTGTTTGTGGCTCAGAGAGATGCCAAGTGCTTTCTGTTGCTGAGGCAAAAAAAACAAAAAAACCCCTCTGGTATTATAAAGAAAAGGGTGAAAAGAATATGATTCCAAAGCTATGACCATGGTATCTGTAACAAACCCTTCTAAGAGATGGCTTTGTGATAGAAGTGAGGCTAATGCAAAGTGATTTTTTTTAGTAAAAATCTTTATCAAAAAGACAAAACAAAGACAATTGCTTCATTTTAGGATTGTCTAAAGGTTTTGGTGCACAGTTAATTTAATTAACCGCAGTCCAGGCAGTCAGAGGATGTTCAGTGGACAGTAAGTAGCTCAGCATCATAAAACCACAAAGAAACAGGACAGACGGAGGTAAAACCGCTACAGTCGCTTCGTTATCCAAAAAGCTAATTTGGCAAAGAGTCACTGTCCTCTTTTAATGCAATGCAGTGCTCTGGACCTGTTAGTCCTGGGTATAAAACTCTGCTACAATCAGTACCCTCCACACAGTGATAAATCATTTTTGCCAATCAGTGATGGATATGTTTTGAAGAACAAAAACGGTGTGTAAATCAATGTTGTCTGTTTCCTCTGTGATTTTTTTTCCACCTCAGACAACTGACTTATGTTCTGTCGATCCTTTTTCTCCACATGGGTACACACAAACACGGACACGCACACACACACACACACACGCACACTGCAGTCGAGATAGAGTACGGATAGAGAGAGGTAAGGATGGTCGGTTGGAGAAAATGGGGAAAGGAAAGTGAAAGGAAGACAAAGTGAGGAAGAGAAAAGTGAAAGAGAAAAAGACAAACAGAATTGACAAGATTAAAATAAAAAATCTAAGAAGCTAGAGAGGACAGGAGAGTGGCTAGCTCGCAATCAGAAACAAGATAGTGGGAATAAATTTAATTTGATGGTCTCTCTCTCTCTCTCTCTCTCTCTCTCTTTCCCTCTCCTCCCCCCTTCCATGAGTGTGTGTGTATGTGTTGACAGATTCAGTATTGCTTCAGTTCAGAGGGGTTGGCTACAGGAAAAAACACTTAGTAATTATCTAGAAAGCACCTGGGCGCTGGGAATCTCATTATATTGTACACCCTTCCTAACAAACACACACTGAGCAGTGGTAAAGACAGGAAAGACAAGAGAGGAATCAGAAGAAGCCGAAAGATGAGAGGGAAAAAAAATCACAAAAACACAGAAAAGCACAGAAACATAAAGTGAGGAGCCTTTTTAGTTGCTAATGTGTTTCCTTGAAACTCAAATACAGACACTGTCAGACTGTAACACTTTACATACTATATTTCCCCTGCAGTTTATTTCAAAGTGTTATTTATATTCTCCACATAGCGGCAGGAAGACAGAGATAGAGTAAAAAAGAGAAATATGAAGACAGAAGTATGTAAGACACAAATATTTCAACTACATTCACTCTTGGTGTCTCCTCTCTGTTTTCTTTGATCTGTTGTAGTAGCAGATGATGACCAGTAAGAGGCAGCGTTTCCTCTCATCTGACTAAATGTCCTTATTGCTCTTCTGTTACCTTCATCCTGTCTTTCTCTGCCTCTGGACTTTGACTGTGTTTCATTCTTGTCCCTTTCAATCCCCTTAACACACACAAACTATCACCTGTTTTTGCCAAACTGCTGCCTCTGCAATGAACATACTCAACCTCTGAAAAATGTGTGAAATAGCACGCTTTCATCTGTGTGTGTGTGTGTGTGTGTGTGTGTGTGTGTGTGTGCGTGCGCATGTGTATAGAGGACCACCCTGTTGATTTGAACAGCTTCATTCATTGCTGTGTTTTAACTGGCTGACAGTGACGGGGTGAAGTGATTTATGATGGGTCAACACGGCAGGAGGGCGCAGGACACACAGCCAACGCCCAAACCCCATCAAGCCATCTGAGGTCATATAGCAGGAAGTGAATTACTGTGAACAAAAAAAACCCCCACCACATTAACACCTGCATGTCAAATTAGAAGTCTGAAGTTCAAACCAAGCCAACTTTCTGATTCACAAAGCAGAGGATCAAACCACTGATACATAAGAAGTCTGCCTCTGTCAACACAGCTCAGTAGAGTGTGAAGATCACCAGTTTACTCTAGCTCAAATTATTATTAGAACTGTAGCAAATTACTCGATTTTAGTATTCTCCATGAAATAGCATACAGCCTGGCTAGCTCAGTCGGTAGAGCATGAGACTCTTAATCTCAGGGTCGTGGGTTCGAGCCCCACGTTGGGCGCTGATGTTTTGAACAGTTACTCCCAGTGTAACAACTATGAAGCAATATCTGACAACAGTCCATAGTATCACTGAGTTAAATGTGGAAAAGTATGTGCTATATAGGGGATTTTACAGATCCATCCTTAATTCTGCCTCCAAAAATCTGGATTTTGACAATGTAAGACCAAACTACCTTTGAGAACATGTTTAAATCAGTTGCTATTGATAGTCTGTGACTTGCCATGGCGGCTTAGTGTGGCACTATACACACTCTATACCAGTTACTCAGCTAGCAGAAATCAAGACACTCAATCTCAAAGTTCTAACTTTCAACTCCTCAATGGGGTTTGATGTTTTAGAGCAGCACTTCAAAGATGGAACGGGGAGAAAGGAAAGTATTGAATAGCACATCTTCAGTAGCCAAATATAACATTATGCTCTCTTTGGCCTGTTGACTTTTTCAAAGATCAACAGCACCAAGTTACACTGCTACAACTCTGGAAAAGTTCTGAAAACATTCTGGATGAACGTCAGTTTATCTATGATCTCTATTTTAAATTCCAGCAACACTGAGGATGCAGATACAGATGTGTGTTGCACTGGCCTTGAAATATAAATGATCTAAGAGAATGACTGACTGTGTAATTAAATGACAATTATGGTTTTTGAGAGTAAAACATATGCCAGACAAGCCCGGCTAGCTCAGTCGGTAGAGCATGAGACTCTTAATCTCAGGGTCGTGGGTTCGAGCCCCACGTTGGGCGCTGGTGTTTTACAGCAATGCAAAGAATAACTACATCATGAACAATAGGGGCATTCATGTTAGAATCAGTTGTTGTTGGTCTGTATCCCCCTACCCCTTCCACATGCTGCAAACTACACCTGTTCTGCTCATCATATCCTGTTGAATGTTTCCAAAACAAAAACAACATTTGGTTAGTTACTCCTGTTTGCTGCAGCCATAGATTGGAACAATGTGCAAAAACACACAATTGTATCCCCATGTCACACACACACTATACCAGTTACTCAACTTGCAGAAATCAAGACACTCAATCTCAACGTTGTAACTTTAAGCCCCTCAATGGATTTTGATGTTTTAGAGCAGCACTTCAAAGATGGAACAGGGAGAAAGGAAAGTATTGAATAGCACATACTGTATTCAGTAGCCAAATATAACATTATGCTCTCTTCGGCCTGTTGACGTTTTCAAAGAGCAACAGCACCAAGTTACACTGCTACAACTCTGGAAAAGTTCTGAAAACATTCTGGATGAGCGTCTGTTTAAATACCCTTCAGCATGACACTGAAGATGCAGATATACTGTAGGTGTGTGTCGTATTGTTCCTGAAACATTGAAATGATCTAAAAGTCAGTCAAAAGTCTGACTGTGAACTTAAAAGACCATATTGGTTTTTGAGTGTGAGGTAATACGTTAGACAAGCCTGGCTAGCTCAGTCAGTAGAGCATGAATCTTAATCTCAGGGTCGTAGGATCGAGCCCCTCGGCAGGTGCTGGGGTTTTTAAGTGGGGGGATTTAAAAACAAGACATTCAAAAGCGTCTTTGATATCTAGATATATTTGTTTATAGCTGAAACTGGTCTCTGATTAAGATGTAACAAGCTAGACTGTTAGACTGATAGACTTTTGCGTGATCTCTATCAGTATCGTATCATCACTACCACACAAACGCAGGAAAGACAGCATTTGGAGGCTGAACTACAAGCATCAGAGATATGGTGAGAAAACAGGGAAGTATGAAAAGCGATGGAAATGGACAAAGTTAGACAGAGAGACAGTTAAAAGCAAAGGAGAGTAGATTGAAGTGAGCATGTACTAAATAAGATTCTTGTCCCCATCTGTTTGAGTTTGTGTTCAACTGTAGCTGGTGGTGTGTGTGTGTGTGTGTGTGTCTGTGTCTGTGTGTGTCTGTGCGTGTCAGCTTTCCAGCCCAGTGCAGGTGCGCTGTTGATAGTTTTATCAGCACTGGATCATGGGGCCACTGAGAAGAGAAGAGGGAAGAAGATTGATAATGCTCTTTTTAGGGACTGTACATTCTTATTCCCCATATAATGTCTGAATGTTCTTCTCATTACATTGCAATCTTAGAATTTTCAAATATTCAACATCCAGCCAATCTTTCAGCCACGTTGCTACCTTTATGGCAGTGTTTAAGAAACTAGAGCCACTGTGCTTCAAGCCTTTTAAGTGAGACAAAGCAAGCAGCTGGACTGGACTCACTATACTATACTAACCTTCTCATGTCTTATAACTGAATAATACCTTTACTTGTATGACACATTTTGAACAAGGCATTCCTGTCAAAAAATTACATTAAATGCCATTTTAAACATTTAAACATTTAAACAGCTTAATAAGTAAAGCAAATTTACATTAAAACGAGAGCAGGCAGCAGCTAAATTCCCTTCTAAAAACATGAAATCTGACCTTTATCTGCTCCAAAGAATATAAACTTGGTTGTCACCTTTAACTTGTTAGCCTACTCTGACATAAGTAGGTGGACAAAATATTAGAAACACCTCCCAGTATAATGGCACATTTCAACATCAACACAAACTAGAGGTACCAAACTGACCATAAATATTAAAAACTAAAAATCAACTAAATTCAACATTGCGAAGTTTGTGAAGGCAGGATTTATTGCTGGGTCATTTTGACTCAGATGTACCTGCTAAACTGACAACTGTAAATGTAATATATAGTAGCCTGATACAATCTGGCCTTACAGCACCTCCTCTATCATAACTATGACTACCATCAGAGTCAGATATCAATACTAAAAAATACAAGAAATGAAAAAAAAAAGGAAGAAGTCAATTTGAAGCTCCATCTGTGCATTTGACAGGAGTATGTACATGTTGTTAGAAAATACAGATGAAATCTGACTTTACTCTGTATCTTTTGTTCTTTGTGAAAGAACAATAGCCTTGCATGGTTAAGGGAATTTCTTGCTGTCATTATCGAGTTAGAATACTGGATTTCATGTAAATGAAGTCAGCGGTCAGAAGAGGTTAGCTTGGACACAGTGCTGCTCTGTAATTGCAGCTGCTTTGGTCTGATGCTGTGTGGCTTGCGGCCATTTGGTCTGTGACTGTCCCCTTGTACCAGCCTGCCGGATTTATAAAACGGTTTCAGGCTCTATAAAGTGTCCAATAAACCACTTTTACTATTAGTGTAGGACATTGCTAGCATACAGCTGGTGACCACTACCACTGACCATATCTCTCTCACACACACACACACACACACACACACACACACACACACACACACACACACACACACACAAGCAGGGACAGTCACATACTTATTGGTCAGACACAGATTTTGAGGGCTGCTGGAGTCAGGACCTCTGCCAAACTCTAACCCCATGTTACCCCACCCTGCCGCCCCGATGACATCACTACATAGCCCCGAACCACCGGCCCAGAAAGCCCCAAAACACACACAGACATACACACACACACACGTGCAGGCGTCGAGAATGCTGAGCACAGACACCGTAACGAATACCGCAGGGTCACATTTGGAGTGCACACATACATGCAGAAATGCATACACACACAGTACTTGACCATAATGAGTACTGCATGGCCACACTGTGCGCGCACACACACACGCACACACACACACAAACAAAAGGACCAGCCTCAAAGAGCATGCTGCTCCTCTGAGTCAAGCCGTCAACTTGCATTACAGTTGGTTTGCAAGTAGCTCAAACATGTTAGTGTATATTAAGAGAGATAATAGAGAGACTATCCATCCATCCATTGTTTTTGTGGTTATGAGATGGTGATATTGGTTGGTTCATCTCCCACTCTGAATCAAAAATCTCAATAACTATTAGATGAATGGGAGGGACATTTTGCACAGACCATTCATCTTCCTCTCAGGATGAATTGCCTGACTTTTCAACTATTTCCTATTATACATACAAAACTTATTTAGTGATCATTTGCTAATAATAACAATAATAACACTAATCTAACTACTTTTTGACTTGTGTTAAAACTTACAGTGAACAGCACCTCAACATGTGTGTTCTCAAAATTAGAAACTGCCATGGGAACAGAACACAAACATTATCTCTTTGATAAACTTGAAATGTGTGTTTAAAATTGAATGTGCATGTTAGCATATTGGTGTTTTTGTAACATGAAAGTGATTTGAAGAAATACGTCTACAATGAGTTTCGAGTTTCCTGAAGACTGTTTCCATGATATGGAGAGCCTGGTGGAGTGTGTTCAACAATACATGTCAAATCAGAGCATTATCAACTGATTGATTCAAAGATTTAGCAAAATGTGGATTTACACCTTAACTGAAATATTTAAAACAGACCGCTCTGCCGAGTCAGTGCCGTCATACAGCACACCAAAGTAACTTAATAGATGCAAATAACAGCGCGCGCACACACACACACACAGACACACACACATACAAACACACACAAAAGAGGTGGAGGGGTTAAGCAGGCTGCTGTCATACACTGTCCTGGGAGGAATTCCCAGGATTCCAGTCAACCAATCAGATACCAGAGTTTAAAATACTGGCTCTTCAACTGAAGAGCTGGAGAGGCCATCCTCTTCACAGGGACCACCGTCTGTCTGTGTGTGTGTGTGTGTGTGTGTGTGAGAGGCCATTAGTGCTCCCATGGGGTTAAAATACACACATGTAACACATCCAGTGTTAAAGACCTCCTCCACACACAGACACACAGAGACAGACAAAGAAATGCAAACACATTCACACAGTGAATAGTCAGTTTCCGAGGGTTGTTAAATTAAAAAACATTCCCTAATCTATTGTGCCTGAACACACAGGACAAACGTACACACACACACACACACACACACACACACACACACACACACACACACACACACACTTCACAAAACACTCTCGAATGACCTTGAGAATTCATTGATGCTTGTAGACATCCCATCTTCTCAAATGTCTGGTGTGGAAACACACACACACACTTACTCCCCTTCCCTAATTACCGAGTCCCGAGGGACAAGACACTCAAGCAGCACTTCAGTGTTTAGTTAAAGAAAAGGTCTTTCTCAGTAGTTGGAGGGCAGACAAGCAGACAGAGGTATGCAAAAAAAAGACATGAGAAAATTCCAAGAATAATGTACCTAGACACATTTACCTCTGGGGGGACTGTTTGATGTTGTGGCCACAACAATCTGTTATTGTTTTTAGATTTAGGCAATTTTTTTTACTTGATACTACAGAGACAGTTGAGACAAGTTGGAAGAGGAATGAATGAAGGGAAATAAACCTGAAAAGTGTTTGAACCATCCTTGTGAGAAACAAATCTTTCCTTTTTTGGGGGGAGGGGGTAAAAAATAAATCTGCTTGTTCAGATGTAAATTTTTAAAACTGATATGAGAAAATTAAAATCCTAACACACACACACACACACACACACACACACATACACACCATAACATCTGATCCAACATGAAATCAGAGTGACAGAAAATTGAGGAGAGAGAAGTTTGTAAAGAAAGAGAAATGATAACTGGCACATACAGAAAAATAACGTCATGAATGAAGCAGCGAGAGAGGGAGGGAAGAGAAAGAACAGAAGTTGACTGGGTAGACAGGGAGGGGAGGAGGAAGAAAGATTATCTCTCTCTAATGGCTAACTTGTTGACAGCAACACTTTTCACCACCTCTATCTACACATCTAACATTACTATCTATCTCTCTCTCTCACACACACACACACACACACACACACACACACACACACACACACACACACACACACACAGACTTCCTCTCCTGTTGCAGGGTTTATCAGCCCTTCTGTCAGTCCGGTCCACAGCTCATGTGGGTTTCAGACTTACAACCATAAAAGTGCAAAGTGAACCGGAGACGTCACCACCAGAGACGACCTCGGCTCTCTGCAGCCATCGCATGTTGAAAATGAATCTGATATTCTGCTTTCAGACGCGATGACAGACTGAGACATGTACTTTTTTCCCCCCTCTGCTACGTCCTCCTTTCACAAACAAGAAAATGGGTGGAAAAGTTGAAATGAATCACACAAAAAAACAACTAAGACATCTTTTTTTTCAAGTTAAATAAATGTGACTCTATAAAGTATCATGGTGAATAAAAAATGTTTTTACTAAAATTAGGCTTACTTGTGTTTTTTTGGTCATAGTCTACATGCCTTTGCCTCCTCTGAGAAGGATCAATCAGTGTTAATGACAGTGCGTGAATAAATTAAGCCTTTGGGGTTTTTTTTAAAAAACTCAATGACCCCTGTTTTTACATTTAAAAAAAAAGTCTGGATCTGACACACTTCCTAACCCTTAAGTAGTTCATGGGATCGTAATGGTGTGTGTGAGTCTACTGAGATGAACTGGGGTCAAAGGTCACCATAAAACCTAAGTTAGTCTTCTAGGTCATCCCATTACTCAATGCAGTAAAACACACCCACACCAACGCAAACTCCTTCTTTATGAAATTACCTGTTCACAAACTATTTAGTTACTTTAAATATCTGGAACCATTCTTTATGACTGTACGTACTGAACATAGACACAATTTAAAACCCTTAACAGTCATGGGAAAAACAAGAAATCCCATACGTACATAACATTACAGTTGAGTTTTTGTGTTTTCTAAATAAGATTTTAAAATGTGACATATTGAACTTATAATACCAGCACAAACATCTTTACATTGGATCTCTTTAGACTCAAACGTTTTAAAAAATGCCGAAACTCCTTGAAAGTTTAGGACTTTTATGCATTTTTGGCTCCATGCTATTAATATTTTGTTTGCATTAGTGACCTCTGACCTGTAGCTGCCACCTATTGTGCACAGTACATCCACATATATTAGAATACATACCTGTTATATTACGTTTCCTTCCATAAATGTAGGTTCCCAAGAATGAGATCCAACACTAGAGTCACTAGGACATCTGTGTGTATTTAAAATAAAGAGATCCTGATTCCTACAGACTTGTTTCAGTGTGCAGTTAGATGCAATAACAGCCTCTGGCCAAGATGAAGGCAGAGCAGCTTCTCTCTGCTGAGAGAAACATTTGTGCAACATTTCGACCAAAATAGTCCTGGTCTCCACCGCAAAGCGAGAGGGCAGCCTTCACACACACAGACACACACATACACACACACACACACACACATTGCATTTCACCACTGTCATGAAATAAGCCCATTCTGCAAGTAGACTGTGACAACGGAAACATTGTGGGGACAAAACGTCTCCAAGTTCAAATGGAGCTCAGTCCAAAGCCGGTGGAGAAGTTTAAAGCAAGTTTCTCTCATTGACTTCAGATGTTTAGAACCTGTTCTGAGCCCAAGTTTTACTCAACAATCAGTGTTCAAGTTCAACACTGTATTTAAATCAAATCCTCCTGTGAAGGTCCACTTCTTAAACTAATTAGGACACAGATGTTAGAGTAAAAGAACTGCGAAAAAGTTTCAAATAACATGGAACAACCACATACGACTCGAATAAATTAGTAGCCTATATAACAGAAAAATCAGTTAGGTTGTAGTCCCCATTTATAATAGTTTATATGGTATTCCTGTAGCATTTTTATACTTGGTGGTATCCTCTCTTTATTTTTCAAAACATTATAAAATCTTTGTATTTCTTACCTGCTCTGCTCTGCTGTGTTTGATCCCAGTTGTTGCTCAGCTGTCCAAGAAAAGTTTCTCCTCCCACCATCCGAAGCGCTCAAGCCCCGAAAAGTGTGACTGTGTGCGGCTGCCAACTTGCAGACAGATCGGTGTTTTTAGCCACAGTAGACTGCCCCGCAGCGTTCACAGATTTTCCAAAGTTTGACGCCTATTTTGACACAATAACCGCCCTTCCTTCTGTTGCTCGATCACCTCAACACACACAAGACACCACACCAAAGTCTTTGAGAGTCACAAAAAAGTTGATTTATAAGAATACACAGAAGTATAAGGAAGACCCCGGCGATCCGTGGACCTGTCAGCCACCAAAAAAGTCTCGTCTAGTCATGTAAGAGCGCAAACATGACCTGAAAAAGTAGTGGCACACGCTCTTAGTTTGTGTACGTGTGTGCGCGCGCTGTGTCCTCAGCAACAGGTGTCAGAAATAAAGTGAGATTTCTTCACGACCATCACAAGTTTCCAAAAGCTCTCCAACAAATTACGCACGCAGAGGGGGGGGGGGGGAGAAAGAGGAGGGGGAGAGGAGCAGGAGGAGGAGGAGGAGAAGGAGGAGGGAGAGTGATCTCCAAAGTTTTACGCGTCGAGAAACACGAGCGAGAAGTTTTGAGCCTGTGTGAAACAAAAGAGCCCTGAAGTTCACTCACTGTTTGTGTGTGAACCGTCTGACTGCTCCGCTCCGCTCCAGTGTGGAAACTGCCCGCCTGCAACCCCGCTGCAGGGGAGTGTGTGTGTGTGTGTGTGTGTGTGTGAGAGAGAGAGAGAGAGAGTGAGAGAGAAAGAGAGAGAGAAACAGGAGATGAGAGAAGTGTGTCCCTCTATCAGTACCAGACAACAGGGATGAATCATGGGTGCAAAACATTTGTCAGAAGTGGGATTTGAACCCACGCCTCCATGTGGAGACCAGAAGTCCCAATGCTTAGGAAGGAGTTAATCCTTGAGTCTGGCGCCTTAGACCGCTCGGCCATCCTGACAACTGAAATTTAAATGACGCAGCGAGGAACTCACAGAACTCACTTAGTCGTGTTTTTAGTAAATGATTTAATTCTTTCCATCTAACATTTAAAACATGTCAGTCTTATTTTATTCCTGACACGGCGACAATTAGCTTAATACAGCTCACGTGCAGTTATTGTTGTTGGTCAAGTAGGATATAGATCCGTCTTAAAACAACAGTCAGGTAATCATTCCTTGTGTTCATACTGACAGTAAAATGATCCCCTACAAATGAACTCAGTGACAAAGGACAAAATCCACAGTCCCTGTTTAGAGCAAGACTGTATTTAAAGTGTATCTGTAAAGTGGCTGAAGAGATATGAGTTAGTCAAATAAAGATATATTCAACATATTTCCATCTTAGTGTCTGACAGTGTTTCCTTGTCCAGTTTCAGTGAAAGTATAGCAACAAAATGAATGGATTTGGCACTAAAAAGACAGCAAATAGTAGGATGGCTGAAGCTTCATATTAGCTTCAAATCAACTTTTTAATACATTTTTGCACAGATGGGTGATTGTGGATTTTGTCCCCAAGTAAGTAAGTATGAACAGGAGGGATGATTACATTAAAACAATAATAATTAAAAAAAGTAATATGGGTACCTGACTTGAAAAATGCTGAAACTAGCCTTTATTCCATTTACTTCATGTGTTGTCATGTTTTCTATTCAGGGAAAACTCTGCTTAATAAAATTACAAGGACAAAACTTCTGTCAGGAGTGGGATTTGAACCCACGCCTCCATGTGGAGACCAGAAGTCCCTTTGCTCAGGAAGGAGTCATACCTTGAGTCTGGCGCCTTAGACCGCTCGGCCATCCTGACAGTTGATGTAAAATAAGAGTGTTTGTGAATTCGACCCCAAATGAAGTATCTTTTTTACTTGCAGTATGATTTACCATTTATTAAAAATTCTAAAGATTGTTTTTCATTTGCAGGATTTACATGATTTAGCAACAGTGCTGACAGATTCATGTATCAACTCAATTTAGCTGCTTCATATTGCCCCCCACTTATATTAATGATATAGCATTATTATGTGAATGATACAACCCACCTGTGCAGTTGGCCCAGTATGATGTAACTTTCACAGGTCAGACGGAAGACTACTACATGTACATACATAACTTGTCTTACAGATGTTTTATCATTTAACTGAGATGAATCCTGCAGTTAAAAACTCTGTCAGGAGTGGGATTTGAACCCACGCCTCCATGTGGAGACCAGAAGTCCCTTTGCTCAGGAAGGAGTCATCCCTTGAGTCTGGCGCCTTAGACCGCTCGGCCATCCTGACATCTGAGGTCATCAAAGTTCATTTGTGCTTTTGACGTAAGTTTGGTTGCATTACAGTAAAAACATCATAACGTGGTTGACTGTGAACTTTAATCCTCCCTCGCTTTTGTGGGGACACGGCAGCTTAGGAGAAATTTTCTCTGAAAAGTCACACAAGTGGCGAGATGAAGGAGGAGGGGGGGAGAGAAGAGGAAAATGTCATCAGTGTTGCTGGATGTTTGGGCTGTCAGTGGCTAACAGCTTATTTTAGGATCTCCACTCCTCTCACATTGTTTTTATTTCCTCTCAAAAGTTTTTCCTACTGCTCACTGACTCCTTCTGTCGCTTCCATCTCGCCAGTTCTCTCCACCCACCCATCCTTCCCCTCATTCACCCCAAACTACAGGACAGCAACTTGATTACTTCACAAACCATTTATTAGAGACAATAAAGCAAAATCTGTATGCAAAAGTAAAAATATCCTCAAAACCAACAAGAAACAAGTTTATGCCACCAAACCGCGCTGAGATCATGAATTATTTAGCTTGAGAATATGTAATATAGCCTGAATGTGTGTTTTAATTTGAGCTGCTGTTTGTTTTGGTCTCAGCCCTCCCTCCCTCCCTCTCTCCCTCCCTCCCTCTCTCTCTGTTTCTCTTTCTCTCCATCACTCTCCCGTTCTTTTTCTTTTCAGTCATGTGTGATGTGATGTGTGATGATTGAAACCACATCGTCTCAAAGCCAAAGCAAGCCCTCCCCACTTCCTCTGCAGTCACTCACTTTTTTATTTCTCCTCCTGGTTCCTCAAGTGTCTCAGCTCTCCTCTATATATAACATAATATACTGTATATATATATATATATATGGAGAAACAAGTTACACTGTATGGAGATACACAAACACACATTATCACAAGGACATCTATGTGTCTTCTGTTGTAAATCACCAGTATCAGTGCAATCTTATTGACACTGGATCTCTGCAAACAGTGTTAGTGTGTGTGTGTTTGAGAGAGAGAGAGAGAGAGAGAGAGAGAGAGAGAGAGAGACAGAGACACCCAAAAACAGTGTATATCATGAGAAAATCATTGCACAAAGTCTAAAACACAAGTACTTATGGATAAGAATAGTTTCCGAAGTACAGTTTCCTGTGTGGAAACCTCCACCCATAGACAGTATACTGAATACCTCATATGCTTAATGCTGATTATTATGTTTCTGCAGTTAGTGTAGAAAGAGTTTTCTGCTTTATACAAGATTATTGCTACATTACTGTCAATAAAGCTACCGTTTGGACTATAAAATACCAGAAAATACCAATCACAATTTCCCAGTGCTCAAGTTGCCTTCCTCAATTTGCTTGTTTTGTCCAACTAACAACCCAAACCCTAATAATCTACAATTTTATAAAACATTTGAAACCAAGTCATGTTTGGCATTTTTGCTTGATGAGTGAAATGATTTTGATTATACTGACTATCAAAATGATTACAGACTAATTTTCCATACATCCACAGATCAATTCATTCACTTTTTCAGTTCTAGAGTAAGCAACATGTTTCTGTGGCTCCCAAAAGTCCTTTGCATGATGCATGTTGAGAGTCATTTAACAGCAGACTCAAAAATAATAGTCAAGTATATTAGTGTATTTTGTCACTTTTCTAGTATGAACCCACTACGAACTCAAAACATGATCAATATCAATATGTGGTGAGGAATTGGGACACAACTCAGGACTTGATTTTAAGCCCACAAGTGAATCCAGCTGTGATTCAACTTCAGTCAAACGGCTGAAAAGATATATATGATGCAGAAATTACATTTTAAAAAGACATTTTAAGCCCCCAAGTGAGTAATGTCATGCAGATAGGGCAAAATCAAGGCTGGAGCTTACTGTAAAACCTGAAACTTAAAGGATGTCTCCATTTTAGATTAAGTTTTGTGGGAATATTTTACATATGAACTTCTTGGATTAATATTTCTGATGTTTAAACACGTAACATGCACTTACTGCTTGTTCTGAAACTGTGTCACACACAGGTCAAAGAGATTCAGAGCTACGGAAGAGTTACAGCAGAGACAAGAAGATGAATGATGTCTGGTGCTCAGTGGGTTGTGTCTCCACTCTTTCCTATCTGTCTCTCCCACCCTCTCTCTCTTTCTCCATCACATAAATCAGGGAGTCATACATGCGTTTCTCTTTCCCTCCGCCTCTTTCTCGCTCTGTCCATTCCGCCTGTCTCCCTCCACTGCCTTTTATTAGGACAGTAGATGGAGAAAGCAGAGCTGATCCTCTGTGCAAACCTAGGTACGGACACACGGACAGACACAAAGCGTTGCCATATGTGACGGTAAACACCCGCACATATGCTGCATTTACAGACTGTCAAGTAGTCGGCTCTCAGTGGTGTTTGATAGGTTTTATTGAGTGAAAAACAGTACAGGCCTAACAACCTGATGCTTGTTTGAACTATGCTAGGGGAAATCCTTCACAGGGGAGGTGAAAGGTAAGGGTTGAGGTTCAAGGTCAGCTGAACTGGGCGGGGCCTTTAAACCAGGGTTTTCTAGTTGAATGAGCCTCACAATTCATTACACCAAGCTGCTGCCATATGCATGATCCAAAAGGAAGTGTGAATGTAGGGCACTTTCCACAGAGTCGACACTCTGTGTCATTAATCAGCTGCATTCACCCTCTTTCTGTCCTAAAATGTTTCCTTCATCCTTCTATTTGGCACCAAAAACCAGTTTAAGTTACTAAACATGTCAAGTTTCAACTATGCGAGGCATAAATCTGATTTGAGTCCAGGCTGTTGGAAACACTGGACTTCAGGATGAGTCGTTGGCCATTAGAAATGACTGTAATGGTGTGGCTAGTGTGTGGTTAAGAACTAGAACAGGATGAGGCCTCTCCAAAGGATACTGGTCTAGATAGGGAAGCCTGGAGTATGGAGTAATGTCATTATTGTGGGAGGGTAGGAAAATAAACCACTGGTGACAAGATAAGAGACAGTTTATGTCTGCATGTGAAAGGAGGAGATAGTGAGAAAGAAGGAAAGGGAAGGTCCGAAAATGTATGGACAGATTTTTCTGTATCATTTGCCCTTAAACTGGATTTATAATTGATGGAAGGGGTTAATTTGAGCCCCACCACAGACAAACCCAGACCCAGTTCTACGTGTTTTCTCCATAGCTGCCATAGTCCCGACCTGTAGCTGCATTTACAAGGACACTAGGCCAGCGTAACTTATCTACTTATCTCCTCCAGATATGTATTAAGCCACATATAAATACTCTGCTAGGAATAATTATGTGTCTGGTTTGTTTTTTCCACAAAAAATATAATTACCACTTTAAAATCACAAAATGTCATTTAATCCTTCTCCCTCATTCAGAAAAACTAACCAACAAACAAACCCCATACTGTTGATACGCAAATATATTTCATTTCTTGTCTGTAAAGTCCATTCTCAGTGTTCACTTTTTCCACATCACACATGTGAGTATGAGTTAAATATTGGACCAGGATTGGCTCCAAACTAGCTGTGATGTCACAAATCATGCTCGTAGGCCCGCACCTTATAATCAGATTTTCAATGAGAGCAGAGAAACTTTCCACTTTTAGCAGCTTAATGTGAAAACAGCCTTCGAGTGTCAAACTGCACATACATCATTCTGCACAGCGAAGCTCAAAAATCCAACTGAAGGAACAAGAAAAACATGTTTTTGGGTGGAGGGGGACTTTAACAAAGAAGTATGAATAACAGTTATCTTAAAGACATAACATATACATATATGAATTCCCCTTCCAGTGAAAAAAATGTTTTAGGTATTGTTCCTTCAGTTGGATATTTGAGCTTCACTGTGCAGAATGATGTATGTACAGTGTTTGACACTAGAAGACTGTTTTCACATTCATCTGCTGAAAGTGGAAAGTTTCTCTCAGTTTAAGGGGTGTACATAAGACCATGAACTAGTTTGGAGCCAATCCTGGTCCAGTATGCAACTTACACAAGTGTGATGTGGAAACTTGAAGCCTCTGAAGATTTTACAGTGAAGTAGGAGACACCTCGCATCCCTGCAGTTCAACTTTTTGAAATGAAGAATAAATGAGGGATAAAGATGAGTTGTCACTTTAATGATTTTAATGAGGTAATTGAGCTTTTTTGGGGAAAAACCATATGGGGTTAAAATGATTATTCAAAGCAGAGGATTTTGTATATATCTTAAAACATGTCTCGAGGGATCTTTGACAAAGGGACAGTGTGAGTGGGGAAAAGAAAGGTGTTGGGCAAAATGTTGTGGATGTGCAACCGTATGTAACTGACAAATATCTGATAGAAAATACTGACACAGACAAATATAGACAGACTTCTTCCATAACGAGGTAAAGATAAATCCATATTTTATTCCATTCTTTCATTCCCATTTTTCAATCCACAGCAAAGTCAAAGTGAGTCCCTGTCCTCACCATTTCCAAAACATTATAAAACAGACAACAAAATACTTGATTTAAACTCGCTCATATCTGACAGTTTCATTTCAAAATGAGATTCTCACTATTCGGACAATGACACACAAACCCTGAAGTAATCAAATCATCAGCAATTTCAAACTGGAAACATTCAAACAGCCTGCACTGAACGTCAGGTGGTCATTTCTTCTCTTACTGTACGACCGATGTTGTGAAATGAAACTCCTTATTTACACCCATGGGGCTCAGAGCTGTTATAAGTCAGTGTTTAGAAACTGGAAAACTTTTGCCCTCTTTAAAGGTCAGATCTAGGTGTAAAATCAGATTTGTGTGTGCCGTGTAAATCCCTGTCTTCAGGCTCTGTGTCCACTTGTTATTTCTTTTTCAGGAAGCAGAGCTAAACAGTTGCATGTGGGTAACTCCACTCATGGTTTCAGCACATACTGTGTCTACAAAAACTTGTTAGAGTAGCTTTTGCTTTGAGTTGAAACAATTTGGACCTCTAGTGCTCTGTGCTCTAAGCGTTTATATCATGCTAAGGCTGTCAGTGCTGTGGGAAACATGCATCAGAGTGTCATTTCCACTGTAAACAACAAGAACAAGAAACTGATTTGGAGGAAAAATGCTCCCAGTGGACACAGAGCCTTATATACTGTAGGTGCAATATACGTTCCCAATAACAGTCTCCTGCTCATCTAACAAATCTGTGGTTACTTGCATCACAAAAGAAAGATTTTGACACATTATGCAATATACTAAACAATGGATGACAATATTTTCAATTAAACAAGATTAGTGTTTTATATATATATATATATATTACCAAAAGCAAAAAAATATATAATTTTTATATCCCCTCCCTCCCAAAAGAAGAAAGAAAGAAAACAAAAACAGATTTTTCAATAAGGGGAAATGAGCAAGTTCAGATTTGTCCTCATATTAATTTTAAAGGGATTGTCACAAAAAAAGGAATTTCGTAAGTGAACTTGTAATTTCAGTATGGACGCCATAGCTCAATATATTTTCTCAGGTTAAAAAGAAACACAAAACATCTATATTTGTTATATTCTAATAAAGGGAGTATTGCGAGATTTACTGTCTGTGCATTTCAACAGCAATGGAAAAAAACATTAGATGAAAGTGTTGCATTCCTAAGCCGAGACAAAAAAAAAAGTATTTCTGTTTATTCAACTTCTCTCTTTACAATTTACACATCTATCTGGAGATTACTGGTGAAATAATCTGCAAGTTTGGGACCTTTCATATCTCAGATGCCTATAATAAAAGAAACAAGAAATGGGAGGAAAAAAAAACAAAGAAACTAAAAAGTTAAAAAGATAGCAGCAAATGATGTAAAGAACCGAAGGCAGCTGAAATAAACACACGGATCTGAACCAATCCAATAATGTGGCAACAGCGTGTAAAACTGGCATCAGAAACAACCTGGCAACTCACTTTTATACAGTTTGAAAATATTTTCCCCCCATAAAATACATCAAGTTACAAGTCCAACTGCTGATTGCCTAGAAGGACACAAGATGGCCACTCTGAAGTGTCACAGATGGTAAGTGCAGTGAAGGCTTCTTCTGTTTTGGAATAGTTAGGAAAATAAGTATTAAAAGTCTCAAAAACATCAACTATTTCCAAAGGACTTGCATGCCAACGTAGCACTTTGAACTGAAGACTGAACAGCAGTGCCATCAGCTGGTGCCGTTCATTCAAAATTATGGCGACTAAAGACACAGTGAACAATTCTTTTAATAACAACTTGATTTTTTTTTTTTTTTTGACGATCCTCGAAGGGAAACTCTCCTTTAGCTTTTGTGGAAATGAAATGAGAGAGAGAGAGATGAACAGGTAACAAGAGAAAACCTTCATCTTCATGTCCGACACAAGATTTCATTTTGTGAATCAGGAGGTTATGTGAGCTGCATGCTTCTTTTTAATGACTTTGTGTGCTTATGATGAATCATATGTGTAAGCTTATTAATGAGGGTGTATTTGCTTGTGTGTGTGTGTGTGTGTGTGTGTGTGTGTGTGTGTGTGTGTGTGTGTGTGAATGTCAGCAGCTGTCCTCCAGGGCGTTGACGACCTGTTCCAAAATGTCGGGGCATCGGTCAGCGATCTGCTGCAGGACCTGGTTGGCGTACTCCTGTAGCTCTGCCCCCTCCCTCTCACACAGCGCTAACTCCGCCTCCAACTGAGAGAGAGAGAGAGAGAGAGAGAGAGAGAGAGAGAGAGAGAGAGAGAGAGAGAGAGAGAGAGAGAGTGAGAGAGAAAAAAACGGGAGATAGAGGAGAGAGATTTATTTTAGCCATTTTGTAAAACATCTTTTAAAATAATTAAATGGAATTTAATATCATATTTTGATTAGCTTTCTTTTTGAGAGTTAGATGAGTAGATTGATATCACTCTCATATCTATCCCTTAAATATGAAGCTACAGCTGGATTATTTCTGGACTCTTCCTGGAGTCTCGACATCGCTGTTAAGTTACCTTGCTGAGAAATAGCCCAGCACATAACCTTCTGTAAAACCACAACATGCTATTTTGACACTTTTGTACAGATTAACAAACCAGATGTTATGTTACTTTTGCTTTAGAGGTGCTAGTAGGCAGATTATTTAATTTTGTCATAGCCAGGCTGGTCATTTCCCCCACGTTTCCAGTCTTTATGCTAAACTAAGCTAAGCTAACGTCTCCTGGTTCCAGCTTCATATTAAACAGACAGATGTGAAAGTGGTATCAGTCTTTTCATCTAACTCTTGGCACAAAAGCAAAGAAGTGATTTTCTCAAAATGTGGAACTATTCCTTTAATTTTGGAAAAAGAAGATGATGAGAGGAGAGGAGACATAAAAGAGATTTAAATCTGATATCAGTGAGGCACACAAGCTCACACTCCTCTTTTCTCCCAGCCACATGGAAGATTACGGAGCATGTTTAAGGTGACACACACACACACACACACACACGCAGACAGACACACATATCAGACTGTAATCTGAAAACACCACAATGTAGTTCTTTCTACCCATAGAGAGTGGAACATTTCTCTGAGAGAGCGCTGATGTTATTTTCTTTGGCTGCAGTCGGGCTGAGAAGTCAAACCTAACTGACTTAATGACCAATACATCTGTATCAATAAGAGCACCACTCAAACAGCCATGTAACACAAGCCTACATTAGCTGGCGTGTGAGTGTTCCTGTGTACATGTGTGTGTGAGGCCTGGGTCAGATATTGGCAAACATTTCCCAGTTCACCTCTTTCGCTGCTCTCATCTCTTAGCCAGCAACTCTCAGTAGCATTTTATGTCACAGGCGCTTTATTCATATGTAAAACTGCTCTAAGTAATAATACGGTTAACAACGGATGAAAATCTCCCAAAAGTCACGTACAAATAAAATTCCTTACTGCCACAAATTGGCTCAGAGCATGTGACAAGGAGAGGAGACCAGTCAGGTGGAAGTGCCAATAAAATTGTTTTATCGTCATTAAACAACATATATCAGTAGTGAATGGAGTGTATGAATGAGAAACTTAGAACCTGAAGAGATGTGGAGAGAGAGAGAGAGAGAGAGAGAGAGAGACAATGAGTCCAGGCTGGTATTTATAGGCTTTTAGTGGAGGCCTAGCCAGGTGTCACCATATTGTCTTGATGACCCTCCCTGGCTGCCAGCTGCTGCAGGAAGTGACCAAATGACACCACTGCAGGCAGAAAAGGAGGGGTCGTAACACTTATACTTATATAACACTATATTTGGTTGTTGAATCAGATAGACTTCAATACAAACTGAGCATGAGAACTGCAATGATTAGTCGACGTGAAATGAATCCATGGCTACTTAAGAGTTTTTTTTTTAATAATCTGATTCCAGCTTCCTAAATGTGAATATTTTCAGGTCCTTTAGTTTTTTTGTGATAATCAACTGAATATCTTGGGGTTGTGGAATGTTTTTCAGGACAAAAAAAGACATTTAAGGACACATAATGGGCTTGATTGACATTTTTCACAGTTTTCCAACATTAAGACCAAATAACTGATTGAGTGCTGCTCCAAATTAAGGGAGATTGACCCATACAGTAGTAAGGACTAATAATAGTTAATAGAATATCTTGGCTTCAACCTCTAAAAAAAATCTGTATCAGTAAACTTTATGGTCTACAGTATTTATTCAGTATGCACACAATAATCCTAATGCCTTTATTTTTCAACAGACAACTTCATTTTATTCTTAATTTATTCAGGTTACTACATTTAGGAGCATCTATCTATAAGTTATTACAAAGTTGTTGACAAAGACAACTAAAGGCAGAATATGGATGAAGGTGAAGACCAGAAAATAAATGTAAAAAGGAAGAGAGGAAGGGACAGAGAGAGTGACTGAGTGGATAAGGAGGTGAAGGGAAGCAATGAGGCTTGACTACTCACCCCTCCCTGTGAATGTGTGCGTTTATGTGTGCATTGCTTGGCATGATTTGGCCCGCTCTACAAGCCCCATTAGCATCAGACAGCGGGGAACCACCCCCCACTAAACACACACACACACACACTGACACACACACACACACACACACACACACATATATACTCTCTGCCTCTTTCTAACTTACTCAGTTTCCATCACCCTTCATGTTGTGGCTTTCTACTTCTCTGTTTTCTCATCACATCTCATTTTAACTCAGTTCAGTCTCAACATGTTGTCTTTACCAGCAGAGTCACTAAAAGGATTATGCATGAGGTCAAAAAGTCCAGAGGATTACATCTTTATCAGAGATCAATTTCAGCTGCAGACAAACACCCTTGGATATCAAAGATGCTTTAGTATTCTGACTTCTACCCTTGTCCTTAATCCTCCTCACAAAAGGACTAGCGCCCAACGTGGGGCTCGAACCCACGACCCTGAGATTAAGAGTCTCATGCTCTACCGACTGAGCTAGCCGGGCTTGAGCCACGCAGTAAATCCAATCCAAAATCTTCCCACCATATAATCGAACCAGTGTTAAAGAACATTGACATAAAAACAAAACTAAATACAGAATTTTTGTAATCTGTTATTCCACATGCTTAATGACACTCACTCATTCATAGTAATAGGACATATATGCTGGTGTGTGCTATCAAAACCTGGGCTGACCATTTTCAAGACTCATGAATGGGTGTAATTTCAGAAACAAAAAACAGCATTATGACATTTTCATACCTTTGAACTTTGTGATTTCAGAGGTGGTGGACTGGGTGGCTTGTTAGATCCTAGCTTACATAAAAGTGGACTTTGCTACAGTTTTTAAAAACTGTAACTATGATTGTTGTGGTGTTTACTGCTGTGATGATTATGAAGGTTGCCTAACATTCATTTTAACCAAAACAATGATCTTTCCCCCACCCTAACCAAGTGTTTTTGTGCCTAAACCTAAGCAGACCTTGACTACAGTGTTGTCAAACCATAAAACATCATTATTTCAGTTTTGGAAAGCGCAGAAAAATGATGTCTTGTTGATTCCTGCCGATAGAGGCAGCATAGTAGAAAACGTTCTGGAGTGAATGGTCCAATGACCTACAGTATTTGCTTGTTTAATTTGGAGGCCTTGTTGCAATTTCCACGCAGATCTGTGTACGTTTCTCAACGAATCACAAAACCACCATTTCTTGTGAAGCATATAAACATATTCTCCAAATTGCAGTTTATGTTTGTTTGCAGATAATTCAGCCTAATGGTTTGGTTTGCATTTTAGTTGCAATCCCCCAGAAAAACATGGCAGTAAAGATAAGGCGGTGAGACACTTGAGGAGAGATAAACGGTTTAGTACGTGTTGGCTGTCTTCTGCTCTCTGACTCACACAGCCTTGACCTATAACAGGGAAAGACACTTGAAGCCACATTTAAAAATCACGATTTAATGGGTGGGGCATGGAGCTGATAACACTCCTTTTACTGTGCATCTCCTCCTCTGTGATTGGTACAGTATTGACGGGGCAAATCAAAAAGGAATTATAGCTATTACTTGGATTTATTTTTGCTATGTACCTTGTGTACCAGGTATAAAATGTGGTTGTTCAGTCTGGCAGAAATGAATCACTTCAATTTACCTGTTGGAGTATGTTCTCATAAGTGATAAAAATGACCAAAATGGTCAAAAATTGGATTGTTTTGAACGAGATTATAATTTGGTCCTCTGGTCTTCATGTTGCTAAGCAATAAACTTCCTTTCTCCTATCCAAAAGCTTATTTATGGCCAGAATAAATTAAATATAAACAAGCTTGCATGATACAGAATCCAGTTATGAGGCACAAGTTTATACTGTGGTTATAAGCTCCCATGGATCACGTCTCATGCAATCACAGTGTGTGGTCAGAGAGAAATGTAGTTAAAATAATGCATGTGGGCAGCGAGTTAGTGCTGTCAGATCCATGACTCCTGCAAGAGTGTACAGTATGTATTTGACTGTGTGTATGTATGTTTGTGAGCTGCATTAGCGTGCAGTGTGTTAGTGAATGTGTGTATGTGTGATACAGCGGTTTAGATATCTGAAATGACAGGTGTGTGTGTGAGTGCACAGCATGAGTCTAAAGTGTATATGTTGCAAACTCAACTTCTGATTTAGTGAGTGACCGAGAGGATTGTGGGAAGCAGATAGACAGCGGGAAGTCGTGTGTATGTGTGTGTGTGTGTGTGTGTGTGTGTGTGAAAGAGAGAGAGAAAGAAAGAGAGAGGGAGAAAGAAGGTTTGTTGAAGATGATTTTTACTGCAGCCATTAAAGTTCCATTATCGTGATGGATTATTATCTGCCTTATCGGGGGCCTGGAGACACACACACACACACACACACACACACACACACACACACACACACACACACACACACACACACACACACACACACACACACACACACACACACACACACACACACACACACCACACACCACACACACACACACACACACACACAAAGTTGCATTTGTGCAAAAGCTTGTATATGCATATACACAGCAGGTTATCAGTATGGGAATGAGGATGAGGATAAGAGGTGTGTATGTGTGTGTGTGTGTGTGTGTGTGTGTGTGTGTGTGTGTCTGTCTGTGTACACCGACCCCATGACACACATTGCAGGGCTTGAACCTCTTTACGTTGGAATGCTAATGTTTTCTAAAGAAACCATAACTCAGCACAGAGAGAGACTTAGAGATTAAGAGAGAGCAACAAACAGACGGGTGGAGGTGGAGGCAGAAAAAGAAAGAGAGAGAACACAAATATATTATCTAAGCGGAGTGCATTAGCCCATCCTTGAGCAGGTCAACTGCCTGCTGCACACACACATCTTACAAAGTTGCTTGACTAGAGATTTTCATTTATAGATTATTCTGAAGCCAGAGGGCTGTTTTTATCAGAAAACTGTGTCCGCACTACTCATGGCAGTGAATTTTAAACAGAACGACTTCACCTTACTTTGACTGACTTGGGGGAAATTATGTTCAATGAACCATTAGGGTCCAGGCCTACGTCTCCATAGATCAGGGCTGCACACGCTGGCTGACCCACTTCCACAAATCAATTTATCAGAAATTACACAAATAATTTAGTTAGTCCTACAGTCTGTTTCTGCTTTACTTAGTAACAACAAAAGTTATTTTGAGAAAAATTATTCATTATAAAGCCTGGTGTGTTATTATATTAGAAAACTTTGAACGCCAAAAACAGCACAAAACTTTATACAGAAAGTTTGATAAAAATGGAACAATGGACTTGAATGATGGACTTGGATTGTGAAAATACAAAGCAGCTGTTTTTAACTCTGTCATGTATTCGTTCAGTCAGTCTTTTAGTTAGCGCAATATCTTAAAAGACAACTAATTTCAAATAAATGTAGTGAACATTTTGGTCATAGACAAAGGAAGAACTTTTAAGTTTTGGATGTGAATGATACTACCACATGTCTGAAGTTATAAATCTTGAATTTAAAAGTCTATTCCCAACATTTTATATAAATAAGTCAATAAATAAACCCATACTGTTAAACCTTGCAGTAAGTCAAAGTAAGGAGTGAAAGAGCAACTCTGCCCGGAAAGAAATGTAGAAGGTTAAAAAAAACAAAACAAACTGAGGTGAAAAGGTCAACTACACCAAAAAATTTAAATAAATCATGTTTTACTTTATGATTTAGGAGCAGGGTATGTGAGGGTCAGGATGGTGAGAAGGACTGGAAGGCAAAGTCTGACCTAACATTTCTCTGCAATGGCATACCAAGCTGCAGGAATTAAAGATACAATCACAAGAGGTTTAAAAAAGGCTAATCAACAGCAACACGGAGTGATGGTAAAGAATCACCATTATTAGTAGGAGCAAAGGGATGAAGTATTATAATCTTTGTCACTCTGCTTGTCTCTAACTTTAATCCATTAGGTTCTAACAGGCTTACACTGCATGTACACTGCTTTATAAGTTGGCTTCTTGTACTGTGCTAAGCCCAAAACAGTCAGGAGCCATGCAACCAAACGTGTGTGAATGAGTGTGCGTGTGTGTGTGTGTGTGTGTGTGTGTGTGTGTGTGCGAGCTCTGTTTTAGTCCAGCACTGTTATAGTTCAGGCAGCACAGCTAATGACACCGGCTAACGAGCTGCAGTGGGAATAGATCTAGAAGACTTAAAACAGCTCCTGCAGGACAGAAAGTACTGCACTCCTTTAGTAATAACATCTGAGGAAATATACAAGGGAAGTGTGTGTTGTGGGTAGTTCAACATAACTTGTTAATTTTATTTTAACATGCTATTTAATCAGGCAAATTGACTATAGGAACATATTCATATTTACAGGCTCTGCTTCTGGGAGCAGTTAGTCAGCGTGGCAGAGCTGAACGCACACGCGCACACACACGCACACACACACACACACACACACACACACACACGCTGGGAGCTCTCCACCGTTTTCTGCCTTGAAGTAATTGTTACAGCCTGGAAAAGCACTGAGTAATACAAATGAAGCTACAGAGAGAGAGGTGAGCTTGTGTACAGTATATATATATATATATATATAGTAAAAGATGGCTTAAAAAGCTTAAACAGGCCCTCTAGGAGCAACTATACAGAAGGCTGGACTTATAGCAGTAATGACCGCAGGAATAAACAGCCCAAACAGACTACAGCATTGACTGTGTATAGGTATGACCTCCCAGTGGGACAATCTGAAGAGATGGAAGTCATTTTACTCAAACTAATTCACAGCATTAAGGCTGTATGAGACATTTTTATGTTTGGATTACTTATTTAGATGATAAACAAAGGAAATACAGTCTTTAAGTGACAAATGAAGCCTGAAATGCCTCTAAAAACATAACTTTCATCAACCATTTAGTTTAAACTAAACTGTGGCTAGAAAGTGTCTGAAACACTTTCCTGAAGCTACACAATTTATCTCAAAATACAAAGAGCTACAGAGTCAAAACCTCACATTAGTCTTTAAGATTGCATGTTTAAGATACCTTCAGCTAAACCAAGCTGCAACGTCTGTGGACAGTAATCAAATCTGTCACCATGACTGAGTGAAAGACAAGCTGGAAAAACAATCAGGAAAAATGGAAATAGAACAATGTAAATGGTCGAAAGTGTTTTCCTATCCCATAAATCATCTCATGATCCTAAATATTAATCCCAAATTTGAGATCTGCTCAGTCATAGCGTACCCACACACTGGTCTCAATACAGGAGTCAAAATCTAAAGCCACCTGCTCATATACCATCATCATATTTGAATAAAAAAAAGGACTGAGGCAGACGGTGTAGCTAATAGTTTTTAGCATGATACAGTAACTATACAACATGTCGTTAATGACCGTTATGGCAGCCACACTCTCCATAATCTTCATATTCGGAGCTCTCTTTTCAGCGAGTGAAATCTATTGAATTTTTTTCTGTTAACATAATTTTCTTTCATTGGATTTGTTCTGTGTTGTAAAAGTCACAATGATTTTATAGCTGTCCCATAATAGTAAATTCATCCAGCCTGGCCGAGTGTCAGGAAAAGGAACTGGAATCTGTCGAAGGAAACGTCACCCAGAGACGTGTAACGACCGCCATTGTGGACTAAAACAGTTAACGGGTTCAGATAGACACCAGAAAAGTTATTATTATTCTAAGTTTGTGAGTATTTAAGTGTTTGTCTTTCACCTGCCACCTACTTATCTTGTCATTACAGCTAACAGAAGAAGGAGAGACCGAAAAAAAAGACGATGGTAGACATGGAAGTGGGAATTGAAGCAGAGAGAAACGAGGTAACGAACACAGGCACTGCTGACTGAAATCCCTACAGAACAGACAAACAGACAGTGACCATAACTGAGATGGAGAGGGAAAAGAAAGAGAAAAAGAGAGGAGGGAAGAAATAAGGAAAGACAGAAATCAAGAAATGGGGGGAGTGATAAAAGGAGACGAGGGGAAAGATCAAGAAAGAAAGAAATGAAGGACAGAAAAAAGACAAATGCATGTAAAAAGAGGACGACTGGTAAAGCCATTAAGCCTGGATTCAATAAATCTGCATAAAACCAGCAGTTACTCTGTAATAGCCAGCGAAGGCCTGTGTGTGTGTGCGTGTGTGTGTGAAATGGGTGTTGAGGGGCGGTCATATGTGCGGGTCCGTCTGTCTCTCTTTCTGTCTGTAGTTTGGGCATGTGTGTGTGTGTGTGTGTGTGTAACAGTCGTCAAGCACCTCTGCATTGTATTTAGAGAGAAAACAATCATCCTTGGAGCAGGAAGCAGAGCTGCCTCATGAAAGCCTAGAGAGACCCCAGACCACAATGCAGCACAAATGCATGGTTCTGACTCTCTGCTCTACACAGCTACACAAACCTCTGTACTACCGCCTCCTCTCCTCCTCCCTCCATCTCCCCTCCACTTCACATCAGCTTCACAGTTTCATTTGAAGACAGATACAAATGCCTTTTTCCTTTTCAATACAGTACGTTAAGGTTAAATTGAGTTGTTTTTAATCAGATCACGTCTTTATAAGTACACTGCAAGTTTCTCACCTGAATGCTGACCATTAAAATGACAAGATATTTTAATATTTTCTTTTGTTTCTCTAGAAGAGGCAGACTGCTTTCGACACAGAGGCCTAATAATCAAATATTCAAGATGTGTGGCCATACAAGGTCTGCTCGTCTTATTTGTTTCCTTTTGTTACAGGATTTTATCAGGTCCGAACTTGAGACTTGAATGTTTTTGCTTTCATGTCTCAAGTCAAGTTTCAAGTTCTCATTTTTGTGAATTAAGTCTGACTCTACAGCTCTGGGGAAAGATACACATGTGGGTAAAAACTCAAAGCATGTGCTTTTTTGGTCTTCTAAAAAAAGACTCCATATAATTTCCATCAGTTTGAAATCATCAACATCTTCCTCACTGACTCTCTTATGCTTTCATTGTGTTTCTGTTCTTTTATTTAATATTGTGGCCAGTTCATTCAGTGATTTAGAGTTTAAATAAGTTTGATTTTCCTTCATCTACTCTATGACATCCTGCAGCTTTGACGTCAACTCTTCTCTGAAGTAGAAAGTCACTGTAAGAAATTAAAACAACAATCGCAGCTCAGACAAGAACAACGCTTGTCGAAAACTACAATAATTCCAGGATGTTTATCATCAGGAAACTCACACACACCCATACAACTATCAAATAACAATAATTACCCTTTTTTATCACCAGGGGTGTTTAAATTCCACGTCCACTGACACACACCCAGACAATCAGTACTACTGTAATGCTGTAGTTCCACTCATTATCAGCTGTGATGTTTAAATTACAGCTCCGCCTCATCCTGTTTTTGTATTTCCTGTCAATCAAAAATCACCCAATCAGTGACCTGGACACCATGAGGGGTCCTCACACACACAGAGACACACGCACACACTTCCTGTGTCGCCTGCCAGTCTGTGACGAGGGCATCACCTTGCCACAGGGCATCGGGCTGTACAGCTGAAAAAATAATGATTGCAACCATTTGAAACTATAGCTGCTGTATTTTACATGTTGTGTATCTTTTTGCACAGATAACATTACCATTACATCAAATATTTATATGATTTCAAGAATTAACATTTAAAGAATGCCAGTTTGTACTTGTAAAGATTGATGGCCACACACACTTATTCAAAACATTAAATGATTTCTATTAGTGTTTTGGTATCAGCAGGGATTTATAGATGTGTCTCTGAAGTCTGCAGGTCTTGACTGAACAGTCACTAGGCACTGAAAACCTGTGCTGCTCAATTTTAAAATGCTTGTAAGCCAAGAGAGAGAGAAAGCAAATATTATCATCTTTATCCATGTGAAACCCTCTTTTTTGGAGCTCATGCTGTAACAATGACATCTGAAGTCTGTAATTGTGCGGTATTTTCCTTCATTACAATGACCTGTGGAGTTGTAAATATGTGGACGCAGTTCTCACAGAGGTTTCTCCAGTTTGACTTGGCTCAGAAACGCTCACAGTCACTCACTGAGAGCCATTTTTGTTTTAGCAGATAGAGAGTCATGGGCTGACAATTCATACTGGATTCATAAGAGCATAATAGCGATATAATGTCTGAGTCAGCCAATAACACTTAATACAGTTTTTTTTTTACAACGTCAAACACACACAAATGTGCGCACGTATAGTCTGAAAAGGGGCCGCAGACACACATACACACACACACACACACACACACACACACACACACACACACACACACACACACACACACACACACACACACTCTCTCTCGTACTTTCACGCAAACACACAGTGTGTACACTTCGTCTTGATAGCTTTTCCACATAGTGGAAGGCTCACACACAGACAAACACACACACACACACACACGCACACACACATATATATGCACATACACACAGTCAGCCAATTCTTATACCTTCACACTTCGGGCCAGAGAGAGAGAGAGAGACTTCCTGTGTGTGTATGTGGATTACGATGCCAGTTCTTTTCAGTGCTCATTAGAGACATCATTGAGCCATAAAGGTTATTATTATGACTATGGCACAGAAAACAGCTCTTTTAGTAAAACCTCACTATTGGAAGCTGCGTTACTTTTGTAGTTCAGCTAAGGCTAAAGAGAGACATGGAAACAAACACACAGGAACAGACGGCCGAATAAACATCTTCAGCAAATCCGTCCTTTCAAGACTAACAGTTCACCACTGAGCCTGGTGCTGTGCTGACGAATTGGTTTCGGTCAAAGACACCACATGTAAAGGCTGACTGAATTTAACATTAGTCTAGTACTGATATTTTTGTGAGACGTGGGGAGAGACGTGAGGCAAAGACACTGCATGGGGTGAAAAGGGCAGGTGCATGCACTACAAAGATGTGACAATTTGACTGTTTTCTTGTTATTGTACTCAATTACTGAATTTGTTATATTATATCCAACACGTTGCCAGTAAAAACTTCAAGAGCTCTTATATTTAACCTTTATTAGCGGTGCACCCAGCTTTAATACATAATGAAGGTAGAAGATTCACCTTTAAAGCTGTCTTAATTTTAGTTTGAAAGGAAAAACATCTGTTGTTGTTTCAGTGGTTACTGCTTTGCTTCTGTGGGCCGATAACGCTCTTTTCTCCACTTAAAGCTTCAGTGGCAACATAAATGTAAATGTTTATTCGGGCACTGACATTGTAGAGGGTTAAGCATTACTAAACTGTTATTTTTCTCATGTTAATTGTCTTTATTAGATAGCAAAGAAAATAGAAAACACTGGTTTGGATGGAGGAGGGTAACATGCAATAAGGGCCCAAGGCTGCATATGGACCCCAAATCATCACATGTAAGTGGTACAAATATGAAAAACAAATTCATGTGTGTAACAATGTGCTGCATTGTTGTATCACATAATAACAGGCTCGAGATTCAGTAAACATCAATGATTAAAACAATACAATGCACATTTTGTTGAAATGCTGCTGGCTGATGTAAGCTCTGTGGCTCTCTGTACTGAGATGATATCTTTTATTTTTGCTACAATGATTGGCTTTTTGTTTTTTGTTTGTTTGCCGACTTGTGTTGTATTGTGAAGCAAATCTTTTGTTCCGTTACATCTGCAGCTGAGTAACTACCCAAAAATTGTTTTTTATTTTCAATTTCAAAAATGATACATTTACAGATGTTAAGACACCACTCCTTATTTTCTTTTTTTTGCATTCAAAGTGTTTGAGTGTGTCAAGTTAAGTTACATCACCCTTAAAAAACAAAATAAAAATGGAGGTTTTGTTTTTTGAGTGGTGAATTTATTTTTCAGTTTTCAATACAGTCAGCGCTGTGAAACCTAGCTACAGTAGTATGATCAGTACAGCAGCAGGGATTTCACTCAGTGGTGCCTGAATTCACTGTCGAGCCTCCATGAGATTTCTTGGGCTTACAGTAATGAAATGAGTCTTCTGTACTGGGAGGCACCAGTCGATAAACCTAAACTTTCTCTTCTGGCTTCTTTTTCTCCAGTTTAACAGCAGAAAGTAGAGTTACATCAAACGCTGTGTTAGTAAAAAAAAGTTTTGAGCCTGTCACACATTACAGAAGCACACTGTCAGGTACACGAGCCTCCAGTGGTTATTCAAGACTGCTGTGCATTTGTGCAAATGCCTGTATGAGTGTGGGATACACACAGGTTTCCATGTGTGTTTGTGCGACTGTCCATGTGTGCTTTACATGCTATTTTAGTATGATCCTAATGGCTTTACAGAGTGCCAGGCATTTTAACAGAGCCAGGGAGAGGCTTGTAAAACACACACACACTCACCACAAGACAGAGAAGAGAGGCTGGCACACTGGAACATGGTGGTCTAGAGGGAGTCGGTGTGAGAGCGTGTGTGTGCATTAAGAGGGTCAGCCAGGGTGATGCTGACACATGATGAAGGAAAACGAGAAACACGGGCCTGAATGAAAGCCTGGCAGTGTGAGTCTGTGATTGTGTGTAGGCAGGGTCGGGGTCTAAAGCAGACGCATGGCGCCAAGTGGCATTGCGTGGGTATGGGTGGGTTTGGACAGAGAGAAGGAGAAAGAGAGAGAGATTCAAACTGTGATGTTGTTATGGGAAACATTTCACCAAAAACAGAGTAAAAAATAGCTAAACTAGCTCTCATCTGTACACTAACATGGAGCAAGTGAGAGTAAAAGGTAATGGCGAGAGGGGACCTCTGGACGGGGAAAGATGGAAGGTCAGCTTAGGAGAAAGAAACAACAGGAAAGAAGAAAGTGGAGGTAGTGATGGCAGAAATTGAAGGGAGAGTGATGAAGAAAGAAAGAAAGATGATGGAGTTTTAACTGGTGGCCAAACCTCAAAATGAAATGTGTCGTTATTGCTCTGAATATGTTGTAATAAACTTTGTTTTTTCCATCCAATTTTGACCAAACTGTTGAATTAGCATTCTTTTAAATAAAACCGTTTGGGTTTAATTTTAGAGAGAATCTTAAGAAAGCATTTATGTAAATCCTCAGACAATTACGGCATCTAGTTATTATCTCTGGAGCCTACGAAACATGAGAAAACTGAAATAACCAGTGGCTTTTTTTTGCATGTTTTGAACCAGTTTACGACTAGCCATGTATACTTTCGTCTGCAAATACCAAATCAAACTGATTCGTGAATATGAAAATACCAGTTTCAGAAACTTCACTTTAAGTGAATACTTATCAAAATTAGTCTGCACCACACAAATGCATTTTACTATGTAGTAAAATGATTAATGCAATGTTCTACCTGACTCACGTGCCTAAAAACGATTCTAAGACTGTATTATTTGGAGAAACAGCATCAAACAATTTCTGCATACCTTAAAATGGTTACGAGTACTGTAATGTGTATGTGATTTGTGATAAATTGTTTAGTGAGGTCTTTTAAGACTTCCCCAATCCAATTCCTCAGATGTAAATTTGGCTTGTGGCCATGAGCGATAGTTTGGTTTAAATGTTTTTAATATTTTCAAATGTTTTTTAAATATAAATTTGGTGGGATAGAAATACTGCAGACTACTTGGCCACCATACAGCATTCAGTCTTGTTAGATAAGCTTTCACAGCAGCCCGCATAATCAGTTTTAATTCAAAGTATGTTTTTCTTTTGAAAATGTGGATCTCAGGCTGCTGGACCGCAGAATAACATCTGCATTTTCTTTTTGGTGAAACCAGCTGCTGATGAAAAATACCTATGGTAATTGTCTGTCCATGAAAGTCACCCAGATCATTTCTCTGTGCCTTTAATGTACACAGTGATTAAATAACAACTTCATTCGGAATATTCAACATTTATTTAAAGTGACACCGTACCACGCAGTGCCGTATCTGAAGCACTCATTCTAAACAGAGACATTTCCCAGCATTAAGACATACAATAGGGCTTTCATGAGGACTGTAGGAAACTAGTCCTGCTGTACCTAACCACACACTCTGTCACATAGCTCTGCAAGTGTGTGTGTGTGTATGTGCATGTCTAGAGTTACCATTTTTCAATGTATACCACATGTAGCGACCATGTATTGCCTGATATGTTTTCAATATGGAGAAAAAGACAGACAGACAGACAGAGAGAGAGAGAGAGAGGGAGAGAGCGAGATAGGGGGAGAGAGAGCGAGAGAGAGAGAGAGAGAGAGAGAGAGAGAGAGAGAGAGAGAGAGAGAGAGAGAGAGAGAGAGAAACTGGAAGCCAAGAAAATTTAAAATTTAATAATGTACTGTTTGTATCAAATATATACAAAAACAACTGGTTACCATGACAACTGGGCAAAAACTAAGTGAGCAGGTTAGCCAATCTTTCCTCAGCTTTCTCTAAGCCTCACCTTTTCTTTCTTTATCCTCATTTTCTTCTCTCTCCTCCCGCTCTCAGATGACTTTTTCAACAGTAAAATAAATAACACTCTTCTCTCCCCTCCTTGCTCCGTGTATGAACCAACCCTCCTCAAGCTGCCAAATGCTTGAAGCCGAGTTTACTCCCCGTTAAATAAAATGTCTGAAACAGTATTTGTTCTGCAGCCAGGTGCTTGTCGCCAGGTGACCTGCTGGAGTAAATCTTTTCAATAATGTCAAAAGCAGCGCCAAAAACCTGCCAGGCCAACCAGTGTGGGCCATACTTCTATACACACACGCACAGAGTTACACACACACACACACACACACACACACACACACACACACACACACACACAGCAACGACAGTCACACAAACTCACAAATGTCACATATACACAAGCATGCATATACAAACACATACACTCAGTGGCTAGTTTTAGGAATTGATAAATGAGGAGTGACAAAATGCCCTCACTTTTTCCCACATTTTTCAAAATAAATCAAATTCATTCACACACACACACACACACACACACACACACACACACACAGTAACTGGTGACTGACTGTTTTTCCCCTCATCTTTCACACGAGTAAACACACACAAATGCAACACAAACAGTCTCACCTGTTCCTGCGTCATGCTGTGCAGCTGCGTATGCCAGGAGGCGGAGTCAGAGCGGTGATAGGCTGGGGGCGGGGCAAAGTCCTGCAATATGATTGGGTCTCGCTCCTGACACAGAGATGTCAGGTGACTGATGTACAGCTTCAGTTTACTGCGATTCTGATTGAGATCCAGGAGAGGAGAGAGAATCTGAATGAAGGAAGGAGAGTGGAAAATGAGAAGACAGAAATTGTATTAAATTTTATTACACAATATAACAACCAAAAAAAGCTCCATATCTGATTTTTTCAGGAGTACAAGCTATAAAAACAGTTGATGTTGCATGCTGATCTGAATCACAGACTTTCACAAGAGAGACACAGAGAGAAAATAAGGCAGACTAAAAAAGAGTTCAAGCTGATTGCTATAGTTTTTATTAGTATTTATAATCATTATTAATCACTAGAATATGTGCACTCTGTTTAATCACATTCAAACATTTCATCATTGACCTTTTTCAGACATAAATAAAACACAGAGAATAATTCAGCTGTATATCTCAGGTTGCTTCTTAAGGTATTCCAGTAATGAGGTAAACAGTAGACACAAAATATAACAGACACTGAAGAGATGAAGGTGGGAGGAAAACAGCTATGAGATATAAAGAGATGACAGAGGATTATACAAGTGCACCAAAAAATCTGATTACTGTAAAAATTAAGTAATTTAAGAGTAAAATGGACGAGGAACTTCATGAATTGTTTAATTTAATTACTGCAAAACCCCAATTTAAATAAAACTGGTCAGTAATCAGATTTCTCCTCTTCTGTATTTCCTCTAATCTATTGACTGATGTGAAGGCTGCGGCTTTAGCATGTATTTCAAAAAAGTCATGGAAGACAAATGGTTAAGCCTTTTTTTTTTTTTTTTTACCAAAGCGACGGAGCAGAGTAAGAATATAGAGCATATCTATGCAGTTTGCTAAAATAGCTGAGGGCTCATGTGTTCACTTTCAGTCAGACTCAGAGAGCGTTTGAAATGAAAGAATTTAAGTTTATCTGAAATGCTTTAGGAGGATTGACCCGCTTGCCCAGATTGTTTATTTCCCAGAGTTGTGTTTCCGCAAAACTTAACCTTTGTTGCCTCCAATGGTGGCAACAAGGTTAAAATGACCTTTATTTAAACTAGACATAAGTACAAGAATAAGACCAAGGATGAATTATGTGGGAATTTCAAAATTCATTCAATAAAAAACAACTACTACTCTTTCCATGTACTGCACATGCCATCATTTTTTTTCATCCTTTATACTTTGGTATGTTCTAGGACTTGAACTGTAGTGTACTGTTAACAGCTATGATGAAAAAAAGCAGTCTGATTCCCAGGCGTGACACTTGTTTAACAGCAACATTGTTTCACGGTGGCCATGACTAATGTGTGTGTGTTTTTTGGTGTGAGGGTGAGATGAGCAAAACAGACATACACACATTTTGGGGGTATAAGACAGGACCCCCCAAGAGACACACACACGCGCACACACATACACACAGATAAGGTATACAGTACACACACACACACACACACACACACACACACACGCACACGTCTCCTTAAGGAATAGCAAGATTTAAGTGCATAGGAAGCATGTTAAAAGGGCCTCTGTGTGTGTGTGTGTGTGTTGGTAAAGTGTATTTAATCCCTGCAGTGTCTGTCCTCACTCTGTGCTCCATGCTCATTGTCACTCAACACACACACACACACACATACTCAAGAGCTTCAATGGCAGGATCCTTTCACTCAGCGCAGTAACATCTTTATCTTTCTCTCTGTCTGTCTCTGCTCCACGTCAACTCTTTAACCAGCATCTCCCTTCACCATTTACATTCAGGTATTGCAAATATCCATCTGATGCCGTCTCAGATTTCAACTTGACTTTGATTCTCGATTCATGTAATTCAGACAGAAAACAGAGTCCTTTGTCTCTCTCTTTGTGCAGCGTAGAGGTTGTGTGTCAATGTGAATTATGCCAATTTCATATCAAATATTTATAAAGCACTCTGATTTGTTAGCAGCTGTTTTAAAAAAAATCTGTGATCATGTTAGCTAACTAGTGAAACTAAACAAGCAAGGTTAAACTGAGTACAGAAGGTGAAGGTGTGGCTATATGTGAAATATATATGTGATATATTGAGTAAGGAATACTGTATATATAAAGAAAATGATACACGTCACCTCCACCATGTCAGTTTTTTAATATGAGGACACCTTGTTATACATTGTTGCTTGTATGCTGTATTTACTGCACCAAACAAAGTGACTCTGATCTGATGTTGTCTTGTTGCTTGCATTTTGTCTTTCTAATGACTGATGTGATAACTCAAAACCAGACCCATCTCAGACACTTCTGGAATCTGACAGCCTTTCTCAACTGTCAAAACTATGAAAAAACAAGCTGCAGATTGGTTGCTTTTGGGACACTGACAATATTTGAATAAAACATAACATATAAAACACTACATATATATTCAACATTCATTATTCAGTAACTCCATGTGTTTGAGAATCTTGATAAACAAATAAAATGAGTAGATGTGGGTGGGTTTTTTTTGGGGGGGGGGGAAAGGAAACTATCTTCGCATTCTTCTCTAGCAGAATTGCTGCAGCAATGAAAGCTGACAGTAAATCAAAGTAACTGTCACTTCTCATTCTGAGTCCTTACCTTATTTACTGTGAACACAAAACACACACACACCCAAACCCACACACACACACATGAAAAAATACAGATTTTTGGCGTTCTCTCTTGGGGAATTCATGAGATGCTAAACCACCTTCGCGGCTCACAGCTGCTCCTTTCTCTCTCTCGTTCTCACGCACACACACAGATACTAAATATATGCACTATTATATAGCGTATGTGTATGTGCATCAACCCCTACAGCACTTGCAGAAACACATTACGACACAGAAAACCATGCGTATACAGAAGACACACACTCATGCAAGGCCATTATCAGAGTTGTAAATAGCGCTAGTTACTGTATTTTCCAGTGAGGACCTGCCAATAGGTTACAGTCCATTACGAAATACATTACTGAACATTTCCCTTTAGGGCAGAGAGGGAGGTAGACGGAAAAGGAAAGAGAAGCAAATAGAAAATGATGGAGTAAAGGGCTGCAGGGATCCTACACATTTTAAAATGCCCCTGTTGCTGTACGTCGTGATGCATGCTGACAGTGACAACGCAACAAGCACATTATTTTTCCGAGACTGTTGTGTAATACGACAATATGTGAACACATCTCTCTGCGATGTGGCTTTACTGCTCTAAAAACATACTCAACATGTGTGCAACAGCTGTTTTCTCACACTTTCTAATCTGGACTATTCTGTCAAAAGGCATAAAAAAAAAAATATCACTGTCCACACTTTCCAGACCTGCAGTGGAGCACTGCGGATCAAATGCAAGACAAATGAGAAACAGACAGGAAGAATGGAAGGAATGATGGCGGTATAAGGAAGACATTTAGGGAGAAATAACAACACTAGTGCTTTCTTTTCCTTTTCAAGAACTATTTAATGACTTACAGAAAAAGAAACATTAAAAATAAGACTGAATTCACCCCAAAAATAATATTATAAAATCTGAAAAAATCCCCACTAACCTCTGAAAGTCTATGCAGACTTTAAGTGTTTGAATTTACTGATTTTATTAAGTAGTACAATATGTATGTACATTCATGTTTTTATTGTATTACTCTGCCTGCTACAGCAAATGTATGCTGTGTGTTTAATGAGTCCGTAGCGCTTTCCAGTGCCTTACTGTACTATGAAACAATCCCAGAGGCGACATAATTTTATACGGCACAGTGTGTGTCAGGGTGTATGTGTGTTTTTGCCTCTTTATTAGCCTCCCACGCCTGCCTACCAGACTCTTACTGTACTATGAAACAACTCCAAGGAGAGACATTCAGCGAGCCTCACTGACTGGCTGCATTTTAAAAAACCTTCTATGGCCACATTATATGGTGAAATCAGGATTTTTCTTTTTCCGCAGATACCTCTGAGACATGTGCACACAAGCATACACATACTGTATATTTGAGCAGGAGCAGCTTCTACAGAGTGGGTGTAGTTTCAGTACAGAACACTGACCTGACGGTGTTTGAGTCATTACTGCCGCAGCTTGTAAAAGTTTGCAAAACTTAGTTACAAACTTGGATACTGGAAGATCTCTCAAATCACCAGGCTACTGAATCATTCAGTCACAAAACTGCAAGTACCAGTCCTGCAATTACCACGGCTGAGGGAAGAATTGTTCTTAGTCTTAGTTCTTAGGTCGATTATTTAGCTCTGATAGCTCCACACAGATGAGAGCTTTATATTGTCATTCATATAAGTCATTTAAAAATATTTAAAGGGAATAATCATGCACATCTCCAGGTGTATATTTATATTCTGGAGTTCTACTGGTATATCTTTGCATGATTTACAGATCAAAACCAGAGCAGGATAGAGCACTGGCTTTTGACATTCAGGGAATATAATTACTGGGTATAGGTTATAAAAAATGGATCTCCTACGATTCTCAAAAAAATTCACAAACGTCAAAAAAAAAAAAAAAAAAAGTGTTCTAAATGTTAGTTATTAATGTTATATTGACGGAACAAAAAAGGCGGAACTCAACTGTGAGGCCAGTGCAGCACCTGGACACACCACGATATGCACATGTTTGAGTTACCTTGTACATCATCTTCAAAAAAAGAGATTTTGATTTAATGACTAAATAATTCACTTTGCAAGATGAACATGAAGTATACTGTGAACGCTTTCTACACCATCACCTAGCGACTGACGTTAGCGGACAGGAGCAGCAAAGTCCAGCAGTAACAAACGAGCCTGGCCAACCAACACACACTCCAGCATTAAACAACTGAAACCAACTCTGAGATGAAGAAAATAACTCGGCTCAGTCTGTTTCACCTCAAAAACCCTGCGCCCACTCACTTTAAAATGAAAAGACTTTGGACCATTTATCTTAATTGTCAGTTATGTTTCATATTGTATTTCAGTGGAATAAGGACACCAGTGCATGGTTTGGCACACAGTATACTGGAGCAAGAGACTGAAAATTGTGCCCCCTTTTCTCTTCATTGGTTAAGTTTGGTTTGGGAATTGACTCTGAATCGAATCAGACACCCAAGACTTAAAATTAGCTCACGAGATTCCTAAAGAATCATAATACAAGTACTATTTACACACGCTCACCAGTTAACTATTTTTTGGAGCTTTAAACATATTTAACATGGACATCTGACATCATAACAGGATAAAATGTCCCCACAGTACTGATCTACTTGTTAGAAATAAAAAACATTTATACCTCTTCCTTGTCTTTCTTCACTGATGCATCTAATACCTCTGAAGACTATTAAAAATATAAAAAAAATACCATAAAAACATCCTCAACAATGCTGTGTGTGTGAGCAGAGTGCTCTCCTGTGTTTCTCTGCTACTTTTGTTTTTGAAACGTTTCATTTGCTGACTGCAGCACAGAATCCTCTTGTAGGAAGGAACACAATCACTCACTGTTCAGATGTAATGTGCTATGGCGAATTACCCACCTTACACACTGAGAAGAGAGTGTGTGTGCAACTACTCATGAAGGCAGAAAGAAAAAGAGATGGAGAGTCAGTTGTGTGTGTATATGTGTGTGTGTGTGTGTGCCGGTTGACCCGCCTCTCTCAGCAGGGAGGTGCTACCGCTAATTAATAACCAGGGTCAAACTTAGATCCGCTGGCGAACCTTTGGGCCTTTAGCATCCCAGTGGGAAATCCCAGTGGAGGAACTGAGCTGAGCTAAAAGCAGCATGTGCTACTCATATGTGGTGCTGCCTCCACTGACCTGACAGCAGATCAAACCAAGCCAATCAAAACTTAAAGCCATTTGTGCTTATTTTTACTACATGTTTTGCTATAGGAAAAAGTGACATGATTAGATTATCAGTTAATTCCACAACATTCGACATGTTTAAAAGGCTAATATAAGAGCTGAGTCTTGAGTTTTTTCTACACTTTTCTTCAGAAAAATGATATTCTTGGTGTGATGTGTTAACTGATTGATTAATGTGTTGGCAGGGTGGTTTTGCTTGTCTTGACGGTTCTCATGCATGTGCTTTTTACCCTTAAAACTACTGGGAACTCACTATTGTGTTAATACAAAACAATGCAGAGAAGGGGGATTTTTTTTTTCTTTAATCATTCCTGATTTATATGTTGTATATGTTGGCAAAGCTTTCTTCAATGTTTCACTGCATCACACCCAGAGGTTTAACAGAGAAATCATATGGTCATGATAGAGATAAAACATCATGATTGACATATGAAGCTTCCAATGAGAAAGAGAAAGTGATGCATTGCAAGACAGGAGCATCAGAGGTAAAGATGTAGATCTTGGAAAAAAAGATGATGGGAAGAAATGTGTTGGAAATAATGAGATGATGACAGATGATGACAAAATATGTCAAAAAACAGGATGTCCAGAGGAATCATTAAAAGAGCCAATCAAGGCGGAAAGAAATAATGATAGATAGATAAAAAAAAATCAAGAAATCAAGAAAAGCAAGAAAATGAGGCCTGTGAAAGAAAATAAATTCAAGGATGAGATGAGATGTGGGACAGATGAACCATGATTCAAGAGTTGAGTCGAACATTATATTTCTGTTTAGGTAGTAAATGGAGCTCATTTTCATTTTTAAGCACCACAAAAAAAGAAAGAAAAATCAAAGGCAGCCATTCACTTTAGAGCATGAGAAATGTAGTTTTTGACAAAAGAAAAAAATATATATATATTAAGAGAGGACGAAAGTAAAATGGCAGGGAAAAGAAGAGTTTCAAGACTGAATGAAAATGACAGACTGGAAGAAAACTGAACAAATGAGGAAAAGAAGGAGGCTGAATCACAACCAGAAGCAGATCACAAGCTCACGGATGAGAAAGATGTAAGAAAGACAGAAGACGGATGACACGATGAACACATCCAAATGTGATCGGATCCAGATAATAAAGACGCTCACCCTTCTGTACAAAACGGCAAACTGAGGGAGAGAAAGAAGGCATATGGTTGGCTAGGCCCAAATGCCCTCCTCATCGTCCTATTGGTTAGTTCAGTCCAACGGCAGCGTGAGTTCAGAGAAAGCAGGAAGTTAGTTGTAGACAGACATATCAAGGACAGAAATGCTGGAAATTGTCAAGTTTTTTAAATATTAGCTGGTAATAATTTAAAGTCGCAGGTGATGTTACATCCAAAGACGGAGATCTGATTAGCCGACTTGAACCTGAGAGGTGTTTATGAATACATTAACAGGCAGGTCTAGAAATGTTATTTTGCTCTCATGCTCTCATCCACCAAAGAGTTGTGATATATCAGGTTAAGGGGCTCCACGACCAGATTTAGAGGTTTATCCCAGGAAGGCTCTCAGTCATGTGTAGTGGTGGACTCACCTGGTCTGGGGAGGGCTTGTGATTATTGGGTTGCTCTGAGTTTGGAGAAGTAACTTTCAGGTGGTCGTCCTCGTAGTTGTCCGCCATCAGCTTCATCCTGTTTTGAGTCTGCAGAGAGAAAGAGAGTCACAAACACATGAAATTAGCAAACATGCAATTCAACATGAAAATTAAATTTGCCTTCAAGACAAAGACACAGGCAGTGAGTGCGAGGAGAGAGGAGAAGCCCTAGCCTCAAATTCCTTCAGGAGGAAGAGAGGAGAATTTTGGATGACTGCCATGAGCATTGCCTTTAATGACACACACTCTGTGCATGTGTGTGTGTGTGTGTGTGTGAGTGTGAGAGAGAGAGACAAAGAAAGAACAACAATTGAAATGAACAAATGTTTGCCTATCTGTTTTGTAAGTTCAGATAACATGTATATGGTATTTTTCACATTCTGAACTGCGCACACACACACACACACACACACACATACACACATACACACATACACGCTCTCGGGCCTTTGACATGCCACCTGTTGTGTGGCTTGTTAACTGGTGCAGAAAAATAACGGGCTTATTAACTTGCCACTCGAGGAGAGACAAATATTAGGTGACACACACACACACACACACACACACACACACACACACACACAGTCCCGAATGCAGAACTCAACAGTAAATCTCTGCATGCAATCACAAACTGCAATAAACACACTTCCAGTCCAGAAGCACATTATTGTACAAACATGCAATAACAGTCTGTTGACTTTTGTCTTTCCCATTTCCTCTCCTGTCCTTTCCTCAATCACTCTCATCTCTCCCCTCCCTGCTCCTCTTTCTCCTTTCCCCTCGCTCCTCCTCTTCCATTTGCTCCACATGTTATACTTCAAGCTTTACAGTAGGCCGGGAAAGAGTGAAGGAGTGAGAAAGAAAGAGAAAGAAAGAGAGAGAAAGAGAGGGAGGGAGTCAGTCTACATCTGTCAGTCTTGTACAATCTAAATCCCCTTAGTCTCTCACTGAGCCCTGCAAGGAACAGGGGCTTAGGCAGGCCAGACTGAGGTTTCGCGTGTGTGTGTTTGACAGAAACAGAAAGAAATATGTGAATGCCAGCTCGCATATGTTTGTTTGAAAGCTAAATGAAAGACTGCCTTTTTCGGTGTGTGTGTGTCTATGTATGAGCAGGAGATAGTGGCGCAAAATAAATGTCTCCCTTGGAGTGTGTGTGTGTGTTGTGGGACCATATAAATGTGTGTGTGTGTGTGTGTGAGTGTGTACGTAAGTCAAGTTGAAGACAGCCTCCCCCCTGCGTGCACACACACATTATTCATTTCCTTGTTTTCTAAAGACAGTTTTAAAATAAACACACACATATATTTAAAACAAACATGGAAAGTAAACAGTTCATCTTAAAACCACATAAGTGCAGAACCAAGTCCCTACTGCACCTACTGTACAAACACACACACACACACGCTGACAGCTGGAGAGTGATGTTTATTTGTATCTGTGTATCTCTTCCTCTCCTCTCCACAACGTCCTTCAGCAAGTAAACTGCCACTGTTCACTTTATTTATTGACCGTTTATTCCACAATTTCACTTTTTCAACCATGTTTATGTGAAAGCTTTTCTCAGGTTCAACCAAAGACGACAAAGCCTCATCACAACGTTATTTCACTGTGGCTCAGAACAGTAAAAACCCAGCTGGAGGCACATTTTTATATTAAGATAATGTCAACTAATTACACTATGAACACAGAATGTGACAGATCATGGTATTTCAACTACCAACATTGTGGAATTAATATTATGCTGAGAACCTAATTTGCACTGGCTAAAGGTGACATGCAATATGCAGGTCAATGTTCAAGTTTGTTTAACTATGACATGCAAATTTGTGTGGTCAGAAAAAAGAACCAATATTGTCTTGATATGTCTCCTTGTTGAAAATGTTATTATATCTCAATAACCTGCTTTATATAATAGACTGCACAACTCTGTTCACAGTGTATGATGCCTCTCCTCTCTTTTTCAATTTAGTGTGTAAGATAATGCTGCAGGACAAAGAAGGCAAGTGTGACCAAATCTTAAATCCCTTCACCTAACATGTTCATCCTAGCTCTCCTGCACATCTTTGGAGTGTTGCCAGACATTGCTTCATGGTTGTCACACTTTGGGCACTGGGGGTAACAAAACACCAGCGCCCAACGTGGGGCTCGAACCCACGACCCTGAGATTAAGAGTCTCATGCTCTACCGACTGAGCTAGCCGGGCTGAAATGACTAAGGAGAGCATAAAATTCATAGGTTTCTGGGTCTCACTTGTCCTCTAAATAAAACACATTTATGGATGAAGAACACTGTGGTAGGTTATGATAATAAGAAGTAATATAATTTACCTCACAGAGCCCTTTTCTAATAAAACACACCGTGTACAACAACCACAGCTGTCCTGGGATTTTCATGACAGGCCTGACTTGTTGCTTCTGTAGTCAGTGTCCATTATGCACACTTCCAACAGATGTTAAGAGTGATGATTTCAGAACTGGTCACAGTTCAAAACCCCATCACTTGTGGGGCTCAAACCCATGACCCTGAGATTAAGAGTCTCATGCTCTACCGACTGAGATAGCCCGTAAATCTAAAAAGACTGACATCAACCATAAGTGAAGACGGTCAGGTTTCTGGGATCTAACTATATCCTATATAAGAGGTTACTAGATAAAAAAGACTGTGCTGGTTTAAACCTCATAAGACAGAAGAGGATTTAGACCATTAAGCTCTTTTCAAGTGAAACATATGTGTATGTATGAACTTCTACAAGAAACACAGTTGCCCTGTTTCCTGATAGAGGACGGACTGCATGCATTGACACATCTACATTTGTATTCTGTAATCTGTGTCTATCAATCCTAATCCCAATCTCTAAGTATTCAGAAACCACAGTCTAAAAACACCAGCGCCCAACGTGGGGCTCGAACCCACGACCCTGAGATTAAGAGTCTCATGCTCTACCGACTGAGCTAGCCGGGCTACGGTACCAATTAAGACTGACACCAGCTATAACGGAAGACGGTCAGGTTTCTCAGTGTCTGACTGATGATATCCTATATAAGAAGTTAACAGATAAAGAAGAACATGCTCATTTAAACCTCATAAAACAGAAAGGCATTTAAATGATTAATCTTTTGAAATATGTGTATGTATGAACTTCTACAAGAAACATAGTTGTCCTGTTTCCTGACAGAGGACTGCATGTATAGACACATTTCTTCCTGCTTAAACTATAATTTGAGTCTATTTGAATTTTCTATGCTCTTCTCATTTTTAATTATGAGGTGGGTGTTTTTTCCTTTTTTAATATGGTATGATCACAAATGTATGCTTATGCTTAAAAACGGATTTTTGGAGGCAGAATTAAGGATGGATCTGTAAAATCCACCGTATAGCACATACTTTTCTACATTTAACTCAGTGATACTATGGACTGTTGTCAGATATTGCTTCATAGTTGTTACACTGGGAGTAATTGTTCAAAACTTCAGCGCCCAACATGGGGCTCGAACCCACGACCCTGAGATTAAGAGTCTCATGCTCTACCGACTGAGCTAGCCGGGCTACATACTTCTTTGAAAAAGCTTCTCTCGACTCTCCCTAAAGTTAAGATCTAAAGACTGCTGCAGCCAGTAATGATATATAAACATAATGGCAGTTCAGCCTGAACACAACATACAGTATGTGTGATGTGTTTGAACCACTACAAATGCTTTTTTGCTGATGGGTACCAGAATGTAATGTATTTTACGACACTCCTTAGTTTGGTCTTGTTTGTACCTGGCATTCACATGCTTCTCAGGTGATCCGATGATAAGTGGACAGCTAAGACAAATTGCTGTTCACACCTGTCTTTATCAGGCATTTCAAGCAGTCTCGAGCTCAGCGCCTTTGTCCAGATTTCACTGCTGCCTGTATCACTTCCATGAGAAGGTAGTTATTAAATCAGTCAGACAAGTGCCAGATTTGTGATAGTGTGGGTTCAACAGCTAAGAAATAGTTTCAAGAATGAATATACAAGTACGGGCTATTCCAACTGTTTAAATTACTCATCCCCATTCTTTCAACCATTTACCGAAACAACCACCATATCCAGTATATATGACATATTTTCCTGTTACGTCCTTGCCGAGAATGCATCGTCACGCATTAACATTTACACTACAAAAGTTAACAAAAGATATGTGGTCAAGTGCCTCCGAAACTACCTCAGCAAGTGGTTTGAGTAATAAGATAGCAATAGATCTTAGGAGTCATTTACACTTGGATTTAGTGCTGTCTACTTGTGATCAGACCACTTGAGTCTGCGTATGTGTCAACATAAGCAGTACAACTTAATCTACTGCTTGCTGTTAGCAGTAAGGACTTGCTGGTATTTGGGGGATATTTGATTTCAAGAGGAGCTAGAGTCTTGATTCCAAAACCTGAGCGCCCAACGTGGGGCTCGAACCCACGACCCTGAGATTAAGAGTCTCATGCTCTACCGACTGAGCTAGCCGGGCTGTTTGAGTACAGACTGAGGTGCCAATTTCTTCCTGTGCCACATCCCCTCCTTCTGCTCCCATGCCACACTCATCTTTTTATCCCCTCCATATCTTGCTTTCTTTATCCTTTCTGTTCTCTGAGTCATTCTTTAAACACCCCACTCCTTCTCTCGCTACATGTTTTCTCTTCATCAGCGTGTTTGGCTTTGATTTTGAGTGATGGATGTATGAAGAAATGAATAATGAATGAACAGCTGAACAAATGATCTAGCTCCTCCTAAATATAGAAAGAGAAAGATTTTGGGGGGAAAAAGAAAGAAAGAACAACAAAGGAGGAGAGATATGTGGCAGAGTTAAGTTGAAGAGGATAAGCTGTGTCGAGACGCCTGATGACTGATCTTTCCAACATGGCTTTTCTGTGCCCAAATCTCCCTACCCTTCTGCAAACACACTGTGTCTGTCTTTGTCCCCCTCTCTCTTTCCCCTCATCTTAGAGATTTATGAATCTCAATAATCCCCAAAGTTCCCCCCTCTCTTCCTTTCTTTATTCCTTAGCTCTCTCATACACTACTTTCTATGATTAAGTCTCCCAATCCTGTAACAAAAAGTACCTAACACTCTCCTCCTTTGTCTCTCTTCTTCACTCTTTCTTTAATGATCCGGGATTTTTTTTTAAACATTGATTCAAAGTCTCTTACTCTTCTATTCAGACACAGTATTTTATTTTTTCCCCTCTTTCTCTCTCCGTCTCTCCCTCTTGACTTTTGAGCTCCTTAACATGCCCTTGTATCCGTGACTAATTCTCTCTCCCGCTCTTTTCCTCCCTGCTCTCTACAACATGCCCTCATTTCCATATCTTCCCCTCTACTCTACTCTCCTCTTCTCATTGTTCCCCTTCTTGTTCACTGGTTTCTGTTGTCTTTTTAGTTCACTGTATCAACACTTTTGATCATGGTTTTTTCTCCTTGTTTTCCCCCATTGCTCTTTTTGCCCTTTCCATTTTCTACTTATTTCAACAATACTGTGATATCTGAAACACATATAACAGAGGCTTAGTCAGATGTGAACCCCTTGAACTTATTCTGTTACTGACCAAGCTCACAAGCTTACCAATTCCCGCTTCAGTAAAACTATTGCAAGGAATTATGCATAGTACTGTTAGCGATTAGCGCTCCAGCTACAGTAGCTCAAATAGCTTCTACAAGAAAATACTTAGCACAGAGTCTGTTTCATGGAAGCGATTTCCACTTCTGATATGCATATTGAAAATGTTGACAATGCTCTGTTCTTCCAAGTGATTGTCACTCACAAATCATGAAAGATGTGTGATCCCTACAGTCCTCGGATTCGCTTATGAACAGATCACAAGTAGGTGCAGAGTTGCCATATATTTTCAGTGTAAACATCTAAAGTCCTTGAAAAGTTGCTAGATGTCAGTAGATGATGTAATGTGCTAATTTGTGAGATTATAACGTAATTACACAGATTGCTTTTTTTCAAGCAGCCAGGCTATAGCCTCAATTTGCATTTAACTGTACTTCTATAAATAAAATAAAAAATATTTCAGACACTGAAATTAAGTTACTCTTGTGAACTAAGTCTAAATCATACCTTCATTGTCAAGTTAAATAATGTAAAATGAAAACAAAGGAGGAGCTCCCCAGTCAAACAATGGTGATGAATATTGGTCGTTAGGTACACACATTCAAAGCTCTTTCACGTTGCATTCATGTCTCTCTCTCTGGCTGATGATTGGTCCACTGAATGAACTGCTGCTCTGTCCCGCCCACTGAACACAGCCAGTCCAGAGAGCCACAGTAGCACATACTCACTTAGAAATATTGACGACTCCAAAAAGAGGGGTTAGGATCTGCCTAAAAACTTGCTAGATATGTAAGGGGGGGGGGGGTCTTAAAAGTTGCCAAATTTAGCAAGAAAGTGGCTAAGTTGGCAACACTATCATGATGTTCCTTTGGGTATTTTAAATGTGTCAAAATTAACGCCTAGAGAAATGATCTCATGTTGCAATTCACAGCTTGAAGTGAATTAGTGAAGCGGGCAGCAGAACTTCCTCTCTCTCTGTCTTTCTCTACTCTCTTGCCCTCATTCATATCTAATACTGCTGAACCCAAACCCCCTAAAACCATGAATTAGAAAAGGGAGAGGAGACAAAAATGGGGGGATGAGAGGAAAGCAAGAAAAGGAGACGAGGAAGAGCACTGCAAGGAGAAAATGAAGGAAATTAATAAATTAACACCTCTCCTTTTTTTCCCTTCAGCCCTCTCTCTGTCTTATCCTGATTTTCATCTCTGGCCTTTCTTTACATCTTCCCATTTTCTGTAATTGTCAGGAATGCTGACCTCAGCTCACTTGTTTCTGTGCCAGCTCTCTCTTTCTCACTTAATCTAATCATCACACCATTATTTCACTCCTCCCCCCCCTTGCTGCTCCCTTCTTCTTCTCCACTCCACCTCCCCTCCCTCCCTCCATCCTTCCTGCGGGTCTGCTGTAACCCGCTGACAACGGACAGAATGAGAAACAAATGAACATGGAGAGAAGTGGGAAAAAAAACTGCTGAGTCACGGTTGTAAGAAAATCATTTCATTGTGATAAGGCTCCGGGGAATAATAGATTAGATTATTGTTTCGTCTTTCTCTCTAGTGGTGAAAGGAGATCCTTGTTGATATCTGTGCAATTATCAATAATGGAAAGTTGCTGAGTCATGGTTGGACAAGAACTATTTCATCATAATATAAAAATTAGATTAGTTTTTCCCCCGTCTTTCTCTGTCAAGACGAGAAAGTTGTTGATAAGTAGAAAATTACAAATGACAATGAAAAGCGACTGAAGGGGAATTATTTCATTGTGACAAGTCTCTATGGATGAATAAATTAGATTAGAGCTACATTTTTCCACTTTTGTCGGTAAGATGAGATGTTCACAATGAATATAAACAAATAATGATGAATGGTTAAGTCTGTAAAGAGAAAGAGAGACAACTGAGAGACAGAGGGCAGTAGATAATGTTACACTATGACAACTGAGAACTAAATTATATTTACCAAAAAGTGACGACGCACTGTACTAAAACTGTGTTTAGTCTTTCATGCACATGTAAATACCGGTTTTGAAGATGAAAGGACATCAAAATGTTTATTTTTGCCCTTAAAACTACAAAATGTCCTTTACATCTAGTTGCATCTGAATGAAAATCACATATCCTTCCATCCATTCTGAGCAAGTGAAAACCCATTTTTGCCTATTCTGGGTTACATCTTAGCTAGAACACACTTTTACATGCTGCTTCATAATTCACAACATCAAGCAATCATTTTCACAGGATTCAAATACTTCAGAGGTTTAGAGTTGGAGTGGAAGGTGTTCCCACCATAAACCCTGGTTTTATTGCAGAGATTTAACCGTCAACTCTTACGTTATTTTTGTCCCTTTTTGGGTTTGTGATTAACTGCTAATTTAACTACTATGTTTTTTCCCATCATCTTATAGCCTTAATAGTATCCAAAGCCACGAATATAGAAAGGAAAACCTTAAAAATGGCCATATTGCAGCCAGGCCTTAGCCACACAGGTACAGAATAATGGCCAAGGCCACGGCCACACACACTCCTTACACAACCTGTAAATGTTAATCACATGTGTCTCTAGAGAAAGAGTAGCGTATCCCTCACTTCCCTCCTCCACTTCTGTCTTTCTCTGTTTGTCTCTCTCAAATTTCCGGTTTTGTCTCTGTCTCTGAGAAACTTGTAAGTGAAGAGGAAGGAGACTGTGAGAAAGAAAGGAGGAGAAGCAGGTGAAGAGAGCTGAGATTGCGTTGATCTACAACCTCCTGGCTTCCCTGCAGCTGGGGGTCAAAGGGCAAAATGCAGGAAACATTTCAGGGACACACACGTAAACTTTAACATACACAGGTGTGTTTTGTGTGTTTACACACTATACACACACACACAAATTCTTCTTTTCTGTCCTGTGTCTATTTACATTGCATATCCATCTATTTATTAGATTTTCTCTGATTAAAAGTGCTTGTTTCTGCTTTGTCATTGGTGCACAATCAACTTAGTTAAAATTAATACAATATTGTGCTGATGCACACAAATCTATGAGTTTTGTCAAGTATAGAGCTTGAACAATTAGTGGATTAATTGATTAGTTGATCACCAGAAAATTAATCGTAGCAGTAATTGATAATTGTTGGTCATTTTTTTTGCAGAAATGCCAAACATCTGCAAAGGCAGGTTCCCCTATATACATTTTTTGCATTATGAGCACTACTGCATAAATTTCTCATTATTGTAATATCAACGGGTTACTAATGACTTTCACTCACATACTGTGCAAGCACGATAACACGCTACGTTATTGAGGAATTGTTTTCAATCATCAACTAGTGCATCAAATCCCAGAATCATGCTTCAAAGGACATCTATGTGAAAAATACTGTTATAAGAGTAGTGTAGCTCCCTTCAGGAATAGGGCAGTGTGTAATGTGGGTGCATAGGGAGTGTGTGGTTGAGCAAGTCGAGAGAGTAAGCCGCACAAAAGTGACGGAGAATACGAGTGAAGCAGAGTAAAAGGTTAGCAGTAAGTTGTCAATCTGGCAGTAAATGTACGGTACAGACTGTAGCGTGTCAATTAATAAACACTGCAGCTTCTCAGGACGAAGGAAATGTTTACAATATTTTTATATCTCTGATTATACAAGAAATTACAAAAAAGCAGGTCCGCCCAGGTGTGTGTAGTGTAAGCACAACCAAAACTTCCATCTGTTCAATTCATACTGTCTCTGACCTCCAACGGCAGCCGCCAAAAACCCTCCAGAACCACTTGTTGTACATTAGACACACAAAATATATACTGCTTTGTGTACACATGCTATATTTGTCTCTAAAGCAAACATGTTTACAGCTCATCAAGTTGATGACTTAAACTGTAAATGAGTAAACAGTTTGTGCATCAATGATTTACACTTGTTTCTGTCCATCTGTCAGGGAGGTTATTAATGTGTTTGTCTGTGTGTGTGTGTGTGTGTGTGTGTGTATGTGTGTGTGTGTGTGTGTGTGTGTGTGTGTGTGTGAGACACTTTAAAGAGTGAGCTAAAAATACTATACCAGCCTCCGCTCATACACTGCAAACACACACACATGGACAGGAAAATTGAGGAAGTCTCGGCGGTTATCCATCATTCAGGGACTGAACATTATGACACCACAGAGAGAGTGAGGGAGAGAGAGAGCGAGAGAGAGAGAGAGAGAGAGAGAGAGAGAGCAAGAGGGGAGCAAAACCGCGAACACCTTAAACACACACACGGCACACACACACACCAGCACAGTGGAGTCTCTGTGTTGTCAGTAACCACCTTCGAGACCCTGAGGTGTCATAAAAGACTTCAAATAGGATGGGGAGAGAGAGGCGTAGGGATGAGGAAGGAAGAGAGAGGAGAGTGATGCACGTTATAATGACTTCATTTGACAGTCCCCCCCTCCACCCCTCCCTAGCTTTTCTCTTAAACATGCACACGCACGATTTTTCCCTTTTCGTGTGGGTGCAACATTTTATCTTATTGAATCCTTTGAGCCTTTCTGTATCCATTAAGTGGATTTTTGGCAATATTCAATAACTGGAAATATTTCGCCACAAAAGAGGTTTTTTTTTAACATCTTATCTATTGAGGCGCTTTTGAGAATGAAAACTCCATTGTTATTTCTGAGTAACAGTTTAATTTCACAGTTCGAATCAAGGGAAATTAAAGTGAATATGAAGCTCTCTGATCTCGCCTTGGCTTTTGATATATTAGGTCTTATCACTGTGTCAGTGTGTTTGGTATTTGGTGTGTATGTGTGTATGTTGGCGCCTTGCGTGCAGAAATAAAGAGTTATGTAGCAAAGTGGGTTAGAGGCTAAAAAGACTGCCCCATAAACTTGAGTCACATGACTTAGACTCTTGATATTCTCATTATTTATAACTAAAAAACATTTAAACTACCCTAAATATGAGCCTTCAATTAATAAATATATTAACTAAAAAGAAAAAGCAGATATAGAGTGATGGAGAGAAGTACAGAAGAAAGAACAGAGGGGAAGAAACTCACCAAACTCCCAGTTGGGTCATCCACTAAGGAGTTGGTTAATTCACTAGACCCACGAGACTTTACTGTGTGTGAGTGTGTGTCTCTGAGTGTGTGTGTGTGTGTGTGAATAGGCCTCTGTGTGGAACCACAGAGGCATTTGGTCATGTTTATATCCTTGTTTTTGGCCTGGGTGAGTGTGTACATATCGGTGTGCGTTTGTGTGCTAAACTCTATAAACATGTGCCATACCAGCTGAGTGTGAGGTGTGTGTGTGTGTATGCAATGCATGTGTCTTTGTGGATCTGCGGACAGCAAATTTAAATAAATACGAAATTCATGTGAAAGTGTTGTCACCAGAGATTTGTAGAGGGGTTGAACTCTGTGTGTGTTTGTGTGGTGAGTTCAGGAGGGGTAGATTCATCCTAAATTTACCCTTAGCGGTTAGAGGACTGCGGACACACATCTGGACTCACTTTCTTTTTGCCTCTGTTGTTTTCTTTGCTCCCCTCTTCAATGTGGGCCTCACCTGTGATCTCTCTCTCTTTTTTATTACTCCTTTCTCCACTTTTTCACACTCTTCTCTTACCACGATCATAAACTTTATCATCATCATTGCCTTTAAGCCCCCCACACCTCCCACTTCTCTCTCTTTCACGTCCATCTCTGTACTCCTCTTCTCTCATTTAAATAACAGAGTAAAAGGCTTTCCCGGAGTCCACCTGGATGCCAAAGTCTATAGTGTGTGTGTGAGAGTGATTTGGTGTGAATAAGCCTACCTGCTGTTTGAGCTGATGAACCAGACTGTCCTTCTCCCTCTTCAGAGCTGCCACTTCGTCTTGGGTTTTCTTCTTCTTGGACGAGGAGAGCTCCAGCAGGGCGATGTTGGCATCTTTCTCACTTATAGCTGCCAGGAGTGCCTCTTGTCTGCACAGACAAAAAAGTCAATTTCTTTAGCAAGACTTTTACAAAATAACAACATAGTTACTTTGATATTAATTAAAGCTACAGTACACTTGCTATTGTTGTACACTGATGACGTTAATTGCAGAGAGGGTAAAGTGTTTGAATTTGACAGCTTTTAAAACAGAGAAATGAAGTACTGTACAGACACTGGTGAATGCAGGTTCAGCTTTTTCTTTATCACACTGCTATGAAAGACAAAGTTTGTATTTTGCTTTTTATTCCATTGGAAAGTTTTTGTTTAATTTGCCCAATTGTGAGATATCTGTTTCTCTATGGACTCAGGGAGGGATCCTGTTTATGGAAAGAAACGTCACTACTTAATTTTTAGATGTCATTTTACAATGCTCCAAGCACCACAATTGACATTCCGCTCATCTTCCTGTCATTAGGGTGGAGGGAGAAAAACTCAGAGAGGGATATCTTAAAATCTGGACAAATAAAACCAAAATTGTCTGCATGGCCAAATAGCAATTTGGGTTAACCGACTTTAACTTTTTAGTTTATGGTGAACCAATGGCATGTCAACAAGTGGGAGAACTCTTAAATCAGAGAGTTTAGGAGGATAAGATTGGTGTATTTTACACAAAGATGGGTCTTCCTGGTGGTTGAGTATGACGCATACTATGTCATCAACATGTTCCTGGTTTGATCAGGGCTGGGTTGATTTCTACATATCCGAAACCTTTCACTCTCTTCCTCATTTCATATCTCTCAACACTGTCTTCTATCCATAAAAGCAAGGATTGAATATGAATAACATTTAAAAAAATTACACAGGGATTGCAGACCTGATTTCATCCTATCTGCAGGAAGACTTACACTAATCTCTTTCTAATGATAAATAACTTCACTGACAGGGAGACTCCATTTCAGTAACAGAGCAGGGAGCTGGCTGTAAGTCAATGTGTCATTCATGGACACTTCAGCTAAGTGTGCGTTGCCAAAGTGGTGGCCCAAGATTCATGAGGCCACCTGACTTCCAACAAAGAGCATATTTAGTGTATGAGTCCAAAACTACTCAAATAAGCCATCGCATTGTGTTTAACTACGCTTAACTTTATTTATCTACACATATATACATGCCTTCAACACTATTCTCTAGTCTTATTCCTCCAGTTCTCTTGTCTCTCCCTATCTCTGTCCCTGGCCTGGATAATCAGGCTGACAAATAGCATTCCATGTGGTTGGGAAGCTACAAGCCGCATCCCATCCATCCCATCAACCCTGGATCTAGCCGAGCCGCCTCCGAGGACACCCAGAGCTCTGAATTCTCGGAATTCTGCCCGTTTCCAGAGAGAATCTAAATCATACCGTTTTTCCCCATAATCTCATGGGGCTCGAAGATTGGCCACACGCAATCACACAAGCACACAGAGATGCTAAGTTGCATATGAGCAAATAAATATCTTCCCCTTTCATCTGTCTCTCTGAATCTCTCCTCTACATGTATTTGCATTCAGCTGATACTAATAACAAAGTGATATTTGTCAACGGAAATGAATAAAGCTTCAGTTTCATGACCAAAATATAAAATTCACCCTTTCCTCTGCTTATATTGGTTTCCAACCAACGTATCAATCCTGATACACACATAAAAACATACAATAATCCAGATACACCCAACAATACAGACACCCACTGATGCTAAGACAAATTTATATTTTTTGTTAATTTTCTTTCTTGTAACACAATTATACTTCCTTTCTCTATCTCTGTCTCACACATACACAGATACAGTGGTCCAGTGAGGAATGCAGTGATGAGAGTGTCTAAATGAAGACAGATTACATGTTTGGACTGTGTGAAGACCCACAGATTCTTTGGTCAACCTCACTGACCATACTGTCAGTGAACAAGCATCCCATCATGCATCTCCACTGTAGCAATCTGACAGCGGCAGGAGTTGGAGGGGTTGAGACTGAGGTTGGTAGATTGATTCCCTGAGCAAGTCTGGCCACTGTCAGATGCTCAATGGTGATTACTATAAATGACTTTCTCTGAAATGTATATGACATTTTTAAATCAGAAATATATTTAAATTTATCTGGAGAGAAATGACAAAATCTAAAAGAAAGAAGTTTATTTTAACAACACCAAAGACAAGGAACATTAAGGAGCATTCCAGTGTTTCAAATAAGACCAAGATGCACACTTTCTATTTCTTTGACTGCATGGAAGGTAAGACATGAGGTTAAGCTATTATAGGAGTTTATTGTTGGGCAGCAGTAATAATATTAATTACTTTTGGAGACAAGAGAAGGCATCTATATATATGGAAACCTTTGAATCAGTACCAAAAACAGTCCTAAAAGACTTAACGTTTTTTATCTTATACAAACATGACAATATGTTGTGCCCATAACACAAAGGCTTTTAACTCTACTATTGTACAATCAGAGGGAAGTGTGTATTTTACATGTTGGCCATAAAACTGACTGTCAGTTTTTACAAGTTCCTAGACATTAAGATACAGAACGCCCTTCCGCTTAATCAATGTGTTGACCAGTTTACAGACATTTAAACTTCATTCATGCCTTAAGAAGGAACATTTCCCTTCTTCCAGATTGTGAGACAGTGGAACAGTGTCACAGTCTTTTCCTTTCTTTTTTGTAAAAATGCTTTTACACACACTCTCTCACACACCCACCCACCCACATACATACACACATTCTCACACATTCTCTCTCTCACACACACACACACACACACACACACACACACACACAGTATGGCTAATGGAATATTAGTCTTGTTAAAGCTAACAGTGCGTCGAGTTTTATACCATATCTGAGAGTTACCTGCCAGCACATGGCGCTTATAAACCCTGGTGATAAAATGATATTTATTCCAGATGCACTTGTCTCATTCTGGGCCTCGCTAGGGCTTTCCCTTCATCTCTGTCTAACATACACATGCAAAAACACATTCATACACACATATAAAGCACTCTCCACTTGGCCTTCTCAGCTAAACACACAAGTGCTGGTTGTGGCTACTGCTGTTGCTATGTGATCATTAAAAAGTGTTTCAAGTGCAGTGCTCTTTTGCTAAATCTTTAGATAATTCTACTGTCAAAGGGCACTTAAAAACATAGTACTCTCTCAGCACTGCTGGCAATGTGTCCTTACCACTGAACGTAACAAAGACAGCAAAGCCAGCACTGTGAGGAAGAAAGGTTCCCAGTGGACACAGTCTCAGATCTCGAACTTTCCTTTCAAGTGTTCCTTTTCTGTAGCAATGGAGGGCACAGAAGGATAAAGGAGAGTCTACTATCAGTAAGCACAGAATAACATCCATCAGCGTTATATTTCCATATTTTGGCTACATCTTTTGAATTAAATGATTTTTTGCACTACACCTCCCAGAGATAGTTTGTCAATCAGTTTGTTTAGCAGGGTGATATCTTTGTCTCTAGATTTTGTGAAGATGAAGTTTAAGTGTCACGTTGTTCTTTTACTGTTCAGCCTCAGTTTTTAGTTTGTATTCAGACAGGCGGCAGAACTCCATCAAAACCTGCAGCGTCATCGTTTATTTCATTGAGACCAGCAGGGGTCCCTACGAGAGAGCTCCAGCAAGAAGTCTGTCTCTTATAACTTTTATCACAAGTAATACATCCCCCAGCCAATCAAATAACTTCACATATTTGATTCATTGCTTTGATGTGACCAAGGCAAGTCTACTGTTGATTGACTGTGTCACAGAAGATCGCTGTTTGTTTCCCATAAAACTGTAACTACGATCATCCCCTGACCTTAACCCCGTATTTATTATTGTAGCCATGGCGACGAAGGTCGGCTAAATTTAAGAACATAGTAACTTTTAATCTACACCACATGTTTCTCTAACCTTAAAGTGATCATTTTCACACAAACCATCATATTTTCTGACACCTTACCAAGTGGTTTTTGTGCCTAAACCTGACCAGGCCTTTACCGCAGTGTTGTCATTTCATAAAACATTATTATTTTGTTCACAGTGATTAACGGTTTGGGAAAACACAGACAAATTATGTCCTGCTGATTACTGCCAACAGGGGTGCCAGATTAGAGAACACTTTTATATGTCGGTTGGGAGAGCACTGTCAAACGACCGCTTTAGTCATTTAATGTGGAGGACTTGTTGCAATAATGGTTCAGGGTAGGTTAGGTTCATAGTTGTGGCAAATATCTAGTAAAACATGGTTCAAACTGGGCAACTAGGACGCAAGAAAGTTAGCAAGAAAGTTTGATGGGACCACCATCCCAACCTCCTCCATACTTTCCGCCTTTCGTCAACTAAAATTCAACTCAAACAAACAAGATGAGGTAAATATGAAAAAAACTTACAAGCACATTTGACACAAGATTAAGCCTAAATTAAATAAAAACTGACAAAATCGACACAACTTCTCTCTCTCACCTATTCGCTATCAGTATCTCTCTCCCACCCTGTCTTTCTCATCTCTTTCTCTTCACCCCACCCACCCCACACCCCTCCCCACATCCTCTGTCACTCCCTCTATCTCTACACCTCCTCTCGCTCTCCGTCTATAAAGAAGACGGGAGGAATTCTTTCCGTTGTTTGGCGGTCGTGTGCCATGATGTCATCGCCGTGGCGACAAGGGAGACAGTAAGCAGATACACACAAATGCACCAGGCACCTGACCCCAACCCCAGCACACACACACAGACGAACACACACACACACACGCAGGGGCTCTCTCCTTCCTAAAACCACTTAAGGCCCCTCACTTTATCAGAAACACTAATGCCTGGTCTTAGATCACTCACATTTTTCTACACACACACACCAAAGCAGCTTCCCGTGTGTGCTGCATTATCTCTTTCATGCTGTCACCCTCTACAGCAATCTACAGTGTGTGTAAGGGAGTGTGTGTAAGAGTGTATACTGAAGTGACAGCTCAATGTCTGAGTTTAAGACAGCATGCATTTCTGTATGTGTATGTGAGCTTATAAGGTTGTACTTGCGTGTATTTCACTGTGTTTGTCTGTGTGTGTTCAGTATTTTCTTTCTGTGTATTTGTGTGTGGGAGAATGTGTGTGTCCTTGTATGTGTGTGTGTGTGTATGGGTAAGGTAGATTCAGTCCAGTGTGACATTAGCCAGTCTCTGTCTAAGACAAACACAGAGCTATTTTAGAAATAATCCCCTCTCTCTGCTCTCTGTTTCCGAATGAACAAAGCAGCTCTCCATTGTTTTTTGTGACACTGTCTGCTCTGGTTACACAGGAGGCCGGTTGTAGGACACCAGAGTTTACTCTTTAACCCCTGCAGGACGTGGTGCGTGTCAAGCTCGACCTCATTTCTGTGAAAGGAGGTTTCTCTCTACATGCTAGACATCTGCAAGTTACAGAGAACCAAATGACTCGTGCTACCTTGAATCTGAGGAGGGTTTGACTCAACCGCTTCCACCACGTTTAGGAAACTGAGTTCTGAGGCAAGTAAAAATCAGAAGAGTCACTTGAGTGGCAACAGTGTGTTGAAAAAAAAACCCCCCAATGTGGTTTCCTTTCACCCACCAATTAGTAAGAGCGCAACAACAAAGTGAAAGTGACCTAAATTAGTAGATATCACTTGCTAGCCTTGTGTAACAGCACCAATAATTCATGATTCAAACTCAAGTTTACTTTGATTTCTATTTTGTTGCTATTGATCACTTTGTCAGGGTAAGAAAAATCCACTTCATGCAGAACAAAGGCTCAAGGAAGAAAATATGCTAAATCCTGTCGTGCAGGAAAGAGACAGAAGACATGAATGTGTCCCTTAATTTCAAGAAATGACATCTGCTGTTGGTAAGTCTGAGAAGATACAAAAAATCTCCAATTACATTTGAGCCATCACCAGACACAGTCTTTGTTTCTGCCAATTACTGTAAGTGATCCATCTGGAGCTCAAAGTCCCGCAGGATGATCGCTTAAATGTGACCTTTGACAAAAAAAGTTTATAAGTATGATGTGGCGATTGCTCACCCTTTAAGAGGCAGAAAAAACCTCAAGATGGATGTGGCTTTAAAGAGGACATCTGTGAGGAGTTGGAGATGTGGCCACCTGGAAGCAAGCTGAGGTCAGATCAGCCTCAGCTGGATCGCCAAGGGGGAGGAAAATGACAGCGAGAGGACCCGAAACACCTGATGATAAATCTAATGAGTCTGTAAGAACACCACTGAGGATGTGTCCAGAAGCACCAGGAGATGACTGTCTAAGCTTGAGGTAAATGCACTTCATATTAAAGCTAATAAAACACTATTTATTTTACTATGTAAGAAACACAGAGACTTTGAAATATCAAATTCCAGCAGGGTAGCAAACTGAGCAGATATTTTCCACAGCCCCACATCTGAAATTGAAGGTGGATGTGACAAGCATACAGTAAATTCATAATCTTTAATCCTGTCCACAGACTTTACTGTTCTGTATATCAGGAAGAAGAAAGAGGAGAGAAATAGCACCTGGAATATTTAGTTCAAACTGCAATGGAAGAAAATCGCTGTTTTAAAGAGAGAAGAGGGTGGAGGAGAGATGGGGAGAATGAGATACAGGAGGGCACAGCTGGCTCTTAGTGGTTGCTAATGCTGCCTGGAGGCGCGCACACACACACACACACACACACAGACAGACACAGACACACACACACACACACACACGTAGCATAGAGACATGGACTGAAGTAATCTGTGAAAGAGAGAAGAAAAGGAGGAACTGAAAACCTTTTCTGCTACTCACTTTATTTCTTTTATTTTCACTCTTTGTCCCTGAACCCTCTCCTGATTCTTTCTGACAGTTTTTTGCTTGATAATCAGGTGGCTTACAGTTGAAAGACCACACACATAGGAGGACACACACACACACACACACACACACACACACACACACACACACACACACACACACACACACACACCTAAGACTGGTTCTGGTGTTCATGACTGTGCATAATCTACTTCTGCATGAGGATTAAAATTAAATCAATTTCATAAATCCTCCATCTGTCTATCTCTGTCTTCTCACACAGATATACACACACACACACACACACACACACACACACACACACACACATACACACACACACACACACACACACACACACAAACACACAGACACACAGACACACACACACACACACACACAGTTTCTGGGTCTCCAGAGTGGGGCTGCCCTGTAGAGTAGTATTTCTCTCCCAGCTGACAGCTTCTGTCCTGGGGCAGACAACCAGCGAGGACTGGGCCCCCTATTCTCATCTGCAACTATGCCTCACAGCTTAAATTACTGAGCAAGAAAGAGAAAAGTAAAGAAACAGAGTGAGAAGAATAAAGGTGGAAGCTTTTCTTTGTATAAACACACATCTGTACACTTAATATATACAACATATATCTATCTGACATGGAGTTGATAATTCCTTTAAAGTAAGGCTTTACTCTACTTCTGTTCACACACAAGCACACACACACACTGGTTTTATTGCCCTACAAGAGAAAACGCAGAGCAAAGAATACACACATCAGAGCAGGTTTTATGAAACATTTGTTCGTGCTGGACTGCCATGTGTGCAGCATCAAAGCAGAGACAGTCAATAAAGCTTTGGTTTATAGAAAACCATTAACTGTAGCTCTCTTTCTACTGCTAAAGCGCCAATGTTAAATTTCACTTCACTAAATTATAAGAGCACTTATTAGCAAAAACCTACCGCCGTTACGTACATTTAAAAGTTTGAAATTGTTCTCCTGGGCTACTTTAAACCAAAAACATCAAAGGGATACTATTGCATTGAAAATGTGGCATTATGATAAATGGTTATCTCGAATTACAGTTAAGAATGCCCTGTATACTGTAGCTTTTATTTACCGTCACAAGAACAAAATGTGCTCACTATTCTGGGAAGTTTGCGGCAACAAACAGACAAAACTACAACATATCCGATCAGTAGGCCCTGATTTGGTGGAAACTTTGTTGTATTTTTGACTGACACAGCTCAGATTAAAGTAGCATAGTCACATTGAGAACAGCAGGGTTGTTCACGAGATCTATTTGAAAGTGTGTATCTTAAACTATAGTGGAAGTGGGTCAGAGACACTGGACATGAATGATTTAGTGTGGAGAGAGACGAAGGAGCGAGAGACCATCAGACAGAATTGGAAAAAGTGGGAGAAAGGGAGAATTAGGGAAATAAAGCTGGTGCACAGGATAAGACTATGTGTGTGTGTGTGTGTGTGTGTGTGTCTGAGAGAGAGAGAGAGAGAGAGAGAGAGAGAGAGAGAGAGAGAGAGAGAGAGAGAGAGAGAGAGAGAGAGAGAGAGAGAGAGAGAGAGAGAGAGAGAGAGAGAGAGAGAGAGAGAGAGAAAGAGAGAGAGAGAGAGAAAAGCTCCCCTCAAGGAGCTGTTGTACATCAGAGAGGCTTAAAGAAAGACAGCGAGAAGGCTTACACACACAATCATACACACACACATACACATACACATACACATATAGTGTAGAAAGAAACAGCATTGACAGGGAAGGGAATAAAATAACTGGAGGATTTGGAGGGAAAACAAATCAAAGAGACGTGAAGGGGGAGAGAGGGAGAGGGATGGAGTGAGGGAGGGAAGGAGTAGCAGGAAAGGGAGGTAGAGAGACAAAAGCAGTAAGAAGGGAAGAGAGAGAGAGGGAGGCAGAGAGGAGGGCAGGTGGGACTACTGCATGACAGAATGAGGATTTGTTCTTGACATATTTCCCCTTTTTCTTGCTCCATTTTTTCTCTTAAAAACACTTTTTTCTCGCTAACCCTCTCTCTCTCACACACACACAGATACACACATATTTAAAAACACACACTGTGACTAATAAGAAAGGTGTAAAAATGCATTATCCATGGTCTGCGGGAGGGTGTTCTTTCCATGGGACCACACATGCACACACGCACACACACAAACACACACACACACACACACACACACACACACACACACACACACACACAGACACAGAAGTGTGACTAAAGATGCAGCTTTGTCTTTACTGTCGCTCTATACAATAAATCCATTTCTACGCTGAGAGAGAGCGAGACATCTGCTTACAATCTGGCAGCACAAACTCACTCCTGCAACATTAGACACACTAATGGACACCTGCGACTCCAAAATGTTTATAAAATGTTATTAAGAAAAGCTTTATATGACAGTGTAAGAGTGACAGATATCAAATTATATCAAATCAAATATTTTTAAAATGCATATTCATTAGATGGAGGCAAACAAAGTAAGCTCTCAGTCTCAGCCAAAATGTTTTTGTTTTTTTTAGGAATCCCTCAGCACTGTATCTCAATGTTAAAAAGCAACACCAATGACAGTAATAGTTTAGGTTTTTTTGAGTATTTATGACAAAAATGCTGCTAACCTTTTTCAAAACCACTGGCTTCCATTGAGCACTCAGCAGATCCTGGAGACTGACATCTATCTCTATATATGACTGATTCACATTACAATTAAGAGATAACGCAGACTTTTCAAACTGATCTGCACTCCCAACTGTGTTACAGAGGACAAAACAACTGTAGCCACAAATCAACACATCAACCCAAGATGTGAAGAATTTGCTATCTATTTTTCATATTGTGATATAAATCGACATCAGTGGCTGTGTAGGCATCATGTATTCAAATGAATTCAAAACGGTCGAAAGTAAGCCACATACTATATTCACATATGCATGTCTGAAAATTCTTACAATTACAAAACATTTTTATAACAGTGATTATACTGTTGATGTCACAGCTGTCAGGTTTTAAATCTATTTCTTTCGCCACCTGATGTCTTACTCTTTCTGTTGTCCTCAGTGCATGTTTAAGCAAGTCTATCAGAAGTAAGGATTCTTATGGATGAAGTAATTCCAGCTTTTTTCACTCTTTTTCTCTGCCTGTCTGTCTACTTCAGTTTTATTATTTCTAGAATAGAAATGTAATCGTCTGGCACTCGCAACATACAATCAGAGGCTTTGAAAAAAGAAGCATGTTTTGTTTGCTACTTTTTGATATGTTTCCCTCTTCATTGCTCCATCTTCCTCTTTAATTGCTGTTTAATGATCTGTGTGATGGCCTGGCATGCAAAACCTGTAATCAACTGAGGAAAACAGGCGAATTTAGGTTTTGCCGCATCCTTTTTTCCTTTATCTGCTCTTTCTCTCCACTTGTTTCTTTTTGCTCTGATGTGTTTGATTCACTTCCATCTTTTGGGAATATCTCGCTCTGCTCTCTACCTCATGTGCTTGTTTTCAAAACCCTCTTTTAATGAATTCAACTCAAATCAGTGCACTTAATAGTTGTGGGACACCTGTGTTATATATTTAGATTAAACATGAAATATGGCAATAACAATACACATGTCGACACAAAAGAGAGAGAGAGAGGGGAGTTTTGTCTTTCTCTGCTGTACTGTATGTTCAGCTGAAGATCACTGGGTTCAACGTTTCACAATCTTTTTATAAAACCTTGTTACTTAAATACGAAACTGCAGCACATCTTTTATTGCTTCTATTTTCCCCGATTCCAATCTCAGTTTCTCACAAGGGAACAGAAAAAAAATCAAAAAGGACAGAGGAAGAGAGCAGGAGTCAGAGAGAAGAGGGCAAGAAAGGCAACTACAGAGAGCGCGAGAGAGAGAGAGAGAGAGAGCAAGGCGCCCTGATTTGAGCTTGTAAGACTAAGTGTCAAACTGCATGCCCTTTTTGCCATACTAAGCTCTCAACATGTCTGTCATACACACAAAACACACAACAAATACACACACACGCACAGACTTGGTTTGGCACACTGTGGATTAATCTCATTGCTGTCTGAGGGGATCAAAGCACTTGTCTCTGTGTTTGGTGTGCTGCCATAAGCATGTGTACATGCATTTGGGTGGGAGGATGTATTTTTATGCATGTGCCTGTGTATGTGTGTGTGTGTGTGTGTGTGTGTGTGTGTGTGTGTGTGTGTGTGTGTGTATGTATGTGGGTTTACATCTCCAAGCATTCCTCTGGGAGTAAAAGCTTCTAAGCAGTCATGCTGTCTCATCTGGTTTTCCAAGTGACTGTGTGTATGTGTGTATCTGTACGTGTGAAGGCAACATGTATTCCCATTGTTTGTGATCATTTCCGTGTGTGTGTGTGTGTGTGTGTGTGTGTGTGTGTGTGTGTGTTCTATGCATGCAGTCATATTGTTAGTTATGGCAGAGCAGAGCTGTCGTTCCATTGACACAGCCGTTGAAAATAGGATCATATACTTAAGACACACACACACACGCACACGCACACACACACACACACACAATTGATTAGCTTCAGTATGTAGTGACAACAGTGAAGACACAGGAGGACAGACAGGGAGAAACACAGCCAACCAGACACAAATCAGGCGATAATGATGTTTCCAGACAGATGTATGCACAGGAAGAGGAATGAAGAAATGGAAGGAAGGAAGGAAGAACGGATGCAAGGAAAGCGGGAATGAGACATGAAAAAAAGGATGGGAGGGATGGAGGGAAGGCATGCCAGAGCAAGTGAAGGAGGGACGGCAGGAATGAAGGGAGGGATGGCGGAAGGGGTGCAGGGAGAGGTTGAGGGTTAGAGGGAGGCTGGGAAGGAGATAAAACGGAGAAGAGAGCACCAAAGGAGAAATAAATTGAATTTATAGTGTTCACCTTGAGGCATCAGCCAAGGCCCTGACTGCAGTAACCCGAAGACAGCACAGCAACTTGGTGTGCCTGAATACTTTCTTTATAGTCTAATTGTACATGTGGCACAAGTGTTGGTTCATCAACAGGCTTTTTTCATTGAATTACTCAAATGCTTTTAATTCTTTATAATATCTCAAATCTAAAAAAAAATTAAAAATGAATAAATAATATTTCTGACATGAAAACACTGAGTGAAGAGTTAAATGAATGAAGAACACAGACATAAGTCACTATCATTCATTCCTTCTGTCCTCTGTCCTTCTCCTGCTCCTGCTGCTGCTGATGTGATTCACTGCTGCAGGTACAGCAGTCAGAGAAAGGAGGGGCTGGTTTGCCTCAGCCAGCAGCTAAGTTTATAAGAATTTGGAAATGTTTTATATATGTTACAAACTAAGCTAACAGTGAGGCTACTTACACACAGCTTTTGTTTGTAACACTTCACTATTAGCCTAACATTCGTGCTATGGTTGTGTAAAAGATGCAGTCAGTGGATGGAGACTGCAGGCAAAGCAGACATGTTTATGCTTGTTTAACAGGTGGCTTGATAAATTACTCGTATTGGTTTTTCAGTTGCAGAGGTTTTATTGCAGTAACATTAACAAACATTGTTGTCATCTGGAGTAAAAATCTTTCACTTCACCTGGCTTCCTGCAGCCTCTCTGCTATGCTGTGTGTATGTGTGTGTGTGTGTGTGTGTGGAGGCAGAGGAATTAAGCCCCACCTTCGGTCAGACACCAATACAAGGAGCAGAGGAGAGGACAAAGAAGAGCAGCTGCAGCACAACCATAAGGGTTCTTAAAATTTTAGAACCACTTCCTATTCAGAACCAGGTTTCAAGGGGCACCCCTAACTCTGAAGTGCTGGAAATGATTCTTTCAGGCATATGGAAGATCAAATTTCAGTATACCCAAATAGATTTTGGCATTGCTTAATTTTACAAAACAAATTCTTGTGACTCACCACCCAGTATGTGATTATCACTCGTTAGTCACAGCCTGAGGCAGCCTCCCACACACAGAGAAAACAACTAATACATCATGTTTTATTTCCCCGCTAAAGCAAAGACAAAACTAACGTGACACATTTTGTTGCTCGTTGCTGGAAGCCTTGACCATTTCCATTGCCAAAAAAACAGTCAAGTGCATCACCGCCCTTATTTTTCTACAGCAAGGTCTTTTCATTGTGATGCTTGAATGTTTTCTTCATAATAAATGGACTATTTAAGCATCCTTAATATTACAATTTCCATAACAACCTTGCAAATAAACAGAAATCAGTGTCTTGCCGTTTTATGTTTTAGAACATTTGCTTCTGCAAATGAATTCTGATTTTAATGCTTCATACAAAGTCTTTATGGGAAAAAACAATGAGCAATAAATCAGGCTACAATTTTGTTCATAAGTTGAATAAAGATGTTGCATGAATGCAGGGGAAGGGTACATCACGAAAGTGGTTATACATTCAATAAAGTGTATACTGCGGCCTGAAAGATTGATGGATGAACATACGGAGTGAGGGAGACGGAGATGAAGGTAATATAATTTCTTCAGGATATCATGCAGTTCTGTTGGCTGGATTAAGTTGTTGTTGGACAGCTGTCTTTCTCCTCTTCACTTTCCCTCCTTTTCCCTTGCCAAAAAACATTTCTGCTTATTTTATTTTATTTTATTATCCTCCTACTGTCCCCCCCTCAAAGAAAGAGATTTACTGTATAACTGTTGCCCTGACTCGCTTTTCTTCTCCTTGTCTCGTCCTCTCTGCATTCTTTTTGTTTTGTGTCTTCTCCTTTCCTCTCCTCCCCATCGACTCTCCTCTTACTTCCTCCCTGGTTCACTTTTTTTTGTCCTCTCCTTTCGCAACCAGCTGTCACGTCAAATCAAACCTATTAACTATAGTCATATTACACAATTGACTATTTCGAAATCAAGAACTATTTTGCTATACCTCATGCGCAAATTATTTTGGATATAGGGTTTTCTAATGAGTAAAACACATGAAGAACACTTTTGTACTGACGCAAAGAAAACATTCTTCTGCTTTTCACAGGATATATAGTACGTAAATACAGTACTGCAAAATTGGGTATTATGTGATTGCAACGACTGATCACAACTGATTCATTTGGAAAATCCCTCCAATATTTCTGCATGAAATAGTCAAACTTGTAAGCTTACTCAAGCCATTCATCAAACTTTTATAAATGAAATGATTCAACCTTAACGATTGATACACCTCAACAAAATTAAGTTCATAATATGTTTCACACTCTTGCCCTGAAAGCTTTTTTCTTGTACTACTGCAGTTTTGCAGCATTACAGAACTGCTGCACTATCAGGAGGAATATTTTCAATAAACTATGAGTTTCCAACTGTTAAAGCCGTTTAATTGCACTATGGATGTTATTATGTTAAAGCATTTTAAATCATGTTTAGTGAGGTAAGTGATGATATTTTTAAGCATGGTAAAGACCAAAACATTAAGAAAAGATTGAAAATAACAGAAATTATTATTACAACTTCCCTTTAGAGGGTTTAGGGTTAGGGTTAGGGGAGATTTTTCTCATGTGCAGTGAAGTATGAAGAATAGAGGGTGTCATATGCTACACAGACTGTAAGTCCTTTTAGCAAGTTTGAGATTTGCCTCAATTAAATTTACTTGACTGAAACTTAAAAAAATAAGTATTGACGCCTCCTCTCCTTTCCTCTAAAAATACTCAATTTCATACTCCTGTCCAAAAAAAGACATGCAAGTGGGTGAAACTGGCAAACAGAATGAATGAAGCAGAGATATGTGTTGAATGTCAGTGATGCAGAAGAGGGGAGAGTAAAATAGCCTTTAATTCATTTTTGACCCAACACCCTGCTGTTACACACACACACACTGTCAGCACATTCTTCTAGCTGGCTGTAACACACACATACACGCAAACCTGCACACTCTAAACATGACAACACACATGCACACATGCACACATGAGGCTAGGAGCAAAATGGGTGCATGTATTTAATGTATATCACAAAGAAAACATGTCTTTGTGTGTTTTACGAGTGTGTGCGTGCATGTGTGAAGGTCACAGCTGATGATTTATCAGTGGAAAAGTCGCATGTTCGAGCTCTGTGTGGCGGATGCTTGTGTGTAGTTCCGTTTGTGCATTTTCTGTTTCTGGATTAGTGTGCATCTGTGTGTGCCCATTCATGCGTGTTAGTTTGTGTGCATGTGGTTTTATGTATGTGCATATTAAAATGTATGCACACACACACACACACACACACACACACACAGGGTAGACATATACAACCAACTGGTGAAAACTATAGCATAAAGATAGGCAGGCACTTGCACAAACTACACTGCAGTGTATGTGTGTGTGTGTGTGTGTGAACCAACAAATGAAGGAAAGGGAGGAAACAAGAGATGGCGAGAAAGCGAGACAGAATGTCAGTGTGTGTTCTTCCAGCTGTATTTGGTATGTTTCTGCGTGTGTGTGTGTGTGTGTGTGTAAGTGTGTTAATATATGCTATGTCTGTCCCAGAAACCTCTGAAACATGCAGTATCATATATCATGTCTTACAGTAACATTAAACCTTACACCAATGTAAAACTGGGCAACAAATCAGACATCAAACCCCAAAGAGTTATGGCAGCCTATGTGCATACAGACAGTTTCATGTGCATTACACGGAGATATATGGACACACAGGACGCAGCCACCTTAAACATCTCATGTTTAACATGTGGGAGAAAACCAGAAACAAATGACGTATTTGCTGACCAAACCCTAATGTCTTGTGAAAAATATGAGCAATCACGTCATGTACATAACTCAGTGCAAGACAAGCTGCTACCTGAAACATCTAAACTTCTCACAGAAGGGGAAATAGTAGCAAAAATATGTAATATGCCAAATATGTGGAAGGAATATCTTTCTGCTACCTGAAAAATATCATGTATTATGCAAAGGCAGAGTTGAAAGTGCTGTCTTTTTTCAGTAAGTTGTCAAATAATCACACATGAATGGGACAATCCTTCATGAGCGCCTGCAGATGATTTTTGGGAGCCTTTAAAAGAGGAATTTTCAGTGTGTTCTGGGTGATAAACTGAGCCTGCCTTTCTCAAAAACCAGACAACAAACAGTTTACAGATGGAAAATAGCAGCGCTGGTTAGTCTTATCATGAAGATGGACAAAAAAACTATCAGTGAAAACATAATATATTTGTTTCTTTTTTAAACAATCATTTTTGGGGACGAAATACTATTTGTGGACAGAGGGGAAAAGAGCACCAAGCTCCTCTGTAACAGGCTGTGACCAGAGATTTTACAATCCATTACTCCCATTATGAGATACACTTCATAGATCAGTAACACTGGCCACAAAACCCTGGTATAAACACACAGGAATCAAAGTTCTTTATTCGATTTACTCTATCATCTAGTAACATGTCAATTTTACAATATAGTTGTAGAAATTTGAGTTTGGCATGAAAAAAACATACATCACCTACAGCATAGATGACATCTGACAGGAAAAGCAAAACTGATGTTTAAACAACCAAATGTTAAATGTAAACGGTCAAATAAGTCATTTGCAGTTGCGTACTGAATGCGTAAGTCATTGGCACTTTGTTTATCTGCTACAGAAACACCAGAGACGATCAGCAGGGTAAATATCTGGTCTCTGCACAGTAGGTATGAGCTGTGTATGGAAACACTCAGTAACACCACAGTTCAAGATACAAGTTGGAACAACAGTGGTCAGTGGAGCCTAATACTGATGTTAAGCACAATGGATTCATACACCCACACATACAGTATGCAGGTGGGACAGTGAAGTTAAACGATAGCACAGATTGAACGCCCACTGGAGACTGTTAAATCTAAATATGGCTGTGAGTAGGGTGGTCTGTACGTGTCTTATTGTATTTGTGTGAATAAGCACATACAGTCAGATTGCATCTGTGTGTCCATCTATGTGTGTTCATGTGTGTGCCTGTAATATAAATATTCATCAGGAAAGGCCTGTATTTTCTTAAAACTAACACTGGACACATCCTGAAGTCAATAAATCAATCATGCTGTGCTTGCACACGTGCGCACGCACACATGCAAATTCACATATAAAAACACGGCCACGCATTCTAAAGCGCTGATGCCTGTAATAATCACACGGGTTGTTACTATGGCGATAAAATGGCCAATAACTTGCTCACCTGGGCTGTGAATGGACATGCTGCTGAACACACACACACACACTCTCTGTTTCTTACTCAAAAACAAAGAAATGCAATGTGGGTAGAAATCACAGAGGACAGAGCACCGGAAAATTCAATTGCAGCACATGCCCTCATTTTCCCATGATGCCACAGTAAAAGGTCCCACAGCATGTTTAAACAGGCAGGAGATCCTATCATGGACATTGTCCTTCTGGCTTCTGTTTTAGCCAAAAGCATTGTTCCACTTAATCAGACCTCGTTGCACGGTCTCAGTGAGGATGTAAAACAGCAGAAAATACATGGAACAACCAGACTGTTGGACTCCTCTTAGCTGCACTTAAAAATGCAAACCCCTCTATTAAAATTACATTAAAATTTACACTGAGTTACAGTGTATGCGTGCGTGTATGTGTGCGTGGGTGTCTGTGTATGTAATCAATCATATGAAGAGCTGGACAGCGATACATGGTTATTGCATTAACACGCTACTTACGTCTATGGCTTTAAAGTGCAGAGAGAAAGAGAGAGGAGATAAAAGAGAAAAGGAGAGAGGGAGATAAAGACGGGGGGTGAGAGGAAAGAGAGAGTTGATGAGGTGTCGGGTGAAGATCAAGTCAATGTGACATGCGACCACCTTCCTGGAACACTGAGGCAACATGGGAAACTACTGGAGATATCACAAGAGCTGCTAATTTCAGGCAAAGTGTTGAAGGTCTGAGGCTTTAAAAAGAATTGGTTGAAAATGTTACATTTAACTGGTGTGTCAAAAGCCAGGTAGTAAAGTAAAGGTGAAGTAATATGGGAAGTTAAATATACTTTATTATTTGTTGTTAATCACAAGCACATTCTAATGTTGAGATTTAGTTTCTCTTTTTTTCCAAATTGGGGTTAACATCTGAATTCATCTCTGGATCTTTGGCCTGAAACTTCTAAAATTCAATAGTTATCTTACATGATCCTCTGCATATAAAGAACCTACAGATAGTAGACTGTGATACAGTAGGCGCCACAGTAACACTCAACTCCTGAAAGCTTGAAAGGTGGCTTGTGTGCAGAGGACGGCAGCTGTAGTCTGCTCAGGTTCACAGTAGCTACAACAGTGTTTTAACTGTGACCCTGTTTCACGGTGAAAGAAACATTAACGTGTCCACGGAAACTTATCAAATCACTCTTCCATGATACACTTCTACTGTCTGTCCATAAACTCAGTATCATGTTCCACTGACTGTTCACAGGAAGGTCTGTGAATCATCCAGAGTGGTGGTGTCGTTAAATATTTCATCAATTTTTATTGCTGCGATGAGGAGCACAAACAGAATTTCATTTGAGTGGGAAATCTCAAAAACTGACCATGTAAAACTAAAATGATGCATGGCTTAAGAATGCTGTGAATAAAAGGGAAACTATGTTTTGTGGACATTTTGGTGAATTTCATTTTTTTTTTCAGGAGACATTTTGTGTGCATATGAGTGCGTGCAAACTTGAATAAAAATATATAAAATGTAGAGATAAATAGATCTGTGGACCAATGAATATGTTAGTGGATTGATAGATAAAGACATACTGTAGATGGTGTTTGTGTTTTTGGAAGCCTAATAAATGACATCAGCGACAGAGAGGATTTGTACCAGTCAGTGTAAACGCTCGGCTGGTTTACATGTAAACACAAATAAAAACAATAAAACGTGTTCTTTTGTATTCTTACTTCATCTCCAGGACCTCCTCCAGGTGTTTCCGCCTCTCGGCTCGCAGGGAAGTCAGGTGACCCTCCTTCTCGGCCAGTGAGAGTTGAGTTGATGACAGCTTCGCTTTCATCACCTCCAATTCCTGTTTCACCTTCTCCATGGCAACCAGCAGGTCCTCCACCTGATACATACACATACATACTGTATCACATTTTGACTCCAGCTTCTGTGTCTCAATAACATTTCAGATTCTTTATTTTCCCTTTCAGATCTTTCATTCACTTTTGCTTCCCAAAGATATGATAGACAAATCGTGTTTGTGTGTCGATGTGTGACGACGTGTCTCCCTCTCTCTCTGTCTCTGCATTTGAATCTGACAACTGCCGTTAATAGTTTCTATGTTTTTACACAAGATGCACCATTGCAGAAAATCAAAAGTGTCATTTTTCTTTCCATGTTTTCTTTTCTCTCTTTATGTTGTTTCTCTTTCTCTCTTCTGCTATACATGTTTTCCCTAAGTCCCCCCCCTATGTGTCTGGCTGTATATCAGTGTGTCAGTTTAATGTCTGTGAAGTTGGTGTGTCAAGGTTAATCTACTTCTCATGGTGAGAAGAAGTGCGCTGCTGCCACACACACACACACACACACACACACACACACACACACACACACACACACACACACACACACACACACACACACACACACACACACACACACACACACACACACACACACACACACACACACACACACCTGTATGGACCGTGGAACAGATGCACCCACACAAACACAAAGCAGAAACACTAGCTCCCTTTTCTCTTCAGTGTTGAAGTAGAAATGAAGAAGGACAATGGGAGTGAGAGAGAGAGAGTCAGAAATATATTAACACACACCATTATTTTCTTCATAATAATAGATCAGAACATCACAAATGAAAAATAAAAAGCCGTCAGAGAGGTGATTCAGAGACACGTGGCGTTCTCCAGAAGCCTACTGGTTAAGACCCGTACCACATAACAGCAATGCCCATAGTTTGGTTCTCGCACCTTTGTTGCATGTCATTCCCTATCTCTCCACTCGTTTCCTGTTTTGTTTTTTAACTGTTGCTGTCAAATAAAGGCAAAAATGAAACTCTTGTCTCTCACGTTTGCTCTAATTTCAGCTTTTTCTTCTGCTGCAATCTTCCAGGCTTGTTTAGTGTCCAGTGATCTTCATGAACCTTTAAAGAATTACTTTACAAAATCCTTTTCTACTGCTATCTCATTGAATTGTGTTACATTCCCTTTGATCTTACATTGTCAAGAAATTTTGTCTGTTTTTAGAGACAAAAGGATTCTGCCTTTACAGAGAAAGAAGCACAGGGCTGATGATACAAAGAGAATGAGGAATGGAAAGTGAGAATGAGAACGAGAGGGATGGAGACAAACAGTAAGCATCTGTTATATATTCTTGATTTAGGCAATTTGACCAAGTCATTGCTGGTAGAAATTTGCCTATATGTTTTATACAGAGCATAGCAGGTTTGTCTTAAAATTAGCATAAATGAATGAACAAATTAATGATCCACAGGAGGGAATAAATGTTTAGCAGCACACACAAACACACATATTTCACTAGTTACCACGTTCAACAGAAAATAGCTACCAAATAAAGATTGACTTCTAAACCTGCTGTTCACTAAAATACATTTTAAAAATGTGCAAAAGCTGAAATTGATGAATGAAGAGATGTAAATGGCAGGTGAGTGAGGTCTGTGATGATTGTTTGTTACCTTTGACCACCTAAAGCCGGCTGTGGTGAACTCATGCATTGGAATGTGAGAGAGCTGCATACAAAAAGAGAGAAGAAAGAACGAGAGAGAGAGGCAGGAGAGGAGGACATAAAAAGGTAAAGATGGATACAAGGAATAGGCAGAGAGAATGAGGAAGAAATTACACAGGATGATGGAAAATAGAGGAGGAAAAAAAACAAAGGAAAAAGGGGACACAAACAAAGGTGATTGGCAAGAGCAGGTAGAGGAGGAGAAACAATTAAAACAAGATAAGTGTGGGAAGGAAAAGCAGAAAAAAAAGGAGGGAGAAAGATCAAAGTTATAAAAAGTGTAAATAGCAAAAAGCAGCGATAGAGAAAGGAAGAGAAATAAAGAAGAAAAAGAAATGCTAAGCACATGGAAGAGAGTGAGATCAAAAAATGCAGACAGTGCAAAATACTGAGCAGTTAGAAACACAGGCGGCATTAAAAATGCAGTTCAGACAAGACGAAGAAGGAAAGGAGAGGAGTGGGGAGGGAAAATGGGGACAGATGAGAGTAAATTTAGGAAAGAGAGAAAGAGACAAGGTGGTAAGAGGAGGGGAAAGCCTTTGGCCGACATCAGAGATGGAGGGATGCAGGGATTGGTGAGGAGTGATGAGGACCAGCTGGAAAAGAGGGAACTGGAGTAGAAGACATAGCCACCCCTTCAGTCCTCAGTCTGAGTATATGTGTGTGTGTGTATGTGTGTGTGTGTGTGTGTGTGTGTGTGTGTGTGTGTGTGTGTGTGTGTGTGTAATAATGGTTTAAAGAGTGATTTCAACTTTTTTTTAGATCAAGAAATAAAAAACAAGGTGCACCGAGTTCAAGAATTAAAATAGTCTGGTTAATAAAGGACGGAAAGCTGGAGAAGAGGTCTGTCTTTAGTTTGTCTGTCTCTGAACAGACAGATGCAGTGTGTCATACTGTTGACTCATTTCTCGGTCACACACACACACACACACACACACACACACACACACACACACACACACACACACACACGTGTGCACGCACACACCTTTCTTCGGTGATCACACATACAGTAGTGACTCATGTCTAGCAGGAAAGCTTTAGTATATTTTCATGTGGTCAACCGTTTTACTGGGCAAGCCCCAAATCCATGGGACAGTCCCTAACACACAAACACATGTCAATATACAGTGTGGCTGCATACTACAAGTGTGTGCGTAGATTATGTTTGTCTGTATTAACAGTCAGGGTGTGTGTGTGTGTGTTTGCGTAGGTGTGTGTGTGTGTAGATGTGCCTGGTTTGGCCGCATTTGCATGTGTGTGTGCAAACGCTATAATAAGCAACGTGTGTCCCTTTGAACAGGCCGCCCTCATTAGGGGCGGAAATTGTCTCTCCCTCTGTCATCATTTTATAAATCATTATGTGAAAGGTTAATTGCGGTGACGCAGTTATAAAGCGGGAACACAAAAATATTTATTTACAATTTACTTGTGTGCACAGAGACATGTTTCCAGTTTAAAACCCAACGTGGCATCCATCTGGCTCTAGCTGAATGCAATGTTGTGCTGCGTTGTGTGCGCTGTTTAAATAGCAGTTAGCACTTATTTCCGCCATGTTTGTGTATGAGTGTGTGTTGGTGTATGTATGTGGAATGCTGTGTTGTGTATTACTACGCTGTCTGCAAGCACCACATGCACAAGTGCGTGTGCGTCTGTGCTGAAAGGCTGAGTTAGTGTTGTTGACGTTGGGTGAGGACTGTACTGAGTGTTTGGCTGCCGTCGCCACTCGTTCACCGCACGCTGACGTTCCTGCTCCTTCCTCCTTCACTGAAGCATTTTAACATGAGGACGCTCTCCAGCACCCTGTCCTGGCGTCAATGGCGTCTGTTCTATCTAATTAAAGCTGCCACTTGCAGCAATTTGAAGCATTTCAATATATCACAGCCAAATTAAATGTGATAGTTTGGCACGATTACTGTAAACAAATTAAACCACAGTCAAGACTTCAGGAGGATAAACATGTGGGATGTGGTTTTTCCATTTTTCCTTCACTTGTACCAAACGTCGCTATTATGAACTCTCAAAGCTTTACGCCTGTTTGCTTTGACAGAGGACCCAAAGTTTCTCTGCAACTGTGTTTTGTTTTGGAGAATTGTAATGATATCATAGATTTCCATACATGTGCGACAAAATGCGGCAACAATTTATTAATATTTAAGTGCTACACAAGGCTACTACACCCTCAGGATCTCGGTATTCCTTTTAAAGGAATAGTTTGACATTTTGGGTAATAGGTTTATCTGCTTTCATGCTGAAAGTTAGGTGAGAAGACTGTAATCACTCTAATGCCCATCCATTAAGGAGCTAAAGCTGGGCTTATCCTAGCATTAAGATTTAAAAAATACATATTTGGATGTGTTAGGGTAAGGGTTAGGGATGTGTTAAATAGTGAACCTGAGATGTCAGTGTACAGTATGTATTTTTAAACTTATTACATTTTTCCTGCTCCCAGTCTTTACGCTAAGCTAAGCTAAGCTAAGCTAAGGGTCTCCTGGCTCTAGCTAGCTTTATATGAGTATAGTAGATCTAGCAATTCCTTTAAATTTATACTTAAACTGTAAAAATGAATAATAGGGATTTATACGTATTTTACAAAACACATGCAAATACAATATTGTTTTCTGTACTGTACCTGCTTATTTCAACCCTTCATTAAAGCTGTATCAATTTCACTGAGAGGGAAATATGCAAATCCATAATACCACTTCTTTTGGTTGCATAATTACATCAAGTGGAAAACCCAACCTGTCATATGCATAATTTTAAACATGTTTTATTGTAGTTCTTGGCATCTTTGGAACATTGGTATGTTGACTAGAATTTGAAATCAAGTTCAGTGAGTTTGAGCTGTACTTGTCAGCATATAAATTTGTTTCTCAAGCCTAATTAAATCTTTGCTAAGAGCGTCTTACTCTCCAGAACAATCACTTATTGAGCATATATTTGTTTGTCTGTCCATCTTATGCTTTTCTTACATCTGTCTACTTGTCTTTGCTCAAGGTTTGTCTTATTTCTCTTACATCTATCTATCTATCTGGAATTTATACTGCAGGGACACTTTAACATTTAAATTAATATTTACCATGTTTAAGAGTGTAAGCAAAACACCTCAAAAGTAAAATATTTGTTTCTACATCTGTCTTTATGTGTCTGTCCAGAAGAAGCCAGAGAGGACGGCCAACATTTAGAGGCAGTAATAACAATGGAGTCCTGCCATTTTGCCAACAGCTACAGCGGACCATGTTTTCTCAGGGCAGTTTTCATCCTTATGGCCCATGCTGTTTTTTCCCACTTGTCAAAACCCATCCAGGCTCTGAGAAACATTTCCCATCTCTATGGCCTTATTAAGTCACTGGTACCCAGGGGAACAACACACACACTGTAATTCCACTAAACCTTTCCCTTCCGAGTCTCCCTTAACACCACTATGAGCTTTCCTACTGTCTCAACGTAGATAAAACTGATTATAAATTGGATTGGTTGGCTCACAGTGCATTTAAGAAGAAGCTGTTTGTTTGTTGCTGGCTGAGGTGGACAAAATACAAGTTGTTCTTTAAATAGGGATGTTTGCCTCTACTCCAAATGAGGAGTGACTGGGAAAACACACACACACATACACACACACACACACAGCCACACCTGAATGAGCTCAGTTGGCATGGTGCATTTCTGCTGCCGGTGCCATTAGCCACTTTTGGCATGGTGATGTTTAGCTATGTCAGAAAGAGTTTTTATTTCACCCTAAAGATGTTTGTCTGTGTGTGTTTCCTTGTATGTCTGTTCAAGTCTTCCACAAAGACAGAAAGATGGAAGGAAATCCCTGAAACGAGGACATTTGTGTCTTTGTGAAAGAAAAAAAGTGATAGGGGTTGAGGTTTAAGGAAGGTTTTAGGTTTGGATCACGCATTTGCTGGTTTGGGGGTAAGGAATCACCTTACACATGCAGTAAACAACGCAAATGTGTGTGTGTTTAAGCTACAGAGATAGAGCATGTACCTGTTTCTGAGACTTTACGCGTGCCTGCTCCTCCTGAGCGAGCACCACCTCCCTCTCTGCTGTGATCTGAACACTTTCCCGCAGTGCCTCCTCCAGCTCTTCAATGCGCTCTTCCTTTTGACGGAGGGAGTCCTGAAACACAAACACACACACACACACAAATAGGTATGGATGCTCAAGAAGAAGCAGAGAAAGTACACAATGAAAAGAGAGAAAGTTATGATGGGTTAAGGCATTTATATAAGAAAAAAGCCACACATTCACTGGTTTCAGCTTCATAAAGTAAACCTCCGGATTTGCTTCTCTATAAATGTATTATCCTTGGGTTTAAACTTCCTTTCACTTTTGGACTGCTTTGTATGACACAACAAGATATATTTGGATAACATTTGGTCTTTGGGCATTTCACAGAGCAAAAAAAATGTCTCAAATTATTTTCGGTGTTTTCTGTTCCTGGATCAACAACTGTGTTAGTGAGCATGTTTGTTTTCTGTTTTGTTTTTTACATCATCAGAGTCTGAGAAATATAACTTTAAACCTCCAAAAACATTTTTTTGGCCACTTTGCGTAGCGGAAACAAGCTGTGAACACAACACTGATAAATGATCACCTTTTAAGTTCATATGGCAAACCTTTTAGGAAAACATTTGACTATTTACACATCCAGCAGACATGAATCAACATTAGGATTTATTTGGATTTGGATTTCTGGTCATTTAATGAGTGTAAGTCCAATATTGACTCTGTTTTTTCATTGTTCTTCTCTCCACCAACTGCTGAGGGGAATATCTGGCTCTTCATCTGCGAAAAGCTTCATTATTTTATGGATTCTTAGAGCTTCTCGACTGAAAACAGATCTCTGCTGACAAAAATGACACTGACAGTTTTTGTTAGTTTCAGCCCTAGCACTGAAAAAAGCTGTTAAGCTCGGTATAGCTAAGGGCACTGCAGCATAGAGTGATTATTCTCTGTGAGTTCATCACTATGAATGACTCTGCTCAGTCACATGATCCATTGTCAAAATGAAAATATGGATTATATTGGCTTTAAGTACTCTGTTAATTTAAGTACTTCAATTAGGCAGACGTTCACTCACAAAATCGTTCTCGATCTGACTCCCTCCACATCTGACAGCCTGATAAATCACATCTGTTTACAGCAGTGTCATATTTCCCTGTCACATCCTGCTTAACATGGCCCAAGAGGACAAGCCTTGGACACTTTTCATTCAAGTCTGCTGCTCCCAATATCTGAAATACACTGCAGAAGACTCAATCTGACCGGACTCTGTGGACTTTAAGGAATTCACAATGACACATGAAGGTGTTTCTAAGCAAAATGATGACATTAACTTCCCACCAATTCCCCCCCCAATTCTTTTTCCCTTCTTGCCAGGAAAGTGACTTTGCTGGTTAAATTACGATTTAAATAACTGATGGAGACAGTGTGTGAGTGAGTGAGGATGAGACATTACAGTGGCCATGAATAAACCTCCAGAGCATCTCCAAAATATGTGCTGAAAATCTGAATCCTGCTCCTGATCCAACATTACTTGGTGTCTGACTATGCAGACTGAGATGGACTTAATTAGATTAAGACTTCTTATTGTATTGAGTTAAATTTATGGTTTTAATTATGCTCATATTCCATATTTACAGGCTTGAGTGCTGGTTAAACTGTGCAGGGTGGCTAACACTGACACACCGGTTACGGTTGTAACCACTGTGGTCTCATAAGTCTAAGTGACTCATATAGCTATCAACTCATCCCTTAACCACACACACGCACACGCACACACACGCACGTACGCACACGCACACACACACACACACACATACACACACACATACACACACACACACACACACACACAATCTGCCTCTAATCAGAATCAGAGGCCACTGAGGTTTACAATTACTGGAAGGGGAGGATGGACAAAGAAAAAAAGAAAAGATGAAGTCAGGGAAAGTTTAAGTCGAGGAGTAGAAGAGGGGATATAAGGTGTAAAAAAAAAAAGGTGAAACTGAAGGAAGGAGGAGATGGAAAGGTGAAAGAAAACCTGCAAACTTAATATATTATAGGATACTAAGAAAACCACTGCCACAATCATCACCCTCCCACATATGACTGTTCAACTTGTGGTCACTTCACACCCCAGCAGACAATTAGGGGATGCTCTCAAACCACAGGAAGCATTTTAAAACCCACAGCATTCACTGCATAGTTCTCTCACCTCTCCTCACTCATTTTTTATCAACCCTTCCTCCCTTTCACCTCTTCCAACATTTGTTGTCTCCTCTCCTCTCCTCCATCTGCTTTCCCTGTCAATCATTCTCCCTGGTTACAGTGACAGTGGGTGATATTCAGGATAGGACAGAGCAAACTTTTTCCTGTGTCCCTCCACCAAGCTCCTTCTGCTTTTTCCCTACTCTTCTCTGTTTCGTACCTTTATGTGCTGGGAACTTTCATTCAGGTTATCTTCCCTCTTCTTAGCCTCCTCCATCATTTGGGCGTTCTTGCTCTTCTCCAGTTGCTCCTTGTGTTTCAGGTTGGCCACCTTCTTCGACTGATCCTTCATCTGCCTGCAAACACGCGCAAAACAGAGTCAAAGTCAATGCATTGCATCGTTTACATTTGGTATCACAATCTCTAGAGGCATGAGTGGTGTTAGGTAGCGAAAATCTATCTTGCAGTGTATCCCTGAGTAAAACTGAGGTATGTAGACCTCAAATTGGGAAAAGTTGCATACTGAATATCTTCAGTTTTCCCAGACTTGACATCAGAATTGCTTGTCTGATTGGTGCTATTTCCCCAAAAAAGTTCATGTTTCATATTTGAACAGCACATAAATAATACTCCAGAACAGTTCTGGTTTTCTATTTTAGCTCCTGGAGTCACCTTTAACCTGTGAAGTTGAATAAAAGAATGAATGTGCACGCACACGGAGCATTGACAACCAAACTGAAAATTCAAAGTGACAGCTAGTCATATAAATGGACCTGACTTTTTCTTTTGTAATCCAAAAGATTTATAAATATCCACCATTAAAAATATGAAATACTCAATACCTGTGAGTGCCATTAGGATGATATTGCAAGAAACTATTCTGTGCAATACAATACAGAAATAAAATCCCTTAGGGTCAATACACCGGTAATGCAAAGATCAATAAAGTAATTCAATAAAAAGCTAAGAATCAATGAGTAGATAGTGTCCAAGATTTCTCCACAGTGGGAAGTATGACGGGTCTTTTCATAGAGGGATTATTGGGTATCGGGAAGCAGAGCCTAAATCATCATCTGGGGAATATAGGAGAGAGAGAGAGCAACAGTAAAATAGAGAAAGAGAAAGAGAGGGAGAGATTCCTCATGGGAGCAGCAGGGTTGGGAGATGGAGAAAGGGTTTATCGTAATCCGTGTTTAAGCTGTCTGGAAGCCATTGTGCCTCTGTCACAGACCTATCAGCTATCACAGCAGCTTGACTTGATCAGGACCTTTCATACCTTTCAGTCATAGACACACATGGACTCACCAGCACTAATGCCAGGAAGGTTAAAAACTGACTGAATCATGACACAAAAGAAAAATAAGAACCACAAAGGACAACAGGGTAAGCACACTGCTGACTAACACTTCACATTCAATAAACGTCATTTTTATTTTACTTTTATCGCTATGAACATCTGTTAGTGTTTGCATTTTTTTAAACGTGTGTATTGTTTGTCTGCCTGTGTCTTGCAAATGTTTATGCATCTTTGTGTGAGTTCTTGTTATCATAACTTTTTACAGGCTTGAAGATAAATCAATTTTCTTAATTTTCATTGCTGCAGCTGCCAGTAAAAGAGCTGACCTCCTGTGATGGGAATCCACCGTGTGCTCCGTCTCACAGCAGCAGCAAAGCTTAGCACTCATGGGAAATCATTTTTATGAGTTGTGTACCGGCTATTTTGTTTCCTAAGGTGTAAACAGGTTACAATCGTCCCATGACCTTTGACTTTTGTCTATGCTCCACTGCTTTATTCGTTTGAGTGCAGTCTACTGCTTGAACTCATAAGATTGTAAGGCATATTTGTTTATATCTACAGTAATATACATGTTCTTGAGTCTGAACATTTAATGGAATCTCCTCTCTTTCATCTTTCCTGTCTCTCTAAGCTATAAACTACCTGCTAAACTAACTTAAAATAATGGGAGTAATCCATCAAATGGCTTTTACTTCAGTATCACTGCCAGAAAAGTTGAGAAATGTCATTGGCAGAGGATGGTAACATAAAAATCCTCTATGTGTTCTCTAAAAGGTCCTGGGGGCCCATTTGCAAACCTTCCAGAGAAATTTGGGAAGCTGGAAGTAAAATTGAAATGTGACGACGAGCCAACACTGCTCTGCAGCATCAGGCCATTCACCACTCAAAGTGTGTGTGTGTGTGTGTGTGTGTGTGTGTGTTTGGCTTTGACTTGTCTTGTTTTGGTGCATTTAAACGGTCTACATATGTACCACACTGAATTGGTATTACATCCAAATTAGGTTCAAATGTTAAACAGGGAAGTTGATGAAGTAAGCCTGGAGTCAGATGCCTTTTAGTTTATTTTGTTTCCTTTGTTCTGCCCGGATTTGAGTTTGCACCCTCAGTATGGGATAAAGTTATTTGAATATTTGGGATCAATTCTGCACCATACACTGTGTGTGTGTGTGTGTGTGTATGTAACAGGTCATAAACAGGCAGGAATGTTCCTATTGGAGGATTTCCAGGAAGCTCCAACCATCTGGTTAGCTCTCTGAGGTTTCCCCCCTTCATGCTACATTTACTGTATGTATGTATGTATGTGTGTGTGTGTGTGTGTGTGTGTGTGTGTATGTGTGAAAGTGGAATAGACCTTTAGTTTGTAATGTTTCCTATTGACTCAACACTCAGGTCCCACTTCCCACTCCCTGTCTTCCTTCTCTCTCTAAAACTAAACACTTGGTTGGCTAAAACCTCACTTGTTTGCCTGTATCACTTTTCAGCACGCACGATCATTTGCATGGGTAACTATCACGCATCAGACCACAGCGACTACCTCCTCCTCCACTCTCATCTCATTGGAATGCCCTCCTAATCCAACACCATTTTTTTTTGCATGTTGCACTATTATCATTTGCATGAAAAGCAATAATTTATTTGCATCCAGCCAATGTACTGGGACGAATGGATTTCTCCTCATCGCTCCCCTTTCCCTTTGCTCTCCTCCAAACCTGCTCCCTCTCCAAATGCAACACTGCTCTTTCCTTTGGATAAAATATTTTCAGTAGACCATAGACCATTTCTTCTCTCCTTTTCCTCTCGCTAATTCCCTCCTCTCGCTCTCTTGTCACTTCCATCTCCTGTGCTTTCCTCTCCCTTTGACTTCTCTCCTCCTCTGCTGTACTCCTCTACAATCCTCAAACCTTGGATCATGGACTACTGCAATAGCAATCATAGCCAGATTGCTGTTTAAAATATTAAAGACTGTTGTCAATTTGTATATTATACCATATGAATAATACTTCATTATTCAAGATTTAGAGATAATATAAAAGATTTATATTGTGCACTTTTATATTATTACTGGTCAATTTTAGGGCTGCAATGAACAATTATTTTCATGAATCTGCTCATTATTTTATAAAACAGAGAAAAACCGCCTCTTATAATTTCTTAAAGTCAAAGAGACATCTGTTTTTTTCTGATTTGCCTTCCAAAATCCAAAAAATATTCTGTTTGCTATCACATACGATACTAGTTAAGCTTCAAATAGTCACATTTGAGAAGCTGCAATCTTTGAATATTTGGCATATTTGCTTAGGAAATGACTAAAATGATTATTCACATAGCAAGTTAGTTGCGTAATTCTTTTGTCCATCGACATAAAACTAAAGGATGACTTTTCTGACAGTTCTGGCACGTCAAGTTATTAAATTAGGCAACCATATCACCTTCTGACACCATTTAGAGAAACTTTATTTTATTTCTACATGTTACTTCGTTAGATGCTAAAACCCCTCCCAGTTCGAGGAGTGCTGTTCTCTGTCTGTTCCTGACGTCTGACCTCACTGTGGAAAAGGCAGGAAAGAGGAGAATTCCCCTTCAGGGTGTGATAAATTACCACTATAATATAATTTCTATATAGCTATAGAACTATGATGTTGTGACATCTGCATTCAACAGAGCAGCCCAGTCCTTTCTTTCCATTTCACACTGCCTCTCTCTGTCCTGACAAAGTTAACAGATGTGACATGAATACTCTTTAAAAAGTTGCAGTTGTGATTTTACAAATGTTTAATTGAAGCAATGCGTGTAATGAAAATGTTTTAGTGTTTTAAAACATTTTCATTAAACGCATTGCTTTAAGGGGCAAAAGTTGCCTGGTGAACTCAATGGCTCTGCTCAGCGGAGGCTCGGTGCCATTTGAAGCTGTTTTAATATGTAAAATAATTCCTTCACTCTCCCTCTGCAATCACTTTCAACAACTGCTGCAAACCGCTGGAGGAGGCGGAATCACAGGAGAGTTCCCTTTACCCACAACGCTGTAAACACGGCATACAAATGTGCGGTGAAACCACATCTCCACACACACACGCACACACACACGCACACACACACACGCACGCACACACACACGAGCACATGAATGCACAAATTTACCAAAACTGTGTGATAGTGGGAGAAGCATACACACACACGTACACACACTTGGTGTGTGTGTGTGCAGGTCCAAACACAACCTGCTTTATATTATATCAAGACTTGGATCGGACCACACACAAATATTTGAAGTACACACACCGTTGTGCACACACATACAGTTGTGAGTGCAACTTAACACAAAACAACATGCGTCCATTTCCCAACATCCACACCAAAATACACACATACAAACACACTGGCACATACTGTAAACATATATTATGTGCTAATGTAAACACCCGCTCACTTGCTGACAGCACTTTGAACTTCCTAAATTTTGCCCAAAATATCCTCACGCACACGCACACACACTTAAATATTCTATATTTACAAACGCACAAACAAAAGCCTCCTTTAAAATGTTCATTTGTAAAAAAAAATATTATACTTCTGGCTACTAGCAGTAAAAATGAAAAGACACACACACACACACACACACACACACACACACACACACACACACACACACACACACACACACACACTCATAAACTTTAGTAAACCCCAAACTCTACAAAATAAAAACTTTTAAAGCTCCCTCATTAGCATGTGGCAGCTATTCAGGGACCCACATTAAGGTAATATTAATTTTACATTTGGAGTCCTGTATAAATATTTGATCAGAAATGCTCGGGGGCCTCATGTATGTTTACTGCACATAGTTCACCCAACATTAACATCAAGGATTTCCTTTTAACGGTTTGGAATTCAGTATTTCCTTTGAAAATACAGGAAATATTGGTTTGGTTTATTAAGCTCATTAAAAAAAACTATAAAACATGAAAAGGAAGGAATGATCAAAAACATAATAGTTTAGCCTTGCTTGCTGTTAGTGCGGAAGAAGAACTTAAAGAAGGGAGGACATTTTTGAGGAGTTAAGAAATAAATACTTATTTTGTGGTCTGTTGAATGACTGCAGAAAAACCCCTCAGGTAGAAAAGGAAATAATAATAAAGTAAATAAGGAGGTAAGGCAACTAAAACTGCAGATGTGCTAACTGCCACACAGTGTGTTACTGGAAACAACTGTAAAAAAAAAAAAAAAAGAACTGTGAGATTACAGCAGCAAGTAAAATGTCTTTTTAAAATTGCATCCATCCATATGAAAATAAATTATATTTACAAGATATATCCACACCTCAGAACTAGCCACACAACTAATTGGAAAGTGTTTAGATAATAGTAACAGTGTAAGCATGTGATAGAGAGTTGGAGTTGATGTTGGCAGTGTCTTTGTTTAATATGGAGAACCGTGAAGAAACTAAATGAGATGCTGACACGTTCCTCAGCCTCATATCTGTCTGTTGATCTGACCTCTGGATTATATTGTAGATGAGTCAACAGCAAAAGTTAGCTCACTCTCAATACTGATTGCATTCATACAGTGAATTACAGTAGCATTCCTTACATGCGTCACTACAACAAATCAGAATATAATAAGATAAAACAGAATAATTTATAGTGTGAGCACTACACTGAAGATTTGTGCATTTTCTGAAAAAAGATTTCCATTTTCCGTCAGCCTTTTAAATCCTGTACTGTATGTGTATGCAGGTATTTTAATTAGATGACTCTCAGCAGTCATTCCCACTAGTGTTGTCACCTATTAGCTGGCAAATTCCTTCTTGCGTGTGTTTTTTTGTGTGTGGAAGAGACACACACACCAAAAAATATGCATGGGTATGTGATAGTGTGTGTGTGTGTTGTTGTCACCCATTAGCTGACAAATCCCTGCACCACGTTGATGCTCAGAGTCATACAGGACCTCAAAGTAATCACACACACACATACCAACACACTAACACACACACACACACACACACACAAAGCGACGATGCAATTCCTTTTTAAGCTACAGAAGCATGGATGCCAGACTTTTGGCAGTGGATGAGGAGTTCCTCAGCTCAAGATCAAAACAACCATAAAAAAAGACAAGACGAGGAAAAAAAAAAAAAAACACAAAAAAGGACAGAAGAAAAAAAGAAGTCTTCTGTCGCCTACCAGACAGAAAAGCCATGCTAACTTTTTTCTTTCGTTTTGTTTTTTTTTTTACTCTCAGGAGTTGAATTGCAAAACAACAGTGATGAAAAAGCTGACAAGACGGCAGGGAGAACAGTGGCTGTACAAGTTGAAAAAGAAAGAACGAGCTGGCAGTGGGGGAGACCTTTACAGCAGAGCAAAACACTCAGACCACCAGATTTATGCAGGAAACAGAAGGAAGAAGTGGTTATTATGTGGTCGATCACAATGCGGAGGTCAGAGAAATTTTAATATGACTGTGATATGTCTGTTAGAAATGACCAAATTTAGACTTTTGGTTTTGCATGCTGAAATCTCATTACTGCCTCACCTCCTGAGTACAAATAGGAATATTTGAAAGTGAAAAACCAAAGGAAAACAAGAGCTTGACTTTGTCAACCTCAGGATATGGACAGAGCTATATGATAGCAAACTTAAAGGAACAGTTGGATATTTTATGGAAATACGCAATTGCTTTCTTGCCAAGAGTTAAATGAGAAGATCGATACAACTCCCATTTCTGTCCACCTGTCCATTAAAACCGAAGCCAGTTCACTTAACTTAGCATAAAGTCTGGGAACAGCTAACTTTTCGCTATCCAAAGCTAACAAAATTCACCTACCAGCAGCTCTAAAGCTCAGTAATTAACATGCTACATCTCATTTATTTAAACCAAACCAAGACCCAAGTGTAAAAACACGATATTGCAGTTTTATAAGCAATTATGTGGCTTCTCGATCCCAACCTCACAATGACGACAACAGGATATAATGTGAGTTTTCCCATGTTTCCAGTCTTTATTCTAAGCTAAGTTAATCGTCTCCTGGCTCCAGCTTCACATTGAACAGGCAGACACGAGTGTGGTATTAATATTCTCATCTAATGCTCGGCAATAAAGCAAATCATGTCCAACTATTACTTTAAAGTTGTCCATAAAAGTTGAAAAATATTGTAAAGATTGCAAAATATGAGTTAAACAGCAGGAAGTTCCGGGAACAGTGTACAAAAAGGTCACTACTACTTGAGCTGGATCCCAGGCCATCTCAACTTCTTAACAAAAGTATTGACAGGAACAAAATATGGCATGAGTTCACTGAAAGAGCCACAAAAACCAGGAGAAGTAAAAAGACCTCTGAGCAAAAGTTCACAGCTGTCCAAGTTAATAATGGCAATACGTTGCTTGAACATTTTTCTTTTATTTGCTGCGGGTAGCCTCAAATTTGACACAATTAAACTTCATGCTACTACGAAAGTTCAAATGCGGGCATCATGAAGAGACTAGAAAGATGTTATAATGGATGGTGAAAGAAAGAAACAATAATGTTTCCTCTTCAAAGAGGCAGCGATGTGACAGAGAAAGAGAGCAGAGTGAAAGTCAAAGTGTTTCCTTCAAAGACAAGAGAGACATGATGAGAATGATTAAAAACAGAGTTTATGACAGAGTTAGGGAGATGAGAGTGTCTCTGTGCAAGGACAAGAGGTATGACGATGAAGGAGAGCGCGATGAGAACGAGAGAGACAGTGACAGAAGAGGAAAAATAGGCATGCGGTACTAACCTTGAGGCAAGACTGGGTAGAGCAGGAGACAGTGTTGCATTGTAAAGATGAAAGAAAGGGAAAGAAAGACAGAGAAGGAGAGGGAAAGGTGAGAGTGGAGACAAGAGTTGAGTGCTAGGTTAGCCAGCTTGATCAGTCTTCAAAGAACATGAAGGAGATGAGAGACAGAAGAACTGACAGTGAGACAGACAGAGAGACATAATTAACTATAGAGACTCTGCAGGCAGACACGTAAACAGGGAGACAGGCATGACCAAGCAAACAAGCTAAGCAGGCAGACAGTCACATAGACAGACAGGTTAAAGGTAAGCATTGCTTCTTTTCAGTACAGTAATTAAGGTAACCTCACATGAACCCTACAGACATTAAAGGGCTGACACACAGACCAAAACGAAAGCAAGCAATTCACCAATCAAAGCACGAGCTGAGAGCATGCTCACTATGCCTTATTTCTTTCTTCAGCATATTTCACTTCCCGCTGGGGACACTTGAAGAGTTTGCGGATTTGTGGAGAAGTCTAAACCAAATGGTATATGTAATTGCTAAGATATGAAATTAAAAAAAAAAAAATGACTTCCTGAATAGGTTGACCCCAAATAGTATTCCTCCCAATCCCTCCTCATATGTTTGGTTTAACTGGCGAAGCCCAAACTCAAGGGTGAGTTTATGCTTGGGAACGCACGCTAACGACAACGTGCCAGAGACAAATTGTCCATTACAGAACAATATAACACACAATAAACTTCTCTAATTTCCCATTACTCAGGTTTATACTCTACATCCCTCCAAACCTCCTTCCTTTTTCTCCCTACTTTCTTCCCTTTCCAGTCCTTTCTATCAGTTGTGTTTTCTACATTCCTCTACCCACTGTGTTGTCTGTACTTTTCTGTCTTTCTCTCTGCCTGTCTCTACCCCTTATTTCTTTTCTTTCTCACTGTTTTTCTCCCTCCACCACCTCCTTCCTTTCCCTTTTCCTCTTTCTTTCCCTCACTCTGTTTTCCACTCTTCCATCCAAATCCTTTATTTTGGCCATCAGGGCAGATTTTCAGCTCCATTTCCCCTCAGTGTGAAGTCACACAGTCTGCTCCAATTACCATCTTAGTTACTGAAATAAATAACTCTGTACCATACAGCTGGATTTACACTAGAGGAGAAAGAAGAGGGGTTGATTTTTACCCTTGTTTAACCCACATCTGATCTTTTCATTAGTAATCTTCCCCCTGCTTGCTCATATAGCCCAGGGTTAGCCTTGGTGCCAAGCTTAGAGTTGGCCACAGGCAAATGTATCATCCTCTGACACTGTACCTGTTTGCTCGGGGCTCTTAAAATTCACAGCAGGGTTTAGTAGCCCTGGGATATACTCAGTATTAGTACACTTTGTGTTACAGGGTCAGTGCTCGCGGCTTCAGAAACACACAATTTACTGACTATTACAATCTTAAAGAGGGAATGTTTCATCCTTCGTTAAAATCCAGGGAAGGTTTTCTCATTACTCTGCTTAACATTTATACAGTTACAAATACTGACATCCGTGAACAATCAGTGGTTGGACTGTAATGATTTATGATACCATGACTGAAGTTCTTGAAGCAGGAGTAAGAAGAGGAAAATAAAAATCGTACCAATTGACTGTTCAATAAAACAAATGCCAAGAGTTTAAAGTTTGGAGTGTGGTGTTTCTATGTTTAGGTGGGGTTTTGTTTTTTATTTTTCCAAAATCAAAACATAAGGACAAAAACAGTGTGTTTAGATGCTCTCAGTAGTAAGTCAGTTTTACCATCATCTCATTCATCAACTAAAACAGAGACACTATATTTAAAAAAGTTCCTGCTCATAACTCGCCCATCCACTGTATAGTGTTTATCCACTGTGTGAAAGCTGGTCCTGAATACTATCAGACTTTTGAGTTAGCTGCACTTTACTGGATTTGTGTACAGTTTACACTACAGCACCTCCAGTCAAAGTCATTATCAGAGAAAGTTTAACATTTGCCAATCATACTGGTTAGTCATCCTAAAAACCTTATTTTATAATGTTTAAAGTGAAAACATACTGTTTTGATAAAATGTGAACAAGAATGTAGATTGCAGCCAAACAGCCTAAGTTAAGTTAAAAAACCCCTTTTCAATATTCTTGCTTTAAAAGGGTTGGAAAGATTTAAAAGTCAGTAGAATACTATCTTATGAAGCTAATGCTAGCTTATTTAGTTAGCTAGCTACACATGGCAAAGCCTGCCAGTGACCCGAGTTTTGATTTACCTCTGTGTGATGTCAAGGACCCATTATTTCAAAACCACATTTTGTTTTTTGGAAGAAAAGCTTGATGGACATAGTAATAGTAACAGCTTTTCATGACTGTGTTTTGTCATATTAATGCTCAACTACAGTCAGTTGAAAACACTAAATGTGTGTTCACAGTATCACATATCCCTGCACCCTACAATATAACCTCCACATACATAATTCAAAGTCGTATGTGTGGCAGTGTACAAAAGGAAAGTGACATTTCCTCATACAAATCTACTTAATCTTAACTATTAGAGGATACTGTTCTCAAAAATACTGCGTCAACCTTAACTCTGATACCTTTCCAGTTTTCAAGCAGCCTGCTCTGTTCATATATTAAATGTCAGATGCAGAGAAGTATTTGTTTTATTGTAATCCACTGGGACAATCAAAATTCTTTGAAATACATTTGATGTAAGAACTTAAATCCTATGTGTAAACCCATCTGTAGGTTTAAATGGTTATAAAGTTGCATTTCAATGTTAGCTACTGGCAGACTAAACACAACACACAAATACGCAGAGTTAAAGTCACCAGTTTGAAGTCAGCAGGTGCTGAATTATTAATGGTCTAGTATTTCTATTGGCTAGACAGACAACATGAGGAAATACTGAATCTCCTTAAATTCATTAACAACCATTAATCTTGCAGTCAAAGTGCTAAAAATGTTAACAGACAGTCCATGGAAGAAACTGGAGACAAGATTAAAGAGACAGAAAGAGAAAGAGCAGACAGACAGCATATGATAAACCAGAAATCAAAGCTGTTGGAAAAAACACACACAAAGACAGACCAGTTTTCATAACCACAGACAGCTCTGACTCCTCTGACCCTTGAAGACTCTTAACTGTGCATTCTCCATTATTTAGGCGGGCCAACCAACTAAAGATGCAAGCTCTTTGCACACAACTGTTTTTTTAATGCCATTTGACTGTGGGCCATCAGATAAAGACCCCTGATCCTGTTTCAACAAGAAAAATACCCAAAACTTTTATCTCCCGGGGCTTACGTTTTCTGTTGCTCTCCTCATACAGAAACACTCACAAACAGACAGATAACAGACAGACAGAATGAAACAGATATTCAGGGAAACAGGCAGACACACAGAGAGGCAGGCAAGCAGAGGCTGCAGGCATACAGGTAGTCAGACACAGAAAGGGAAGATAGTAAGATTAAGACTGAGTAATGAGGTAGATATACAGAACAAAGACAGACAGCAAAGACAGGTTAATCCAACATTACACAGACAGGGAGAAAAGTAGTTAGAAACGGAAAAATCATTCCTGTTAACAAAAAAAAAAGAATTATTTTAAGAATTATTTTTAAAAAACGGAGTGAACTGCAGACTCCTAATAAAAGAAAAAGAGTGAGTTAAACTCTGCAAGTCAAGCATCCTCGACTGAAAGTAAAAGAAAAGTGAAGCTTGAAAACAGAGCCACTAAATGAAAGAGTTGCATCATTGACAGGAACAGAGGCTCAAAGGGGTTTCAGGCTGTGCAGCGGAGACTCTGGTGCCAAACTGTGCCCTCATTTTACAAACTTTTGGGAGCAGTTTCGCCTGTCACGCCACAGTATAACAGATGACATAGAACTTCTGCTGATGCCACAGATGTGTACCAGTAAGACTCACTCCAACAACTGCAATTTTTTTTCTCTCAATCCGAGAACAAATCCAGTTATGCCATATTATAACGCCATTAATCAATGCTGCAACTCTTTAACGGTGATTATTAGTGAACATACTCAGCTTTGTCCCATGTGGAAAAGGCTTGCCAACACGTGAAACATCTGGACAAGTCACATTTTATATTTTATATCTTGTTAGTTTATTTTAATGTGATATTACAAGAAAAAAGTATTGGATTTTAAGGCTATAACTAATGATCATTTTCATTAATAACCAGCTTAATCTAAGGATTAGCAATGAATCATTCAAGTGTTGTTATCTATATTTCAGAGCCCAAAGTGAGACATATAAATTGCTTGTTTTATCCAAACACCAGCTCAAAATTCAAAAGATATTCAGTTTAGTATTGTATATGATAAAGAGAAGCATAACATCTTCACATTTACAAGGTAGAAAGCAGTAAATGTTCAGTATTTTTGTTAGAAAAATTCATCTATTGCCAGTCATTTTTTGTCTATGAACTAACCAACAAATCAACTAAGTCTCAGCTTTAAATGATTTTTTGTGTTTTCAAGTAAATTATCCCTTCAGAGCATACTTGGAAGAACATAATGCTCACAAAATATTTCGTAATGCATGATGAATGAACCTATAAATTTGACTATATGTGTCAGCATTTTAATCTCAATGGAGTAACCTCTGATCACAAGTCACAATGTGTGTCCTGTGGCGATTAGAGATTAAATTTCCCATTGAAGCAGATTTTTGATATATGGAAACATTTCATTTTATACAACCTTTCCACATGGGAGCAGCTGCTTTCATAAAGTGCTCTCATATCCCGTTCCATGACAAGCAAAGTGAGGTTTGTCGTGCAACGGTCTAAATGACTGACAGGGCCTCCAGCCACTCACGTGCCCAGGTAGTCCCACACCATCCCCCCCACTGGCTGCTGAGAGGCAGCGGGGGGAGGGGCCTGTTTTCGCGACTGCTGAGAACGCCACAGATGAGAGGCAGAGGGATTTCTGGGATGTTATGGACCCACACCCAAACAGGCGCGCACGCACACACACGTGTGCAAACAACCATGAACGCACTCACGCAGATACAAAATGATATGAATGTATACAATTTTTTATGCATACATATGTGAATAAGGTATGATGACCAAAATAGGAAGAGACAAGGGATGACAGATGAAATAAGGCCAAAATAAAGAGAGAAAAAAAGAAGAAAGAAGGGAGAGGGAGGGGAGGGAAAAGTGGGAAACTACTGATTACCATAGGTTCCAACAATATGTAGCTTGAAACTGAATGGAAAATGGACACGAAGTGGAGTCTAACTTTACATTAAATGATCATTTCAACCAGTAAAAACAGTCACAGGTGTTTCCTACTCATTTAGGTTAATAGAGAAAAGAACGACATGCATGATTTTTCTTTAGAAATTCTGTTTTCCTTTTCACCTAGAGTCAGGATTTTCTCTTTTTGAATGAAAACATCCTTCTCTGTCCATGCATCTCATGTATCCTCCTCTCTCACCTCTCCAGTTCGTGGATCTTTTTCTCCTTGTCGTTCTTTTCATTCTCCATCTCCCTCAGGATGTCGAGAAGTCGTTCTACCTCGGATTGGGCCCTCACAGCATCCTCTTTGTGTTGGGCCACTTCCTGCTCTAGGCAGGAGATGCGTTCAGAGAGTTCAGTGTTGGCCAGTGACTCTGTCGCTGCACTCTGAGCCTGGAACAGAAATTAATTATGAAAAATAAACTGAGGGTTATTTTCCAAAATGAGGTGACCACCGTTAGATGGAAGGTCTAACTAAAAAGCATGTGCCAATAACAACATGTGTTCTGAGGATGTGCTGGACGGATTTGGTGAAACTGATGCATGTCAATAGACAAGCAATGTTTTTTTTCAAATGAAAATGATTCATGCCTTCAGATAATAAAAACACATTCAAAGATGTTTTGAATCCAGAAAAGGGATTTAAATGCTTTTGTACCCCTGAGAATTACAGCAGCACCTTAGGTCAACTGTGCACAGTGTTTGAGATACGTGCTTCTCTCTCCTATCCTTCCTCTCTCTCCTCTCTACCCCAACCAGTCGAGGCAGATGAACGCCCACTCTGAGCCTGGTTCTGCGTGAGGTTTCTTCCCGTTAAAAGGGAGTTTTTTCTTGCCACTGTCATCATGTGCTTGCTCATGTGGGAATGTTGGGTCTCTTTAAAATTAAAACTTGAAGAGTTCGGTTTAGAACCTGCTCTATGTCTAAATTAACCTTGAGATGACTTTGTTGTGATTTGGCGCTATACTAATAAAGATTGATTGATGATTGATTGATTGATACAACAAAGATGCTTTGACATAATGTAGCCTCATTAGTTATGATGCTGTAAAAAATAAGCCTGTAAAAAAACATTCATGGCTTTAATGTAGAACAGTGTGTTTTCTTTTCTTTAAAAAAAAAAAGGTTATTCAGTCATCAGTTTTTTTTTCTTTGATGGACAAAAACAATACTAACACGTGCATTGTGGGATTTTTTCTTATTTTGTATACTGGATGTGTCACAAAAATGTTTAAAAAAAAACATTTTTTTTTCTGTGGTGATCGGTGTCATTTTACAGCAGGAACTCAATTAATCTGGGTAGTAGAGAATAAAGAGTACAGTCTATACCTACTGTAGCCTTGAGCTAATTTCTGTTGTGATTATTTTGATATTAAAAACTAATAAACAAGACTGAAATGTGGGTTCTAATTAGCATACTAACATGTTCACAATGACAATGCTAAGATGCTGAAGTTTAGTAGTTAGTTTTGCATCTCAGCATTCTTATTATTACTAAACAGAAAGATGTGTGAGATATATGTATTAAGTTAAGATATGTTACTAATAATTCTAAACATTGTGGTCTGGATAACTAATGATATCTTGAGCTTCAGTTTGTTTACACACACACAACATGCAAACTCATATAATGCTGATTCATGTAAAGATCAGTATAAGCATGAAAAGGTAAAGTGAGTTGGAGTCATTCTTCTTTCTGCTGCTCTGCTAGGCAATACAGAGGATGCATAAAACGAAGAACAGAAAGAAATGAAACAAAGAAAAAAAGGAGTTATAACCAGCTTAGAGGTTAGAACAGCTGTGTGTGTTTCCCAGAAGCAAATGTTGCTCTTGGGACAGATTGACTTTGTGTGTGTGTGCACACGCCTCGGTCCCACAATACATAAACCGTATTAGTTTTGGAAGTGCACAACAGTTTTTACAGGTCTTTATGTGGAGAGAAAATGTTTGGGTGTCTGACGATATAATAAGAACATCTGGGTGGAGGGAAGAGAGAGAGAGAAAGACAAATAACACTGGGAAAAAAAACCCATCACACACAGTGTCACATGCAGAATGTCAATCAATTCACACACAGAGACACAAGTTTTAGGTCTTTCTTCCATCCAAGGTAACAGAAAGAGACTAAGAAATAAACTCTAATGAGAGAAACACCAGAGCTCCACTGACACCTTCATACACACACTCTCCCTCTCTCGCTCTCTCACATACTTACACACACGCACACACTTACACACACACAGAGCTACATACACACTCAGGGTGTGGTGGTGGTGCTGTCTTCTCCACTCTGTGAAAATGACTGTAGGGCTGTCAGCAAGCCGTCACACACACACACACCATTTTATGGGCTGCTGTGTGGGGGAGAATATGTGATATGCAAACACGCACACACACACACACACACACACACATGCACACACACTGACACACAAATGAACGCACACTGACACACACACATCTCTCTTGGAAAATAGTTAAGGGAGGAAAAGGAAGGGGATAGTTGAGAGAAGTTCTTTAGTTTAAACCCTCCATTTCTGTGCAGTTATCTTCTGGTCTAAACAGTGTGCACTGAATGTGTTTTCCTCACGACTGAGATTCATATAATGAATTTGTTTTGTTGGCTAAACTGTGTCTGTCCATCACAGCCAACATTAAAAACGTTTTTGGAAACTTTTTAGTCCTCCAGTCTTCATCCAAATGTAGCCTGAGAAGGGTGTTAAATTTGGACAATAAATACAACTTCTACATCCATCTGTGTAAGATTCCAATTTTCATGCTTTTATAATCCCATTAACACATCATTATATTCAATTATATTTTTTAGTATTTTCCCTTTCAGCTGAAACTGGGTGCATATTAGATGGCTGGTTTCATCATCAGCATCTTGTTGGTGTTGTATTGCAGCTAACCTTCTTGAGCTGGTTATCAAGTTTGACACACTCCTCTCTCTTTTGCTCCAGGCTGATCTCCAGACTCTTCAGCCTGTTGTCCTTCTTCAGAGCTGAGGACGCCAGAGAGGAAGCTTTCTCCTTCAGATCCAACACAGATGTCTAGAGGGTAAAAAGGAGGGACAAAATGAGAGACAATGAATGATATGGACAGAAGTTAACACCACAACAGTCAGGGGTTTGGTGTCTTGTTCATGGGTTTATCAGCAGGTCTTGTGATACCAGACAATCTGAGACCTCCACCTACCAAAGTCTGGGGATTTCTAAATGCACAGTGGTTGCTTGAACTACGGTGGGAATGGCCACAAACTACTACCTTTACATTTTGTCAAGGGCCTGGTTTACTGGAAATGATGCTCTCCCCCCGTTCTCCTCTGTTGACCTGCATGTCACCGCCCCAATATGAAGGGCCGCCTTAAAGACTGGATTGGTTCTGTAATGCATGCATATAACTCTCTAATTGTTTCCACCCAGTTTTAGCAATGAAACCTGGAGACTATCCTCTGTCTCTATGAGCAAAATCTACCATCTGAAAGTTCATTTCTATCAGTTATAGCAACATTGTGACTGTGATTGAGAGATTAGATGCGGGGACAAGTTGTAAACAAGCCAAAAGTTTAATTAGTAGTTGCTAGACCACTTAATTTTGAGATTAACTGAAAACCAGCACACCAGAAAGGTTGGCTCAATGCTCAGAAAAAATGTGTGTGAATACAACTTCTAAATTGAACCAGGAGACAAAACAATAATGTGATGGATGTTTTCAACACATAGTTTAGCTGATAATTTTTATTTTCTCATCCAAATAAGTTATCCTGGAAGTTTGTTTAAAACCTGCCTCATCATCTGACTACTGTTTCTTGTACCATTGAAGCTCTTTTATATGTTGCTGCATCCTAAGCAATGTAATTATGTATTATTATAATTGATCACAATTGTATATTATAACTGATATGAATTATTTAAAAAAAAATACAAATGTAAAATGCAAGTTGTCATAAACTTGAATTATCCTTCCTCCAAAGTTGGGAGACTAACTCCATCCCTTGTTCTTCAAAACCTTTTCCCATGACCTGTCTCTTTTCTCACTCTTCCAGCTCAATCCCTCCATCCGTGAAGTCTCTCTCCCTTTCCTTTCTGGTCTTTTCCTCTTTTGGTAGGGGCAGTGAAACAGAAACCGACAGGCAGAGAAGAGACACTCAGACATGTAATTTTACCCTTGACTGACAATACCAACTGCAGACTACAGATCATCATGTTTGGCTGGGCTTTGGTCAGTGAAACCTTGCTGCTTACTCTGTTTATATTTAGGTACGTATATATATTGCTGTTGTCAGACAAACCCCAAATCTGCATTTAGCACTGTTGAGAGGAATGCGTGTTTTCTCCACAAGTTTTCCCATGTATTTCTGAAATTATATAATGGGACAGTAACAGGTTTTATGACCCCACAATCACTAAAATTAGTTGAATAGTCCAAGTCTGAAAAGGCACAAAGTACTTTTTACTACAACATGTGTGCATTTGATTTTAGGGTGTATTTCCCCCTTTAAATGAATAGTCTGGATATGAATAGTTTACTTTTACACATATTCTTTTTACTGCTGAGAGTTAAATGAGGAAATCAATACCACTCCCATGTCTGTACTGTAAATATGATGCTGGAGCCATTCAGTGGTTAGCTTAGCTTAGCATAAAGGCTGCAATCAGCTTTCCAGGCTCAGTCCAAATGTTAACTTGTTGTGACACTATGACATACAATATTCTTGTGCCTCAACACAACAAATGACATACGTATGCTGTGTCAATGTTAACACGTGTCCTTACATGAACCTTATGTGTATATATTGGTTGGTTGACAAAACTTCTAACTGGATGTCATTGATTGTTGTAGCATCAGGTTATAGACAATTATAATGAATTGTGATATAATTGAGCCCTATTAACATCTGTTTCTTCATTTCTTTCTTTGTTATGGCGCCATCTTGGTGGTCATTTGGCTTGTGGTTTGAGATGTGGCCCTGCTTGTACAGCAGAATGTGGAGATACCACTAACTTCTTTTATTTCATGGATACTGGTTATAATAAAAAAAGAATGATTTCTAAACGCTGGGCGTATAGCTGCTAGTTAATGGTAAAGTTTCAACTGAGCTGTCCAACTGCTGCAGGGTGAATTAAGAGAAGCCAGTGCACGAAAATGCTTTGTCATCCTCTGTCTGCCCCTCTTTGCCTCAGTTTCGGTGTTCTATACGAATCACAAGGGTAACAGCAAGAAGAGCTGAGCTCTGAACTCCGTTTTCATTGGTTGTGGGTCTTGCATATTATTGTTAAGGAAACGTGACTGCTTTATCGTTGTTGTCCTTCAGCACGAGGACTCTGGGAGGATCCGAGGTCTGTTTTGCAGCGATAGATCAATCACGTTTCCTCAACAGGGACACAGAGAGGGAGAGGAGAGAGAGAGCGCGTGTTTTTCTGACTCACAGCACAGATATGGATGTGTGTATGTGTTTGTATGTGTGTGTCATCTACCTCACGGTCAGCGAGGTCAGCCTGCAGCTGGGAGACTTTCTCCCTCAGCTCCTTCAGCTCCTTCTTGCTGGACTCCATCTCCTCCCCCTTTTCTCTTTCCTCCCTCTCCCGCTGATCCTTCAACCGCTCGATGATGCGCTCCTAGACAGATGGAAGAGGGGAAGGAGGGACAGAGGGGATGGAAGTAAGAAGGACAGAAGAGAGGAGAAGAGAGGGTAAGGTAGGCAAGGTCGAAGGAGTGACGGAAAAAGAGAAGCGGAGGGAGAATAAAATCACCACATACACTCCAACAGTCATTCACAGTCACTCAATATCAAGTTTCTATACTAATAACAGTCGCATTAAACTTAATGTACATGGCAGCTCTGACAGGATCTAACAGCCAACGGTGATTTTAGACATGTAATACGTTCTGGCACAAGATTTAATATTCACAACCACTAAAACACTATAGAAGCTCTCCAGCTATAGAACAACACAGCGGCTAGTTCAAGCAAAAGCACAAAAGTTCACACACACACAAAGCAGTGCAAGAATCTCAAAGAGTATACTAGCTGTCCTGTGAGTGCGTGAGCCTGTGTTTTTCGATCTTTGAAAGGACCGATTTGACTGACCTTAAGAGTGGGGGCATTATAGCTTGATTTCTTCAAAGGCATGTTTCAGGGTTGAGACTTACTTTTGGGATTCAAGTTAGAAGGAGGGCTGCAACTAGAAATTATGTTTTAACAATCTACCAATTATTTTCCCTCATTAATGAATCATTTGGCCTATAAAAAAAATGCCTATCACAATTTCTCAGAGTCCAAGGTAAATGTTGCAGTTCAAAACTTGAAGATATTCAATTTGCATTTATACAAAGCTTAGAAGAGGAGCTAATCCTGGAACCAGAGAATACTTGTGTGTGTGTGTGTGTGTGAGACGGAGAAAAGTACGAAAGCAAGAAAAGGACAGAAAGATGGAAATATGTTGGGGAATAAAGCAAGAAAAAAAGCTAAAACAATGAAAAAGAAGGGAAAAAGCTTGAGAAAGTCTTCTGGGTGAAATAGAAGTCATCGGCCACATCTGCTTGCCAACACTCACACATCTAGCTGACACCTTGAATATTAGTCACTGGACAATTAATAGCTGTATTTCCTGTGTGTGTACGTGCGTGTGTGTGTGCGTGCGTGTCCGCGTGCGTGTGTGCACAAGTGCAAAGGGGTTTGATTCGGTAACACAATCACGCCTAACAGTACAAAAATATGTTTTCATCAAACACTTTAAAGTGGTCTGCTGGTGTAAGTGTCATTGGTTCGTTTCCCAGAATCAGGGTCGAGTCCTCGTCCAGTGGACTGAATACTCAAACATCTTATAAAAACTGTGAGTTTGATTCTCATGCTCAGGTGGTTCAGGACTCTTTTGTGGTTATGGCACCTGAATGTTTAGACCCAGGCAGTGACAGTGTGTTTGTTGTTTTGGTTAAAGACCGTGCCTTGTGGCTGCATATTAGACGGTTCCTGATCTTTTATGAACACATGCTGTGAATGATTCAAAAATGAAACAGCCAATGTGATTATTGGTTCATTTCCCATTATCCAGAGTCATCTGGTCATTACGTGGGTGGTCGGTGGTTTTGCTCATAATGGTTTTATTAATGTAACCTTGATCAGGAGTTGACCTGAGGTTGACCAGCAACGTGTGTGTGTGTGTGTGTGTGTGTGTGTGTGTGTACCTTCTCAGCCAGAGCTTCCTCCAGTGTTCCCAGTGCTGTGTCGGTGTTTGAGGTATCTGTCTGTAAAGACTTGACTCTGTCTTTCAGCCCACTCAGCTGCTTTTCTTTATCCCTCAGCTGATCCTGGAGATTCTCTATCTGCAGAGAGAAACACTCAAAACAGTGACCTTGAGATACCTAATCACCTGTTTACCAAAGGGCAATATTTTGTCTAGTCTATGCTAATGTTGACATTTGTCTTTTTTTTATTTCAACAACAATTCAAGGACCAATATTTGTTTAACATAAAATAAAAAAACAATGCTAATTTCATTATTGATGAGTTATGATCAAGATATGTGAACAAGACATTTTACAGTTGGAAAATAAATACTGACATTAAATACAACTGTACATTTCATTGAAAATAATTATATTTGTATCAATAACTATAAACAAATAACATATATATATAAATAAAACAAATATATGGAATCACAGCCTATAAACAGATGAAGCAGTGTGTCGTGTGAGCATGCCAGTATGAAGAAACAGTAAATATTCATTTTCTGTTCTGCAATTTTTTGTTACTCATCAGCAGTGAGCAGGTTTTGATGATTTAGATTATTTACAGGCTTTTTCTCACTCAAAGCCATTCATCAAAATGAGTTAAAAGTTAATAATATAATTAAACAAATCTCACAAACTTATAAATTATAATTACAATAAACATTTGTCCATGTATTTCCAAATGATTGTTTGCATCATTCTACTGTAAATGCAGAATGCTTGAATCCCTTGTGATTACTTCCCAGAGCAAAGTACTCTCTGTTAATTACATATGACCTCACAAAGTGAAAGCCAGTACGTTTATCTGACAGTCAATGTACACACAAACACAACACGCAATTAAATATGAAAATTCAATAAAACACAATAAGTCTTCAAGGTTCTTATTTACATTGCAAGCCTCCTTCTTTGCTTTCCTCTGTTTCTCTTCCTCTCTTATTTCTCTGTCTTTCTCTCCAGTGTCCTCTGATTTCCTCTTAAAAAACAAACATACAACTCTCCACACAGCACAATCTACCACACCGTCTTAGATATACGGAGCAGTTTCTTTTAAAAGGTGTTTAATGTGATTCTATCTGGAGACATTTCAACACACGAAAAGGACTGAGAGGCTGAGAGGTGATGTTTTGTCAAATATGAACTTTCTACCTAAGCTATTCTACCTTTAACCCCTACTACAAATACACACTCTCTGCTGTAGCTCCATCTCTTTACTTCCCCCTCCTGTTTCCTCTCACGGTGATTTGGGAACAGATTCATTTTCTGTTAAAACACAAACTCAACAAAAATGACTGACGAACTCGCTCTTCCCCGATTAAGTCTGCAAAGTGTGTGCGTGGGACTGTGTGTGCAAGAAGATCACAGACAAAGATAAGGAGTTATGTCAACTTTGTGGTCTTCATTAAAAAATGGATGGAACAAAAGGTTGAGCAGGACAGAAATAACAAATGAAGAATTGAGTGGAAGGAGAGAGAGAGAGAGAGAGAGAGAGAGAGAGAGAGAGAGAGAGAGAGAGAGAGAGAGAGAGAGAGAGAGAGAGAGAGAGAGAGAGAGAGAGAGAGAGAGAGAGAGAGAGAGAGAGAGATTGAAAGCTTATGTAATGTAGTGTTATGAGTGAACTTGGGTGGTAAAATTACAAAAAATTAACTCTCCCTTTCTTTCTTTTTCCTTATTCCTTTCTTTTGCCAGAGAGAAATGAAACCAAGCGATTGACAACCTGCCACCAAAAAAAAAAAAAAAAAAAAAAAAAAGAAAGTAAAAGAAAGTCTGATTGGTATGTAACCTTTGACTCCACTGCAGGTGAGAAAGACACATTTACACTACCGCAGAGACTGTGTGTGTGTGTGTGTGTGTGTGTGTGTGTGTGTGTGTGTGTTCATACAGTAAAACATTTCCAGCGCCTCATTAATCAACTGTTCACCTGACAGCTTGACTGACAGTTCCTCCTCTCCCTCTCCCTCTCTCTCTCACACACACACACTTGACATTGAGAAGCGGAGAGACTCTTTGATCCCGTCTGCACTTCCTGAAACTGACAACTGCTGGATGCTTACACACACACACACACACTCTCTCACACACACACACACACACACACTCTCACACACACTCATTTCTGTCCTATATTAGACCCCCAAATCGTCTGCGATAATGAACTGGAATGCGTTAACAAAACAATAATCGGCTGATGCTTCTCCTTATGTCTTGGTGCTCCTCATGCATAACAAAAAAATTCATTTACCAACAAAGAGTAGAGGATGATGGGTAATCAGACGGGTATCTTCACAATTAATTGTCTATGCACTCGTGTTAATTTCCTTTACTGCTAACATGCAGTGACAGATAAAAACATGAGGCGGAGGTGGAGAAAGTGGAAACTATAAGATGGTATTTTTAGTTTGTCCACACGCAGAAATGAAATGCTCAAACACAGAAGAAAGAGGGAATCGTAAGGGCAGATTAGATAAAGGAGGAGTCAGCAGCATTTCTGTCTCCCTCTCAGACAGTGGACTGTATTCTATTTGAAGACGGCAGAGGTCATCATTTATTGAACAAGCAGATCTCATTAGTATGCATCTGATTTCAAACACACTCAGCCTCTCTCCTCCCCCTCCCTGTCTTGCTTTATGTCTGTGTGCTTGATTGTCTTTATCAATTACGTCCTCACACGCTTTGTCTCTACATTGTTTTTTTTTTAACAAGGGACAGCTGGAGAAACAGGGAGGGACAGAGAGAGAGGGGGAGAGGTTGACTTTTTATTGCAAGAGACAAACAGGCTGGTAATGGAAGAATTCAACTATATGGTGATATTTTTATTAGTCAATTTTAACTGTCTTAATGATTACCAGAACATTCAAAACTCCATGTGTGTTTTTGTATTTTGCCTCATGTCCGCCTCTTTTTGAAAGTTCTCCATCAGTATTGTGTGTTTGCCAAACAGCAAAGACAAACTGGGTCAGTTTGGCCGATCCATCTGACAGCATTACCACAGAGATATTGTCACGCAAAAAATTACACAATAAAAAGCCAAAAAGCACATAGAGAGCACCTGTAATTCAGCTCCTTGTGTACCTGCTAGTCTGCCTGCTCACCTATCTGCTGCTTTTGTGTGTTCGTATGGCCATTTTCTAAACTACACACTGTCCAACAGCCCCATCTAGTGGTTGTAGAATTGCATAACAACATTACATTCTTTGAATAATAATTATACTTCTGCATTAGCAGATTTAAATCACAGAGGAAATGAGAGTAAGACATAGCGAGTAAGTGAAGAAAATGTGTACAACACTGTCATCTAAAAAGCTATTTTAGCCTCACTTTCTATTCATTTTTCACATTTTCTATTCTCTGGGGGTGTCAACGTCCTGGTCCTTGTGGATTGCTGTCAACACTCAACACTCCTATTGATTGATTGTCAGTCACCTCTCTCTCTCTCTCCCTCCCTCCCTCCCTCCCTCCCTCCCTCTCTCTCTCTCCCTCTCTCCCTCCCTCTCGCCTGAGGTTTCCTCCTGTTAAAGGGCTGACGTCGCCAAGTGCTTGCTCATGGGGGATTTTGGGTCTCTTTGAATTAAATTAAAGAGTATGGTCTAGACCTGCTCTATGTGAAAAGTGCCTTGAGAGGACCTTTGTTGTGATTTAGCGCTACATAAATAAAGATTAAATGATTGACTGAAAACAAATAAACAAATAAATAAATACTGGTAGGCAGCATGAGTAGCAGTGGATATATATTAGTGCTACCTTTGGAAACTCATCAAACATTCATTCATTCATTGGTTGACATGTTGACAAGTATGTACGAGTCTTCTGACTGTACCTTCTTCTGCAGGACATTAACTTTGCGTTCCTTCACGTCCAGCATGTCTTTGAGGTCGGTGATCTCTCCATTCTGAGTGCTCTTCTCTTCTGTCAGCTCAGATATCTGTTGGCTCTTTTTAGAGAGGAGAGACTCCTTTTCTTCAAGGCGAAGACGCAGCGCATCCACCTGTGTATGCATATAATTAAAAGTCAATTAATTAAGTCTATAAATATTCACAAACTAATGGTTTTCTGACCTTTTGTGACATTTAATGGTGCTATTTAGAAGAGTTATGTGCCTCAGTCTGTAGTATAGCAGCTCTCTGTTCCTTGGCAGTGAGCGACTCCTTGAGTACGTCCACGTGTTGTTTACTGTCAGAAAACTGATTGGTCAGGGTTTCCAGTTTGGTCCGGAAAGCCAACAGCTCGCTGTCCTTACGACTCAGATCCTGCTTCACCTGTTCCATCTGAGTAACACAGACACATGAAATAAAGAGAGAGGGGGGACAGAAAGAAGAAAGACCCACTTAGATTGTGGACTACAGAGGATGACATACTCCTGTTAACATGTTTTAAAATCCCTTTAAAGCTTTACTAAATAAGCACTCATTAAGTGCTTAAGTTATTACTCATAACTCCATCTTTTGGGATCTATAGGAGGTGACTGGGAGCGAATTTTTGGGAGTGAATTTTAACGCTATAAATAAAAAGAATGGACCCAAACCACTCGTAAAACCCATCAGCCAAGTGATCCAAGCTGCTAGTTGAGAGAAACCTCATGCAAGGAGAGAAAAGCAGGTTAGAGATACATACAGACTGTATCACTGTTGCATAACTGTAATGTTCAGACTGCTAGATTACTGTCAAAAGCCAAGGATCATAGACCAATATTAAAATGGAAAAAATTATATTCAGGGGCCCGCAGCTCTGCTCTGAAACATCCACTGTGACTTTCCAACTGATTCATCATCAGCACACCACATAAAGTATATAAAAAATACCTTCTCCTAGTAAATTTACCTGACTATTAAATGCACATTTGTAATCCTAGAGTTGGACAAAGGTCTCATTGCAATATAGTAAAGAGCCTTATCTTTAGTGGGTGTTACATTTGGAATATATGACTAATATATTAGTAGTACCTCCATCATTATATCCAATGGATATGGTTAGATTTTCCATTTTCCTCTCCAAATCTCAAAATGTCTCTGAGACATCAACTTATTTTTGTCAGCTGCTTATAGTGATCGGCATTTGAGAGTGATGGTTGCTTCCTGCTGTCTGAACACACAGTCACACTAACTGATACTCTAATCTATTCAAGCAGCAGCCATTAGCCAGTCAACCTGGGAGACAGAGAGAGCGAAGAAGTGGAGAAAAATTGAAAGAAAAGAGAAGAAGAGCGCAAACAGACACAGAGGTGTGTCTCTTACTGCAGACACCTCCCGCTGAAGCTCATTGGCTCGTTCTCTTAGCTCCTCCTTCTCTGATTGGCTGTGATTTAGCTCTTCCTTCAGCTGCTCAACCTGGCATGAGAGGAGGGTGTCACCACAACAGTAGAGCCTGGCATCCCCAGGCACATGCCAGAGATAGTGCATGAAAACCATCTACATACTGCCTGTGCCCCTACTACAGTTATATACAGAGTGAGTGTCTTTGTATTTGCTCTCATACAACAAGTTAAATGATATGTTCACAATTTTTCAAATCTATCTTAATACAATAAAGAGGTGCACAAATAAATGTAGAAATGTTTTTTTTGCTATAATCATTCATTCTGGCCATTTAGAGACCCCCTCAAAATGCATTTTTAATGTAGCTGATGGGGGATAAAATCCACAGCCCTCCTTCTGTGCAAAAATGTATTTAACATTTATTTGAATACGACAGAAGATAAAGAGAGCTCGCTGATCCAAATAAGTAAGTCCATATTGAGTCGATAACTTTCAAAGTCACTGTCTTTTTAGTATCAAATTCCAGCTTTTTGTTAAAATCCTTCCACTGAAGCTGAACATGAAAACATTGCTCTAACATGGGAAGATATCCACTTTATCTAACTAACGCGGACATCTGGAGTCTCATATTATCATCAAAAAAGACCACCTAATGATGAGGACTGTGGATTTTGTCCTCCTGTAAGCACATTTGGAGAGAATATTTGAATGGTCAGTATCAACAGGAGGAAGTGAGCAAACCTGTTTCAATGTTCATTTGGGCACCTGATTGTTGTTTTAAAAGAGACTTGAACATTTTTTAACCTATCCTTTAATAATTAATGTTTGCCTGTAGAAAAAAGGCTAAAGGATACACAACCTGTTCATCTACAAAGGTCATTATGAAAGAATAATGCACCACTGATCAGTCACCCCTGAAGTTTCAATAAGATTTAAAAAAGGTTTGTGGTGGTTCATATATAGTGTATTTTGTATTAAGCTGTTAATCAAGACAGCTGCCAAAATGCATATAATACCTACATGTCTCAAACAAGAATGTAATGCATTGAAAGTATTACTGTAAACCTCTAATTAAGTATGCTAACACTTGTGAAATCAAATAAAGAAGATTTAAAGTAGAGGTGCAAATTACTACTTTTACAAAAACAGTTACAAGTATGAGAAGCAAAATTAAAAAACAAAAACCAGCTGGCTCCAAACTGGCTTGTCTGCACACATGACAGACGCACTGGTTTGTTTTAATGAGCATGATTCCCACAGTAATACTTTTTGTTCTTGACACTTAAGTTAAATATCTGTTGAGGTAAGTGTAAAGAAGGGAAGTTATTTTCCAGTAAACTCATAAATTCAGCAATCTTTCAAAACACAAAGAGAAAAAACGTTGAGACAAGCTGATATGTGTGCATGTTAGTGTGTGTTGTGTGTATCCATCACCTTGTTCTTCATGAACTTGGAGTGGGATCTGTAGACTTCCATCTGCTTGATCTCCTCCTCTCTCTCCTCGCTGCTCAGAGCTCCATTGGACTTGAGCATGTTCACCTCCTCCTCCAGCTCTCTCAAGCCGCGCTCCATTGAGCTGATCTTTGCATCCTGGCAGGACATCAATACACTCATGTTATGATTCAAGTCCAGGTGTGATTCACTTTACCTGGGCCATGAGTTTGATTAAAAATAAAACACAGCCCTATAGCATTTCCAGATGATGAGCAGAGCTGGTGAATAATTCAATTTTAAAAAGTTGTTATGAAAAGTAGCAACTAGTTTGAGGAAACAAACTGAAACAAGTGTGATGTTGAAAACCAGAGAAGGGAACCCTGTTTGACCCATAGAACTCACAGTAGTGATCTTCCACATTAGCAATATCCCATTACATTTGATTTTCTGATACAAACTACAACCTCTTCGCTATGTCTGTGTAAAGAAAAGTGATCAATTATTTTTCCACAATTTTGAAACTTAATTTTATATACTTGGCAACCTTTTTAACCATTAAAATTCAGCTGCACTGTTAATTACACATTTTCCTGTGGCAAACTCAGAACACACACTTTACACAGACATTAAATCTAGCTAGTTCCCAAATGCAGAACAATAAGATGTAGCCAACAGTAAAAAAATAATGATACTGCATGAAAATCTTCATTCTATCATTCCTTCTTCAATCCAATGTTTGCCAATTGGTTCCCTCTGACCCCTGGACACATCTAGAAGAATACTGTCAATGCTGTAACTGTAATATTACTGATTTGATATTCTACCTCCACAAGAGGGAGCAATTTTAGTTAGAGTAGTAAAACTCATATTCTCATCTTTTGAACTGTGCTATAAAATATATATAATTTAAAATGCTATACAATGCTAAAAAGAAATATCTGTAAGATATAAGAATATAATTCAAAAATCGTTTATACTACTACATGATTGTGTATTTGTGAGCAATATGTGATTCTGATCAAATCAAAGGCAGTTCATCAACACACTGTTTATGCCTGAGCAATATGTACAATAACACATATCACAATAACCTGAAGGGTTTCTCTCATCAGTGTGTATCATTATCCCTGCATACAAATTAAACATCATATATCCTTTTGTTTATCTGATGGTTTCATGCTTTTGCATTAGATCACAACCAAATCTGAACCTGAAACTGTTATCTTAAGTTCAACTTATTTTAAAATGAAAATTCTGTCATAGTAATTTCTTCACACTGATATTTTAATATTGACATGAAATTGTGTATGAAGACTGACAATACTTCATCCTGCAATGATACCTAAAGTATTTAGCACCTATTTTGATAATATATACTGATATAATTAGTTAATTGTTTTAATTGTCTTTTTATTTGTTTTTAAAGGCCAAAGGCTTAATGGTTCCAGCTTCCCAAAAATCAAGATTTGCTGTTTTTCCTTTTCATATATGACAGCTGCTTGAATATCTTAACATTTTAGACTGTAAGACAAAAACGATGGTCAACTGAGAAAAAAAATGGACAGATTAATCAATAATGAAAACAACTGTTAGTTGCAGTCCTACTTTATATTGGATAATACAGCACTGAAAAATAATAAATATTGCAAACATCCACCAAATACAGTATTTATAATATGTGTAGAACAGCATTAGGACAGAATCAAAACTATACTGTATATTCAGCCTTGTTGCACCATTATTACATTCTGTATTCAAGCAACATGCTCCTCTACAGGTAGTATACTAAAGAAAGAAGTGATGCCAGTGTTGATATACAGCACAAACACATTCAAATGAAATCAACAGCAATTCTTTTACCTTCATTTCGATGACTGTCTGCAGGGCCTTAGTCTTGGTTGATTCCGGAGCTGCTTCGTATCTCCTGTGTAGCTCCTGAGAGACACACACACCACGAGGGTCACCAGATGACAGAGAGAGAGGAACAGAAGGATGACGAGAGGGATGCAGTGAGGGGGGAGAAGGTCGTGGCCCAGGAGAGGAGGCGACAGCAACTGAAGGATAGGGATGGAAGGAGGGCTGGACGGTGGGTGTAGGCCGTGGAGAGGGAGCAGGGAAGGACGGTGAGTGCTGGAAGGAAGGATGGACCGATGGGGCGACCACAAAAGAGGGATTGTGTGAAGGACAGGAGGAGGGAAAGATGACAGGATGGATACTGTGGCGATGGCAAGGAGGGGAAGGGACTGGGAAGGAGGGAGAAGAACGGAGAGGGGGATGGCGAGAGGGGGAGATGGGAAAGGGAGGAAAAGGGTTGAAGGGGGGAGACACATGGAAAGGCGGCGGGATAGGGATGGAACGAGAGGCAGGGAAGGAAGGAGAGATAGGGACGGAGGGGGAGGCAGGATGGAGATGCTTCCCTCTCGCCAAGGCGCTGGCTTTTAGCCTCCTTGGGTCGATCCGTCCATCCCACATCCTGGAAACACTGCTAACTAAGCTGACACTGTTACTGACTCAAATGCAACTGATCAAATCTGACAGCCTGAAACAATGTTAATTCAATGAATTAGCTCCCAGCTTCAAAACCTTGAGATTCAAATGAAAACTTAAACAGTTTAAAAGTACAAATGAAAACAAATGATTCAATTTAAAACAAGAAATCCAGTCTTGTTGCTCCAATTGCTTAAAAATCAAACTACTCCAGGCTCCAAGATTCCAGCTTTGATCTTCTACAAGAATGCACAGTAACCTACCACAAAATAGGATCTAAACTACATACATCACTACTACAGGGTCTCTGTTACTCTCCTGCATTTGTTTTCCTAAAATTCTTAAAAGTGAAGATTTGACCTATACTAAATGCAATGAAATCCTTTCTCTCTGGCTGTTGTTGCCACATCAAAACTCACAAGTCAAATGAAGTGAGAGCGAACGGGGAGAGAACGAAGGGGGGAGTGTAAGTCATAGATGGAGAGGCATAAAAAGATAAAGGAAGGACAGAGAAAGAGAAGGAGAGAGGGAGGGGACAAAAGCAAAGGGGAGGATGTAGCAGTGTATGCATCAGTGCTTTTCTTTGGAGGAAACACACTTAGAGGCGAACAAAGACTGCTAATGCATGAGCCAGGCAGCTCACAAACACACATATGTGAAAGAGATGGGAGGGTGCCGTGGCTAGAGGCGCTGGTATGAATACTTTGAATACTCATGAACACACACACACCACACACACACACACACACACACTTATTCAAACACACTCACAGAACCTTAAGATGATTTCTTGTTACAAGGTGTTACAGGTCATTTAAAAAGCAATTTAAAAAGTACAGAAGCAAATAAAGACTATTAGAAATGTATTGTATAACTGAATTTGTTTGTTTAATGATGAAGTTTAATCATTGCTGAATACTAGATATTCTAATGTAAATATCTAGTATTTACATTTATAGTTTTGAAAAACATCCTGGTGAATTTATGTATTTGAAATTTCCAGTAGATCATTTCAAATTTTGTTATTTATAAAACATTTTTTTCCCAGGTTCATAAATTGAGATAGAAAATTGTCTCAAATCGCTCATCTCATCTTTGCTTTCCTGAGTCATGTGACTGACAGAACATAACCTGGTTGGACAGAGGTCTGATTGGCTTGCCATCATCTGAATTTTGGTGTCAAATTAACTAATGCAATTTGGGAAATGTCATTTTTTTGACTTGAACTTTTAGACCTAAAAATGACTCACTGAATTTACATATTTTAGGACACTTGAATTGTGAACTGTCAAATATAGGGGAAACACCATTAATAGATAGATACAAAGTTTGAATAGTCAAATATTGAACTGCTATAAATTTGTATAAATTTCAGTGATTCAAATCCTTATAGCCTTTCTCACTTTTCTTTGTACATTTCTGAAACATTTTCAAAATGTTGCTTTCTTCTCAGGTGTTGGAAGCTGTAACAACTGGTCTGTTAATTATTGAGATAGATAATTAAGTTGAAAAAAGAAAATGTCAGCAGTTCAGGAGGAAGTCCACAAGACAAATGCTCCACAGACAACCCATAGGGATGCTGTTCTTCAGATATTACATAATCTTATCCCAGTTTCCCTGTGGCGTTTTCTGTATTGCAATTAACAATGTCTGTTGTGAAATACTGTCAAAACACAGAAACTCTGTCCAGCCAACTGATGCAATGTGAAGCAACATGGGCCTGAAAGTATGTTAGAGATGTAGTCATAGTTTAGAGGGACTGCATCTTCAAATTATGTTTTCAGGGCAAAATCATCGTTTTGTCAGCTCACTGTGTTTCTCAGTCATTTACAGCCTACGACACATGTGTCACTTGTGTTGTGTGTCTGTTTTCAGTGTAAGTGAAACAGCCGTCAACCAGGTGGCTCATTACAGGAGAACTATATGATTTGCTATAAGCTATCACATATGTAATGTTGTATTTTATTTGCCTATTAAAATCAAGTAGTCAGAAGCAGACTGCCAGTCTCCACACTGAGAAATATAGACGTGTAATATATTAGTGTTTTCATTCTATCAACTACTGATAAACATTTCAGTAACTGTTGAGTGTTGTATGACAAATATTAAACAAATGTGACTTACTGCTTATGAAAACAAATGTATTCATAAGTGATGTATCAAAGTCATCTTACCTTTATTCTGAAATATTTTGTACACTTTGAACATTTTACCACAAGAGGGAGCTGTTGTATTACAGAAAACAAACACTGTAAAAAAGCTGTGGGAGATTTTAGAAAAACACAAAACAAGCAAAGAGTGGTAAAAATAGGATAAAGTGTGCATTCCTCTGTGTTTGTGTGTGGATGTGTCTGTTTTGTATAAAAAGTGAATTATGACCCATGAGTGGATGCAGCCAAGGGCCCTGCCTAGATACGACATGGTTTGATTTGCACACATGAACTCCTGGCTGTACACACACAAACACACTGACACACACACACACACACACACACACACACACACACACACACACACACGGGAATGCATGAATACACTTTTGTTTTTCCTTCGCCACACACACACACACACACCTCTCTGAGTTGTAGCATCTCCTTGTCTTTTTGCTCCAGCAAGCCCTCCAGTTGGTGGATGGTCATCTCAGCATCAGCCAGTCGCCTTGTTCGCTCATGGTCCTCCTCAGTTGCCCGTGACGACAGGCCTTTACTCTGCAACATTTCCAGTAACTTCTTAATGGATTCATCCCTGTTGGAAAAGATAGAGGAATAGATTTAATGTTAAATTTCAAATGCTGGAAGTCTAAAACTGCAGACAAAAAAAGTGACAAATTTACCTGGCAGTTAGAGTGTGTTTCTGTGTATCGATCCTCAGCTCCATTTCTTCCACAGTCTTCCTCAGGAGGAAGAGCTCTTTGATCTGCCGCTCATATTCGCCATGGAGACGCAGGAAGTTCTCCTCTGTCATTTCCTGTGGAGATATGGCCTGGTTTCCGAAACGACCGGAGTCTGAGTAATCGGACTGGAAGAGCTGGTTGAGATCACGTTGGATTCGGAGCTCATCTTGTAAAGCCTGGATTGTGCACTGAAGATGCTGGTGGGAGAGAGAAAAAAGGTCATTTTAGAGGTCTAAATGTACAAGATGAACAGGAGTGTGTGAATGAAGTGATCCGATTCTTCTTCTTATTAGATTATTATTGTTCCACTGCACAACATAACTATAAATCAACCACATAGGTCTGACATGGTTACACAAAGTTTAGTGCTCATTAACTTTTAACTAAAATTTGACATGATTATGGCACAAGGTGAAAGGTTATTACAATTAGTGCTCTGACGACCATTAATGATTGTACCATATTCAGAAAACAGTTGAATGCATGGTCATGTGAGGGTTTAAAATACTGAGCATTGACAATATAACACAATATCCATGACACTGAAATTAAATGAGGTTAATTACCTTGGACAACAATCCTCATTTTGATTTTTGTATTCTTAAGCATTAACTTATATTGGAGCTTTCAGGTTCCCCAGTCAAACATAGAGTGGATATTAATGTGAATTATTAATGAATGTAGTGTAATTCTTAAGCACTAGGGAATCACCAGGAGGAGCTTAGGGAAGTTGCTATGGAAAATGACCTTTGGATTAGTATGCTCACCCTATTGCCACTGTGACCTTAAATCAAAAATAAGCAATTTAAAAATTGAAGGATGGATAGATAGATGACTGAATAAAAGATAGGGGAGGGTAGAAGCCTATACTGCATATTTTTGTTCAAAGGCTTAAAAGCAAGTGCTCCTTTATTTTTGTGAATGTTTTACTTTTTTTTGGAGATCTGGTGTCTAGAATGTTTACTAGGGATGCTCCAATCTGATGAACAAGATTGGTATTGGCTGACCTTATTAAACTGATCAGGATAATAGATATGACATTTCTTTGTACTTGTCAATATAAAATCAGTGTTTGCACTTTCTTTGACATACAGTAGTCATGTGGGGCTGCTAGCATGGTCCATGTAGTTAATATACAGATTTTACATCCATAAGAAACACACAGTACTTGTATTGTGTCAGATTGGATTTGATTGATTAGTATTTGGATCAAGACACAAAATAGATTAAAACTGAGTTAAAGCAGCGAATAAGCAATTGACATATGTCATCTTTGTAAGTGTGTTATACAAGTGTGTTGGCAGGTTAGTTTCACTACCATAAAGGCTTAAGAGGATGTGGCATGACCACCCCTGAGTCAAACAAAGGAAGGGTTTATAATGTATGTGTGTGTGTGTGTGTGTGTGTGTGTGTGTGTGTGTATGTGATGTCACTATGATGTCCTCAGGCTTTTTTTAAATGTGTCACACATAACCTGAACAACAGCCAGGTCATCACAAGAGTCATGGAGTATTTACAGAGATCAGAACAATCCAAAAAATGAATGAGTAAAAAAAAAGAGGAGTAAACTGGAGATGAAAAAGAAAGCTAAGAGGTTAGAAACCAGCAGAGATGCTATCACTACCCTGCAGCAATCATTAATCGACACTAACGAGGGAAAGAACAAGATTAAAGGGAAAATGGAAAGAGACAGATGACTGGGAAGACAAAGAAAAACAATTCTTGGATATTAAGGAAGAAAGAAAAAGGTGAAAGCAGCAGATCACAAATACACTGTATAGTATGTTCACATGAACAGACTAAAAGAAACTGGATGAAGCATAATTACATAATATGGATGCAACTGTCTTTTATGATAGCTTTGCTTTGTGTTGCAAACAAGACAATGTGAGTTACTGTAAGATGTGTGTGTGTGCGTGCATGCTTGTGTGCGTGTGCGTGTGTGTGTGTGTGCCTCCTGCTTTGTCTTGTTCAGATCTGTTAATTTCTGTATTTCTGTTAAGACAGAATATTGATCATCTTATCTTGGGTACCAAGCATCCAAAAGTATGTCAGAGTTGCAATAAATGCGCACACACACACAGACACAGACACAGACACACACACACACACACACACACACACACGGCTGACATTTCTAGGACTCCCCTGACAGACCGAGACACACAGCATGCACAATGCATCCTTTTCCTCTCTCACAGTAAATATTCCCTCTCTGGTTTAATCCGTCTCTGCTAACTATGATTCCTCCCTCAGGCATGCTAACATTTATTCTCTGACCCACCCATATGATGACAATAAACAAGAATTTACCACAATCTCCTGTGTTTTCAATTGTGCCAAAACACTGCTTAATACAGTATACACACCAATCAACAGAACACTGACAACTATTTATAATAACTAGAAATACATCCTCACAGTTGTATGCCTCCGCCAACCAATCAAGTTTCAGTTTATATCCATGTCTGTCCAGACTTGTATAATATTTATAGTGAAGACTTTGAAAGAATTTAATAAAAAGTTTTAAGTGTATTTTTTAGCAAAATGGAAGTTTCCAATATACTGACTGTATGATTCCAATTAATCATTTGGAGTGAGAAACACACCTCAATTTAAGATGATTTTAACAGATCTTTGTTCGATGGTGCAACAATAATCACTTGAAGCTCAATGTTAGCAACACCAAGGAGCTTGTGATGGACTACCAGAGGAACAGGAGGCCCCCTGTCCTGGTTGTTATCCAAGGAGAGGAAGTGAAGAGGGGGGACTCACGCAAGTACCTGGGGTCCAAATCAGTGAAGAAAAAAAAACTGGATCTATGCCCTCTTCAGCAAGGGACAGGACAGACTGTTCTTCCTGAGGAGACTCAGATCTGTTAGTCTGTAGCAGCCAGCAGTCTGTTTTCCGCCGGGATACGCTGCAAAGAAGGTTGTTGAGGAAGGCCAGCTAAGTGATCAGGTTGGAAGTGGACAGTGTGGAGGCATGGTTAAAAAGAGGACGAGGGGCAAGATCAAAGTCATCTTAGATAACCCTTCTCACCCTCTCCACAATGAGCTGTGACAGATTGGCAGCTCGTTGCAGAGAGAAGAATAAAGGACAAGATGAGCACCATCTTAGATAACTCCTGTCACCTTCTCCACAATGAGTTGTGGCAGATGGGCAGCCATCAGATCATCTCACCCAGGTGTAAAACTAGGTGCTTCAGGCGCTCATTTGTGCCCACTGACATCAGACTGTGAACAGCAGTGAAGACCACAGACTATGAGGACCTAATTCCATGGCATACTTAGGGTTAGACAAATTTTTTGGGAAAAATGTTTATTTTATATTGACATATTTTGACATCTTCTGTTATATGTTATATTATACTGATTATTTGTTATATATTATACTATACTTGTACTTAAACCATAATATATTACATTGATAATCTATGTAATATTATTGTACCATAGTAGCCATAGTTGCACTATATCTTATATCCTGTATCCTATATCGTAATTATTGCAACTGGCGAGCCATCAATAACTGTTGGAGACTTTAATGTTGTCCTCCTTACTGCACTCAACCAGAAAATAAGGGAAAGATGTGGCTTTCAACAGCATCTCATAACAGTAGTTCCTTACTAGACCAAGTGTATGGCAACCAAAAAATCCATATGTGGCAAACTGCTTCCTACTACAGTGACTATGATGTGATTTAGGTTGCTGATGAATGAACATACAATGTACAATGTACCATAGCTCATCCAGCACTTTTTTTCAATCAGCTCATCAACTCTCCAGTATTTCAGCCCTAGATCTTCCCCCGTTCTGAGCTACAAACCAGCCATGACAGTAAACAATGCTTCAGATGTGGATGTTGCTGCCAAGAAGCTACACATTTGAAAACATGGATGCTTCACAGAAGATCTATACAATCCCCACAGTTTCAAGGTGGGCAACCAAGATTAGTGTTACCAATTCAGTATCCAACCAAATGTGAGCTATGGTCACAGTATCCCCCTCTCTTCCTGAGTTTCAGTGTTGAATTATGGCCAGAAAAGTGTTTTTGCAGTACATTATGATGTCTCAGTGAAGCTGACCTTTGACCTTTTGGATATAAAATGTCATTGCTTCACTATTTTATCCTATTAGACATTTGTGTGAAACTTTGTCATAATTAGCAAAATTAATTCTTGAGTTATGTCCAAAAACATGTTTTGTGAGGTCACAGTAAATTTGACCTTTGACTATCAAATTCTAATCAGTTCATCCTAAAGTCAAACTGGATGTTTGTGCCAAATTTGAAGGTATTCCCTCAAGGCGTTCCTTAGATATCATGTTCAGGAGAATGGGATGAACAGATGGTCAACTCAAAAACATAATGCCTCTGGACACGGCTGTTGCCAGGACGGATAATAAAAATGCAAATCATTGTAGATTCCAATGATTTCAGTATGAAGATTTACAGCTTTTCATTGTGTCATATCATTAGAAACTTAATCCTTTGGGTGTTTTTCTTTTTACTGTTTACTGTTGTTTAGATAAAATCAGTATTTGTAATCCCCACTGGGCTCTAAAACATGATAGACTGAGTGAACAGAATATGTTGATTTATTGATAATGAAATAAATCAGTTGCTGCCTCTGTTATAAATACAAACTGTATAAACTGAGAAAAGCACAGCTGCACAACACATCCATGCTCATTACAGTAATAATATTGCAATATCCTGTACATAGTATACAGATAATTTAATATGTTACAGTATTTACGCATGAAAGAAATGCACACGCTTGCATGGTCATATATCAGAATCAGTCAGGCAAACAAGCATAATCACACACGTTCATATTGAGCAGCCAAAAGTATGTCAGAGTTGGAATAAATGCGCACACACACACAAACGCACGCACATACACCCACAAAGCCTCAACAGTCAGAAATGCAAATCAGTGTGCTTCTGCATGAAGTCAAGCAAATACTGTATGAACATACACACACATAACTTCAAAAGGTTACATACAAAGAATTCAAATGGAAATGGAGTGTGTACACATACATTGGTGTGCCAGAACTCCCCTCCAACACACACACACACACACACACACACACACACACACACACACACACACACACACACACACACACACACACACACACACACACACACACACACACACACACACACACACACAGAGAAAGCTGGAATGTAGAGCTGAAAAATGCCAGACCACTAGAGAGAGAGAGAGAGAGAGAGAGAAAAGAGAGGGTAAAAAATAAACGGAAGCAAGTAGAAGGAAACAAAAACAGAAAGGAGATAAGGAGGCCGAAGTGAGAAAAAGGAGAAAACAGCCGGTCTGTCAGTTCATTATGTGTCCGGCAGAAATAAAGGGTAGGATAAGAAGAGGAGGAGAGAAAGAGAGAGAGAGACAGAGCGAGGTTCAGAATACAACTTGTGTTTTTCTTCTCAGTTTCTGCTGAGTCATCTTTGGCACCTTCACCTTTGACCCTGTCAGCCACTTCCTGATTCCACAGGAGACTGAGAGGGTCAGTCACTACTCAGAGCAGAGACAGACATGAAAATGTGAGTCCACAAGCATGCACACACATGTACACACTGTGAGCACAGTCACAATGTGCAATGTAAGTCATACAACTGAAAATAAAAAATTAAATCTGACAAGAAATCCATGTTACCTTCAAATGCTTATTATCATTATTATTTCCAGTTTACTTTCATACTGCTCATCACTGGATTTACACCATAGTGTGATAGTCTGTTTATTTGCACTCACAAATGATAAAATAGAAAAAAAGAGACACAAATCTAAACTGTGTATGAATGTGACAAACACATCAACAATAAGATAAATCAAGATGACAACTCTATCCATCTGATGTCTAAGACAGGGACAGATACATTTATCAAGCTGGTGTAAACAAGTGGAAGCTGGGAAATGATCTTGATCCCACAATTTGTCGCTCTGATTGAACTGTCTCAATATTTATTTGGTAAAAATGAGTAGAAACATTTGAAAATATTGTGGAACACCTGCAAGGTACAACTGAGGTTGCTTCTAACAAATTTACATACAGCATACACACCGGAGCAGTGCCAACCAAAATGACTATATGAGAGATGGTAGCCATTTCACTCCTCCAAATTAATGTTTGGCTGCAAATTCTATGTGTAGAATCCACCAATGTGGCAATATGGTGGTTACCGTCGCCAAATAACCTGATGAAGGTAACGTAAACCTAACCTAATAAATCTCCTCTGCAAGCTCAGACAGTGAGATAGTGTGCAGGAGTTTTTTCTACTGCAGACTGGTGGCAACCATCATCAGTGTTTTCAATTTAGCTGACATAAGAAATAAAAGTACCCTCAGGAATCAAATAACCAATGATTGCATTAAAACACCAGTAAACCACATTCTTTCCACCTCTTGAACTTTTAAGCAACACACTTTGGATTTGTACTATGACTACAGAACTGGTAGAAGCATCTGAAATGGATGAAATGTAATGGATAGGTCCACAATTAGTCAAATCTGTCCTAATAATAAATAGTCAGGTTGGTTCCCAAATGAACATTAACACATGTTTTTTGTTTTACTGTGATCATTCCTCCTGTTCATACTGGCCATTAAGAGACACCATCATAATACACTTTCAATGTAAGTGATGGGAGACAAAATCCACAAGCCTCCTGTTCAAGAAATTAAAAGTTTGTCTGAAGCTAAATGCACTTTGCGATTCACTGCAAATGAAATGTGCAGTACAAATTAAAAGTATTTCTATGATTTATTATTAATGTAAGGCTTAAGTTGTCCAAATTAGTCAGATCTTCCAGAGTTACTGTCTTTTTAGTGCCAGATTCCCTCTTTTTTATTATCCTTACACTGCAGCTGAACAGGAAATTGGAATTTTTTAAACTAAAATAATTGTAACCACTTTATTTGACTAGACGTCTGAAGCTTCATATTATCTTCAAAGAAAGACTCAAATCAAGACCGGGACTTTTGTCCCCATCACTTAGACTGAAAGTACATTTGGAGGGGATCTTTTTAAATGATTACAGTAGTAATAAGATCAGTTGCTGGATGTGTTATTGTGAAAGCTCCCATATAATTGCTGTATAATTCCTAAATAAAGTAAGGACTGGAGACCATGACTAAATGTGGTCAATTCAATTTAGGTTGCAATGACAGAAAAATAAATACAACTACGAGGACAAAAAAAATGAATGCAATTAATGCTATAGGACAACAAAATAATGATACAATATGTAACCTAATGAGGAATCTACATAATTCCTATGCATAATGAGAGAAGAGAAGAGAAGAGAAGAGAAGAGAAGAGAAGAGAAGAGAAGAGAAGAGAAGAGAAGAGAAGAGAAGAGAAGAGAATCCGTTTGTGAATATGGTGACAATTTTTCCATCCCCTCGTCATCCCTCCCTCGAGCCACCGCTCATCTGTCGTTCAATATTAACCATCCCTCCGTTATTATTCCTCCATCTCATCCCTCGCTTATTCTGCGCTCGCCGGGTGAGTCACGCTTCCCTCCTGACAAACACACACACGCTGTGACACACATACACACACTTTGATGGACTAACACACAACCACGATAATGCCCACACGCAGAGATACACACGTTTGCAGCAGACAACATAATGTTGGAGGCAGTGGTCATACTGTTGGTGTGTGTGTGTGTGCGTGCGTGTGTGTAATGACCGTGAGCAGTTTGAAAGCATCGCCCACTCAGGCATCAGACAACAGGCAGATTAACGTGCTCTCTCTTCTTTCTGTGAGGATGAAGGTGTAGGATGAAGAAAATAATGAAGAGGAGGAAAAAAAATGAAATAAAGAACACAAAAAATCCCTCATTTTCTAAAAGGGGAGCAAGCTGATGGAAGAAAATAGAAACGTATCAGAAATGTACATATTTACACAAACAAAGGGGGGAAGACAAGAATAAGTATGGTTGAAAGGGAGAAAGAGGCAAAAGACTAAATGTGGAAAGGAATTATTAAAAACTGCCAAGAGGGGAGAGTAAGAAAAGGAGAAAAGGCGTTGACCCTAATCAGTCACTTTGAGATGCAACATCAAGGTCAGTGGTGGGTTTAAAGAGAAGCTATAGAAGAAGAAGAAGAAAAGGAAGAGAAGAGTAAAAGAAGAAAAGAAGAAGAGAAGAGTTTAACATCAGCAAAACAGCCAATTGCTGCTGTCACATTTATTTAACATGAGCACATATCATGATTTGAAGCTCTTTGGAACAGAGACACATAGATAGATATATAGATAGATATTTTATGAGCAGAGTTAGGAAGAAAAAAAAAGAAAAGCAAGAGAAGAAAAGGGGAGTGACTGTACTGTAATTCTGTTCATTCCTCACCAACCCGTCCCAAACACATTCCTTATAAGGAAAGCCATGGCTACCGCAGGCCTCCACACACAGACACAGAGAGAGAAAGTGAGAGAGAGGGGAAAAAAACGCACAAAATCACAGCCTTGTAGGAAAAGAGGGGGAAAAAACTGACCCTCTCTTTCCTTTCAGTTTCAAATCTTTGCTGCGTATCTCTTTTTTTTCCACAATAAAACAAACACTGTGGACATTGTGAATTTAAAAAAAAGAGGAAAAGTGTGCTATTTCTCCGTCTCTCTGCATTGAAGTTAAAGTTTTATAACGCTCCTGAGTAGAGAAGTCTCCTCCTCCTTTTCTCGGTTAGATTCTCTATCTAGCCCATTCCTCGTTCCCTCTCTCTCTCTCCCCCTTTACTTCTCTCCATCCTTCTCTCCCTTCCTCCGTCCATCTGTCTATTTCTCCCCACCATCATTCCCTGTATTTACTTTATTCCCCCTCTCTCTCTCTTCCTCTCTCTCTCTCTCTCTCTCTCTCACCTATCTCTCCATCCTGACTAAATAAACACACAGGTTTTTAGGACCATCTGTTACTTATGAGCATTCATGTGTGAAAAACACACATACAAAAACACACCCAACACACACACACACACACACACACACACTTGAATGCAGAGATAGTAGTTGCGATGAAATAAACACATTTTCAAGATTTTTCTCCTTTAGGTCATGAAAAATTGTTAAAAGTGACTGTCACACACATGCACATCAATGTCTACTACACACAAATACGGTATGCTGACATGAGGACACACACGCAAACACACACACACACACGAGGAATAATGAGTCATGGGTTGATGAGCAGTGCAGGGAAAGAGGTGCAGACTGCAGGCAGCAGAAGGAGGAGGACTAGGTAAGCAGAATTGGACAGAAAGATGATCGTCATTGTATTTTAGAGGAGGTTGTATCATGTATCAAAGCCAGACTGGAGAAAAATGATTTTTCCAACCTTTGCTGAGGCTGCATACTGTCTTTTCCAGAACCACCCTCTATCATATTCACATAGTCAAACCCATTCACATTCATACCTTCCCACAGTCCACTATTTCTACAGTGTTGGACGTCATTCTGGGCAGTAATAATAGCAAATGATTATTATTCATCATTGTAAAGTTAGTTTGCAAGATTTGGCAACAGGATGCAGTCAGATAATGAAGTTACAGATTTTAAGCAAACTTAGGGTACATGGGGGAGAAAATGATGTCAGGCAGTAAAATCATTACCCAAACTGTTGTGCACAGACAGATTTCCTGTGCAATGAGGGCTTATTATTAACATTTTGGGTGTACTTACTTCTAGTTTCATGTCCAGCTAAAGTGGTTTAGAAAATCTTGTAAAGCTGTTTCTGTGTTTCTGGATCTCAGCAGTTACGACTGGCGTGTAAAATGTTATAAAAGTGATAGAAATGATGGTCAAAACTACTAAAAAACTGTAATAAAACAGATCCCCCCCCCCCCCCCCCCCATGTGTTTAATACAGGGTAACTTAAAAAAAAAAACAAGGATGATTTTAGATTGAAATCATTAGTTTGACTGAACTCAAACCCATTCGACTAATGACCAGACCAGCAAAGGAAAAATAAATATAAATTATTACCAATTAATTCTTCCTTTCATTCATTCTTCCTTTCCTACATTTTCCCCTTTTCTCCCTATCTCTTCTTTCTTCATCCCTACCTCCCCTCTTTAAGTCAATCCATTATATCTTTCTTTCCATCCACCCTCCTCTTCTTTACCCATTCCAATCCTGTCACATCAGCATCCATCAGTCTTTCCATTTCTCTGCATTTCATCTGCTTTTTTTCCTGCTCAATTTGCCCCGTGCTATCCATTCATCTCTCCTTCCACCTCCTGGCGCTCGTCCCCAGCTTTCCAGTTTGATCTATCCTCCTTATCCACTTTCCTGATTTCCTCCATCTTTCTTTCCACATTTTACACATCTTTACATCTCCATCCATCTTGCTGATCCATTCTTCTCCACCCACTCATGCTCTTTCTTAGGCCTATGCCAGTATACAGGTTGCCAGGCAAAGCATTTTTTGTAGCCAGCTGGCACAGAAACTCTAGCTGGCAACATTCCTTTTTCTGTACAGTAAAATGGAAATCTCACACAGGAAACAACTGGCACAGTCTGTCTGTATTGGATTCAAACTAATCTGAACCCATGAGGACAAGCTCATTGCCAGCTCTTAGTAATGAAATTAGAAATGGAAGATGCTCAAGTTCTAATCCAGGTGTAATAACATTAAGTGCTAAGCAATGACTTTAAGTCTTTAGTAAGTCAGCACACAAGCTTGTCCGATGTACATTAGAGTACATTTATAGTAAAATATCTGTATCTTTCATCTTTACTTTAGAAGTGTGGGAGTTCATTCATTATTTAGTGTGCTCTTAGAAAGATAGAAGATAGAAGAAGATATGCCTTTGGTTTTGATTATTTAACTTGTTTTAGATGGTTTAAGCATTTCCACTGCAAAGGGGAAAATACACTCAAATGCCAGTCTGTGTCTCCTGCCATTCTCTAACTTTGTCGCTCTGAGCAACAAAAGACAAAAAAAGGATGCTAGAATATGAAAGAGAAGAGATGAAAAGTTCTCCTTTTCTGACTCATCTCTCCATCTCATGCTAACTTTATGCTGAAGGCAAAGTCCCGCCCATGTAACAGGCACTTTGTTTACCTGCCTGTCTGGACTCACTCACTCACTCACACACTCACACACTCACTCACTCACTCACTCACTCACTCACTCACTCACTCACTCACTCACTCACACACTCACACACTCACACACACACTCACTCACTCACACACTCACTCACTCATTCACTCATACCAAAAGGAACCTCTAGGCTGACACCAATATACATATATTGTTTTAACAATTTTGCCATTTTAAATCTAATGACCAATTGTTCTCTGCCACTATGATGATACAATCTTACTGAACCAGTGTCAGTCTGTGAAACCTGCTAACACACCAAAAACACTCAGGCTTAATTTATTATCACTGAGTAAAAATGCTTTCTCCCTCCCGAGCACAGACACACACTCCTCTATTTCCAACTTGCACCTTGAGTATTACATTAAATAATTGAAGAGAATGAAAACACTGCAGCATTAAAGTACAACAGCCACTGGCGGCTGTACACACACGCACGCACAACATCTGACATCATATCACTAACAAGTTTTTTTTTTTTCATTTCCATAAAACAAGCACAAATTGTTGGAAGCAAACAAAAACACACATACTTGATCAAAATAGAAATGAAGGGTGCAGAGCAGTCCTCCACGCTACTTGTGCATGCATGTCCATATAGGAAAATGCATGCATGTAAATACAAACACATAATTATAAACATGCAGGCAACCATGTAACTTGCACCTCCACAGACACACACACACACACACACTTTGTGTCTACAAAAAGCCCAATTGTCCTGTAAGCCTGCCAACAAACACGCAAGGACACAGATTTACCCCCCTGGTACTCTCTCTTTGTCTACTTCTGTCTCTTTTTCTCACACATGCACACAAACAAGCTAACAAATAAACACACACACACACACACACACACACAAAAACAGACACAGCTGGCAACTGCTTCCTCCTACAAAATGCATCAAACTGCAACCAAACACAATGACATGAAGAAAGAAACACTCACACACACACACACACACACACACACAGACACACACACAATACACGTATGAGACTGCTGACAACAACAAGTAACCATACAATCCCCTTTTTCTTTCAAACACTCAGACGGACTTGCTCTGTCTCCTCTCTCTCTCACTCTCTCTCTCTCTCTTGCACTCTAGCTTTTTCACACGCATGCTAGCTCTGATGTCACACAGCTCGCCTGGAGTACAGTAGATGATAGATTGCATCTAGCAGCCCCAGAAACAGACAGACAGTGTGGTTATTGTTCAGCTGGTATGATTCAGTGCAGGGAGAAAGCATATAGAGCAGCAAGGAGACACAAGAGAGCATGCACTGTTCACAAACTTGATGTTTAGATCAGACTTGTAGTTCAATATGCATATTGTTTCTTGTTGTGATGACTTTGTAGAGATTTTACACAGAAGTTAAGAGTAGTAGCAACATGTCATTTAAGCATAGGGCTGGGCAATTAATCGAAAAATAATCGAAACTGACATTTAGAAACTCTAATCGACTTAATCTTGCTCATGTAAATTAATCTTGGTGTTCACTGTTGCCATGACAGTAAAGGTTGCATATCTTTAAGGAATTTAAAACTTGTCTCCGGTGATCATTTTAACCCAAACCATGATCTTCACATAGTTCAAATCAAGTAAATTAGACATTAACCACAGCGTCACTCCTTAAAACATCTTTATTTTCACTCCCTTAAGATACTCATTTGTGAGGGCAGCAGTGGAAAATACTAAACAAAAGAAACTGTGAAAAATACATCATTGTTCATCAAGGGTGGAGATAGTCGTTCATTAATCGTAATCGAGGTTAAAAGTTCAATTAATCGTGATTCACTGTTTAGCAGGAAGGATTCATTTTCAGGAGAATATGGTGTAATGGAAACAGTGATGCTGCTTTGACCCCCAGATGTCAAGGTTACACTCATGAATGCCATGAATGCTGCTTGCCTTGTGCTTGAGCTCATCTAACTGACAAAAACTACGATAGAGAGAAATGGCAAGAGAAAGAAAAGATATGTACTGATGTATGAGAACTAAATAAATAGAGAGACATCACGACAAAAACAAAGACAGAAAGTCAAGCTTTTCTGTAGCATTCCACACATTCCTTCATCTCCCCTTTTTGTGTTTTCGGGGCTTGACTTTCTTTCTGCGTGAAACATTGTACTAACCTGCTGTGATCAAAGAAGTGGAACGAATCGGGTGCGCACACACGCTCGCACACACACTTGCACACAGAAACTGAAACTGAGGCGAGGCAAGCAGCGCACTCAACGTGACAGAAGACAGACGACACTGACCACGGTATTAGGCTGAACAGAGCAGACAGCCATATTCAGATCAATAGATTTGGCCAGACCAGGGTGTGTCCACTCTATTGATTTAAGTTCTGTGGCAAGGCTGCTCCACAGGCCCAGATGGAGAGTGAGGAGAGAGAAGAAAAAGAGAGGGGGGCAGTGAAAGAGAGGGAGTCCGAGAAGTGCGAGTGAAATGTTGACACAGAGAATAAGACAGACTAGTGAGAAAGACATTTGAGAGTGTGATGGCAATGAGTAGCAGGTGTGGTAAGACAAAATTAGTAGATGTGGGAGGCGAAACAAGAGGAAGCAACTGGGAGTACAGAGAGAGAGAATGATTAAAAGCTCAGTGGGGATGCTAGAGGTGCCTCCCATCTGACGTGGACATGCTTACTTTCTTTGGCTCTTATCATTTTGGTATCTTAGGTAACACAAATTGTGTGGTGTACTGATGTAATATGAAATATCTGCACTTACATCAGTTGTGATGAAAATGCCTTGAGAAGTACACAGGGGTTGAAAGAGGACGTGAAGAGTAAAATAGACCCACTACAGTTCACTTATAGACAGGAACACTACAGACTACAGGCAATGCCATTACTGCTATAATGCACTTCATTTTAAAACATCTTGAAGACAGTAAAGTCTATGCTCAGCTGCTTTTTTAATCGATTTGAGTTCTGCTTTTAATACTCTTCAGCCACATCTTTTAATTAAGAAAGTCAACTGGATAATAACTCTATGGTTGTTAAGTGGTCTCATTCTTTCTTAAAAACAGAACTCAGCAGGTTAAGGCTGGTGTAAAAGCTGATAGCACTCTGACCTGGAATATTCACGTTTGACTTCTCCACAAAATTACATTTTAACATAGCCTGTCAGAGTCAACCAAAAAATTATGTTTTTATTTTATTAGTCAATTTTAGAGAGTGTTATCAAATATGGGATGATATGATGGTTTGAAAATATTCCTGTCTCATCAAAATCAAAGTTGTCATATCAGGGCCAGACCGTGACGAAAATCATTGGGCAGAAAGATCATTACAGTCTCCAGTCTCTCTTTGACCAGTGTGTGATTCATCCAATTTTCTGTATTCTGAGTATAATAAGACACAGAGCTCAGGGGTGTACACTGAATCGTTTAAAAAACTCTTTATCTGTTGGAATATTTAATAATAGCCTAAAATAAGTAGAGGTAATGGCAAGGGTGGGCCACAGTTCAATGTTGTTTTGTTGCCTTTTGGGTAGAACCATGCCATGAAGTTTTTGTTTTGTGACACATATTTCTGTTGTCTGTTGTCTAAATTGATGATGAAAGACAGGTTTGATCTGATAAACCTCATTTGGTGGAATTTGGTGGGACACTGTTTGGGTGTTTCCATTTTTGGCTGTAGGCCTAGAACAAACCTTAACTGACTCATGCATTGGTGTGTATTTCTGTATATACTGTACCCTGCACTATTTTTACTATATAGTTTTGTATTGTATGCTTGTATACGTAATGTCTTATGTGTGCTGGTGTTGTGCACATATTTGTTGACAGGTCTAGCTTTGTAGAGTCCTAGACAAATTTCCCCAAGGGGACAATAAAGTATCTATCTATCTATCTATCTATCTATCTATCTATCTATCTATCTATCTATCTATCGTTGTCAGTTGTTTCTAGTGATGACCCACACAGGATCATCACCTGACTCTGCAGTTAGCCTCAGGTCAGTGGAACATTTTAGCGTCTTTTAGCTCATTGTTTTGGTTTTTACAGCCCATAACTTTATTGTTTTATTATTATTTTAGAGCCTTGCTGCTCAGATAGCACAAAGTAATTTCATGCAATTTTATTTTTTAAAAACATATTTCCAAACCATGTGAGGAATATCGACAGTTAAAAAGGAATCTGTCAAATTGCAACAAAAAATCATATTCACAGCTTTGATGAAGCCTATGGCAAAACAAGACACAATGATTTATTGGATGTTGTTTGCAAAGACCTACACTTAACAAGTGCCCACATGAGATCAGCATATCGTTATTTTGGTTTTCGAATTGATGGTGACACATTGCAGGGTTATGAGAGGAAAGGAGTCATGCAGAGGGAGTGCAGGAAGGGACTATGACGAAGGCAGGCGGAAGAGAGGTTAAGATAGCGGGCCAGGCGTAATGGAGGAGGCAAACAAGTGTGGAAAAAAGAAGGTGGGAGAAACGAAGGAAGGGTTGAGTTGAGATGTACATTCCTCAGCAGGGGCGTGACCAGGCCCACATGTGTGAGTGCGTGCGTGCCTGTGCGCGTATATCCAAAAATGACTGCGAGGTAAGTGAATTCAATTTCTAATACAACAAAGATGGCAAAGAAAGAAGGTAGGAGGGAAGGAGGAGAGAGAAAGTGAAAGCTGACTCACCATGTGATGACAGAAATAGACGGAGAGAGGGAGAATGAGTAAGATGAGAGAGAAAAGGGACACAGAAAAGCCAGAAAAAGGCAAGGGGGAAAAAGATTGAAGAGAAGGAAAGTGACAGGATAATGAGAGCAGGAAATGAAAATGATGCCTTGGGTTAAAAGGGTGAGAAAGGGAATGAAAGTGAAAAAGATTAAGAAAGGGAGATTATAACACATATCTCCTGACATTAGAGAAATCAGAAAATATTCTTACAAGTCTTAACGTGAACTCACTAACTATAACAGCACTCACACCCAAAGAGGAGTGTGTGTGTAAGTGTGATGGCAACTGAGGATTTTTCTGGGGCTGGCAGCAGATCAACTACATGACAGATTGATCAACTAATCATCTGGGCCTTTCTTCTCTCACACACACAGCATCACTGTGAATAAATGTACATCCACAACACACACATTTATACATAAAAAATGTTCTCACACACACACGCACTATCAGGGGCATGCCATAATGCCAGCACGCTATACTAAAATGTGTGCGCAGCACCTACATGATGACATCAAACCTCTAACGTGCACGTATAAAGTCCATTCACTTTCAATGGACAGACCAGCGTCATGCAGCCATCGCGCAGATTCTGTGCACACGTTGTTGTGCATACGCGTGTGTGATGGGTGAATAGCGCCTCAAATACGTGACATGAAGACGACGCATGACTGTTTAGTACAATTCTACAAGAGTGTACAGGCACACACTGTGTAATGGTTGTGGCCGTGGCCGTGCCACGTGCGAACGCAGCATACGCCTGTGTGCCTCTTTGTCTGTTTCTGTTGTCTGACCCAACACTTTCTGTGCTGGTTTTACAATAACAGCATGTGAGATTTCATTATAAGTGAGAAAGCACACGCAGTCATACATGAGAATAAATCACTGTGAGGTAGCGAGTCACTGCAAGGAAGTGTATGTGTGCATCTAATCTCTTGTATAATGTTCCTGCCTCCTACCAGACTAGCTGTGTCTCTGTCTCATCCAGATGGCTTCTGAACTAATAGACAGCTGGGAGTCCCCAACCAGGCAGCCCGCTTCATCTGTTTACCTGTCTTCGAGGCCATCTCACAGCAGCAGCCGCAAGACAAATCCACCAGAACAGTCCATAAAATCATCAGGATATGCTCTTGTTTGTGCCAGTGTGACAAACGGAGTGGAACAACAAAATCAAAGATGCCTGGTGAAGATAAAGCTCTCGCCAGCCAAAGCAAAATAGAAGTTTAGGCTGAAGTAAGGTCATTTTTAACTCCTGGATTAGCTACAATGACGAGGAAATTAACCCAACCCTGGTCAGGAAATTGTTATTGATTTATCGCTCCGTCTATTTCTATTCATTTGTTACTTGGCTTTGACTCTGAGCTACAAACAAAGACAGTCTAAACAAGTGTATAGGATATTGTTTCCCACAAAAACACACACACACACACACACACACACACGTACCTGTGTTTCCTCCTGTACTACTCTGTACTGTTCCTTCCAGACCGCCATCTTTGTGGCTTCGTCCTTCCTCACCGCTCTCTCCTTCTTCAGCTCTGGACTCCAAAACGTCTTGATAGAGTTCATAGAGGAGCTCAGCTTGGATTCTTTAGCCTCCAGCTACAAGAAACCAACAATAAACATTTTGAATTTCATATATGTTAAGTTTTTGATTTTGTTTGTGTTTGTGTGCAGTTGTCCTTACCTCTCTGCGAAGAAGTTCATTCTCTCTCAGCACTTCTCTCAGCTGTGTCTGTAGGTCTGACATGGCACCCTCCCTCACCTGGGCACACACACACACACACACACACACACACACACACACACACACACACACACACACACACACACACACACACACACACACACACACACACACACACACACACACACACACACAGAGTACAGTACACAGTCAGGAAAATTTGATCCAAGTAATATCATAACTTTGCATTCAAGTCTTCCATCATAAACATTTTATCAGTCACTGCTAATAGCTAGTGGCAGCAGATCCCAGCACAATATAATTTAAATATGAAAAGTCTTTCAAATACTGCATCCCCATCTCTGAGGGGGATGAGTCCGCATACCGGGACGAGGTGGAGCGGCTTTCTGTCTGCTGTGAGGACAATAACCTGGTCCTCAACACAACCAAGACCAAGGAGCTGATCATGGACTATAAAAACTGACATTCAGCCTTTATATATCAGTAGGGTCTGTGTGGAGAGGGTCTCAGACTTCTGTTTTCTGGGCATCCAGATAGAGGACAGCCTGACCTGGAGCGCTAACACTACAGCTTTGGTTAAGAAGGCACAGCAGAGACTACTTCCTGAGGATCCTCAGGAAGAACCACATCAATCAGAAACTGCTTGTGTCCTTCTACCGCTTCTCCATAAAAAGCGTTCTGACCTACTGTATCTGTGTGTGGTTTGCTAGCTGCACAGTAGCACAGAGGAATACGCTCCAGTCACCACCACCAAGATCATCGGGTGTCCTCTCCCCTCCCTGGAAGATCTCTACAGCTCCTGCTGTCTCAAAAAGGGCCACAGCATCCCCAAAGACCCATTCCATTCGGGACTTTCTTTTTTACTTATGGCACCATAAGGATTGTGTTCAATTTCAATGTAAATGTACAATGACAATAAAGTCTATTCTTTTTTATTCTGTAACTGTAATTTATTAAAACCAAATATGCATGCAAATATTTATAATCAACACCCAAGAAGTCTTTTTTCCAATAGAACCTGCCATTTGTGTCCACAGTTCTTACATATGGCTCACACCTTACTTCAATATTTATGAGAAACCGCTCCCCATAAAAAATGTTTGATTCTGCTCAACATCACATCCCGAAGAGCATTAATGAATTAAAAATATCTTGCATTTTTAATCAACAAGCAGAGTCTGTTTTTATTTCCAAAGAGTTATTTTAGTATCCAGCTAACACAGAGCGCCATACAGTGCTCCAAGTGCAAAGGTAGAGCGGTTATAAAACCCAGAGTGCATGCATGTGATATACAACAGAGATGAACCCGTCACCCTGTAAAGAACATAAGAGTTAAGGTAAGAGGGTTTGTTTGCATTTCAGATTCTTTTCTTTTACTCACACAATTCCTCATCTGTTTTTTTATGAACTTCAATTGAGGTCTTTTGTATTGTCTTCTTGTTAAAGCTACTTTCCTTTTTAAGGCCTTTGAAAGGAATAGTTTAACACAACATATGCCTATTTGTTTTCTTACCAGAAAGTAAGAGTACAAGGTTGAGATGAAAGAATGACTCTCATGTCTGTCTGTTTAATATTAAGCTGGATCCAGTAGATGGTTAGCACAGTTTAGTATAAAGACCTGAAACAACTAGCTCTGACCAAAGGTTTAAAAAAAACAAAAAACAAAGTGTAAAAACAATAGTTTGTGGCTTTATGGAGAGTTATGTACTGGACTATTTCTTGGCTGTGAGCAGTAACTTCCTGAAGTTCTATTGTCACCATGAGGTGGCCAGACACTTCAGGATGTTAAAGCTCCTTTCCAAGAAATAGTCCAGTACATAATGCCCCCATAAAACTGCAATTTGAGGTTATTACTCTTTTTTTGTAGTCTTATTTGTTCAAATTCAAAATACAAGATGTAACATGTTAATTAGTTGTGTTTTAGAGGTGGATTTCCCCTTGTTCCCAGTCTTTATGCTATGCTAAGATAAGGTATCCCTCTTAGGGCTCGACTATCTAGAGTGGCACATATCATAGACATACATTGCCCACATTGTAAAGAGCAAATTGCTGCCATAAAGAAAAAAAAATCTAAAATCTAAAATCTAAAATCTAAATCAGTGCCTCACCTGTCTCATGGAGTGGGGCACAGTAGCAGCCTGTGGAGGTTGGCTTTGCATCTCCCCTCCAAATGCTATTGCATCACTGGGCATAACTGCACCGCCTCCAGTGTTTATATTAGGAGTGCTTCCCATGATGGCAGCTCGAACCCCATAGGGAACCCTGGCCCCAGCCCTGCCCAGCGTCATGGTGCTTTTGGGCAGCGAGGGATTCAGCCCACTACCCAAGCTCCCAAGGCCGACTGGGTCTTCAGCTGTGTCAGTGAAATACATAGGACCACCTGTGGCGTAGGCAGCATTAAGAGACTGAATATTCTCCATGGACAGGGTTTTACCGGAGCCAGTAAGTCCACCAGTGGAGCTGCTGCTACTGTTTCTCCGGTGTCCAAGGCGGGGGGAGCGAGGGAGTCGTGGGGAGCGGCCAGGACTCCCAGACACTGACCCGTTACCATTGGATCCAACAACATCCAGCTTGGAGACTGAACGTGAGCTACCGTACATAATGAGAGAATATGGGGTTTATATATGGGGGGAATAAAAGAGTGTCTGGATAAAATTAATGAATCAGGTATAAAAGTTCAAAAAGTATGATAGAAGACAAGCTGGAAACACAAACTCCTGTCAGTCTTCTACTGTGGTTCTTCTTGACTTGAAATATCCTGATGCAGTGTTGACATAGCTGTGATCAAAGCCTTTCCAACACCCTCACTGTAATCCATGGGCTTTGTTAGAGAGTAGTAATCAATACAGCATTCCTTTAGATGAAGGCAGCGAGTTAATCCACAAGGCCCAGGGATGATGAGATCACCTAGAAAGAAAGGGAGAAAGAGACAAAGACTTAGTGATCAGAAAAACAAAGACATATTGCAGATTTTGACCATATTATGGTTTTTATTAACCTACTTTTGAGAAACAATCTCTCTGCTCTGTGTACAGTATAGTATTTTCTGTGTGCACCCATCGGTCACTCAACAGACATGTTTTTGCAGTAATCATTTAAATGTACAAGTTTCACCATGTAAAACAACACATTACTCATACCACATTATGTAACATTTGCAGGCCACAGCTTGTCAGACTCAATGATTTTCTTATTTTCCTCATATTATATGAATCTCTTTGGGTGTTTGTGAGACAAAATAGATTTTGGGTTCTGGCAATGTGCTATTTATAATATGATTGACATTGCCATCCCATCTGGCTAGTGTGGCTAAAGAAGTTTGTTACAGCTTTACATCATAGTTCTTACAAATGGTTTGTGTAGTAGGGATTAGGGCTGCAACTAACAATTATTTACAATTATTTTCATAGTCATCAGCCAATGACTTTCTCACTTAACTGACAATTACCCTGAGCCAAAGGTGACGTCTTCAGATGACTTGTTTTTTCCGAAATACAGTCCAAACCCCAAAAATGTTCAATTTAATAGTTTGTATGACAAAGACAACCATGAAATTATCACATATGAGAAGCTAAAACAGCAGGTTTTGGGCATTTTGGTTTAGAAATTAACTGAAAATAGTTCATCATTTTTTCCCCTCTGATACTGATCCCAAACCTCAATCAGTGTTCTTATTTTTTTTATTATTAGGTTCTGAGTATTTATATACACTGCATCAAACGTTGACTAAATTAATAATAATAATAATAATAGAGGATAGCAGAAAGACTGGATGTTATAATGACATTGACCATGAAAACTGTATCTAACGTGGATCAGTGATGTCTGCCAATACCCGATCTGCTTAATAAGGTCAGTACAGGCGTTGCTCTGGAGCCGGTGTCTCAGGTCAGTGAATCCTGTGTGTAACAGACAGGCTTCATAGCACTGAGCAGGTAGAAGTAAAACTGCCATGAATCTTCTTGTAGGTTAATATCAAGTTAAAGAAAGAGCTTACAGGACACAGTGTGTTCCCTGATACTGATGCCTACATTACTGTAGTATATCATATGACATGGACATCATTTACTTCTTCTATGCATTTAAACACAGATATTATAAACCATAAATGCATACTGCTGGTTGTTAATGTTTGTGCATATACTGCTACCCCCCCATCTCTCTCAACTCTCCGTATCTAGGTCATGAATGTCGTTCTGTATCTGCTCTCTTTGCCAAAAATCATTCATCGAGGAGAAGCAAAACTCACTGAGCTGTACACACATACAGTTGGAAGTAAGGGGGAGAATCACAACAACGTGTTGCATTGGCCTCCACTAACTCGGCCACAGCCACAAGCATCACCCGGTGTGTCAGTTGATCACACAGGCTGCTTTGTCTCTCCACCGCCCATGACGCCCTCTTCTTCAGATTACTTTCTGTCCGAACCTCTGGCAACTATATCAAAGTTACTGTCCTGAAGCTGCAATAAACTGCAGATAAGATTCAGTCAGTTGACTAAATATTCATACAAGCTAGTAATCGGTTTGTCCGCTGTATGAATAATACATATTGTAAATGGAGCAAGGCATATTTTTTCAATTTAGTAAATTCAATCTTATTTAATTTAATTTCATTCTGAAATAATAATGTGGAAAAATGCCCATCTGTCCTATTCCTGTTAATTATGAGTAACACTGGAAAGAAGGATTAGTAACCCTAGATGCCAAAAATGTAAACTCTAATGCTACGTATCAAATAAGGCAGACACACCATGACATAGAGTTTTTGTCCTGTTAATAGTATTTCAGTGCATGCGTGTTGGGTGAAATAAATATTGTAAATATTAGAATTGATTAAGTCAATCAGGTCAAAGAAACCTTATTATTAACACAGCTGGAAAAAATAGTTAAACATGTCACTCCTATTTTAATATACTTCAACCATCATGCCCTTCTGTGTACTCCATTCAAACAGTAATATTTAAACATCTTAAATTGGAACTGAAATATGTTGCAAATAAATGTCCCAAAGGTTTTTGATATTTCAAGCTTTCTGTTGTGAATGCTTTAATCGCTCTGAAAAACCCACTGCACACTATGCATCTTAAATTTGATTAACAGTGCAGCAAGAGAGCTTCATTGTGAATGCTCATCAAAGTACAATTTAGAAATGTTGGATAAATATATTAAAAGTAGTTATGATAATCAGCCTCATGCTTTTCCCCTGGAGTCAGTTACTGTGTGTTTGTTTTTTTTATGTTTTTTAAATGCAAACAAAATAGACAGGCAGATTGTCAAGTGTCCGTTGTCCCTGTATCCAAGGAGACAGTGATGTCATCATCAGGCCAGTAGACAAACATTGGCCATCTGATCCACACTCTCCCATTACTAGTTTGACCCAAATTTAGCCAACCGTCCTCATCAATAGTCAACACACACGAGAATAAAAATCTATTAGGCTTCTTTCTTCTACACAACACGTTATAATGTTTAGAGTGAGGAAATATTTACATACAGTAGTGTGTTGACATGAACACTCCTTAATACTGCACGACTACATGTAATGATTGTGACCCAGGAATTCAAACTTTTTTATTCTTTTGCATTCACTTTCACTCTAAAGTTCTCAATGTTTACGCAAATGTCTAGGCCAATATCCAATACTGTTTATGTTGCATAATATAAGGAAAAGTAATCAAAGATAGTGATCACAATGACAAATGTGATACTATATTCAATTCACATTAGTATGCAGTACTCACAATAGTTAACAGAACAGACAAACATTGAATGGGATAGGGATGGGATGGGATTATGCTTGTATGGCTGAGATTCTACATCTCTCGTTGACTCATTTGTCTGAAATATCTTTTCTTTGATTACCGCCTCTGTTGCAAATTTACAATCACATTTTAGTTAAAGTCTGATCAATTGTGAAGCCCTTTAGTTGACCTGTTCTAATCCCCTTATTTTTTTCCCACCCACATTTTGCAGGGCCCGCCCTACCCTGTCTCTGATTGGTTGGTACTTGTTGGTTAGGTTGGTTAGGTCTAGGTATGAGCCATGAGATGGGTTAGGGTTAGGGTAAGAATATCACAGTCAGAGGGAAAGAAATGACATGTTTTATCTCCCTTTCACCTCTACTTTGGGATGTGACCTAACAGCCCTGCAAAAGTGTATCTTTCCAATAAATGTTCAGCGAGGCACAGATCTTTGGCCAGGGAGACATTACTGACAGCCAGTCAGTTACAGCCACACACACTCAAACAGAAGCAGTGACCATCTGCTCTATCTCCCCTCAGGCAAACAACACACACCTGGATAGAAACAGGCCAGGACCCCGCCTCTAGCACACAGCTACACACCCACACACACACACACACACACACACACACACACAGTGCAGATCTACACAATCAGTCAAATAACACACATACAGTACAGTATACAGTAGATATATCAGTACACAAACAAACAGTGACATTGAATTGACAGACACACACAGATGAAAACATTAGTGATCATGTCACTGGCAACACAAACACATCTAATGCTTCATTAGAAGCCAATATGAGACTGCAGAGACAGACAGAGAGAGTGTGTGTGTTCAGGGCATTCCTACTCCTCCCCTGCGGAGCTGCTGACCTGTAGATAATGTACATGTCCCAATTCTCCTCGTGATACAAAAAAAAAAAAGTATGTCTAGCTTCATTTTAAGCCTTCACTTAGTCATTTATATAGAGACACACAAGACTCTTTTTCAGCCATGACCTGCCCCTCTGCATGTGTTTGTTGGGCACTAAGCAGTAAGGAGGTTAAAAGCCTTTCTCAAAATGCTCTTATGATAGGTTGTAGAAAAAGAAAATGCGCCTGCTTCAATTCTTCCTCATGAAGATTCACAGCAACAATCAAAATACAACAATTTTATGTTAACATTGTTTCACCTGGGTCATTACTTGAGTCTTATTGACACGCAAACTGCACATTTACTGTACCTGCTAAGCTACATGTAAAACCGGACTTATCCACTTCTATCCATCTGGGTTGAAGGGAGCGGACAATGTCCCAGCATGCATTGGATAAGAGGCGGGGTACACTTTTGACACATTACCATCTATCACATGGCTAAACACACAGGCTAATTTCTCTCTTTTTTTAATGGCTTCAAGAGCTCATGGAAACCACAACACACACAACTTTTGTGTTTTCAAAAGTTCATGTTCGTAGGTTACACTAATAAAATGTATTATTGGTGGTTTCAGACCCTGAGAGGGTTGGGGGTGAGGGGCGGCAAACAAACTGAGAGTCAGACACAAATAATAACCTTGAGCACAGAGTTTCACATGAAGCCACCACGATGAATCTGCAAATTCAAGTAAATTTCCAGGAGGACTGGTAACACACACACACACACACACACACACACACACACACACACACACACACACACACACACACACACACACACACACTTCTGACGCAGTTGGCATCATGAGATCCAGCAAACCCTAACATATGACTATCCAAAACCCAACTGTGAACAGGCAAATCCTCCCTCTCTTTCACACGTATGTGAAAGTGAAAAAGAAATGTGGTGCCAGTGTAAGACACAGCTGTTAGACTGAAAGACTGAAAGATTCAGGTTTAAAAAAGGTCATTCTAAGTCTTGGAAAAAGTAGACAAATCAGGATGTTTTTGTCAAATTCAAGCTATTTTTTGCTGTGTCAGTTAATTGTCTAAACAATTAATCAATTATCAAAATTGCAGCAGAGTAATTGTCTGTCCATCAGCTAATCGACTTACGGTTTCAGCTCTAAACAAATCAATACTCAAATTAAACTAAAATGCTTACATTTTACTGTTGCAACATCAGGATTGTTAGGAAAAATGTGACTGGGACATCTATAACTGAAAGCTGAGCTGCTTTTTGGCTGGACCACAACAGCAGGTCCAGACCTGTAATCACAAGTGTCCGTGACTGACTGTCTGACTGTGATGCTGTGCTCTAAATGGCATACTGCTATTTCATTTTAGTTTGTACTGCATCTGTCCTTACTAAGTACATGATGCTGCATGCAGTATGCACGCTGTATACATCCTATTGGGAGATTCGATTTCATCTGTCATTGCAACATCTGTATCAATATGCTGTCATTGGTCTGTTCACTCAGTGGCTCAGTCAATGTGAAATATCTTTGGCTGCATGAAAAGCATGCTGGCTTGCACACTGCAAAATGCGGCCAGACGTAGTATCCTGGTACTTTTGGTATACTGCATTGGACATTCTATGTATTGGGACATACTAAATCTTTTCATGGCATACTAAATATTGTAGTAGTATGGGTACTGGAACACACCCCGAGTGAGTAGCTGAGTGATGAAGTTACACCATTCATCGGCTGAATGCCACCACTTCCTGTATCCGTTTCCAATTGAAAGCCCTGTAGTGTACACAGTCCAGCTGTATACTGGGTTTTGACCTAGTCTTGTTTATAAGCTACAAAAGGCCCTGCTGAAATTGATCCTGAAACAGGCTCAGGAGTGAACCTTGAACCTAAATAACATCACCCCACTTATGTCCACAAAACACTCTACAGGAAACTCTAACAAACACAACGCCCTGCATTTCATCCTCTACCTCCCTGAACTGTTCCTACAGTAACAGCTATGTTGCTTGTGTCATCTTTCCTCCACACATTCCTTCCTCCTCACACACACACACACACACACACACACACACACACACACACACACACACACACACACACACACACACATATAATGTTGTCTTAGGCCTCATAAAATCCTAGAATATCACACTGGGCTACCGAGAAAGTCTCCATGGTGGAATGCCAAGTAATTATACTTGTGCAGATATCCCGTATGTGGTGACACAGCAGAGAACAGACTTAGAAAACTCATAACAAAGACACACAGGTAACTATAGCGATTTTACAGCCAAGCAGATATGACAGGCAGCAGTGCTAAGTCCTCTTTATACATACGGTTCTAATATGAGAGATGGATGATGTCTGATTCAAATACTTACACCTGTATTCCTCATTTTCTTCCTCCCATTGTGCTGTCTCCTAGCTCTAATTACTTCTTTGCCTCTCTGACTCTCACTCGTCTCCCAGATGCTGTCACTTACGCTCAGCGCCCCTCTATTTCTCCATCAGCATTCCTGAAGGTGTTCAGCCTGTTCTATTTATGTGACAACCACACGTCCATCTATCACACCCCCACAATACAACACACAGTCACACACACACACACACACACACACACCACTCAACCTATACTTAGCCAGCTGGTATTTCAGAGCGGGAGCCGAATTTGACAAAGTTCGTCTATCGCCTGGGGATCGGGGCTCATAAAAGCACATTATAATCATGTTGAATGTTATCGTTGTCCATTACTCTCTGTTCCTGTCAGACTCATTGCGATATGATTTGGCTGGAAAGGACTCACTGGTGCTGTTTGGGGTTACACATCTCACTGAAAGTCATCTTAACTGCCCTGAAGGGAGGAGCCTTACTTGTTCTGTGGCTATGCCTTCTGAAAATTTACAGTGATGAACCGCTGTTCACCAGCTTCAGCTTTTTTAACCTTTACTGACATTTTATCAGGCCAATGTATCCCAGAGTACTATATAGTCATAAATACAAGACAAAAGCTAAACTATTGAGCAGCTCATGTGTTGTCCAGATCACTCACACAACCTGTTCTCACAACTCATAACTTATCCAATGCTACCATTTGGATTGAAAAATGTTATATCATTAGTGGTTTGGCTTGCTTCCACATGCAGACACAAGATATTATCTCCATGTCAGGGCATGATATTGATGACAAATCATTATACCGGTTGTCATTTTTAACTGAATTTCAACACATGTAAAAACAAGTTCTACGGGATTTATTTTCAGAAATTATGAACGATAAACGATAAAAAAAAAAGCTTTATTTCAATCATTAGAGTTTTTCTCACGTGTAAAACTTGATTTATGGTTCAGTTAGTTTGGCCTTTCTCAGAACACATGCAACACCTAAAGTAAAAAATGAACTAATCCTGTACACCGGATATTGGAATAGCCCACACTGCACTGGAGTGCTTTCAATTAACTGAGCAGACCAATTACACTTGGGGAAAATTATATATATATATTATCAGGTTGTGACACTGAATAATGTGTTAGGCAGAAGATGTCTGAGCAAGATACAGATTTTGCCTCACCAGAGTGACTGTGCTACTTGTAACTTCACTCTGTGCCACTGGTCCAATCTGTGATAAGACATATAATATGGCTCAGACACTGGAAAGCACAACACCGATAAGAGACTGATAGCATCAGCTCCAGTCTATTGTGTGCCTCAGGAAATTAATCGGAGATGCAGGCTGGGCAAACAAAATGCACATACAATCAGCAGTTAACGCACACAGACAAAACCTGCGCACACAATCCATGTTGATGCACAAACAGTACAGCAATGTCATCCACATGCAGACACACACCGTGCACTTATCTAATCTTGGATGCTGCCTACATAACATTCATAGAAAATGTTGACACCTGACAATTAACACGAAGGCAAGGAAGCACAAAACTAAATCAGGAGTGTGTAGTAGTTAATAGAAGTGAGAGTGCGACTCCCCCAGGCTGGTCCTGTAAAGAGGAATGTACTCATGCAGTCAGCTTGCTAGGTTAAATAAGGATGAAATGAGATGAGAAGGTGACCTCCACATCCCTTGAAAAAAAAAATCTATTAAACTATCTTGAAACAGTTACCATCACAATGAGGTGATAGAAATAAAAACCTGCCCCTGGCAAAGTGATAAACTTACTTGTATAAATAAATAACAAACAAGGCGCAGAAGATCAGATGCTATGATAAAAGTTAGTTCTGGGAAGTGATTTAAACGAGCTACTGTCTTTGTCAGGCTAAGTTCCTCGTGTTGCTCCACAGCCTTGAGCCCTTCAGGCAAAAGTTTTTACCTTTGATGTTGAGCCTGCAGAAAGGGGAGTCAGAAGGCTCTGAGTGCAGGAGGGTTCAATGGAGATCAAAAGTTCAGAAATATATACAGAAACAGGCCATGCTGAGTTTAAAATATGAAAATAAATTCTTAAACAGTAGAAGATCCCAATAGTGTGAGTGTACAGTAAAGTCAGTGTGCAGGGACATTTAAAAATGTCCAGTGTTTACAGTAGCTGGTGGAAGGAAGCGGCTCTGACTTTGTGTTCCCGGAGGAGGGGCGTTGCAAAGACATGGAGCTGTGGGCGGAACAAGGAGGAAATCAGGGCGTCCCACCACCCACCCACCCCCCTTTCGGTACACCCTTTCCCTCTCTCCCTGTGAGCATTGCAAAACACACCATGTCATTTTTTTCTCGACTGAGTGGCTTTGCTTGCTGTCTGACAGCTGGGAAAGACGTGGCTGACAGTCCTGTGCACATTTGGCATCAGTTCAAACATCATTTAAAAAAAAAGGGTGTTGAAAAAGTTCAGAATAGAGATAACTTTATGAACACAACTAAAAAACTCTCTATTATGGCAAGAGATGACAACTAAACTTAACTACCAGAGGCACACTTCAAGTCCCTAAAGGCATTTTATACCAATGCCACAGGATATAAACCTATCATAAAGTACGATAAGGTCATTCAATTGGGCTGTAAAAGAATATTATAGGAATATGATGGCAATTATGTGGCTGTGAGAATACACAAGGCTGTCAGCAGCACTTCAACTGCTGCCTGCAACACAGTGAACAGATTGATAATCGCATTTAGAGGTACAGAGACAGCACATAGTCGTTATTAGCCTGCTATTCCCGGGAAATCCTCGGGCTGTACAGCTATATTGGTTTATTGAAGAAAAAACTGAGGAAACGCTGCTAAATGAGCTCACATTGTCGTAATGTCGTTTGCAAAAAAAAAAAAAAAAAAAAAAAATCCAATCATAATGACAGTCTGGACATAACAGCGACTATTGCTCTAATGTAGGTCTAACACAGCTGACCTGAAACTGCTGCTCTACCTCAAAGTAGGCATCAAATTTTAATTATGTTATTGCTGATGTTCCCGGCTGCAACGAGCCGCACACAAAACACAGACATGTGAGGTATGACGAGAAGTGCCCAACGTTAGACACACACATATACACATACACAAGCACACTCACACGTAGCCTATGTAATGAAACATGCATGTGTACACGCACACGCTCAGACTGCCAGCTAAGTTCCTCAATACTCACTGCGGCTGGGTTCACTTCAAGCAGCAGCCTTGTTGCCCCTCGGTTGTGAAATACGCTCTATGTAAGAAGGGGAAAAAACGGGGGGCTAGTCAAATATCCTCTTCAGATATTCCACCGCTGTTAAACCTCCAGTGGACGCTTCGTCACGTAAGAGACGGTCAGCCGAGGTGAAACACTCTCCTTTTCGTCTGTATCGGCCTCACTCTCCTCTCTACCTCTGCTGTCTATCTTTCCCTCTTTTCCGTCTTTGCCAGCTCTACCACTGGTGGCTTCCCCACGGCTCGGGCGCTCCTGTGACGTCACGACGGTGTAGTGCGCGGCCCCGAGACGTAACCCCCCTCCCTCCCCCCCCCCCCATATTAATCCATATTTATTCAAAGTCGCACTGAAATTGTAGAGCATAGCCTATCTCATGTTAAATCCATGGTTAAATCCAATTCTTATTATGTTTAGGTGACATAGACAGAAAAATAATTCTTCTCTGTTTAGTAACAGTGGTCCCTCACCAACGCAATTACCACGAAACACATCTATCTTTCCCCTTTACTTTTAGGTAAGGTTTATGTATGTAGGAATTGCTGCAACAATTAGTTAATTTGTCGATCAACAGAAAATTAATCTGCAGTTATTTGCAAATTGAGTCATCGTTTTGAATATTTTTGTAAAGAAAAATGCAAAACTGCCCATGCATCATTGGCTTTGGGAAAGAATGATTGACATTTTTCACTGTTTTCTAATATTTTATAGACCAAACGATTAATAATGAAAATAATCTTTAGTTGTAGACCTAATAGGCGCTGTCATGTATTTGAGTCATGTTCTTATATGTTTAATATGTAACTGTCTCCATTAAAACATACAGCACATAGTCTATAGGACATTTAACTGAAGAACACATACAGCTGAGGATTATCTACCATCACAGTCTTTGGCTCCATCTGGTGTGAAGGCAAGTGTCCTGCATGATTGTAATGACAAGTTGCATTTTTCCTCTAAATAAAATTTTTAATTTAATTATTGAAATTTGAAATGTTTTTGTGGAACTTTTGTAATATTATAGTGACTGTTTTCACTAAACAGCCAATAATAATAATTAAATCATAAAATGTAAATGAACTGAAGATGTGCCTTCTTTCAAGACCTGGCTAGCAGAAGTTATCAACTTTTTACACAAGAAGAATCAACAAAAAAAATGTCTCAGCTCTGCAAACTCTGATACAATGTGACAGTCAATTCTGTACACAGAACACAGAACAGCCTGAGGCATTTGTGAAAAGTATGTATCTCTCTGCATATGGATGTATACAAGGCACATGTGTGTATGTACTGTATATAAGGGGAAAAAAACATTTAAAAAAAAATAAGTAAATAAAGTAAATAAAATAAAATGAAAATTAACATTATTGTTTATGTAGTTGATGTATGTTCAGACTGTTTTGACAGCATTCTCAAATAAATAGTCGAACTTGCTAATTTCTTACTTGGTAAACACATTACCAGATGGGTAACAATTTTTAACGCACCACAGCAAATAATATCATTTTCTGTTTACTTTGTAATACTGTAATATTGATCATCTGTTGGTGTATTGTAAATTTTGATTGACTGTATTTATACTTACAACCACTGACTTGATGTAGTAATTATGATTAAATCTAGTGACAGAAAGGTCCATTGTTGAGTGTCTTGAATGAAACATAATTTGAGGTAGATGCAAGGCAGAAAAAGTTAATATAATAATATTGTCGTGTGTGCATGCTTCATTGCATTGTACAGTTATACTCTAGACTACACTTACATTTACAGTACGTTCATTTTGTGTACAGATACACATTTTTTTCTCACATCTGTAAAATGCTTTATTTTGTCTTGTCACTGACAGGATATTCAGTTTTGGTGTCTCCCTAGAAGGGGTCTAGGAGGTTCTGAGAAGTTTGTTTTTTTAGTTGTTGTTTTTTCTTACTGTAAGTTACAAGCAACTGGTATCACTCTTTTCAGTACAACATGAGCTATTTGAATATAAATGCTGCAGTGAAATCAAATGACATAATAAAAACTTATAAAAACCAAGCAGTCAAAAGAAAAAGTATGGAATTTGAATTGTTTTAATATTTTATCCATTTTCCACAACAATAAAACCATGTGCAAATGATTGGGCAAACTTCCCAGCATGTATTGTTTAAGAGTTAAAACCCTCCAATCTACTGTGTTTTTTGTAGTTTGACAAAAACGATGGAAACTCACTGTTTGTCTTTAATACATGTCAAGATAAGTCATGTTTGTTTCTCAAATACATCTGCAGGTCTGGGCTGGGATCCAATCCAAAATATTAGAGTGGACAACAATAAGCACACATAAAAAAAAACACATAAAACCTTTTTCTTTTTATTGATTTCATCACATAGTGGTGTCAAGGTTATCAAGGTCATCCAATGGTCTTCTCTGTCTGTATTAGAAGACTGAATGACCAACATCTGTATAGTATATGAGTATCTGGTAAGTTTCAGAGCTAGTCACTGTGATCACTCAGGTCTATTTCTCTGTCTCACAGATAATTACACATCATCCTAAAAAATTCTTCCGGCAAGGCACTGACCACACACACACACACACACACACACACACACACACACACACACACACACACACACACACACACAGTGTTCCAGTTCCCAGGGCGCCAGTCAGTCAGACAGCTGAGGTATAAATAGTCTGCTGGCTAAAGTTCCCTTGAGAGAAACACACCAGAAGCGCTGGACCAGTGCTCCCTTCTGAAATATCTTCACTCAGTACAAACATTCACTGTGTATATTAGTGGCTTTTATGTATTTTATTGCTGTAAAGAAACTTATAGGATACACTGTTGTAAAAAGTGTTTTCCCCATAATTATTTATGTGCAGTCTATTTTTGATCATGCATTGCTATAGGGATAGATTTTCCTGCCATATGCCTTTATATAATAAATAATGAAGAAAAAATAAAGAAAAATAAAGGTAGGCTACAGTAGTCTTGAAATAGAATAATTTTGTCTCAGTGTAAAGATGTGTAGAAAACAGCTTCACTTTTGCACTTTTCCAGTGCAGCTGATGTGTGAATTGAATAAGCAGGAGATGGTGTTTTATTGGACAAGAGTTACAGTTAATGTAATCAAAAACAAAGATACTGCTGCAAAATAAATCTCATACAACTCATTTAGCAGATATTTTGGCCGGCCAAAAGCCCAAGCAGGCCAAATTTAGCATCTAAAAACTAAACTTGGTCATTTAAAAAATAATGAACTGTGGAAACTGGAGTCAGTAGCTTTCACATGATGTGATCAAAACATAATGTTCAGAGTACCATCTCATAATTTAAATTATTTCTAGACACGTTACATGCACATATACAGTAAAAGCATTGTTGAAAGTGGCAGTGAGATTAAGTTGCGTTCCCATGATGCTGATGCCATCATCCACTCTTTGCCCACCCCCCAGCCTCTCTCAAAGACAGACCTAAACATTGTTGAAACAATAATGCCACCTCCTGGTCAACTACTTGAATTGCTTTGCCCAAAAACTGCTGAAGGTTGCAACAAAGAAGAGATATGTAAATGGTTAATGGACTGTACTCTACTACTGATCTTCTGATTGGTGGACCACAAACAATACTGATATATGAATGAGAACTCTAAAATGACTGAACTTTCTCATAGAAGTTAGTCACAATTTTCCTTGGTGTATGTGGCACTTCAAACTGCGTGGCCTAATGGATTGATTTTAAGTGAATCATCATAACCCCCAAACATACCAAAAAAAGGGTAGAGCTTCGTTCTGCTCCTTAAGGGAGTGCCAGTAAATGTATATAGAAGAGCCTTCAGTGGTGGTTCAGGCTGGGTAGGCTTAGTGAAGGTACAACCTGTAAAGGACAAGATTGGAGTCCTGGTGTCCACATCATAGAAGGAGACCTCTCCCTCCTCATAATCGACAAACACACCAATTGTCTGGGAGTTGCTCTGGTACCGGGGTCTACTAACACTTGCAGTGTTGGGGGAAAATTGCTGGCCAAATTGACCTGTTACTCCAGAAATTGTCCAGCATCCATTCTCGGGGCATAGAAACAAATAGCTCTGCTTGTTAATGGATTCTTTGACAACTCCTAAGACCCAGCTGGTACTTTGACTGACCTGAACTTCATAGTAGAACCTGCTTGAGGAAAAGCCATCTTTCCCAAGGACAAAGGGTTGAATTTCAAATCCCCTTGCAAATAAAGATGGAAACAACAGTCTGCCTTTATTAAATCTCAGTTCTTTCCCATCCTTAGACACTGTAAGTTTTGAATGGGCTGTGTAGGCATCCAGGGTCACATCTACTGCATCGTTCAGCTGCATCATCATCAGCCTGTCCGGAGGCGGACTCCACACTTCTTCAATTACCTCATCTGTCATCTGTTTTCCAGCTGCGTCATACAACTTGACTTCTTCAATAAGTGTCTCCATCTCATCTTCCATCTCAGCCACTGCATTTTTCACCATCCCCACATAGCCCTGATGACTGATGTCAGAGGTGTCATGTGTAAATGGACTAGTCGATTCTAACAAAGGGTTGTGTAGATGCTGGCTGGAGGCCCAGCTCTGCAGTAGGTGGAGGTGGTCCTCTGTTTGCAAAAGCTGCTCCATCTCAGACCTTCTCCTCTTCAGCTCAGTGACTTCTTGTTCAAGCTGTGCCATGTGGTCTTTAGCCATCTTCTCTGCTGCTTTATGCTTCTCCTGGATCAATTCAATCAGCTCAGTCTGCCTTCTTTGTAGGGAGGCCACCAGAGCAGTGAATACCTCAAAAATGTCTGCTATCTCTTTCTCTGACTCTTTCTTTCTCTGTTCAAGTGAGTTTTGGATTCCCTTATAACTTGTGGATTTAGTGATTTCAATTGTCTTCATTTCTGATATCATTGTTGTAAGCCATGTTTTCCTCTCTTTGAAAATGTGCTCTAATGGGACAGTTTCATGCATTACATGGTCATCTTTCAAGCACATAAAACAAACACACATCTCGTCCGAGCGACAGAAGAGCTCAAACATCTTGTCATGTTTCTTGCAAATCTTGTCCTCCATGTTTGACACTGGGTCGATCAGCTTGTGCTTCATAAGGGCTGAGACTCTCTGATGAGGCTCCAGGTGAGACTGGCAGTATGAGGCCAAACACACCAGGCATGTCTTCTGGGCCCTGAGCTTTAGCCCAAGGCAGACATCACAGGGCACTTCCCCTTGTTTGGCAAGGATCTCATCTGCACCACTCACTCTCATGTTGTTGAAATGCTCCACCATATCTCTGAACTCTGTGTTGACCTGAAGCTGTGGTCTTTTGCGGAACTTTTTCTTACAGAGCGGACATTGTATCAGGTTAGTGGTGGCCCAGTACTCTGTGATACAAGACTTGCAGTAGTTGTGTCCGCATGGAGTAGAGACAGGCTCATTGAATGCTTCCAGACAGATTGAACACAGAAGCTGTTCTTCATACAGAAGGCTGTTGGCTGAGGCCATGTCTAGGTGAGAGAAAACAAGAGGATTTGATGATTAGGATTAGGATTTTCAACCTTAAACCCCGAAGCTGTTTAAATCAAGTAGATCAAGTAGACAACTGCCTCATTTAGCCATTATAGCATCTAACGCAATATGCAAGTCAAAGCATGGGGGAGACATCTGGTTGTGCAGTGGTGAGAGTTGTTGGTTTTGGTCAAGTTGCACTAAATACCACTGTGTTTGTCCTTGCAAAAGTGCAAATGACAAATTGATTTTTGTGGTCAGAGCAGAGCATTTCAAGTACACAAAACAGCTACACTAATCATGGTGTAGGAATCAGGGAGTAAATTTGTCCAGGCTCACCACAGTCAGATTGAGAATTTTCTAATAGAAAATCACCAACAGAAATTGCTGAAGACAACTGGTGCCCTATTTTCCTGAAATAGGGTGCAGGCACTCCTGGACCATGGCTCATGTGAGTGTGACCTACAACTTCTTGCAATTTTGCAAAGTGGAGGAGAGACCAAATACGATATTTGAAAGGAATACAGAATCAGCAGTACTTTGAACGCAGTGGAACATTTTATTTTGATGTTCATGTCATACTGCAGTAAATGAAAAATAAAATGCGTCAAACTGAAAGGGGCAAACATTAATAAAAAGTGTTTTGTGATGTTGGAGAGGTTTTTGTGCGTGCACCTATGCCAAGTGAAGCCACGGAGCCTGTATGTGCCACCCAGCAGGCTGTTATCATCTATTCACATGAAGAAAACAGTGCTTGCACCAGAAGAGATGTGCGTAGGCTATAGACTGCGTTTAATCTCACGCAGACAAGTGAATGTAACACTAATGACACACCTAATGACGATGCAAACTTTTCCATAGCAATGAAAGAGAAAAATTCAAAAGATGTATAGATATATTGATATAGTCCTAAAATATCCAGTGGCAAAACAAAACAGCTCAAATATATTTTACAATATGACTATATAGCTATAAACGAACACTGGTATTACAGGCTTATTATCTATTTTCAAGGAGCCTACAGGAAATCTCTTGGTATAATTCAAGATCATAAAAGGAATCAGAGCAGCAGAACTTTACCTGAAGAGGTGTCTTGGAGACTTGTTTCAGAGAGCAGCAGACTGTTTCCGTATAGAAGTGAGGTTTCGTTTCTTGACAAATACACGTGATCCCTCCCCTCACCTGCTCCTCCTCTTCCTGGATTAAAAAAAAAAGAAAAAACTCATATAGTGTATTACTTACTACTGCTCTGATAGTACATACGGACCAAAAACTTCAGTTGAACTTGTATTGCTTCTACACTTTGTGCAGACTCACATTCAACTGCTGAAACATGAATGAAATACATCTATCCAGCCTATAGTAGATAGTTTGTCCAAAATGGGAGACCCGATTGCGCATGTGCGACTCGCAGCTGGAAATAACATTGCGCACCCCGATCACACCTTTTTTTTCTTTTTATTAAAAACAACACTAGAAAACTGGAGTTGATGGTGGACTGCATGTTTGTGGACATTTTCTTCATTGTTGTGGCTTTTTTAAAAATTACATTGTGTTATTAATCTCAGTAATTGCTAGATATACACATCAAATCATAGTCCATATCAATCTTTTCTCTTTTCTCTTTCAACACTGATCGACTTCCAGTGATCGAACAAATCTTTTTCTTGTCCTCCATGCAATCTGTCGGTGATTGCCTAATTGTGGAAAATCAGCCAAGCCAAAACTAACATTGAGAGGCAGAGATGAGAGACTGCCGATGAATGACAACGTACAGACCTGATCTACACACAACTGATGCAGTGTTGTATGATAGATACCTCTCTACTGTCTCTTTATTTGCTGTAAAATACGTCAACGTGAAGACATCATTAAAACAAGTTTACAACATTGCAGTAGAGGAACAGGTTGATTAAGAACCCTGATGTCTGAACATGCTGCAAAAAAGTAACTTTCTCCACATGAATCAACAAAGAATCTGATATTTTAATCTTAACATAAATCATGCTCTTCCTTTACTTTATTCATTTATTGGAGAGTATGTGTTGCATGAGGCTGTTAGTTGGAGGCTGCTCCTGCAATCTTGACTTCTTTCACTAGATGGCACCAGTAAGTAATTAGTATTGGGGGGAAAGGAGGGAATTCAGGACAGAGGACGGTGTATCCCATTGAAATTACAGTACTAATACTTTTTGCTCAGTATTTTATTCAAAATAAGAAATATATAAGTAACACATTTGCCCTGACAGCTTAAGTGGATTTAAAACTTCTTTAGTCTTTATTTTAGTGTTTAGACACAACTTTGGAGAGATGTGAGTCATATGTTGCTCCACCAGAGTCTAACACAGTATAGAAAATATTTTGAATATGTTATGAATTAATTTAATCATAAAATAAGTCATAAATTGAGACATGTACTGTCAATAGCTTTGTAAAAAAACAATGCTTGCATAGTTTAACATGCAAATTATGCATGTAGAAAAAGATAACTGTAAAATGTACAGTAACTTACTGGCAGCTGTGACAGCCAGTCTTAAAGTTATGGTTTTGCTATACTTTTTTTGTGTTTTTAAAAATAAATGTATAAACCTTTTGAACGTCCAGTCATCGTGGCACAAATGACAGTGGTCTATGGAACATTGTTTTTTCCCAAGCTATCAAAATCCCTCCCCGTCACCACAACTGACCATAATCTTCATCACCACACCATCAGTCAAACAGTTAACACTACATTTTTAAAGATTTTTAAGCTATAACAAAGGAGCACTAACAGTCTAATGGCTAAAAGAACATGGTGACGAAGATCATAGTTGTGGCAAATTGACAATGAAGGGATTTTGAAACTTTGGAAAGTGGTAGTGACACAACAACAATTGATTTTCACACCAACCTGGCATCCTTTCACAGGCTCTTCTGACTGAGGAAACTGCTGCCTGTAGATGGGGGAAAAAAGGGAGATGGTGGGTGATGGTGGTGTTAAAAGTTATGGGTCACACATGCATCAGGATTGGCAGGATTCAGAACCCACATATCCAGTGATTTCACGATGCGAGAGGTCAGCAAGTTTAGTCATTGGGTTTGTTGGACTGTTTCTGCAAGAAGAACATACCCTGTTTAGTTTTCCTATAGAAGATAGAGAAGCGCAGTTAGCAATGGCGGAAGAGAGTAGGGATTTGAAGGGCAGGCAGTTAACACCTTCGTTGAACTTACTAAAGAACTGTTTTATCTTGTTGGTTCTATTTTGGTCTCTTTCATCACTTCATTGTTGATAACTGTACAGTCCACTGTATCCACTGTGTCAAATCTTCATCTGAAAAGTAACTAAGGCTGTCAGATAAATGTAGTGGAGTAGAAAGTACAATATTTTCCTCTTAAATGTAGTGGAGTATAAAGTAGCATCAAATGGAAACACTCAAGTTAAGTACAAGTACATAAAAATTGTACTTAAGTACAGTGCTTGGGTAAATGTATTTAATTGCTTTCCACTACTAGTTTGTAGGTAAGATTATGCAAAAGTTAATGTATTCATTTATGCAGTTTGTGAGTGCATGTATGTCTCTTCCTTGTGGACTGCAGAGAAAATCCCAGTCGGTCACTATTAAACATGTTCACAGAGCTAAGTTGGCATATTACAACCATGTCCTCATAGTTTCACAAGCTACTGGCCAGTTCAGCTTGGTCAGATCAGACCTTTGCAGCTTTAATATTTGCATAAAGTAAGTCCAGTTTCTTCTTCTCTCTGGTTTCTGGTCTGCAAACTGATATATTAGAAGCTAGGGTGACATTTTTAAAATCCCCTGACAGTTGGTTGAAAGTTAGTGATGGTTATGATGTTTGTAGTCTTGACGCACGCTAGGAGTGTCGCACTGTGCAGTTTCCAGATTGTTAAAAAAAGTGCATACGGTTAAAATAAAGGAGAGGAAGTGATGGTGGAAAAACATAAAATAACAAACATGCAGGAACCTTTTTTATAAAACAATTTAATGGCACTGTATAAAACAAAAACAACAACAAGGACATATATTCATCATCAGATAACGCTGGTATAGGATAATGTTCACATGGCAGATTATATTACCCTATTTACGGTGAGGCAATAACAGAGCAGTGGTATTGATTTCAGAAGATTTCAGCAATGACACAGGAGGATGAAATTATTGTATTCTATACATCACAGGTTAAAACATGCAGTCATAATCTTGTGCAGTGCAGTAATCATGGCACAGAGCTGTAGCCCTGTCAGCAAAAAGTGCAGTACAGTAGATGCGAGTACATGAATAGAGAAGAAGGCTATAAGACTATACTCACATCATCAACTAAACCACTTGACAGGACTGTACTTGGCATATTGTTTTTGTAAACTTTCAACCTCTGAACTGTCAAAAAATTTACCTCCTGAACTGATTAAACCTGAACAATACAATCAAGAACATTTCTAAGGTTATATGAGCTTATGGCATATATGGCACATTTAGTCAGTATATGTTGTGAAAACGTTAGTCCATGTGTATTCTAACTGCATGTAACTCCCTTTTTTAACATTGTGAGCTGTTTGGCAGACCACTACAGGTCTCTTTTGTTGTACTAACAGAAATACAATTGAAAAACACTTTATCATTAAAATTGCATTCAGAAGTTGTGCATTTGTTTTGCATTTAATAATACTGAAATTTTATGACAGCATGTGACTAAAACAGTCACCCAGAAGTGGCACTTGATTGATCACCTGTGTGTCAAAGCTTTGAGCTGCTAGCATAAAGCCAAATGGACGGAGTGGGACACCGTCGCTGCTGCAGGCAGATACAGCCACTTTAAAAAACAAGGCACTAAAGGTGAAATCATCCAACAAATACTCTTCACAAAACAATCCCCAAATCAAGGTCGACCAGCTTTTACCCACAGCTTTCAACCATAACACACAGCTTTGCGCAGTCTGATCAGTTGTTATGGAAATGGATCTGCTGACACGCAGACTCAGTAGCTGTTACAATTTCATCTGCATGCTCAATACAGCAAATGGTTAAGATGGAAGGCACAGAGTTGAAATCCAGGTTGCAAAAAAATCAGATGGTCTTTTAACTAAATATGCACCATATATACTTAATGTTTCATTTTTCTTAAAAATTAGTGGTTAAACATTAAGTTTGAATATTGTTAGTTTAGTTAAGTTAGTTATTTCCATAGAGTTACATACAGTTATAACTTCGGTAGCAAAAAAAAAATGCCAGAAGCTAAGTCTAAACAGATTGAGATTCAAGACTGGGTTTAGGTTTGATAAAATGACATCAAACTCAAACCTTAACACCAAAACAGAAATACCCTTTGCCAATGAGTTGTATCACAAAAACTATAATGTAGTCCTGTTTGGATAGTTAGTCCCACCCCTAGTTTCAACACCGTCTCCTTCAGACATCCTGACTATTATTATCTAAAGCCAGCCACTGGCAACTTGACAAGTTGAGTCGCAGGTGATGCCATCAGCCCATCTTCCATCATGCTGAGACAGGCAGGTTCACACTGCTACAACCTTTCCCTGCAATCTTCTTCTTGTGAATCTTTGGTCTGAACTAGACTTTAGGCCTTTTTTTCTTACTGGTTGCTACATTCTTAATTTTATCACTTGTTCACAAGGTGTTGGTCCATATTAAACCAGATGTTCAGAAGTGAGCATCATTTTTTCTTCGTACATTTTCAGAACTTCACAAGAGCCTTTCTGTATTTGTCTACTGTCAGAAATCAAGCTCTATGTCCTTTGACACTGTCTCCTCTATGTGCTTGAAGGTCTCGTCATCAACTGGTTTCAAACGTTTGGTCACCAGCTTGAGGTTGGTCTCATGGAGGATAACCTGAGTCAAGTATTTCTCCCGTTTCATTTGTTCTCTGACTGCGTATGGGACGTCTGGGATCACATAGGCAAGGATGAACTTGGTAAGGTAAACAATGTGCTGTGAGGAGGAGAAGAAGACATTCCATTAATGCTTTAATAATTTATGTTACACATAAAAAATGTTTTAAGTGTCTCTGTGATATCCTGTTATGTTTATACGTACCTCTACAACAATTATAAAAGCCATTTTGGCAGCAATCACATGCCAGTAGTACATAGTGAACTCATACTGCCTGGGGTGTCCTGGAGGATACCGAAAATCTCGATACCTAAAAAATGGAAAGTTTAAGTTTTCATCTGGTTTTGGTTCTTTTTGTGTAGTTGATGTAGTTTTGGTGTAGTCACATTTTGTAGTTGCCATCACATTATCTGTGGTCATTTTTGGAATATACATGAATAAACTAAATAAAACTCAAGTTTAGTCTCTCCCATGATGTTACATTTAGGGAATCATTAATCATATGGATACTACCAACAATATCTCTATTGATTTATTCTAATACTGAATTTTTCTTTAATCCCCAAAAATAGACTTTATTTTCATGGATGATGGTTAAGGTCAAGGCTGAGTCTTGACCTTAACCATCATCCATGCAAATAAAGTCTATTTTGAGTGTTCTCAATTACAATTACAATCTAAGAAGAGAAAATGTAACACAATAAACTAAGATGGGCTCATTATATACCTGCAGGTGGTGATGCTGTCTGATGCGTTCATGGGTCTGCTCTGTTCGGAGAAATCGCTGGTGTTGAATGTAGATAGTGAGCTGTTGATGTATCCCTCCATAGTGTTACTAGCATGATCTCCATACGGGTACACAGAGAAAGACCAGTAGTACACCAGCCGTGGAATCATGTCTGATGTAAAAGCAATGATCATGGCCTGTTGAGACACCAGGACAGAAAGTCAATGCAGTGACAGCAGAAAACTGATCATCAACCACGGTAGAGAGCAGATGAACAAATTAAACTATATGAATCTTCGTCCCTTCGATTTATTGTGTGCATCATTGTTATGGTTTCTGGCATGAGCCTCTGCACCAACTAGGTCAGGACAAATCTTGCATACTTGCTTAATCTGTCTGGCAAGCAGTAGAGATTCTAAAAGTGTGAGATCATATGATTTAAAGCAGGAGCCAACACTGTGCTACTGGCTTATTAGGTACACTTGTACAGTCTAATGTGATGCAGCTCTGCAATAGATCCTTTCTTCTGTCAGAGAGGGGAGGATTAAAAAATGTGGTCATTTGTGATGACTCTAGTCTGTTGTTACGTTGTCCTGGACGTCATTATATTGAAAGGCGTTGCTGGGAATGTAAATTGGGCTGGATAAAATATTAGGATCATCATTAAAAAAAGAACTCTGTCAACAGAAAGTGATCATTTACGCTTTGCAAAAGTTAGTTAGGATTTACTGCAGGGCTGCTGAATTAGATTACATTTGAGCAAGTAAACTGGTAATTCAGAGTAAAAAGTACGTACATTTGTTGCAACAGCCAAGATGGCAATTCCTTGAAGAATTGGCTGCCAAGCCCCTATATGCTGGGCCTTCTCTGGCATTATGCGGCGAAACTGAGTGGTCATTTTCCAAGCATCAACCCGAATCTCAAACACGTTATTGACCAGAGCCAGGACCGGAGCCAGAGGGAAGGAGGCCACAAACAGGGTCACAAAGCCAAACTGGATGACTGCAAGAGGCAAGACACATGTATTAATAAAACTTCACATTATCACAGTTCAGACTGCCCAGGATCAGGTTGTGCCAAGCCATTTGTAGATCCATTTCTGGGTTGGTGTGTACATTCCTTCATAAATTCTTAGTAACTTTAAACTTAAAAGAATGTCTTAGCAAGTTACAGACATGGTGATATGCAAATTTAATAACAAAATGATCAGTTTTCCTGTTTCCAATCGTTTTACTTAGCTAAGCTAATTGTCTTTTGGACATATTATACAGTACGTAATACACATACATGAGTATCTATGGTCTCATCTTTTGACAAGAACGTGAATAAGCTGAACTATCCATTATTTAAAAGCGTTACAATTTGTCTATCAAATATATTTCAATCATGTTACCTCTAGAGTTTTCATACATTAGCAAGCTAGTTCTGCCAGTTCAATTATCTATGCTATGCAACATATATTTACATCTACTTGGCATGAATACATACTAAAAACAAGCCTCTCTGGAAGAGTGTGGTGAAACCTGTTTTGCAATTTACTGCAATTCATTTCTCATTGGTCAATACTTGTAATTACACTACAGTTGATATAGCTGGTGGAACCGGTTAAATGTGTGCAGCTATAAATGTGACAGAGGGAGGGACTGAAGGACATTTTTTCTTCTTACCCATCTCAAGATATTCATAGAACAGTCCTAGTTTGGACATTGGCTGGAGCTCGTAGTCCTGCTCCCAACGAGGAATCACTTTCTGTGAGGCCACATGGGTGCAATAGCGGAAAATTAAATTCTTCACCCAGCTGTAGAGAGGTGGACAAAATAATATATATAAGTGAATCTATGAAAGTTGATATACAATATGTAGTCTGGTAAACAGTAAATGTATTGATCTTTACATACATAGAGGCAAGTTTCAAATATGAACAACTGTTTTATTTGTTTAAACTTATCTGTTTTAAAGGAATAGTTCAACATTTTGGGAAACACGCATTCACCTTCTGGCTGAGAGTTACCGTAAAAAATGGATGCACCTTAAACGCAATTTCTTTTCTCATTTAAAAGTGGGATGGCTATTATACACCGGTGTGTCCTATACAGGAGTAAAAAGCAGAGAGAGGTTGGATCTGGATATGATTTTAGGTCTGTAAAAGGCTGTTCACACTAAGAACAATAATTATAACAATAACTATAAATATAACCATGTGAGCATCCTATATGACCTATAAACAGTGGTATCAAGCACGTGTTGTGCGCCCCAGCTGTGTCGACAAATAATGAAAATAGATAGGCTATTGATGACCCTTAATACTGTATGTTGTATGGAAAAAGAAAAAAACAAAACCAGGCAGGTTCACAGGCAGGTGCCGATTCAGTCTGTTGATCAGAAGAATTTTAGAACACAATTTTAGAAGCTCACAGAGGACTGAGGACAATGTGCCTGGTGAGCCTTACAGTGACTCGGGTGCAATATTTGCACACAACAACAGCACTGATGAAGAGTTTTTGGGACTCAAGTGAGCATACAGCTACACACTTTATGAAATATTTAAGGTTACTGTGTTCTTTTAAAAGGTTTAATTGAAACTCATAGCCTAACCCGAACCCGGTCTGAGTTAATATACCGGTCGTCCGGTCCAGTTCAGTTAAGAAAATCATTACCGGACCACTAACCATTAACCCGAAACATTGTTTCAGATGTAATATGTGTGTTTTGTCTGCGGTTAAAAAATGTAAATTAAAAAAGTTTTGGAGTATAAATATATGTGTTTATAAATTAATACGTACTAGTGCATTCAAATAAACCAGTCTTAAGCATTTTTCCCAGCATGACACCCCCTAACATAGACTGCGTCTTATACACCAGTGTGACTTATACACCATTTTTTTATGGTAAATAATGAGCTCTATTAAAGATGAGCTCTATTATCTATATGTTCAAAATAAAGTTAGAGCCAGCAGCAGGTTAGATTACTTTAGCATTAAGACTAGGGGGAGACCAGGTACAGTTGTAACAAGGGACGGTTGTAATCAGAAACAAGCTAGAATGATGATACTCACTGTGCACATACTCAGTTAGTTACAGTTAGTTAGCCCTCAAAAAAGGAGCCAAATCTGCAGCACTCAGGAGGAAGGAAGGAAGGAGGAATTCAAACAGTTATTACTGAATTCACTGTTTCGTAAGCTAAAAATAGAAATGGTTAACATGTGTCTAGTCAGCAGTCTATAGCATGAGGGAGAAACATGACTGGTGACACAGGAACAGTTGTAACACCTTGTTACAACTGTTCCTGTGTCATGCAGTCTTCTCACTTTTTGATGCACAAAAGCTAACCTTAGCTAGCATAACATCAGCTAACTAAATAACATCACCACAGCTAGCCAAAGGGGAATGGTAAAATGTGATTGGTTGATGCTTCACTGTGTCTTAATACTTATTATTACTATCTTAGTCTGGCTTATTTGTACACACGCAGTGATAAGTGTCAGAAACATAGCTCCATGTTGCTGCTGGCTTCCATTCACAAATTGTAGCCTGTTGCCTTGCAACCGGTAGTGTGAATGCTTTCACAAGCCATGTTTGAAATGTCAAACATTTCTTTTAGTTTAATTTATATCTTTAAAAACCTAAATGTCCATATAAACTACATTATATGCTTGTTTTAATTATTTAAAAAAGAGATGATAATAAGTTGCATGATAATAGTCAGTGGAAACACTTACAGCATGCCGAAAGAGGAAGACAGACAGACCACAAAGTCCCCCACCCATGTTCTGTTGCCTGGTTAACATTTTTTGAGGACATGTTCTGTTCATGTTTGTCACACACAAGGAATGTGTAGTGAAATGCAAATGTTGTCTTATATGGACTACCAAGCCCCCCACACCAACCGTCCTTACTCTTTTGTTGGGAATGTTGTCTTTTGTTGTTTATTGTATTTTTGTTTAGGTATTCTGTTATAATAAAATGTTATGTTTGTGCTCCATAAGGCATTATCTATGTGATCTAGTTCTAGAGTCATGTTAAATGAAATGAAAAGGAATGTTCACCCCTTGCATGTTTGAACTTTTTTGAGAAAGCATGTTATATGAAATATTGACATTTCTTGCTTTACAATTTGACTTTTTTTAAATATAATATGAAAGAGGTAACCATTATCTTAATTTTAACTAACTAACAGTACCAATAAAATAAATGCTAAGTAATATTTACCCTTTTGGATATTGTTGATTAATTATTTATTTCTTAATTATGTAGCCTTGTAGACATGTTACAACCTTACCTGGCATGTGTTACAACTGTCCCTGTACACTGGGACGGTTGTAACATTGGAGTCACTGTCTTTAGATGCATTTTGCAACCTGAATATATTTCTTAAAAGCACTTTCATACATTGTTTCTGTAGTTGACACATTAAAGTTTTTAATATAGCACATTGGCTGTTCCAGTGTACACAGTTTCTGATTTATTGGGAAAATTGCTAAAAGTGTTACAACCGGACCTGGTCTCCCTACAAACCCAACTATTTCTTGGCTGGGAGCAGTGACTTCCTAGTGATATTGAAGAGATTTAACAAATAGATAGGAGAGTAGTCTCTATCTTCTCATCTAACTCTTCAGTTTCTTGAATAAGCGCATTTTCCAATACGTCAACCTATTTCTTTAAAGTATAGGTCTTAGATTCTGACTCACTTACGGTAGCAAGACCTCTTGGAAGTTATTCCAGATGGCTTTTCCACCCATTATGATAGAGAGTTGAGTTGTCAGCTCAATCAGACAACCACCAGGATCACACTACAGAAAAAAACAATGCCCAGCAAGAGTCAGGTATGACAAGAAGGTAAGTTAAGCAAATAGACAGGTCACAGATGCTGGTCAAACCCACACCGTACCTCCTCGTTTCGGTATTTTCCCAAGAGATAAACAGGCTCTCCTGGATAGCCAACTGCTTTCCCTTTGGCGAATGCGATGTAGAAACAAGAGGAGTAATAGTTGACAAACTGAAAGAGGAACATCTTCAGGGTCAAGCTGTTCTCATAGTCTGTCTTCGTCCTTGGAAGCTCTGTTGTTGTGAGTGAGATATGAAAGGACCTGAGATTAGACCATGATCAAAGTCAGAACTTACGACTAAAATTAGGTTTTTGCCTCAAAATCCACTGTTAAATAAAGACTGTACATCTTTGTAACTGTGAATCTTCAGATAGAAAATTGGCTCTAGATACTTTCAAAATCTGACCGTGACTCAATAACTCACCAAAGTCAGTGATCCAGATGGCGACCCGCTCATAGAGAACATTGAGGATCATGATGACAACAAAGCTTATCAGGGAGGCTGTGACAGAGGTGGCCATCTGAGGCGTCACATACTCCTTTAACGGCTGCAGCTCCTGAGCTCTGAGTCTCGCTGAGAAGGCAAAGAAGGCAGCCAGGCGGTACACAGTGATGGCCACAATGGATGCCACAATCAACAGTATCTATAAAAGAAAATATATAATTTAAAAGATAATGTGTGTTTTGATAATAACATTTGTGAGGCTTTATTATAGACAACAGAGCAATGGCATGAATCATTTTCAAATCATTTCAAAGAAATTTCCTGGAAAGAACTATTCAATTGGTACAAGTTACTCAGAAAATAGAGACAGTGTTGAATTATGATATTTCCAATTCTAATAGCTTGAGTAACCTAGGTGTCATTTAGTGAGTGTACACCAGCTCAGCTCAACATGCAAAACGTGGAATGTCTATCCAAGTGTACAATTCAAGATATATGGAGAATTAAGTCTGTAATAATAAATGAAGAATGAATATTCACTATGCTTTAAATTGAGCTTCTCTTTGAAGGAAAATCCTATTTTCTCTATAATTAGTAACTAACATTTTCATGTTGAGGAAACTTCCTTAAATTACAGATTTGTAAAATTAAGAGTTAACAAAAACTGAAATAAAAATGTAATTTATTGACATTACCCAGAATAAAACTGTTCCAATTCCTACTGACACCCGAACACATCGTCCACATTTTGTGTATGGCACATTTTCCTTCACCTGAATCACAAAAAAACACAGTAAAATACTATACATCTATAACATACTGAAACAACATGGCAAGACCTAAAACACTTTATCTGGACATAACATCTCTCTATAGTGCTTTTCACTTTGGGAAAGAATATTAGCTGTAAACAAAAACAGCCTTTGTCTGTGTGCGACTGTACTTTACCCCTGTGACGGGGTTTTTCCTCTCGTAGATGCACTTGGCTTCATATTCAGGACGGGGTGGCTCTTCCTGCTCCAAAAACTCCACGGTGTCCCACTCATACTCAAGCTCCGCCTGGTAGCGTTTCCAAAACTCCAGGAACAAAGTTACTACAGCCAGGAAAGGAGCCAGTAAAAACAGGAAATGCCATTATGAGAAAGAAGGGTTAAGGTTAAATATTAATTAAGTATTGTCTGTAACTCCCTCCATAAACACAATGTGCCTAAAAATAATATTTTCCATTTAATAGAACCAAAGATGAGGAAAAAATAAACATTTTAAATTGTCAGTTACAAATAAAGCATCTCTCTGAGCTGGTGATAGTGAATACAACTTACCCCAGATTGACATAAAAACTGCAAACACCAGGGTTCCATAGTTATCAAATATGCACAGTTTCTAAAAAAGAAAAAACGAGAAACATGGATGTCAAAATCATCACAGTTCCTGCCTGCTTACATGCAAATCAGAACTGTTGCTGTGCCACTGCAGAAAATAGAAGCCACGGACATTTAAATATGTAAATTCTGTAACGGTTGGCACTGATCTTACTTAGAAACAAAAATGTCAGACCTTCACAAAGACGACATGGGAAAACATTATTTTAGGAGCACATTTTTCAAATCTAGATTATTATACAAACTAAAAATCACCTTTGAAGCTTCACAGGTACTGTTTAACCTCCAGTATTTGCATTCCCTGTCACATTGCGGACACATCACAATTTTTCCTCCGATCTCAGGGTTGCACACTTCTTTGCTAGAGTAAGAAAGAAATGTATAAAATTCATTTATAATATTCATTTACAAACAGTTTCACAGCACAGGGCTAAATAAGTGTAATGTAGATTTATGACAAATGCGTTGTAAACAAACAATGGTGCAGAATAAGTTACTAGTTGAGCTACATTGATTAATTTGACAAAATATTCAACTCAAGCTCCACTTCTTGAGCTTTAAACTGCATATCAGGGTCTTCATCAGCTACTGCAGTTTGCTCAGCTGTCGTGATCATGTGACCTTACTATAGAGCTTCAGTCACATGATATCAATATGTAGGTTATGTGATGACTTTTCTTTTTACAGTCTATGGTGATGACAAGTGAGCTATCACCACGACAACTGACCTACTGACAAAGGCTAGGATATGGTTTAAAGTGCTGGCAAAAAGCTAGTAAGTGGACCTTGACTTAAGATTTTACAATCACTATTTCCAAGGCCAATAATAACGTTCTACATTGCTTTAAGATAATGATGTGTAATACTTTCAAATATAGTATATTTTGTGTTAATCTAAACATTATCTATACATTTGTGACAAAAAATCTCTAAAGTTCATGATTCAAAGTGTATACCCATTACTGCTAACCTCCAAGTGCTGGTTTCTTGAGTTTTGTACCCATAAATGAAACAACCCAATCCCACAACAGCAGCCAGACTGAGCATTAATGTGTAGAAACCCAACCAGGCAAAGTAAATGCCAATCTTCTCTCCATAATACTTCCTGCAGAAAAAAAGAAAAATACTGATAGTTACTTAAATACAGTGAAAATGATAGTGAGAATGTACCTGCAGTCAAACACTCACACCTTTTTATTTGTAGATATGAAATATTCAGGAAGTAGAGGCTTGTGTTCACCTTATTAGGTCAAGTGGTTGCATCTTGTAGAAGCTTTTGGGATGAGCCCATTCATTATAGAGGAGGAATCTCTCATTGGGGCAGTCCTCTTCATTGGACTTGACATTGAACCTGCACTGAAACATCCATAAAACCAATCCAAATACTGAATGACTGTAATACACTAAATACAAGATAAAGCTACTGTCAGTGCCTGCTAGTGCTGTTACAACTCGACTCTGAATATTAAAAACATACAGTAAGCAATTCACTGAATCACCAGAAGCAAACAGCCTCACTTACGTCATGGAGAGGGTAGGCAGCTTTGTACACAGAACCATCCAGCAGTTTTGTGATACCAAACTTCTTAATATTCCCACGTATTTCATATGGGGCACGGCTCAGGATGTAATAAGCCTTGGGAAAAAGAAGAAGAGCTCAAGTTATCTTTATGCCACTAATACAAATGATTCTACCATACGATGATATTGTATATTAAACGTTTTTATAGATAACATGTTGTTTCAATGGGGCTTTTCTTGAGCTGCTCTGGTGATAATTTCCCATATAAAATAACTTTATCCTACAAAATTCTTTAGACTATGGTATTGCAGAAGACAATTTGCAAAGGTCGTTTTCTGTGAAAGAGTTAGAGGCAGAGGGTATGTGCAGAGATTGAGCTAAAGAGCAGGATATGTGGTGTGGGAATGCAGGAGATCAAGGACAGTTTGGGGCAGAATATGAGGATGAGTAGAATGAGAATGAGGAGACGAGGAACCTGGGGTTGTGGAAAAATTACAGGAGACATTGGTATGTGTTTTTTACTTTGCTAAGTGTAGCTTTGCCTATCTTTGTATATAATGTTCACTTGGGTGTGTCCAAGTCAGTTTCTCTTATTTCTGTACAGAATTCCTTTTCCATAACCTCACTCCGAACAATAAACTCTGACTGCAGCTACATGAGTAAACTTACCATCCTGCTCCTCATGGCAGGAGTGAAGAAGAGGTCCTTGTCCTTGATGTAGAAGTACTCTAGGCGGTCTTTCTCAAAGGGGGCTGTGAAGAAGTCAGTCTCCTTGGTGATCAGGTCCTCGTTGGGGTAGAAGTGCTTAGTGATGAAGGAAATATGGCGCCATGGAGATGGGCGAGAGGACAGGTCATTGGGCTGGATAGGAAGCTTGATGTGCAGGACCTCGGCGTAGGTGCACAACACGTCCCACGGCATGTGGACCTTGACGAACATCAGTTTTTCATCAACTACCTGCAGAACACCAACAATCAAGTTTAATGTAGTTTAAGTTAGAGAGAAAGCAGCACAACTTAAATACTTAATCGATGCAGTCCACTCACAGATCTTGTTGCCTCCAACTCCATTCCCATCTTCATCAGGCTGGCTTCAAAGTACTCTCGCCGTCTCTGCACAGAAGAACACAGAAAATGGTCATTAGGGTTGTTGTGTACATACTGTGACCTCATAATTACCCATTGTGATTCAATTTCTGTGCCAGATGTACTGCAGTTATATGGAGGACTGGAGGATATGCCAAGCCTGAAGTGTAAACACTGTGATCATTAGTCAAAGGACTCTCTATTGTAATCATATGAATGTACACAATATAGTGTTTTCAATTAGATTAATTAATCTGACTCAATGAGAAGGGAGACAGAATTTTGACCTTGGCAGCCCTCATATGCTCCTTTATTTTATTTGCCATTTCCATAACATAGGCATTATTTACACTGTATATAGTGATTATGAATGACAATACTGCCAGCAAGTCTGGACAGGTTCTTGTTGGCTGCATGTTATCTAATATTGCCTTACAGTGAAGTGAACTGACTGCTCTTTGTCATGAAATGCTGCACAGCTACACCAGAGAACACAAGAAAGAGTACTGATATATTTGACTTTGAGAAGACTAATGCTGCTTCTGTTAAATCTCTGTATGACAAAATATGAGAGTAACATAAAAAGTAGCTCACCAAATGAATTCAAATCATTAATCTTCTTCCAACTGCCTTTAAAATTTTCAATTGATTATTTTGATTGTGTTGGAGCACTTTTATGCAAAAAACACAGTCTCTCTGAATGAATTCAAGCTTTATTGTGTCAGCTGTATATACACTTCAATTTAACCCTGTAATGCCAGTCCCATTCAAATTAATTTCAGAGGAACTGTTGACAAAGTAAAGCTAATATCGTTGTTGTTTGTTTTAATTAACTCTGTTTTCAGATGGACGTTTTTATTGCACACAGGAAATACCACAGGTGCATGAAAACACATTTCAATGTTAGTTTATCGCCACATCTTTTGGCTAACACTATCTGAACTGAGCCACGCCCATGCCAGTGTCAAAGCAGATTTGAACAAACTCAGAGAAGGTTTTGCAACTCTTGTTTGACATACATTTGGCTCTGGAAAAACAAAGTGAAGGGAGTGCCTGCTGAAGACACTTCTCATTCCTCACTGTACTACATTGGGTTATGATGATTATGAATGAGGGATTGTCTGAGTCCCAGTGGATTTGGGACTCATGAGCTCTGACTTGAAACAGCTCACCCGGCCAGGCATTTCCAGGAAACTGAAATCTTAATGTTATCTTCCCATCTCAATTACCAAACCTCTTCAGGGTTATAATTGCAACATAGCTAGGCCATGTGGATCTACAGTGTGTAAGGATTATAATGAACATCCCTCACTGCAAACCTATTGTGAAAACCATTGTAGCAACAAACACATCTGGAAATGATAGTTCATGTCTTACTCTCTTTTATTTGTGTACTGCAATCCCTGAAATATAGATATGTGACATGTAAAAAGTAAGCAACATGAAATGCTAATAATGCAGTAGGATTGCCAAAGCACATCATCCTTACCAACAGACTTTATTACTATTCAAATATTTTTTCAGAAGTTTTCAGATTTCTGGACCCAAACAAGATAATAAGGTTAGATTAAGTTCTAGCTTAGATAAACTAGTTTATGACTGGACTGATATAATCTGAATTTGCCTGGCAGAGTCTTGTGGTCTAAGTGAAGGAGTAATGCTCCTTATTTCCTTTCTCTGTGGAACACAACCATCAGCTGTACTGAGTAACTCCATGATAAAAAAAAAGGGTGTTGGATAAATGTGAAGTACATTGTGAAGGATAAGCAAGGTACTATGAAAACAACTCATAATCCATTGCTCCGTTTCCTGGATAAATAAAAGGTAAAGCAACATTTAAGCCTTTGTACACCTTCTTCTGACCATTCGCTGTCATGGACAATGGAGCTAAACAAAAGACTGTCGTTTCAATGCAAATAAAAACTCCCTTTACAAAGAGCTAGGAGTCAATATGGTTGGCATGTGTAATAAAACACACACAACTTTTTATATTTGACTAGGTATTTTCTTTATCCATAAAGTGAACAAGTGCCAATTCTACTTTGTTGTGTTGATTCACTATTGCAGCTGCATTTAGTTATCTATCAAATATTACTGACTTAACACTTAACTTAAACAATCATTTCTATTAATGGAAACACTGTGTTAAAACAAAATGGTTTGCAACTAAGCCTTGACTGAAAACTGAAAATGTTCTCATAATATAATTTACTGGCATTTCAGTGTTCTGGTAGTTGGGACACTGGCTTTGTATGTAATTTCCACATCTGCAGTTTGAGTCAGCGGACGTTTGTTGCATGTTATCCCCCCCTCTCGCCTTCCTGTTATGTCTTTACTGTATACTCTCAAGTGAAGGAAAAAATGTCCCTAAAGATCCTTAAAACTCCAAACAGATGCTTGATATTGTGAGAAACTTCCTTTTCTACGCTGTTTTAAGTTAACACAATGCAGCTGCAGCTTTAATAAGATATACAGTAGGGAAACAGTCAGTTCAGAAACAAAAACATTGAAAAAGAGAGAGAAGTACCTTGCGCCTTGCGTATGTGTGCCTCTTCTCAAAGTCCTTCTTGTCTTCATCTTCGTAGACGAGGATGAAGTCAATCCGCCTCAAACCATCGTTGAAGAATAAAGAGTCCGGATTGTCATTGAACTCTGTCTGAGGGCAAAAACAAGGCTCATCAGGTAAGTCTGTGGCCTGAAACTCATATTCCTCTTCCTCCATAATGTCATACATGTTGCACGGTGAGAAGAGACAGAGGCCTGTGTGTGAACGGTCTGTGCAGAAATGCCGCTAAATACTGACCTCAAGCAGTGTATTTGTCCTGTCAACTATATCATGCAGGAGAAGTGGGAAGAGTCAACAAACTTTATGACTCCCGCCCTTCATCTCTCTCTCTCTCCACTCAATCAAACTTGTGACACTGCTAAACTTTTTTTTTTTCTAAACTCCTGCAAGTTTCTATAACTACTTGCAAGATTTTATATTTTTCAATTTTATGTCAGTGGTTTGTGTAGTGATTTGTAAACTGTGTTTTGTAGTACAAAAACTTAAATATTTGTTTTCTGATAGCTAAAGAAATAATAAGAATGAAAGTGTGCATTCTTTCATTTCATGCATTTGCAACACAAATAGAAATACATTTACATGAATATTATATTTGCAGCATACATGTACACGTGATTTGTCTTGCTGTATGTAAACTATAGGCATCAACAGATTATATTGACTCACCAGTTGTGCTTTGGCTACCTTTGATCCTTCTTTAATAGAGTGATATGTTGGTAAAAACTCCTCAGGGTAAACTGTAGGAAAAAAAACAACATAAAGCATAAAACACATGACAAAGAGCTCAACTGATACACTGGCAGACTGCTATTTTATTAGACACTGGTAATGAATAAGTTGGCAGGTACTTTATAGCAGTAAACTGCAACAATACATGTTTCGTGCTGTCATTTAAGTTATTCTTTTTTATTTGGTTTCACTTTATAATCAGATTGTTTTTCTTAAAATATGTCTTGCATCCCAAGGCTGTTTCACATTTAACAAAGCATATATATATATACATGTACGATGCTGTAGCTCTGTCACTAGCTTAGCTGCGGTTTATGGTTGGAGACTGGTTTCAACCATGTGTTATACTGTCTTACACACCATTCCTGTGATGTGAGAAAGAACAATTAAACTGCACTTGTGGTTTAGTCTAAGCCTTGTTGCTGTGTCTGCTAGAAATCCCCTAAATGCTACATCTGATGTTTAACTTAGACATGCAAGTCATGCCAACATGTGCCTTGTCTTAAAACACTCACAATAAGAGTGTACATAAACATTTTTTAACATTTATACATTTGAATTAACATTTACATTTTACAATACATTTACTATATCATTAACTTTACCATATCATTTTCTATAAGTTTTCTTTACAATTCACTATACATTTATTATATAATTTACTTTACAATTCACTATATATTCACGTTATCATTCACTATAATAATAATAATACTTTATTTATGGACGTCTCCACAGGTCCACATCAACAAAAAACAAAACAAAATCAAATAAAACACAAGACAATACAATAACAAGACAGTATAAATATATACAGAGTTAGAACAGATACAGACATGCGTTCCAATGCAAGAGAAGTATTTTGTGTCACTTTGTGTAGGCTGGGCTAATGCCATCATAACGTCCTTCTTGTTTCATTTAACCGAACCATGAATCTGTACATTAACTTCCTAAATACTGCATAGAAGGCAGGGACAGTAAATGGAGAAGTGATTTCAGACTAACAGGTTTAAGATCATACCATTTAATGTATGGCAAGATTTCTGAACTGCAATTTTCAAAAGTTTAAATCTTTCACCATTTATGATCCAGACAATGCTGTTATCTTAACTTAACTAATGTTAAGTAGACTGTGAGGAATTATTACAATGTTACTATTGTGCCTCAGCAGTGTTCACTGAGAGTAAAGACTAACATGTTTACAAAAAAAGGTCTAAGGGGTTGAACCAGTGATGCTGCTGTAACGTCATGCTGTTGTTGCTTGCACTAAAATTGCTTGCCACAATGTTATGTTATTCCCTGGAGAACAAGAGCCAACCCTAACCCTGCCTACTGTAGTGGGGGTCAACACCCATACCCATTTACAGAATGTATTTACACTGTAAACTATGTTATGTTGTGTTATATGGAACACAACTGTACTGCTAAGTGCTACTTCTTACAAAACAGATGACCTGTCTTCCAATATGGAAAGTCTTGTGATCTTTCCATATAAAGTAGAGCATGATGTGAAAAGTGAGAGAAGGCAGATGTTGTTTTCAAAACACTCGCCATAGTAACACCCTGAGAAACTGAGTAATCACTGCCTGTCAAATAGGGCTTTCCTTCCTTCTTACAAAGTTTGCTACACTAGAAGATCTCTCTGTAATTTAACACACCATGTGCCAGTGACAAACCTGTAATGCTAATCTTTAAGGCTATTCTTATTCTGATGCAGATTGACTGGGATCTTGATTACTGAAACAGCTTGGCTTTTTGTATTTCAGATGGAAGAATAGATTCCTTGCCAGAACTTTATTTGCAAAGTCAGTGTTTAACCCTCACAGTGTAAATAATAGCAACACTGTAATATCACAGCCTACACTGAGTCAGTAAGTATGATTCCCCTAAAAGGCATGTTGAATCTTTGACCACAAACTGTCGGAACAAAAGAACACCCTGGCTGGCAGTACTTACTTCCTGTCTGAGGACATCCTCCATAACTACACACAAAATCATACACCAAAGCCAAAACACACAGACAAAAAAGCACAATTCTTTAACTGAAAGGACTGTGCTTAACTGCATTCTTTTCATTCTGTACTGCACAGAGGTGTAAAACACAGCTTTGGACTAACATTCAAGCTCTCTCCATGTTTAATGCTAGAACCAGGTGTCCTCCCACCATCTGACAGGAAATTCTAACACAAACGCATTTTGACAGTATTTCCTCTCCATATTTTGGGAGAAATTGTTTTTGATATGAAAAGAGTCTGCTCTCAAGTAGTGACTATATCTTTAAGAAACTCAGAACACAACTTTTTGGCAGATATCCACTGACCTGCAGTAACCCTGTCAGACCTGGTAGGTACTGTATAGGGGTAACTGCAGCAGCGCCATGGAGACAGCAATGGGTAGATGTCACACATGACTGAGACCAATACTGCGTCCATGCAAGTTGAATCACACTGTGAACTTCCTGCCAGTCATCTGTGTTTTTCTACTGTTGTCATAGCAACACATCAACAAAGTATGAACATTAATAATAAATTACAATGTAATATCCATTAAATAAAGTGTACTTCATCTCCTTTACAATCAAGCATTGCTAATGTCTATATGTTAGGGTCTTTTGCTGTGTGGCTATTACTGACAGCTATTAAAGTTAACTCAAAGAATCATTTGTCTCTCACTGAGTTGAGGCATGTAAAAGCAGACAGTACTTCATTGTAGATGAGACAGAGACAGAGGGGTCTATAGATTGAGAGATCTTTCCTGCAAAATACCAGTATAAAGTAAAAGCTGTAAAAACACTGAATCATAATATAAGTGAGGGCTTTCAACACTGACTGTTTTCATATTTCGTCTTTCTGCTACAAAGATAAGCAAGGTGTTTTTTCTAGTCACCACTTCTGTTGCGTTCAGATCGCAGTGTGAGGAATGTAAGAAATGCGAGACACAAAAGACAGCAGGCAGATTTCATCATTTTCCAGCCACCGACCCAGCCTCTCAGAGGAGCCACATCTGTCATCAAAGAAGTAGGCTACACTTTAATTTTAACTGTTTGGGGGGTTTCTGTTAAACTGTTGATTGGCCAATATCTGTTATCTATGTTTATATTGTAGAGGTAGTTGCAGCTTGTGCCCTATTTAAAATGTGTGCACTACACACCTGTGAGTGCTAAACACATGCAGTGTACATAATTTGAACGTAATACTGACTCAGTTTCATTTCTTGTAATTATTTACTCATTTTATATCATATTCTAACCTTTAAAGATGCCAACATAAAGGGACTTGTGCTTAATAATTGCAGAAATTGATAAACAATATTGTTATTGTGTTCAGTAGGGCAATCTTGAACCATTTATTTCAAGCTCATCTTTCAAAGTAAAGGTAAACTATAACACAAAATATTGCACCCAAAATATAACCTAAGTGCAGAATTATTATCAACAAAAAAGGAAGATTTAGTACCTAGGCAGCAGAATGCCGCCTGCCATTATCATATGATCATACATTGTTGGCTTATCACTGACCTATTAACATTTAAGAAGCATTTTAATGTCTGTGGTTGGTTTAGAGATAGTTTTAACTAGTACATACTGCTGGTGAGTGTAATCTGTAAAACTGTGTCATAATTCATAAACTGACTGCATTTTTGTATGTAAAATTTACATCCTCAATATTTCAAATAAATATACAGCACCAGTCAAAAGTGTGGACATACCCAATGAGAAGTGAGTGTGTCCACATGTTGGCACTGTAGTACAGTGAAAAGTCTAGTATGTGTCCACATAGCAGAAAATACTCAAGTAAAGTACAAGTGCTTGGAAGTTTGTCCACTGTATTCAAGCATTGTTAAAAGTTGTTTTAAACTGTTAAAGCTGTCAAAACTAACAACATAATAAGAATCAGATGAATGAATCAGAAGTAACATTTCCCAGAGCTGAGTGTGACCTTGCTGAAGTATTTCAAGGATCACACTGGAAGCTGAAATCAAATCCAAACAATGCACTAAATAAACTGCGAAAGATACATCCAAGCTCTCTCTCACCGACTCCTTCGTCTATCATGCCCAACTCTGTATCTCCCTCCAAATATTCCGCGTCAGATAAGGACTCCATCTCGAGGATGTCGTTGTCGCTCATGATCCTTATCGGGGGGGGCGGTCACATCACCGAGGGAATAAACCTTATAGATCCACCAGCAGCTCAAAGTATACTACAGCACACTATGTTTTTTTTTTTAACTTTATGTCTCAACATCCATCCGTCGTTAGTCAAGTTGTGACTTGAAAGAATAGGAAATCAAAAGGGCGGAGTGGAAGGAGGAGGGGGAAAAAAGGAGGGCTGTAATGTTGCTCTGCTACATTAGTCAGAAGAAGTAACGCCCAAGAATTGAACATATGTCACATTCTGCTAGACATTCCTACCTCACTTTTGACGATCAGATCAAGAGTGTTGTCCAAAACTGAAAACTATTTCCAAATTAATACTTTTTGTCCTTAAAAATGTCGGATAAGGTCATACATGTATGTGTTTATTTATTTATTTATTTATTGTTAGACTCTATTATAAAAAATAATTAAAAAATAAATATCCTGATTTTGTGAATATCTATGATGCACAAAAACTGATTTGGTTGGAGAAAGTCTACTAGAAGAGAAAACAAACCTTTATCGAGATAATCTGTAGTTGTGTTAAATATATTTTCTGTAAATCGTAGGCCTACATATTTGAGTTTTTTGTTTTTGTAGCCTATTGTTTCATTTGTTGTCTTTGATTGTGTTTCTCTTCTTTAGTTAGTCCTTGTTTGCAAAATATGCTTTTCAAATGTTTTACTGAAAGATGCTTGTTTTGTAAATGTCTTGGTGTCTTGTAATCCCAATAAATAAATAAAAGGTTTAAAATAGTTATTATTTCTGACCGAATCTCCGCTCGGAGTGAATAAGGCAAGAAGGAACCATATTAACATTTGAGCCCAGAAGTTGGGGGAGGACAAACTGTGACGGACCACTACTGAACACATTTCCGCCAATAACAAACCCCGCTAGCTCAAGCGGCTAACGAGAGCATTGTCTCAATTATTCATCATTGTGGCGTCAAGACAGCTAGGAAATTATCGTCCACACATTCAGTTTAACATTAAAAGACCTATTATGTTTATATATATATGTGTCTCTGGTGATAAAGGTCAAACAGCAGACATATAAGTCCGGCTGGTGGTAAGGTTAGCTCCTATCTGTTAGCTGCTAGTTGCTGTTTAACATGTCCTGAGACTGAGCAGCTCGGACAGCTAGTTTAACAATCGAAACGTCAATTACCAGCTGGTTCAGATAATTTCCTGACCGGGAATATTTCAGCTGGCAAGGTTTCCTCCTGGTGAGTTCACACCCTCTCTACCAAAAACGCCATATTTGACGTGAAAGTTAAAATTAAAAGTGTTTAGCTTGTAAGCATCAATAGAGATGGCCTAATCTGTAAAGATGAGGCTACTACTGATAACCGATAACGGTAACTACGGTAACTGATAACTGTCGTTAAAATGCAGGTTGTTTTTTGCTGGAGTAGTGAAAAGGAAGAGAAATGGTTGTATAATTGAGTTTTAACGCTACAATGCAAAAGGTTGTAACGTATTATATATAACTCCAGGTTAATCTCACTTGTGGTTTGCTTATATGTTTATAGCTCCGTTTTAGAGCAGCACTGTTGATTAATATGGTGATGTTGTTTGGTTTATAAAAATGATTATTAAAACAACATTTCGAACAGTGTTTCCCAAAGCGCAAAGTGACGTTCTCAAATGTCATCATTTATCTAGAACAACAGAACAAACCTGAAAATATTCACACCTGGGAAGCTGTACTCTTTTTTAAAAAAAAACAAAAAAAAAAAACAGTTGACGATTAATTTTCTTTTTGAAACTTTAATGTGTTGATTATTCCTGTGTGGTTATGTGTGTATTTCTTTGAATACCACTATTGGAGATTGAACGGTTTATTATATATAGTATATAAACTAAGGGATCTCAGATGTTTTAGCTTTTATTGAGGATCTCAGAAGTTGGAGTAAATACTGATTTTAGTTTTTATCCTGAGTAGTTTCGTTGAACTATTGTCCAATATATCATGGTATTTGATAATGTGTGGCAGAAGCAAATTTCCCTAGATCATGACCAACATGATCAACCCTGATAATGGCTAAGGAGGACAGTAGTATAACCTGAGAATGAAAATGTTATTAGAATGGAAACAATGAATTGATTAATCGATTAGTTGATTGACAGAAAATTAATCAGCAACCATTTTAACAAGTAAATAGTCATTTCTGGCATGTTAAAATGGCAAAATACTCTCTGGTTTTGAAGAGAAGAGAAATTGTAAATGCAATTTTTTTTTAGTTTTTAAAACTGTTATAGGCCAAACAGCATATTGATTAAACAAGGAAGTAATTGACAGATTAATTTTTGATCAGAATAATTGTTGAGTTTTACGTTGCTGTGTTTTTCCATTATCCTCTTCCTACAGATCAGCCAAAATGGAGATCTCCAAAATGAAGATGTTTGGGGTGCCCCACAAAACTGTCTTTGTGGTGGATCACTGCCCCTACATGGCAGAGTCCAGTCGTCAGCAGGTAGAGTGTGATGTACTGACGAAGAGTCGAGCTCAAGGGGTCATTCCTTTGGCCCCCGTATCCAAGTCCCTCTGGACCTGTGCTGTGGAGTGCTCCATGGAGTACTGCCGGATCCTCTACGACATCTATCCAAAGGACAAAGTGGTTAGCTTCTTGTTTTTTGTTTTTATCTCTTGCTGAAATATATTGTTCAAGCCGTTTCTCTACCACTGGTTCTACTTAAGTGGCATAACTGTGAGTGTGAAATTGACGGTAAGGTGTCGCAAACGTTTCCCTTAACATACTCTGCCACCCCTTTATTTTACAGGTTAATTACATTGTGAGTGACTCAGAGTTCCACATCTTGAATAGCTGGAGACAGGAAGACCAAAGCACTCATGAGGTAATCTGCTGCACATTGAAACTTTAGGACGAAGAATTCAAGCTAACTATAACTGCAATAGTAGTGTCTTCAGCAGCTCCAGTATGCAACAGTCAATGTTATGCAATATTTCCAGTGACCACATTTTTACAAGTCTTGTTCGGAATTAGATTTGCAATATGATTATGTGGTTTTTCTCCCACTCTGACAGCTCATGTCTGCGCTGGCAGCTGTTGGGCCACCCAACCCACGTGAGGATCCAGAGTGTTGCAGCATCCTGCACGGGTTGGTTGCTGCCGTGGAGTCGTTATGCAAGATCACAGAGTTGCAACACGAGAGGCGCACTGCTCTGATGGACACAGCTGAGAGGGTCGCTAATAGGGGTCGTATTATCTGTTTAACCAATGCTAAAAGGTAAACACTCATTACAGGAACCATCATACAGGAGGGTCTAACCAGCGCTTCTTATATTTGTCCAAACCCCTTTTAATATAAAGACTTCTAATATTAAAACACCACAAAGTACAGCCTTAAAATATACCCCAAAAATATCATTTGATCTTTTAATGCCGTAAATAACGACAAATACCCATTCATTTGGAAATCAACAGCATTTAGGGGTCTCTCTGTGCAGCACTTTTCCGAAATGTAAGTCAACCTTTGTGTTGTTGCTGGGGAAACTACCCCGCCACCCCAAAGCAATTAACTTAGAGGAAACACTTCCGTCTGTTTGGTATACATTGTGTAGTTTGACTGGCCAGTGCTGCTTCTTGCAGCTTTTATTGATGCTGTGGGAGGGTTCTTATAAGGCTTAAAACCCCCCCCTCCCCCCCACCAACGTTTCGCCTATAATTGTCCCCAACCAGAACCTGAGCCAATGCCAAAAAGAGCCAAATGTGCAGCGTTGTTATGCAACTTGAGTTAACCTTTCTGTCGTTGCCTGGGGAACTCTTGGTAGTTTATCTCCTTTTAAGAAATAGGGCAGTGCATAATGTGTGTGTGCAGTGAGTGTTAGAGAGTGAGCAGCAGAAAAGTGACGGTGAATGTGAGCGGAGCAGAGGAAAGGATAGCAGTAAGTTATCAATCTGGCAGTAAATGTATAGTACAGGCTGAGGCTAAAGTGAAGGGGTTCGCCACCCCCCCCCCCCCCCCAAAGCAGTCAGTCTTGGGGAAAAGCTAAAGTCTGTTAATGTATGTTTATATGTGTCTCTGTGCAGCTATGTTTTGTCAGTGTTTTTTAACCCTGTGTTCACTTGAAATTCATAAGAATTATACATCCAGTCAAATCATATAATTATACAATATATTGTGCTAATGCAGTGCTCTGTTTTTGATTATCACACAGCGATACTCATGTGCGCATGTTGGAAGACTGCATCCAGGAAACCATTTTAGAACAAAACAAGCTGGCAGCGGGCTCAGACAGGTCAGTATCTGATGATGTGTGAAGATAGATTTATAAATGATTAGCTTTTTAATGCGGTTGATAATTCTCTCATGACATGATATAAACAAAGGTAAATTAAGTTTGTTTTTACATTTGGTATCTGCATGTGTGTGTGTGTGTATTCTGCTTGTGTTTACACTATCGACAGTGGTCCAAGATTAATTAACTTTGTTTCAGGCTGATGGCCATCCAGCAGTGTGAGCTGGTTCTAGTGCACATCTACCCACAGGGTGAGGACACTCTAGTGTCTGATCGTCCAAAGAAAGAGGTGCGTGATAACAAGAAGCTCAGGGCTCAGCTTTCTGAATGCAATGAAAATCATTTGGGTCATTATAAACAAATCGTAAGTGAACCAAAAGGAGGGCTGATTCAGAAGATTACTGTGATGTGAAAATTTGACAACTTTGATCTTTGCTTCTCACTCCACCCATCTTTTGCTGTCTCAGATCTCTCCTCTGCTCACCAGTGAAGTCCACAGTGTTCGGGCAGGGAGGCACCTGGCCACCAAACTAAACATTCTGGTCCAGCAGCACTTTGACTTGGCCTCGACTACTATAACAAACATCCCCATGAAGGTAAGAAGCCTCCATCTTCTCCATCTCACTCTCACTTTAACCCGCATACTTTTAATTTTTTTTTCTTATGCTAGTAAAAAAATTTATCATATGCAGCATGCGTTGCACCACTCTTTCTGGCATTTTACCTGACTGATGGCTTACTTTTTATGGTTTTATTATTTCCCTTTTTCTCTCACAGCCCTGGCACCTTTTGTTTTGTTTGCTCTCTATCTCCATGTGTGAGCCCTTCCTCACCTATAACAACTCACAAAACTTTACAGCCTTCTCTTTTTGTTTATCTCATCTGCATGTTGATATGACTGTGAACCTGCTGCTGGTTTCATGCTGTATTTTCTGTTTTGCTAGCCCACATTAAATGTTTGCGAACAGGTTAGTACTCTTATCACACACACATGCAAGTGAGGAAGGGGCAGATGTAGTGTCTACATTTTCAGCTCAGGCTTACAGTGTCATTCATTTATTTTGATGTAACAGTTGGTCTACAGATTTGATGGTGAGGCTGCAGTAAAGGACAGGCAACTCTGGTCTCTTTTGGACAACCAGGAATGCAGAGATTGGGGTTGGGGATTTTAATTGCATAATTTTTTAGTACATTTTCACATACGAGGAATTTTGTCTTCAATCAAAAAATACAAGGTAAGAGAAAAAAACAAGTTCCTGTACAAAATTAACTGATTAAATATCTGTATTTAATCAATATTTTGTAAAAAAAAAAAAAAAGATCAAAGTGCTCAGGCAAAATCAACTTCTTCACTGTAGATTTGGCTCTAAAGCAGAATATACAGTAAATGGTGCATTCAATTAGATTTATGTCCAAACATCTGTGACCAGCGTGGCCTCTTCTTATATACTGTCAGTGTCTGTCAGGTGTGTACACCTTAAAAGCAGCCCAAACTTTCCAAACTGTCCCCCTCCTTCCCCTTCTTCAGTTCCTACTCACTTCCCCTTTAGTGTCTTGGTGTTGTCCATTGTGCTGTCTTGCTATCTAGTTTTTAAACATTACCATCCCTTAAATGTTTCAACATGATTCCACCCTTAGCTGTTATCATACCACTATTTTTCCAGTTGTAGAAAAAGTTGTGATGAGTTATGATTTCCCAGGCCCCATTTTTTGGGCTCAACTCCAAAATATGTGAAGCTATGTTTTAAGATATGGAATCCATGATTTATGTCAAACAATTATAGGCTCAGTATTGTGAGAATTGAAGGACATTTGCATTAATCAGTAGTCACTAATGTGAATAGATATAAATTTGATTCACTCACAGAGCGAGCATTTTCATTTTAGTTTGTTGCATTATCATTTACCCTTCGGAACATGAAATCAGCAGTGTCGATGTGTGTTTGTGCCCATGTGTGTATGTGATTAAGTGTCTCGAGAGCTCACTTTCATGCTGACCTGTGTTTGTTATTGTCTCTGCGGATGGGCAGGAAGAGCAGCACGCCAACACATCAGCCAATTATGACGTTGAGCTTCTGCATCACAGAGACGCTCACCTGGAGTTCTTTAAAAGTGGTGGGTAATGGGTATACTTTTTTAGAAGAATGAAAATGAGACATCGGTGCAGGATATTCAGTTGAATTAATTTTTTGTATTGATTGATGTCACTGGTTAATAAATTGTTGTGTTTGGGTTGTGTAGGAGACTTGCATATGGCGGGCACCAGCACACGAGAAAATGGGCTCAAAGAGACGGTTACACTCAAATGGTGCACTCCACGAACCAACAGCATAGGTGGGTTCAGTCGACTATGGTATTGCGTCCCAACCTAGGCACTTTTCTTATGGTATTCAATACATTATCTGGTGTCAAGTAAGTAAGATAACCTTGGAAATCATTTTGCTAACACATTTTTAAATGTTTAATATCTTTTTTTAAAAATCTAATTATTTATGCATATATAGTTTCAGGATTCAGTTTTGCTCCAGTAATAATTCAAAATGAGATAAAAGTTTTAAGAGGAGTCATGTTAGATTGTTTTAAGGAGATTATAATAAAACGATATTCAGTATTCATTATTACTAGAGACTACGGATGGAAATAAGCAGCTTTGCTATAATCCAGCATGTTTACAGAGATGTTTAATATCAATGTTCATTAATGTGCACTGTCCCTATCCCAAAATAAAGCATCATCAATTATCAATATCATCCTTTTTGGAAAATAATTCTACAAAACTATGAAGAAAGCATGAGGGATGTTTTGTGTAATATTCGCCTGACTTAGTTGTATGTTTGTGTTCTTTTTTGTGCTTCAGAACTGCATTACTGCACAGGAGCCTATCGCATCTCCCCCACAGACGTTAACAGTCGTCCCTCATCATGTTTGACAAACTTTCTCCTTAACGGTAAGCTTGTGTTGCACCTATTGCAAACCCAATTAACCATTTTTAGCTGTCAGATTGAATGAACCTGTAGAGAGAAGCTTTGTTTTCATTGTGTGTGATATCTTGTTTAGTTAAAATACATCTAGCATATTACAACTGAAGCATTTTCTTTAATAAGTCACTTGTTTTACTTACAAATGCATTTGAGTGACCACCAAATTTTCTTCTTTGATTGGCATATTGATTGACCAGGTCGATCAGTGCTGCTGGAGCAGCCAAGGAAGTCGGGGTCAAAGGTCATCAGCCACATGCTCAGCAGCCATGGAGGCGAGATCTTCCTTCACGTGCTCAACAGCAACCGCTCCACTCTGGAGGACCCGCCCTCTATCAGCGAGGGCTGCGGGGGCCGAGTGACGGACTACCGCATCACTGTACGTTCACATCGCACCAGCTGTGTGGATATATGCACCAAAATGCTTCTGAAAGTAACTTATTTCTTTTGTTTTTTGTTCTCCAGGACTTCGGTGAGTTTATGAGGGAGAATCGGCTGACTCCTGTTTCAGAATCATCCCATGATCCCTCGGGGAAGCTACCATTTGAGAGGGCGAAGGCACAGCTCGAACGGCACACACGTTACTGGCCGATGATCATCTCCCAGACCACCATCTTCAACATGCAGGCCGTAAGCAGCATGCAGATTGTTATTCTGGATTTTTACTCTATAAAAGAAGTTTCCTCTCCTCTCAAAAATTCAGCTTGTTATTTCCTGATGACAATATCTTAATTTAAGATTATCTTCCTACATGTTTTTTATGCAATTTCTTTTACCTCACTTCTTTGCATGTAAAATTTTGTGTCTGTGTTGTCTTCTTGTTTTCGTCCCCTAGGTGGTGCCTTTGGCTAACCTAATCGTCAAAGAGACTCTGACGGAGGAGGATGTTCTGACTTGCCAGAAAACCGTCTACAACCTGGTAGACATGGAGAGGAAGAATGACCCTCTTCCTATCTCCACCGTGGGATCCAGAGGCAAAGGCCCCAAGAGGTATTTATTCAGATTTAAGAGTTGTTGTTGTTGTGTTTTTTTTTAATTGCTTGTAAGCTTTTCTAATGTTTCTGCTTTGTTGTTCTCACCAGAGATGAACAGTACCGTATAATGTGGAATGAGCTGGAAACATTAGTGAAAACTCACGCTGGAGCTACAGACAGACACCAGCGGGTTCTGGACTGCATCATTGCCTGCCGCAGCAAACCTCCTGAGGAAGAGGAAAGGAAGAAGAGAGGGAGGAAGAGGGAGGAGAGGGAAGACAGGACAGAGAAAAATGGCAACAAAGACACAGATGACAAAAGCTGGCAAGATTCAGAGAGGTCAGTACAGTCTGGATGTCTGTAGTATTTATTTGGTTGTATACAACACAAAGAAAGATTTGTCTTGGCTGAATTTACTTGCAAAAAAAATCTGCTTTTGATGTAGGACAAAAACAACAGCAACTTTTGTGTTCTCTTGAACTACACTGTCTTGTTTTTAACCTGAAGGCTAAAGGGTATGCTGGATAAAGAAGATCAGGAGGCGGAGGTGATCAAGGATTCCCCGGACTCCCCAGAGCCCCTCAACAAGAAGCCCCGTCTCGCCACTGAGGAGGTTCAGCCTCCAGAGAGAGCAAAAGGTACAGATCCTCATCCTACTTCTCTGCTCAGCTCTGGACTGACTGTTTTCAGTCATACTGGCCAGTGATAACACTTCCACTTTAGGCTCTTTTCACTTTCTTTAACAGCAGACAACACAAATATGTGTCTCTGTGGATTTATCATGATTTTAAAGAATCTAAGAGTACTGATGGTATCTGGATATGAGCCCATACCAGTTGATGACTTCAGTCAGGCCCTACTACACCTGTTATGCACATTTTCATACTTTTCCTTATCTCACCTTCTCTTGTAGGTCCGGTCTCGCTCCTGTCCCTTTGGACCAATCGGATCACAACAGCCAACTCCAGAAAACACCAAGAGTTTGTTGGAAGAGTGAGCTCTGTCAACAACAAGTTTGAGTTGTATCAGCACCTCAAAGATGAGAACGGGTGTGTTATTTAAAGTAATAATTAGCTTTGTAGAGGAAAATCCTTGTGGAAAAAAGTGAAATATGAATCATATGTCACTTTATGGACATTCCTCTTGCATCAAATGTGTCCAAACTGCATCTCAGTGTTCTAAGCTTTTAAGTGTGTTTACATTTCAAACAGAATCACAGTTGAGCATAATTTCTTATGCTTCTTATCTGACAATTCCTCTGTTTACAGGATGGATGTTCATGAAAACGGCAAGGCCTCTAGATGATGTTTCCACAGATGCATTGCTTCACTTTTTCCAAGGAGGAGGTTGTGGATCACAGTGTCTTCCAGACACCAAAATAAAAAAGACACTGAACTCAAGGAATTTATAAATTTTTTTACCCATGATTTTGTAGCTATGCTGTTCACATATTGTGTAACACAATAAAAGCTGTCAATAGGAACTCATTAATCTTATTGAATGTGGAAGTGGATTTTTATATTTTTGTGTCTATATTCTTCAATCAGTATGAGTGTTTTAATTTTGATGGTGCTTGAAAACATTTTGGGAATTAATGAAAAGCACTGAATGCTAAAGGGATTGGTGCACATGCGTTACACATATTCCACATTTGAAATGACTCATTTCAACACCAATTACTTCTGTGGGATATTGAGGTGTTTTTGCACCATACAGGTCATTCTGTTTCGACACAGGTTAAATCCAGTTTTTTTTGTTAGACACTTGAAAAGTATCCCATGGAGGTTGAGGCTATAGTACCTTATCAAGAGTTTTACTTTGTTCCTCGCAGGCTGTAGTAAGTGTCCCTTCATCACTTTGTGAAAGGTTAATCCACAGTCTAAGTAGTGGTGGGGGCACTTCAGGTTGGAAAATTGGAAGCAGTCTTGGTCCAATGGCTCTCAGATCCTTGCTTTGAAATGAGAGTAACCTGCTTGCAGGCCAAATGGCAACTGTCCTTGATCTTCCTCTGTAGAAATAATGAAACTGTGGCAACAAGGAAGACAATCAGTATGAAGAGGCAGACAACAAAGATAGCCCTTAACATGCCGGCCATACATTGATATGAGTTTATTTGACGTACTATGGCAGCCGTAGCTGCAGGTGCAGTGACACAGGTGTTGGATGTGGCAATGAAAGAAGTGTTGGTGCCTGGATTCAGCGTAGTGTAGATTGCAGGGGTAAATCCACCATATGTCGAAGTAGGAGCAGTGGGAAGACAGTCTTGTCTGTAGCTCACACATCCAATCTTAGTGATGGGGAATTCTGGAAGCATTGCTTCTCTAAATGCAGGGTTGACCCTTCCATCCACAGAGCTCATTGCCAACCACATTCTTTGTATTTTTTCAACTTCACACTGTGTTATCCTATCATGGCCCATCTCTAACAAGCTGTAATTATACCAGGACACCACGAAGGACCCAGGCACCATGGAAATGACAGAAAGGTGGCTGCTAGAGCTGTTAAAGTAGCGGGATAGTTTTCTCAGTAAGAATTCTATCCTGTGGCGCTAACAGAGAATGGAGTGGAGGCTGTGTTGAGCTGACAGGGTTGGACAGGGCTGCGATGCAGATTCACGGTCAGAGGCAGCCAGGTGCTCAGGCCCTGGTTGTCTTGGGCAGCCAGTAGGAGATGCTGAGGAGCAAACTGCAAGTTCACCTCTAGGGGAACACCATGAAGCTTCAGACCATCCATTGCCAACCAGGAACCAATGTTGACTGGAGGCCTGTCAGCCAACCTCAACTCCAGGGAAAGAGCATCGACCTCACCATCTTCTGGGTCTAGAAAGGTTTTTGGAGGGATTGAGCACTGGAAGGGGAAGCCAACAGTGGCATCAACGCTGGAAAACAAGGTGAGATTCATAAAGTCTGAAAGTCTGAGAAATAAAAATGAGAAGGTATTAAATATAAAATACTGGTGGACAACATTTTTGCATATATTCGTGCAGTTATGAAAGAAAATACTGTAGATTGTCTCCAAAGTACCTGAAATGTGTGTTTTTTCTCTCAGATTCATTTTTGAACCTGCTGCTGCCTTTAGGAGATGTCTGGCAGATAAACAGGGAATTCTCTAAACTGAAAGTATTTCTATTGAGGGTTTATGTGCTCTGTGCTACTGATGTGTATGATATTACAGAGAAGCTGTAATATCTGCTACAGGGCGATGATTGTCCGAAATTTCCACTTGTTGACTTTTATCTGTCATGTGGTTTATTTCTGAGGGGAGGCTGGTTGGGTGCAATGAGAGATATTCAATCAAAGTCTGACTTCAAAAGAATTATCCACTTGAGTCAAACAAAAAATGGGATGAAAAAGCAGTCCGGGTACTTCTTATCTTGCAAATAACTTGTCAAATAGACTGTGTTCTTGGGGTAGGTAGGCCTACTGCTGAGTGGTGGAGGGTCACGAACACTGACATACACAGGATCAATTGCCACAGTCTTGTCACTAAATTGAAATGAAGGGTATGAAGGAATGGAGGATGTAGTGTATGCTTCCTGAGCAGTAGAGGGAGCAGTTGGATTAAAATTGTCCTCACTCACTGGTCCAGTGCTTTTACATTTTGAAAGTGGAGCTGAATCAGTCGCACTTGCTGACTTTTTGTTTTGGTAACTGATGAATCTTTATTAATGGAATATATCAAAGAGTCACCAATTGTTTGCTGTGTCTCCTTAAGCAGTAATGACTGAAGGAGTGTTTGAAGCACTGATGGAATGAATTGTATTTTTTCATGAGTTGACTTGTCTTTGGACAATGCTAGACTTTGTGATGTTTTTATTTCAAAGGAATTATCTTTATACCATGTTAATATGTCTGAACTAATTTGGAGGCTTTCAGTTAATGGAAGGCTCATTTGCAGAGGCACACGGGTATATTTGTAATAAGGAAACCAATGAAATGGCTGAATGTAATGTTTGTGTTAGCTCATTTTCATAAAAATCTAATTTTACACCTGATTTTGACTGCAAGTCTGTTAAACTTTGACTTACAAGCTGCAAAGAGGAGGCGCCAATATCAGGAAGCAAAGGTTTGGAGAACACCTGCAACAGTGGCATCAGACATGATGATCCTTTAGTCTTCACTAAATACTGGATCTGTGATATTTGGTGTCTCAAGTTGTCCACTTAAGAGGCCAAGCTTGTTAGATAAAGGTGGCGTAAAGGTTGTCATTGAGAGATCCTGACTGTCCAACAGAGATGTTGAGAGTGAAGACTCTAGTTCAACCTTTACAGACAATGTCAGCTGACCCGGTAATGAGGTTCGTGACTCATCTTGAATTGTTTCATTAAGCTGAGACATCACATCCTGATTCATCACAGATGGATCTTTGGACAGATGTTGGATTGTATCAGAGTGCTGAGATGATAATTGCTCATTCATTAAATATGAGGTTGGTGACACATCTGAAGACAGCTGAGTGGTTGGTAATTTGTCTGATGATGGTGATGAATCTATTGTCTTTAATCTAGAGTTCAGAAAGGCATCATTATAATGGTCTGTTGGAGTTAGATGGTAAACAGATGGGAGGTTATGTAGTCTTGGTTTGGCAGTGTTGTGGTTTTGTTTATAGATGATGTTACATAAGAAAAACAAATGCAATAAATTACCACAATGGAGAAATATGACTTTAATAAATATAATAAATAATCAAATATGGGATTGTTGTAGGATGCACATAAACTGTCCATTATCCCATCCCAAGTATTGTATTACATCGCCAAATTGAAAGCTGCTACACTCATTCATTTTATATTGATGATGGATCAAATGACTATGAGTAATGTGCAAAAAAATCTGTACACACCTTTCCCAGCATCAAAGGGCAGGGCACAAAATCAGCAACTAGCTGGTGAACATACTGCAGTATTTACCATCTGAAAAGATCCTCAGTTGAACTCCTAAAACAGCACCATTCCTACACTGAAGTTCAAAGGGAGTTTGCTTTAATGCTACACTTGCATGGCCCCAAAGCCTACAGCTAATACAATGGTACAACAATAATAGAGGGTAGATACAGTGCACATACCCCTTCCTAATCCTCACATGCTTCAAAGGTAAAAAATATTAATGTATTCTACAGAAGTACTGTTTGTAATAGTTGCATTATTGGTACTCCTACAATTCTACACACACTGTGAACGTACAGTACTTTACCATCAGCATTTACAAATCCCATCTCAAGTCTTTACAAGTAGGATGTTTACAAATTATGTGTTTGTTTTTTTTTTACACAGGTGGTTGCAATTTGTGGAAAGCAAGATTGTTGCTTGAGGTTTCTTCCTGTTAAACAGGAATTTTCCTTGCCACTGTTGCTAGGTGCTTGCTCACGGGTTAATGTCGGGTAAATTAAAGAGTACAGTACATACCTGGAGTTGTTTATTTGAGATCTGCCATTTGTCTCTTCTAGCACTGACTACTCTGCACACTGCACTGCTACTTTTTAATTTTTTCAACTTAGACCCTGTTAGTTTCATATTGTTTATTTTGGCAAAATGTCAGTGTTGGAAAAGCTATTGAATATATATTCAGATAAAACAAATATCATCTCAACAAGCACAGGATTACCTCATGGAACTTTTCATGTTTTCAGCAATATAAATTCTTATTTTCAGATATCATTGCTGTCAAGTCTGTTCTGTTAGATGCCACTAAATTGTACACACTTGATTCATAATGCTATGATACATAATAACGCTTCATGTGATCCCCAACATAACCTACAACTCTAATACAGTAATTTGTTTTCCAAGTCATCTATGGTTCTCATATTTCCATTACTACATTAGCCCATATGTTCTTCCATTCATTCATCGATTCGGCTCCATTCAGTTGTGAACTCCCTTTCAGACAAGGTCAAGTCATTACAATATATGACTTGAATGACTAAGCACCCAGAACAATTCTATATTGTCATATAGAAGTCAAAAGCAGCAGACGTACCCTGTGACTTCAGTGTGCACTGACTCGCTGACTCAGTGTGACTGGATCTGTAAGATCAGTCCAGAGGGGAGATTCCTCTCGATGAGGTCGGGAGGTCAGACGAGTGGCGAACGATTCTTTGTCGACAGCCTCATGTATCAGCATGGAAGTGACACAGTTAGAGGCTAAGGTCAGTGGTAATGGGGGGTAAATACTGTGTGGCCTCAGTGATGTTGAGAGTGTGGTGGCAGACAAAGGTTCCGCAATTAACATGGTATCAACAAAATGCCTGAATGTTATAGGCAAAAAGAATGAAGGATCTTCAAGTTTTCTTGTGCTGAGCAAAGGTAATTCAGATAAATTGAAAACCTGTTGGACATGTGAAAACTTGCCCAAATATCAGTTTTCAGTATTCAGTAAACAATTGTTGCAACAGGAGAGTTAGCCGCCTGCTGTATGGGTCCAAAATTGTGTTTGATAGAGAAATGGGAGGTTGTAGGAGCCTGTATTCTTTTACCTTTTTCTAAAATAGCAATTAGCATCTCAAGATTTATGTCAGAATGATGCATTTGCATCTTTAAAGCATGCCCTTTGGAAGTAAGCAAGATAACCTTCCGGGGTGAACCCGAGAAAGTCCTGATGCTTGTCAGACAACTGCCATAAAATGTCTTTGCTGAGAGTATTTTCAGGTGAATACTGTGTGTGTTGGTTCCAGCTTTACCTCTACATGGTTCATATTCACAGAGGGGGTTGACAGCTTTGGTTCCAGCTCAGTCAAAGAGAGTATGTGTGTGAAGGATCAAGAGTCACAGTCTTTTGCATCTGAGTTGGAGGTAGAACAGTCGTATTAGGAGTAGGTGTAAATGTTGACCTTTGCAGCTGCCACCTTGCCAAGATTCTTGCTTTCATACTGTGTTCCAGTACCCTACCCAAATCAGACATTCCTCTCCTTGACAACCAACAGGCCACATAAGCTCATCAACATCCCCAGTGGCTTTTTGTTGCACAGTAAGCCCGCCTTCCCTACAAACCCAGAATCTTTCTTGTTGTAGTGTGAATGATTTTCTTCTTGAAAATAGATAGACAAAGCAGAGTGACTGGTGGACGTAGTTGGACATGTTGGTGACCAAATACATACACTGGCTTGCATCAAGAGTCTCAGGGTTCAGCTGAAGAAGTAGGTGTGCCTAGATTCTCACCTGCTAGTTCACTGAAACTGGACTATGAGTTACATATATCAACATTATTTTAGTCTTCTGTTAGAGAGCATTAACAGAGTACATCAGAAGCCTCCTATTACCTGAAACAATGTTGATCTTATTTCTAACACCATTAATGCTTGCATGCTTTTAAATGCATACTGTATTTTACCTACACATGCATAGATTTGAGCACACCTCCCATCTGTATATGAACAAGGAGCCATGGAAACATACCATCTTGGATGTATCAATGTAAAAATGTGTTCAAAATGAAACTGATGGTAATATTAACCCAAGATTTTCCTTTCTCCATGCACCTTGGAAGTAGGTGGAGTTATCAACCAAAATCCTGGCAAGACATGCAACACCATACAATAAAACTTGCTCTCTCAGACAATTATCTTAATCAAATGACAATCATCAATTACAATCAAGCTTAACCAGTCTTTTCTACAAGGACAACCCATTCAACAATTATCTGGAAATGCATTTGTGCTGTACTTGCTGGATCACATTCTGGTTACTAATTATTAGACCTATGACTTCCTGCTCTACAGTAAAACAGTGATATCCATTAAAAATAAATATATTTTAAAACTACTACTTGTTCCTCTCATATAGCAACCCTCTTGTACCTTTCATCTCTCAGGATTTCCTGCCCTCTTACCTTGCTGGGTCCTTGTCAGCCACTGTTCCGTTTCATTACTGGTAGCAAACATCTTAAGGCGTTATATCCCACAATCTTCAGCGAGAGCCAAGCCAGTAAGACTGCTAGTCTAGCCCGGAATAGCTGGGAGGAGAAGTAAAGCTAAAATTAGTGGTTTGAATTAAAAAATATATCTTTTGTGTGTGTGTGTGTGTGTGTGTGTGTGTGTGTGTGTGTGTGTGTGTGTGTGTGTGTGTGTGTGTGTGTGAGAGTGTTTGTGTGTGTGTGTGTGTGTGTGTGTGTGTGAGTGTTTGTGTGTGTGTGTGTGTGTGTGTGTGTATGAGAACTATGTATGCATGTTTGTACATAGTCAAGTTGGAGCTTTAGTGACTGAGAAGACCACCTTTTAGACCACACTTCCTCTAAATTTTTTTTAGCAGCAGAGTTACTAAAGCAGAGAGGAAATTATACCCCACCAAGGCAGAGGAAGATAAAAACATTGCCCTGCACTGGAAGGATGACGATATCTCTTACTGTGCTTAAATACAGCTATTATGGCTGTAGACACTTATTCTCGTTATAAACTAATTGTAGATACAAATCTAGCAGTGACACACCTCATTTTTTGTGAGTGTGTCAAACCTATTAATTCAAATGTGCCATATAGTGACGTCAACATATTGAGTCAAGAACAAGGCGTGGAGTTTTTTTCCTCTTTGGGTGCCCATCTTTCCATGAGGAAGGATTATGGAAAGCATTGTGGTGACTTTAATTACATAGAACAGAAAATCCAGGTATTACAAAACAATTGAAAATGTGCTGCCTTACTTTTAAACTCTTGCTATTTTTTTCATGGTAGATATGTTTGCCCAAAAGATTTGTGTTTATGACCTTTAAGAAATCCTCAGCTCACCTGATTGCAGGGAGGGGGACATTAAAAAAGAAAGGGCATCCAGCCTCTGACGTGAAATCAGTCAACCCGCCAACTGCTGTTCTCATAGAACTATGTTGAATTAAACTTTGATTGTGGATCACATACCCCACTAACAACAGTAGTTTGAGGTAGAAGGTCAGGGTTTTACTTGGCAGAGTGCCGTTTTGGTTAAGTGGAGCAGGATGAATGACAGAATTTAAGGTTATGCTCAATCTCACTATAACACCATCTTTATTCTCTTCCATTGTTTGTATTTTCCTATTTTGGAAGGTAATTAAATCCTAAACAAAGCAAGGCTGTGTCTCTGAAGCAAAATGTTTCCAGAATGTCGCTTTGGCATTGGTATTGGTTGATATTATGAAAAGTTTTCCATTCAACTACTATTCTGGCCAAGAATGATTTCCACTGAATCCACTTGACTTTGCCCGTAGCCAGGAAAATCCGAGAAGAATTTGCCCATCTGTATTGTAAATCATCATCTGTGCCAACCACATCAATCTGGTAGTAGTGAACATTTTTTTGCAAGCTGAAAGAATCCATTGGGTTTCCTTTTGTCCACTTCTTCTTCATCTAATTTCGGTGGTCCTTTCTATGTCTTTTCTTACCATTTCACTGTATTGAAAAATCAGTCAATGCTGCTCAGAACCGAGAGCACTCAGTCCTCCCATAATGTTTCTGTTGGCCTGTTAATCATCAGTGAGGTTATAAAAGGCCTAAATGTCCACAGTAGCAAGTCAGTGATGTTTCAAACAAAGTACAATGAATCGCCACCAACAAAGAGTGTATCTTTACAACTGGGTAACACCTGATCCTCATTGCAATCATTAGCAGAGCTCGTCTTCTGATGATATGTTGCTGGAGGTCCAATTACAAGGCAGTAGTGGTTACTAGGATACCAGAAATGCTACCAGAGACTATCAATGACTTTTGCAACTGGAAGTCACAGATGGTTGATCACCCTTCAGTCTCTTGGTACATCAGATCAGAGAAGCAGAGGATAGGACATTTCAATGAAAATTCTTACATGTTTTGTTTAACCTCATGAGTACATGTGTATTAGTGATGCCTTTGTGCACTTCAAAGCTTCTGAAAACATGGCTTCAAATCGTCAGTATTTCTTTATATAATTAAATATTCATGACTAAATAATCTACAATCAAAACACTTAAAGTCTACAGTCATGCTTCTGGCTCTGTGAGGCAGCACTTATGCAAAATGTGCTGATGTACTAATATTAATGAGGTATGTTTATCATCTTAGTTTAGTGCAGGGGTTATCAAAGTCTGAGAATGTGGGCCAACCCTCAGATAATGGTGAGAAAAGGGTTCCTCCTTAGTTTACCTGCTGAGATTCGCTCAATTCTTGGATCATGATAATGTTATTTGATCCCATAGACACTCAATAATTGAGCCAAGATAGCCTGTTAATGTCGTTTGACATATAAAAAGTCTGTCCTAAGATATTTATTAGTTTCTGAGGAAAGCAGAAAAAACAGTAAAGTTACCCCATAATTATGGTTTCTCTAAACTATGTCTTTAACCAAATCACACACATTAAGGCTATTCTACATGATCTTATTTTGATAACTAATGTAATAACTAACGCCATATCTTCTCACTCCCATTTGATGTGACTCCCCCTGGAACTGTCTGGAACCCCCCGCCCCTCCCGGTGGAGCTAGACGAAAGATCAGAGGATCACCAGTCATTAGGATTAATCCTCTGAACAATAGGGATATCTGTACCAAATTCCATGGCAATTCATGTATATCCCCAATAGTTGTTGAGATATTGCAGTCTGGACCAAAGCAGTACCATGTAACCTTCTCTTTTTCTGTTACATGCATGTCAGTACATTCAATTGTATGCATTATTTTCTAATTATTATTTAATATTTCTCTCATAAACATATTAAATGCTCTGAGTATGTGAAAGCAGCACACTTACGAGTCCCCTATTAAACATATGCAGTATTTAAACATTTAATAAACGGTTTATAACACACTTTAATGCAGTTGTTAGAGGTTTATACTCCTCCTGTATAAACAGATAATGAATGACAAAGTAAAACTATATATAACTTATGACTGATGACAAGTACTGTACACACACTTACACATGTCCTTACTAAAGCCTAAAACTACATTCTAGTGTGTTATATTTGTTTACCTCATATAAATGATGAAAAGGGGTACTAAAGACAAACCACCTTACAAATATCCACAATGTGTGCACAGATGACACTATACTTTGAGTCACACTTACTCATGAGGAAATCATGTGTATTATTGAAGTGTTGACTGCATGAAGAACCTGTTTTGTTTTTTAGGTGTTGCTTTAGGGCATATGATGAATCTGGGAACCTCTGTTGACTATGTGATGTGGTGCATATAAGTCATACTAAAGAACAGTAGTTTTTCCTCCTTCTCTGTTTTGGGTTTCCACCAATTCCATGGCCTTTTAGCCCCTAAATGCTGCACTCAATCCACTGGCTAGTTGCTAGCTTTGTGTGTCTGCCGTTTGAGTCTCAGCAGATTAGGGTTACCAGAGATTTTTCACCAAAACCTATTGGCTGAAAACAATGCTGATAGTAGTAGAGAAGCAGATTTAATGTATTTTGTGTTTAGGGCTGTAAAAAAAGCTCCCACTCACAGTCTCGCTCACTGCTATATTTGTATTAAAACGCAATGTTTTAGTCTGTCAGTCCATCCGACCTTCAGATAAACTCAATTCAGATAGACTCAATGATTCAATAAACATAAAGCAATGAGTTATACAGGTTACACTAACCCTAACCCTCCTATGCACCTGCCCCTACCCAGGTGTGTGGAGATTTCTTTCATGAGTAATTAGGGCTGTAAAACCACTACAATTAGCTGAAAGACACTACAAAGCTCAGAATTAATACAAAAATATTGATATAAAATATTGTTATTATAGAAAGAATATAGCCACTCAAAGTAAATACATCTTGCACAACATGGCCTCACTCAGGTGATTTCAATGCTTTTGTATATCTGGTAAAATCTGGTCATTTATTGGTTAACCTACAGTGATTATAATTCGTGATGGGCTATAGTCCCATCTAGCTCAGTCTTTGTGCCATTTCTGGTTGGGTGTGGTTACAAGCACATTCAGCTATCAGTTACTTGTTATGCAAAAAGGGTTACAACCACACACTGTTTCTCCCGCAGAGGGTCGAAGGGTGCCTTTCTTCAAATATTGGACAGATACCAACGAAAACTTGAACATTTTCCAAAGGCAATAAAGGTAACTAACAATGCATACATTTACCAATCATTATGAGAGCGAAAACTGTGCCAGTCTAATTTTCTTTCATCTCAACAAAGTTGTAGAAATGGACAGATTTAGTTGCAGTGTGAATTCAGACATTCATTTTATTGCCACTCAGCACAACATCAGAGATGCAAAGCAGAACGAAATTACAAACATGGTTCTGTTTAAAAACACAGATAAAAAAGATATGTATAAAATATGTATAAATATATGTATTAAAACTGAATAAAATAATTGCTGGACATAGCACAGGTATGAAGTGTGAGGAATGTAAACATGCACTTAAATAAATCATATTGTACATAACAGCTACCTGTTTATGGATGAGAGAACAAGACAAAGCACAGTCAGTGTGTTATTTTGTTTAGCAGTCTGATAACAGCTGGGTAGAAGCTTTTACTGATCCTGACAGCCTGAAGGCAAGAGGGAGAACAGTATGTGACAGGGGTGAGTGGAGTCTCTCAGGATGATGGTTGTTGTAGCCAGCAGGCGTTTTTGGGCCAGACCCTCTATGTCAGTGTGACCCCAATAGTTTTCTCTGCTGACCTCACCACTCTCCTCAGGGCCTTTATGGATGAGGTGTTAAGAGTTTTCATACCAGACAGAGATATGCTGCTGGTCAAAATGCTCTCTATGGTGTAGAAGGTGGTGAGGATGGATGGATGGATTGAGTTGAGCCTTTTTAAGACGCTGCAGGAAATGTAGATGCTGGTGAGCCTTTTTCATCAGAGAGGAAGAGTGCAGCAGGGACTAGGACAGGTTGTAAGCCACATGAACCCCCAGAAACTTAGTGTTCTGTACAGTCTCCACAGTAGTTCCTTTGATAAAGATCAGGGTATGCATGGGTTTTTTCCTCCTGAGATCAATCACCATCTCCTTAGTTTTTTTGACATTTAGTACAAGGCTGTTGTTCCTGCACCATGTCTGCAAAAAGCTTCACTTCCTCTCTGTAAGCACTCTCCTGGTTGTTCTTGATCAGGCTCACCACTGTCTTGTCATCTGCGTACTTTATGATGTGATCTGTACTCCACCATGAGTACAGTTGTGTGTGATCACTCATCAGGGTGAACAACAGAAGGCTCAAGACACTTCCCTTTGCTTGTGAATTTCCACAGCTTGGATTCATTGTGAGATTAATCAATTATATTCACAAAAAAAACTTTATAAATATTAACTGGCTAAATCTCCAAACATCCCATAACTGCCATTAGTTGTCATAACTTTTGGGAATTATGTCACTTGTCAGAATCAAGGCCTGTCGCGAGTTGTTATGCAAGCTCTATTTAAACCACTGCGGCGAAGTGCGACCAAAAAAAAAAAAGTTTGGAATAGTTGAACTTTTTGCGGCTGAACAAAGTTGTCTGACGTGTTTCAAATCATTTCTTCACGGCATCAACAGAAAGAAGATCAACTTATTGTGACTGTTTGTGCAGACGCATACTGTACGACATTGCGTTGATAGTGATGCGGACAGAGATCATCAGTCTGCTTAGTGTGGCTGCTGAGTTTGAACGGTTCTAGTTAAATGTGCGTCCTTATTTGGATATTGTTTTCTGCTTAGTTCAAACCCACCTCACACACAACTGATGGGCTGTTTATTTCGGGCACATAGGTGATCATGATCACACCGCTCTGTAATACACCCCCAGACAGGCATAGCAGCGCCTTTTCCTCCTCAAATAAACCAGATCATCAGCAAGAGCTATGTCTCTCTCTCTCTCTCTCTCTCTCTCTCTCTCCATGGCGCACATAATCTCTTATCAAAGGTGAAGATTTCCTTTCATGGTGAGATGATGAGATGATATATCTTGGGCTTCCTATCTCACTTCAGAGAACATCAATATATGTTAGCAATGTTTTTTGGTTCACATCGGTAGTTTATTACTGCAGCACACAGAATGACAGAAATCAAAAGTAACGCCCCCCCTCCCCCCTTCGCCGCATAAAAGAGCTATTTTTGTGCTGTTCCGCATTTCGTCGCTCTTCCGTGTATTCGCGGGGTTAATGAGTGTCCATCAGATGGGTCGTCTCCCTCCCCACCACTGTATGGCACTACGCCAGCATCACAGGCACCTTAATTGTGGGGCGGCACTGTGCGCCCTATATATTTAAGCGTGTGGGCACCCTTTATCCCTCTCCTTCCTCCTTCAAGCGACATCCGCTATTGTGACTGCAGTCCGACGTGGCGGAGGTTTTGTTTGGCGTAGCTAAATTATAGCATCTCTACGTCCTATCCTCTCACATGTAAGGTAGGTGCGCTTCCCATCTTCCCTGCGTCCGTGTGCCGTTTAGTGGTTACAACTGTCTCGCTCCTTTGTAGCGCTCCCCGGTGTGGCAGCAGGTTCGAGGGGGTGAAACGCTCCGCTTTGAGCTCCTGGGGGAGGCAGCATTGTCTGTGAGGTAGGCAGCTAACGTTAGTCTGCGTATGCCATCCGGCAATCAGAGTTTTTCCGTTAACTATAACGCTGTTTCTCTTTTCTGCCTGTGTAGTGACTGAGTGACGGGCTTTGCGGCCCGGGCCCTCCTGCGTCTGAGGCTTCTCCTCTGTTCTCTGGTATGTATGACTTTATTTTTCAATTGGATCAGACTTAAGTGCGAGTCTTAATTAATAACGTTTATATTTTTCTTTAGGCTGCACTCCAGTTGTGTGGCCCGTCATTGGCGGCCCCTCCTGAATGAAACTGCTGTGTTTGGCTCCTCCTCCTCCTCCTCTTCATTCTCTCCAGTTTATTTCCACCGCTGCTTCACGCGTCCTCACCTGCGGTCTGGCTCGCCCGATCGTTTTTATATATATTCGAGCGGACATCCATTTTTTTTTTAATTCTTTTTTTTTTATTATTATTGTGGAGTGGATTCTTTCATTTCTTTCTTTAGTTGATTTATTCTCTACATCAGTGTATCTGATCTATCGGTTTCAATTATTTTCAAGACCTGCATTTGAGTTATTTTTGGTAATTGAATATTTTTTGTTGAATTTGTAGGATTTGTTATTTTACTACTCTATCAATTTGTTTTTGTGGCAAGTGTGTGTGTGTGTGTGTGTGTGTGTGTGTGTGTGTGTGTGTGTGTGTTTAAAGGCAGTTGACTAGTAAGATTTGAACAATATTTATTGTGTTGCAATGGGGCCTGTTTAATTATTTCTTTCTTTTTTGCTGGACAGGTGCTGATGACCTAGCAAGCAGCAGTCTTATTCCCTGGTGGTGTCCTTTTACAATCCCCTTTTCGTTGGTGTGCAGTGTCACAGGTGGTGGGTTAGTTTCGGATCCTCCCTCCTTTTGTCCCCTGCCGCCTTGGTAAGCCCCAGCCCTGTCCCTGGTTTCTCCTGCATCTTCGTTTGTTATTTTGGGCCCTTGTAACATTGTGCAGGAGTTGTGACTGCTCTGGATTTTCTTATACAGTGTCTGCTACGAATCTGAATTATTTTTTTTAAATATTGTTTAAATAAACACACTTTTGATGGTACACGTGCTCCTGTGTGCCCATTTCTTCCTTATTTATAATTTCCTGGGGGTGAAATTCCTCCAGATGGCATTGACAACAACCCCTCTAATTATCTCATACCTGCTCCAGCCACACACACTTATACATACCATCAGGAAAAAGGTTTAGGAAGACAAATGTACAGCTATCTAACATGCAGGAGGACTACATTAAGAGCAGAATGAACTTGGATAGGGTTAGATTGTTGACAGTGTTTCAGCTCATTTATAATACATTTCTATAGTTCTTACTGATGGGAAGTCTTAGGCATGTATCCTGTTTGAAACTTGAGTTGTTAGTCATTTGGGTTGTGTTTTTTTTATTTATTTTTAACCCATGAGAGCTGTTAAAGTCAAAGATGTGAAGGTGTTTGTCTAGGAAAGGATGTCCCTCATGTACATGGACATGTCCTGCAGGGTTGTTACCAGAACATCTATTGAGTTTTTCAGCATAGCTTCTTTTTGTCAGTGTCAGGTTTTGCAGGAATATATCTCTACTTCTGTATGCCTCCTTGGTGAGACAGAGCTTGCTGAGTTTAGTTGTGAAACTACTGTTGTGTGTGTGTGTGTGTGTGTGTGTGTGTGATGTGAGTCTTGATAGTGTTCTGACCTGGCTCAGTCACCATAACAAATGAGAGATGAGACACAGCACCACTAAAGTTTAACAAAAAAATAAACACATGCAAAATTTGATGTAAGGTGTCACATTGCCAGTGAGTTCTCCACATCCAATGGAAAACTCCAAATAAAATCAAGGAAGATGCTCATTAATTATAAAAATTCAAATTTTACAAAGTGTCCCTGAGACAAGGTCCTCAGCTACAGAGAAGCCAGCTGGTTCTGGGACTCACTTGTTTGTCAATTCCTAGACAGAAACCGAATAACAACCTGCCAGCTGTACCAAGACAGAGATACAGATTACAACCAAACAAGACTAGAAAAGGACATCCAGTGGAATGCATCCATACACATGCATGTGTGTTGAATTTAATTTATCTAGGGCTACAGCTCCAAAAACACTAGACTAGTTTCAGAGTATACTAGTTTATCCATCTCTACAGTTTTGACTAGAGGCTCTGCAGATCTTAGTTTCTGCCTGTTGATTCAAGAGAAGATGAACCAGAAGGGGGTCAGAGAGAGGTGCAGCAGTGGTGCAATGTGTTTTTATACCTGACGGGACACTCCATGTGCTGTCTGTATTTTGGCAGTCCATGACTGAGGTTTGTTCATGTTTAGATTTCATTCTTGGAACCGTCAGCTGGGTTGGTTCATACAGCAACAGAAGATCAGATGTAATTTCACACTATCACAGCAGCAGTTTTATAAAGAGACTTGTGTTTTTCACTTTTATATGTATAGAAGGTGTTTGGTTATAAATGCCTGCAATGATGGTTCATTCAAAGAAAATACACACACACAAAGAATCAGGCACAAACCTGAGAAAACAAGAGTGAAGGAAATATGCCATTTAATAGTCTAAGTGTTAGAACTTGTACACTTTAGTTCAAGTTATAAAAATACAATGAGTTCACTGAATCAGATGATTGTATTTGCTGTAACAAGCAGATGTGAGCTATGGCAAAATATGTGGAAGAACTGGGCTGAGTAGGTATACATTTGAAGAAAACAAAACTAGGATTGTATGTTACAGGTTCAATCAAATCCAATCTTGGTTTGAACAGTTAAAGTCGAGGACACTCAGCACAGTTGGTGTCTTCATTATCCTCAAGGCTACCAGAGCAAACTGAGTCAGCCAGTAAAGATAAGGGTGTGACATGGGGAGGTTGAGGAAGGTCAGGAGGAGTGGAATGAGCCAGCAGGCAAGATTTTGGAGTGAGAGAGGCACAAGATTGGCTATAACAGACTGAGGAAACAAAAATCTGAGTGAGTTTGAAGTATTTTTCTCTGAGAAACTTCAAGGGGAGGAAAGGGGAAGGGGAATTTAGGATATCAGTCATACCCAAATTTTAATGACAACTTTGAAAGCCTTGAGAGATTTTGCTTATTGAAAAAGTAGCAGAGCAAATTAATTCTCACCACCACCCAGATTCTTGAACTCCTGCCTGATTAGTTCTGCCTTTGCATGTCTGCCATTGTAGTATTAAGGCTTTGTGAGCATGACTACATGCAGAGAGATGCAATAGTTGTGGTATTTGTATATATATATGTGTGGTATTTGTGTGTATATATATATAAAATATGATTTTATTACTAGATTATATACATATATGTGATGTTTCTGTATCCTTCTTACCCACAGAAAGTGAAGATGGCAGTCAATTGGCTAGGGATGCTGTCCATTGCAGTGTTTTATGCAATCGTGCTGGGCATTGGTATTTGGGCATCGAGGAAGGCAAAACAAGAAGAGAAGAAATGTACTGGGAACCTCAGTGAGGTTGTGATGGTTGGAGGGCGGAACCTAAAACTATGGGTCAGCATCCTTACTATGACAGGTAAAATAATCATGTTTAACATAATTACACTAGAGCTCATCATCAACATCTAATTTGGTTGAATATTGAGTCATTTAATCACTAAAGTAAGTTTATGTGTAATAGTAATTAATTCAGGGGAATGTATTTAGAAATGATTGGACTCAAAGATGAATGTTCTCAAAATTTCAGTTTGAAAGCATATGATGCCATCCATCCATTATACTTTTTCTTTCTCAACGTCTGTATGAATTCTCCTGTTTTGCAGCCACTTGGGTGGGAGGTGGCTATGTTTTGGGTAATGCTGAAGTGGTCTACGATCCTAGAAAGGGTTTGGTGTGGGCCATTGGACCCATTGCCTTTGCCATTAACCTGATATTTGGTGAGTGTGTTCATTCATATACAACTGCTTAGATGAAACATACTGTTACAAGTACACTCCTTTATAATAGTTCTACAAAATGCACAGTAAACATCAGTGCTATAAAATCGCAAATGTTATTTCTGTCTGTTCCGTGGATGGCTAATAGTTTTGTTTGAAAGTGGAAGTAAGCTGCCTCTGAGTTTTACTATTCTGAGTATTTGTTAATGAAAGCAGAAGGAAATTATTATATGCCACCACTATAATGAAGGAAGTGTCTTACTGACTGACTGAGGAATATGAGCTCAATAACAAAGTATTGGACTATTCATCATTTGAAGTGGCTTGTGAGTAGGGATGGACCTAAAACTGTTAAAAATGTTTACGTTTATGTGACTTTAGGCGGACTCTTCTTTGTCAAACCTATTCGGAGAAAGAATTATGTCACCCTCATGGACCCATTTCAAGAGAAATATGGCAACACGATAGCTGCTGTCCTCTTCATACCTGCTCTCCTTGCAGACGTCTTGTGGGTAGCATGTATTCTTGGTGCATTGGGTAAGTCATAAAAAAGTGTACGTGAAGTCAACATCTTGCTCAACCAGCAAGTTAAATGTCAATTGTAAATCTTACGAGTATAATTAAGTCTTTTGTATGTCTCTTTATAAATACAGGTGGGACAGTAAGCACCGTCTTGGATATCCAGTCCTCACTAGCTGTGGCCGTCTCTGCTGCTGTAGCAATCATTTACACATTGATGGGAGGACTGTATTCTGTGGCCTATACTGATGTCATCCAGCTTGGCTTTGTGTTCGTTGGCTTGGTATGAACATGACATTTCAGGGAAATTCAAAACATTCTCACATAGTTCTAGCATTCACACATAGCCAGTTTAGGGGCATTGGTCTAGAAATGTTCCATCACTTTCGTCCAGATTGAAATGGCGCAACAACTGTTGATTTTGAATTTTGGTGGACGATCATGGTCTCCAGCAAATTAATCCCATTCATTTTGGTGATCATGTGAGTTTCCCTCTATTGCCAGCATGTTAGCGTTTAGTTCAAGTACTACCATGGCAGTAGACATGCTAATATCTGATATTCATCTACATGCAATTTACAGGACTGCTATATTTATAACTCAGTAACCTATTTTTTTTCCTTATTTCAGTGGCTTTGTGTGCCTTTTATCCTGACAAGCCCTTCCTCTGCTGACATCACCGTTACTGCCGTGACTAAACTGTACCAGGAGCCATGGATTGGCAAACTTGGGCTGGAAGATGCAGGACGCTGGATAGATAACTTCCTGTTAGTGGTAATGTACACCTGTTATGTCCTAATACATTTGCAACATCAAGGAAAATGCTACGCTGTGATGACAAAATGCCACCGCCAGAAGTGTTTCGTGGGCGACCATGTCCTGTATTTGAGTTAAGCTAAACATTTTTATAGCTCTTTTCACCCCAGACGTCAATGAACATTTCATGCCTTAGATGTCAACTACTTATGTTCCAGCGATATGAAACAATCACTTCTGCATGATCAGTGTTAACTAATATGCAGGGTTAGAAATAGATTTAACGTGTTATCTATCCAAAGAAGCATGTGCAGAGTATGCTTCTGTTGACTTTACAATCATATCATTAAACATACTGTCTGGTGCTACCAGTTTTATGACTTCAGGTTCACTGATATGAGGTTTAGAGTTAGTTGCGGGAAGGGAACTTATTATGCAGAATGTCCTCTCTTACAATTACTCCTCCAATCTTGACTGTATATCCCTCAAAAAAAAAATCTGCCTTTATTCCTCTCAAAGTCCATTGGAGGACTTTGCTACCAGTCCTTCTACCAGAGAGTCCTCTCCTCAGCCACTGATGCCCAAGCTAAGATCACATGCTACGCTGGAGCAGCATTGTGCCTGATCCTTGGCATCCCATCAATCGTCATTGGGGCAGTGGCAGCATCTACTAGTACAAATCTTCACTATATTTGTCAATACTGTAATAAGCATGTGTGCACTATTAGATAAAAGGAGAAACCTAGGCCAATTTACAACTAAAATTGAGTAGCCGAAATGAGTTATAATTAGTTGGCCATGTCAGAATTGTGCCGTTATCTGAAAATAATGTACACCATTCTGATAGATCCAAATGCTGTCCTTAAGTGTGGCCATGTTGGCAGTTAATTTTATCCTCCATCTTTGATTAAAGTCCACTCTATAGCCCATTATAAATATATTTAAAACCCTTTGAGTCATGTTTGTTTTAATTACATGTGCTTCCTGTCAGATTGGAACCAGACCACCTTCGGCTCACCCACACCCTTCGAACAAGGCAAAGCTGGTATGATCTTACCAATTGCTCTTCAGCATCTTTGCCCTGTCTACATATCTCTGATTGGTATGGGAGCACTTGCAGCGGCGGTGATGTCATCTATTGACTCTATCCTTCTGTCTTCGGCCTCCCAACTGGGCCGAAATATTTTCAAGAACATCATCTACAAACAAGTGAGTCACTCCTCACATTACCACTAGTCATACAAGTGAAACGAGCTGTGTAACTATAAAGAGAATGCACATAAATAACACCACATTTAGCCACAAACAGCTTATGAAAAGACAAGGAAATCTTTTTTCTGGGTTCTGGGTTCCTAGTCACAAGACATGAAGGTTAGACTAAACCATGACTCTACATTGCCTGAATGTGAGAATGAATAGTTGTTTATCGATTGGCTTTACGACACACTAAAGGATAAGCAGTAATAGATAGGGGACTTCTCAGGCATATTTTCATATTTAACTGTAGTCACTGTATATAATTAATAACAGCATATAAAACAACTTCCTCTTTTTCAGGCATCAGAAAAAACTATTCTTGTGGTGGTCAAGGTATCAATCTTCCTTTGTGGACTGATGGGAGCAGGCCTGGCCATGACAACCACCTCCGTTAACCTTCTCTGGATTGTCAGTGCAGATGTTTTGTATTCAATACTGACTCCCCAACTGATTTGCACCTTCTTCCTACCCCAGTGGGTGAACCATTATGGAGCATGTTCTGGCTTTGTGTTGGCACTACTCCTGCGAGTTCTGGTTGGGGAACCGCAGTTGGGTCTCCCTGACGTGCTCCCCCTGCCGTGGGACAAGATTCAAGAGGATGGTCGCCGATTTCGCTTATTCCCCTTTTGCACTGTCATCATGCTCATGACCACTGGGACTATTGTACTGGTATCTCGTCTGACTGTGTGGCTCTCTGAGAAGAAGCTGCTGACATTAAATGATGCTGAAATGGACACAGACAACGCAGACTATATGGTACCACTCCAGACAGATACAAGGAAAACGAGAGAGCTGAATAAAGAACAGGTTCACTTATTCTCGCAAGGAGGCAATGAAGAAGAGGAAAAGTGTTAAAAAAGATCTAGCATGAAAACTTTCATGTAGTATGTATCACACAGGATGTAAATGGACCATTTTGCCTTTTGGCACTTTTATTTTTTCAAATTTTGAGCTTTTGATAGTTTGGGGTCATGTGGATATTATGATGATACTTTATGTTTAACATTTTGTGATTTATTATTACTTTGAATTTTTACTCGTTTACTCATTTTCTACTCATTATTTGTTCACTCACTAACCTGGGTGGCAATGTAAATGCTATAAGTTAAGCTATAAGTTGCTTATAAGGTGTTTCATTCAGTTAAAAATCCGGTTTTTAAAGACCTTAATCCAATGAAAGATTCACTGGCATGACAAGTGACCTCCATAAAGCATACCATAATTTTCAAGTGTTGCAAATTTATTCTTAATTAAAATAATCCAGTGAGTTTATTAAAGGGTCTGTGAAACCTTTATTTAATCAGGTAGTCTCTTGGAAATCAAGGTGTCTTTTTCAGGAGGGACCCGAGTGGTGCTGGAGAAAAGTAACAGGAAGCAGATGATCCAGATCACATGACCAGTCAAGCAGCATCAGAAGCAACACAGGTCTGATGAATGGTAGTTTTTCTTTTTTTAATTTTTAATCTAAAATTTGAATTTGTTTTGTCAATCCTAATACACTTACCTTCATTTAGTAAAAAAACACTTTGAAGTAAAATATTTGTGGCTCACCCAAAAATGTGAGATTGTCTAAGATGAGCTTTGACTAAGATAGTCTCTATACATTAAAACAGTTAATGTATTTTTTTAGAAACCCGTGTTCTCCCATCACAGCAACATAAATCATTACTGTCTATCTTTGGATTTTTAGAGCAAGGTTGGAAAATTACGTTTTTTTTAACATGAATATAGTATGAATGACTAACTAAGGCTGCAGTGTTTTTATCAAAAGGAAAACATTATTATTCCATTCAATCTTCATTTCAATCTTTGAATTCCCATCCATGTAAGATTCCAACCGATATGTAAACAAATGAAACCAATCCTACAGTATGAATATGAGATTTCAGTGTGCCATATCAGAGCAGTTTACAGTTGTCAGATCAGTACTTTGTTCATCTTTCAACTTCAAGTCTTCACTTCTGTTGACCCAATCCTCAACCGTCTGTTTGTGATCAGTATTGTTTTCTTCAATGGGCTCCTCATCCTCACTCCAATAAAGAGATTCTTCCTCACCAGCACATATTTCCTGTTGTGAGCCAGATGTCATGCAGTCACTAGAGTTCGAGCTGATCTGTTCCTGAGACAGTCGTTTTGGATTTGCTTTGTGAGAAACAGACAGCCTCAGCAAAAACCTATTCTGACTGACAGAGCCACCCCGCCCACCCAATACATTCACAGTATTTTGAGATGTATATGTAATACCAAGAGACAACTACTTTTACTCAAAGTAGGTCTTTCAGTTTCATGAGGATAAATTGATAAAACAATTAAAGTCCATCTAAATACATAAAGAAGGAAGGAAGGGATATCATTTATATTTTCAGAAAGTTCTGTCCATGTTAGCTAACTTTACATCACTATAGCTAAAGACTACAGCTATAGCGAGAACAGCTAGACCAGCAGCAAAGAACTCATACAGTTCAATGGGATTACCATTTTTTGGCTGCATACTGTAGCTTCAGTTTCAGGCCTATTTTTTTCCCAAAGTCAGAGTATTTTCCAACTGTTGCCTTGAAATTTGGTCATGTTTCTTGAGCTCATGACAAGTTTTGATATCACCATCCAAACTATGCAAGCGGACATATGCATCTAGATTTGTGTTGTTGCTTAAATTAAATAATTTTCCTTTTTAACATGTTTTATCACGTCCAACTGTGCTGTGATGTCACAACTTCAACCATTTGAACACTGAGTATGTTTTCTATTTAAATTACTGTGCAAAAAAACACACAGAAACTCACTTATTAAGTCGGTAAATGTTCCAAATAACATTCATATTATGTCTCTTAAAACTGCTAAATGGTTTAGGTGGCCATGAGACAGACGGTTTATTTCATTCATTTCTTTTTGTTTTGTCGTTTACCTTGCACACTGTATCAAGTGACTTCCATTTTTTTGTGTTCCCTGACTGTTACCGGTGGATGTGCAGCAGCATCTTCAGCTGATCAGGATCCAAAAGCAGTTGTCCACATTGTGCCATGACAGATGGGAAAGTGCTGAGCCACTCTGCAGTCTGAGAATTGTAAGCAGCTAATGAGCATGTACGGCAAAGGCAACAACATGGCTGTGTTTACACAATATGAATGATCATTTCCTTGCTCTTAATTCACTATATTTTGCACAGTAGTTAACTTTGACCAAATCCCATTATGCAGAATTAGCTTTTCCAATGAGCAGGTGTCCACCAAGGCACTTGAGTTTAATAAGATAAGTAAATATGATAATAGATATAGTCTGATTAATATTTACAATTGTGATTACCTGTTTGATATCCATTATAGGCAATATATGATCCAATCTGGAGATGAATTTCCACACTAATGAATGCAATGTGGCCAAAGTAGTGCAAAGTAGATGGGGTAGACTTCCTGAGGACAGAAGGAAGGTGAATCATAACCTGCATGCGGCACACACAGCTGGTTGGTTGACTTATTCACATTACAAAAGAAAAATGTTCCACTGTCATATGTCCTCTCTCTTTACTGATTAACTCTATCTAATCTAATCTAATATTACAAATATTATTACTAATATTACAAAACTATTAATTATATCTAAACATGCAAACCACCCTATAACAGATCCTCATTAAGGGAGTGAAGAATGTCTGACCATGAAAAACACAGTTCTCTCTTGTGGGTCCTCAAGCAAGGACTGAACATCCTCCAACTCCTCCAGTTCCTGATATTTGGTATCAAAGCAAACAAAGAAGATAATTGGTTGAGTCAGGGACCAGTTTTTTCTAGTTTCATCAAGGTCAGCTCTTTGCTTTTGACCATGCTCAGATACACTGACCAATGCAAGGATCATATAATCTATACCCAGAGATAGAAATGAAAGACAATTTCTGGGGTTAGGTACATGTTAGTTTAATATTAAACCCTCAATCTGTCATATGGTGTGTGCCTAAATGCACCTTTCCTTCATATCATTTAAACTCCAGAATATGTGAAAATGGCGCAACTACAAAAACCCACCAATGGTTTTACAATATTGTCTCTTCTTGCATCAGAAGAAAGGGGAACAGATGCACAGAAACATCAATTAAACATCAAGGAGAAATCTACTTTGACTGAAAACCCACAGGAATAAAAGAGGCAAAAATCAAAGACCTGCTATTAAGTGCAGTCATAAAGACTAGGCATTACAAGGCGTTAGAGGGGAGAAGATGATTGCCTTGGGCATAGTGAGGTGGAGATCTATGGAGGATGTCCTCAATGCTCTCTAAATGACTTAGAGGGTTAAAAGAGGAGTGCTGCTTAATGTGGTAGTCCACATCATGAACAGTCTACCTTTGACCTCAACAAGTCAAAACCCTTTCCCTTCTGTCTCCTGTAGGAACAACAGAGGAGCTTGTTCTGCCATATGGCAATAGGAAATCAATTCAAAGTGTATTACGTGAAAGCCTTGTTACGGTGCTGAGGGTGACAATGAAATATATTAAGAGGTGAAATAACATCCACCCAAATTTCAGCTTTACTTGTGGCAAAGAAAAAGAAATCTCCAAGTTCAACGTAGTTATCTGTGTGTAGAACCATGTTGATTTTGCTATTTCTTAGTATTTGTTTCCTTTCTGAGTCTAATAAGATCAACACCAGTGATGTGCTTGTTTATTCTGCATGTCCCTCTTAGTAAAATATGGTAAAAAGACTGAATAGGGCCACCGAACGTCTTATTTAAAGGAAATATTTATCAAGTCCTCAATTTCCCAGAGGACCAGCTAATATGTTCTATAGCAGCACCTACTGTAGGTTGTTTGGAATTGCATAAATGAAAACTTTCACACATGCACAATAGAAAATAAGCTTTGGGGACACTATTAAAACCAGCAATGGAATGGTTTCTAGTTTGAATTTCTACTCATCTTCAGTTTTCACATCTAAGTTAGAGTGTGACATAGTGGGCAGCGAGGGCTCTATTGTTGCAGTAGCCTGAGAGCTGAGGACATGATGGCAAACCACACACTTATACAGATGCTGTGGCTTCAACTACTGCCATTAGCACTTATGATCCTCTTATAGTTTTGCTTCAGTTTTTTGATTTGGGGTGCTTGAAGAGGGACTGTCAGCATCTTCTGCTTGAACAGAGGAGGAACCTGTTTCTTGCTGCTTGCGGGTGCTCTGTGAGGAAAGGTGTTGATATGGGTGCTGCAGTGCAGGGTATGAGGGTGCAGCTACCAGGAAAGTCTATTGTTGTGGGTGAAACTGCATTGGAAAATGGAAAGATGTTATTAATCCATACAGGTAGAAGACATTACATTAACATTACTTACCACAGTACTGCAGTTTAAACATGCTTGAATTTAAAGAGACCAGTCCTGTCAACCCAATGATTCCAAAGTTTTATTCTATAACTAATTATTTACATTAAGACATGCCAGTTGTGTGTGTGTGATTGTCTGTGAACTGCAGTCACTGTGAGACTCACTCTACAACTGTGATGTATTTAGAACTAGTATTTTGTAGTCTTTCTTTGTCCAAGGACTGCAGGTGAAAACAACATCTTTCCTTATGTAATACTGATGTTTTTATGTACCCTGTTCCAGGAAATTAACAAAATTGCAGCTTGATTTAATTTGTTTTTCAACTATTTGTTTATTTATTAGCTGTTTGCTAGTCTTTATCGGACCCACACCCTCAAAATACTTAAAAACAGGATACATCTGAGAGTATTTTATTCAAATAACCAAAAGGTAATGCTAACATAAATGCTGTCATTCTTGACACGGAGGTAAACTGGAATGAAGAATTACTAAATTGCAGTTAATTAGGAAATGTGTGGGGTAGTTGTGTATTTCTTCTGGATATTACAGTTGATGTTAAATTGAATGGGGTGTACCTAATAATATTACTTCATTTAGAAATATAAAGTATGCCAGGTCTCAGGACAGTCTGTTTCAGTAATGTTGGTGTGATATGGACATCTTAGAACTAATGTGGCAGCTTTGTTCTGGTCTAATTCAAGTCTGTGTGAAGTCATGTCTTATCTGCAGCAGACCATTAACCTGATGCACCAGATGGTTTGTTACACAGAACCATATGAGAAGTCTTTGGAAACTGTTTAGAAAAAGGGCAGACTATTTAAAAAAAATACCTGGCAGGTGATTGGATGAACTATCTGTCTATTGTGTCTATCAACATGTTCACCTTGTGAGGCAGCTGGATTTACAAGATCACATGAGAATTCTTATGGATGCTGATAACATGAAGCCTGATAAGATGGATTCTCGTGTGATGCTGTGATCTCACAAATCCAGCTGACTCACAAGGTAAGCAGACCATGTAACTGAACAATACTCCAAATAAGATAACCCATGTGAATAATTAAAATTTTCTTAACTAATACCTGATAATTGGCCTGTGTGTAGTACTTATTTCTTCACCAAAAACCTATCCAACACCACACCAGGGCTGTAGTTGCAAACCACTGACAACCCTGAGGTCAAGTCCTCCTCTAAGAATTAGTGGATTTTTTCTACCTGGTTAATTCTACTATTATAAATATGAAGTTTACATTTTCAGTTTTGTTTTTTTAAAACCTATACTACTTTTCAACATACTTAGAGGGTAGGTCAACCTCTGCCAAAAACCACACTACACCTCCCCAATACACACTAGTATTTATAAACTAAATCTACATAGTGGAATTGAAAAGTTGACTAAATGATTAGATAAAATCTCCTCATTGAATTTTGTCATGCAGTTATTTGTATTGTTTTTTGCAAAGAATTTTCAACACACCTGTTCCTGCATCTGATATGATCTCCAGTATCATGGTGGCTGGCTGTTGCTCTGTGTTGCTCTCTTACTCATGACAGCATCCATGGCATCGTACCACTTGAAGACCTTCCCCGTTGCCCCACTTCTGTTTCATTTTATTTTCCAATAATTGTATTTCTCTATCTTCTCTCTGCACTGTTTTGCAGAGCAATACATTCCCATTACAACCAATCGACCTGACATCTTCTCATTTCTGAGTGATTCCTGCAGGTCACGATGGATTTTCTCCTCTGACCCCACTGCAATGAGTACCTCAGTTTCTACATGACACCACTTAAGCAGTGTCTCCATCTTCTTTTCTCTTATTTGTCCTCAAACTAAAAACAGCTAAGCCAATTTCAGCTAATCGGGTGACTGTTACCTAGTTACGCCGGTTGACACGAGCCATACTGTGTTAATGGCCATGTGCTTTTATCTCCTGCTCTCATGATAAAACATGCCCTACTAATTATTATTAAATGCATCAATATAGGTGAAAAGTACAAGGGAAAAATAGTACTTAGTTTTCACTAGTGGTGGATGAAGCATTCAAATCTTTTACAAGACTCAAGAGCAAGATCGATTCAAGATTCAATTTTATTGTCATTCACTATCACATCCAAGATGCAAAGAGATAAAAAAATGCGAGAAAAGCTCAGTCAAAAACACATAAAATAAATGGAAATAGATATATAACTAATAAATAATTTAAATAATTAATTTATGGATAAGTGTGGAGAATGTAAAACGTGCACATCAATAATACTGAATAATATTGCACGTTTTCATGACAGCTGCCTGATTACGGATGAGAGAGCAAAGCCCAGTCAGCGGTGTGTCATTCTGTTTAGCAGTGTGATAGCAGCCAGGTCTATGACAGGCTGGCTGGAGTCTGCAGGATTCTGGTTGCTTTGGCCAGCATGTGCTTTTGGGCCATGCCCTCTAAAGGTGTATTACCAGAGCTACAGAAATATAAAAATACTCAAAACGTTACAAGTAAAGGTCATGCATGAATATCCCACTTCAATAAAAGTATTATGAGCTTGATGCATTTAATGTATTGCAGTAAAAGTACTTGTTTCGTCCCTCTGACTGATATATTATTTTTATATTTATTTTTTTTATTATAACATAATCAGACTATTAATACTGAAGCATTAGTGTGTAAGCAGCACTATTGTAGCTGCTGGAGGTAGAGCTGGTTTGCTCAAACCAACTAGGGGATGGGCCCCTCCAAAGGGTCACCAGATAAATCTCAAAGGTTGTGAGATGTTAAATGGGAGAGGAAAGAAGAAAAAACTAAGTTCTTACACAAAAATCTGTTTTTAGTTTAGACTTTTTTCTCTTATCTTTGATTTTTGGTGAAATATTGGATCATCAGAACATATATTGAAATTCAACCATGTGAAAACTTAGAGGGGGAAATAATCCCTATTTGGTGGAGCTGCTAACTCAGACATCTGAAATGTGACCTCAACTACACACTGCTTTTCCTAAGACATCAAAAGCCAAAATAAATGTAGTTGGAAACCACTGGTTTCATCTTTAACAATGTGTTTGTCTATTTTAGAAGATTGTTATATTATCCATTGTGTCAAATCTCCATCTGAAAAGTAAATAAGCTGTTAAATAAATGTAGTGGAGTAGAAAGTACAATATTTCCATCTGAAATGAAGTACTAAAGTACAGAACTTGAGTAAATGGATTGACATACTTTCCACCACTGCTGTTCATGGCTTCAAAATGATCAATCAATGGCACTTATAGCACTGATAACTTTAGTTTCCTTTAACTAATGTTAAAAGTTAAACACAAACCCATATCTGGGTCCCATTTCAGGGCTCATGATGGACAGTTTGGTCAATAAAGAAAGCAATAAGACAGTTCTTTGCTTTAAGTGTTTCATTTTTTCTGCAAAACAACAAAAACAATGAAAATGTTAAACAGGTATGTTACTTGATGGGTTATATACATCGCTGCTGATAACAGAATGAGCAAAGGAAACCACAATGATTCACAGGACAACTTATCACACATTTGCATAATGTACATTTTTATAGTGCCAAATCTCAACTTAATTCTTAATGTTAAATCAAGCACATATAACTGCTTCTACTGGTGGAAAAAAAAGAATGAATCAGACTATTTTCATTCAAAAACAAAAGCAGAGTATCTGTAATGTTTACAGTACATGGTTATAAAGTTAAAATGTTTACTAATGACATTACATTGAACATTTAATTACAAAGCAGATATATTCAACAGTCACATGCATTGAAATGCTGTTTACACATGATGTCTATTTTTAAAATGTTGGATGTCGTAAAGGTAACCTCTCGAAAAAGCATTACTTTTGGGAAAATATATTTTTTCAACTTTCAGAACCAATCACATGTATTAGGAATGAAAATGATTACCAACCACTGACAATTCAAAAATAGATCTGAAAATGATCAGAATTCAACATTACTACCCTATATTTCTCAAAATGTAACAGCTCAGGGTAACTTGGTTACATTAAATCATCTTGTCACATCACCTAATTACATGAAAAACAGCACTGATATACAGTAAAACAGTGGACTTCATTTGGAGAGATGTTCCAGCTGGTTGGGCACTCAAACTGTGACTCTAGTCTTTAAATCCAATGATCAGAAAAAATGATCCTAACATTACTGAAAAACTAACTACCCAGCCCCAGCTGATCCTCTCCAGCACAAGATAACAAGTTCAACTTTGAAAATTACATGGTTGCACATTCAAAAGGTCTCTCATGTGGCAGCTTTCCAGATTGGGGCTGATTTTAGTGACATAAAATCAGTGATCAGAGCATCCCTATTTATTACAAAATACGTTTCTTTGGTTAATAATCATCGCTGCCTTCATCTTCCTCATCATACTTCCTCTTGAGGGAGTGCTTCTTGTGCTTACCCCTGTATCTCCGTTTGCCGGAGAAGTCAGGGTTAGCTTCCCTCGTATGCAATTGCTCGTGCTTCTTCAGAAGGCCGGGGACGGAGAATCCCTTCCCACACGTGTCGCACGTCCAGGGCTTCTTGCACGTATGAGTCCTTTTGTGGACATTCAGATGGGACGCCAGCTTGTACGTCTTCCCGCAAACATCGCAGCTGAAAGGACGCTCGTTGGTGTGTAGCCTGATGTGAACCTTCAGGTTCCCGACTTGAGTGAAGGTCTTCTCACAGATGGAGCACCGGTAGGGTCTCTCTCTGGTGTGGATCCTCAGGTGAACCCTCAGGCAGTACTTGCTGGAGAACTTCTTCTGGCAAACAGGACATGGGATCTTTGCTTTGGGCACATGGTCTTGCTGGTGCCTCTTCAGGTCAGACAAATAGACGAAGGTCTTTCCGCACTGAGAGCAGAGATACTGGCGATCGCCGATGTGATAGCCCATGTGCCGCTTCAACAAGCTGGGGACAAGGAATCTCTTCCCACAACGCTCACACATGTGAGGGCGATCTCTGGTGTGCCAGCGCTCATGGTTTAACAGCTTGAAAGCAGTTGGGAAGCTTTTGCTGCAGTGCTTGCATGGAAACGTCATCTGGCTCGTGTGGCACTCCATGTGTCTTTTGAAGTAGGTGGACTGTGTGAAACCCTTGTTGCAGATGTTGCAATAGAAGGGCTTTTGGCCGCTGTGTGCGAGCATGTGCTTCGTTAAGCTCTGCAACTTGGTAAAACACTTGCCGCACTGGCCACAAGCATAGGGTCGTGCTGTGCTGTGGGTCTTCAGGTGGTTGTTGAGGAACGCCTGTGTTCGGAAACTCTTGTTGCATGCAGTGCACACGAAAGGCTTCTCTCCAGTGTGAATGCGCTCGTGGTCCATTAGTTTGGACTGATAAGGGAAGGTCTTTTCGCACACGGCACATGTAAACCTGTCAGATGGAGGCCTAATTTGCTTTTTTCTTCTGATGGTTGGCTTCATGTCATCTTCTGCATGCAGCCTGGCTGGAGGAAGTGGTGGCAAGGCAGGGAGAGAGAGTGAATTAGTGGCAATCTGTGACACCCATTGATGCAGTGTGACTCGCTGAGTCATGGGCTTCTGGACGTCTTTTGTTCCTGTGCTGCCTGCATTCTGTAAGGTGGGAGCGGTTTTGACTGGCACTTGAACTACCTTGAAAGGGATTGATTTCAAGGGCTGCCGCTGTTGGTCCGGTTTCTCTGTTGGTGGCGGTGGTAGTGGCGCTTCCTCTTCCCTTCTCATGGCGGACTCCTCCTGTGTAGAATCCTTCTCCTGGACCAGACTGTCCCGAGGAGCTGTTGTTGTGACACTCGTTTTCTTTGCAGAACTTCCATTATCTGTTTTGTCACTATATCGCCCTCTTCCCTGTGGTCCACTGGCAGGGGCTGCTGGGCTGTCAGAGTCATCAGACAACATTCCCAAGTCTTCGGTTTCACTGAGGGAGGCAGGGCTTGTGTCCTGGAAGCTGACCTCTAATCGCTTCGGTGATTCTGGGGCTGGTGGTGGTGGTGGTGGTGGTGGGGCTGGTGGTGGTTCTGTTGCTTTGGGCCGGAAGGCAAGTGAAGAGAGCACACAGTCGCCCACTGAAGATGAGATGGTTGCTGCATGAATTAAGAAAGATTTGTTAATTTCTTTTGATTATTTACTCAACAAATCTATCTGTCTGTATATGTCTGCTTGTCTACATTATCACAAAACATTTTCAGATGGATTAAAAGCTGACAATACAAGTATAAAACTGCAATATGTTGTATTACATGCAAAGTCATGTAATACAACATATTGCAGAAGTAGTATCTTATCCTCTCTTCTAAAGGCTTGCATTTTATTTGTGTTCTCATATTCTAATAACTCTCATTATGGCAAGACAAAGTAAACTGAAGTGACATATGGAGGTTGTTTAAGGCTTGTGTTATTTGTCCTATCAAGTCTCTGATGTATCTTTTACTCTCTTCTTTTTCCACTAAGAATTCATAATCATGTCCTATCTGTTTGGGTTTTCGCCATATATTCATACAAACTACCTAAAGTATACCTTTAACACTAAGGATTCCCTTGGATTGCTGGTGCAGGAGGAGAGTCTTCAAGTCGCCGGGTTCAGGGATGAAGCCTCCACACGCTTCTAGGACACTGGGCTCTGATGAGATCATGGCACCAAGCTGAGATTGAGAATAAATTATAAATGGATAATAAATAAGTTTTATGTGCATATTTCAGGTTGGATAATGTTTTTTATATCTCCACAGTCCAATATCACATGGCTGATGTGATGCAACATTCAAATGGGCTTGTCTGGAAAATTTTGGAATTTATTTAACAACTTCTGCAGACTCTCTGAAAATGCCCAGATATGTGTGCTATTGATTACCTATTTGGCCAGTCAATAGAGTACAACCACTAGACACCCATGGAGCTGAAAAGAACTCTGCTCCTTGCTCAGGCATGTTCTTCCACTGACCCAGATGAAAGATAGGTCATTTTTCCAACCACTAGCCTACCCTGCAGTGACTGCTCCAGACTAAATGCAAACAATGCAGCAACATTACATGTGCGTACCTGGGAGAGATTGGGAACAGGCAGAAGTTGCTCCAGCTTGCACACCAGGCCTGCAGTCAGAGCCTGAAGCGCTGTGTCGAACTTTGTGCCATACTGGACAGGGAACACTTCCTGCAGAGAGAGATGTGTGTGAGATTAACAGCACTGTGACCTTAAAATCATGTTAAACTGTTCATCAAAGTTTAATCAATTGAATGTGCTGTATTTCTACATCCAGTTTTTTACATATGACTGAAAAAGCTGTCATGACAATAAATAATGAAAAACAACATCCATCTTTACTTTTTAATATAAGATATGGAACACTTTTGATGAATAAACACTCTCTTTGGACTAAAGTAGCAACAGGCTGAGAGTCAAAGTGGTTGAAAAAACTGAAAAAAATGTTGCAAGAAACATTGCAGGCCAACTCTAGCTGAGTATTAGTGTGTTTGGATTAGCATGTTGACAGATGTGGATACCTTGAAGAAGCGTTTCCTCTCACTGGGGTTTTTCTGCAGATTCTGGACCAGCACCATAAAGTTAGTTTGAGATTTATCCACGTCAGAGTCCTTCTGTAACACAGTAATTAACTCAGGTTTAACTTCAAATTAAGTTGCTGATTTTAAAGCTCAAATTTGCTCAGTAACTGTAAACACAAGGCTTTTTGGACAGGGTACACGTATGTACATATCAGAAGAAAATGTTCACATTCGTACCCCTGAAGATGCAGGAACCTTCAGCTTATTTATGAGAGTTTGAATAGCCCGAGAATCTGGGGGGCCCTCGTTGTGGAGCAAATCCAATATGATCTAGTTCAAGAAAAGACAGAAATTGTAGTCATGAGAAAAATCATACAGAAAACACAAAGAAGACATTCTGGAAAGCACAAAAGCTACAATGAGAATGAGGCCTCTGACTTCACAGAAAGACACAGGGGATGGGCTATGATAACAAATGCTCTATTTGTTCTTGATGTGTGTGATTTGCAATAAGGAACATGTGGAGTCCATCAACATTGTGTGGAAAGAGTATCTTTGTATACTTAGTACTTTGATGTTTAATAAGTCATGCCATGCCATCCTAATAGCCTGCAGAGCACACAGTATCAGGTATGTAGCACCTTAAGAAACAGTCTGATAGCTGAAGGACTCTTTAAGTTTATTTATGTTATCTAGTTTAAACTAAGCTCTACTCTTTGACAGTCACATTCACATGAAAGCAAACTTACCCTTGCCCTCAACCCCAAGACGAGCTGGGCAGTCTGTTTGAAACTCATGAGTTCAGGAACAGTCTGCGTCACCATTGTCACAAACTCCTCCACCTTTCCATACTGCTTCACGTCCCTCTGCCTTATGACCTGCCATATGTACGAGTATGTCAGCTGCAGAGGGGACGCCATCAAGCGGAGGGAGGCCAGGGGAAGGCCACCTCTAACACCTGCACAAAACACAACATAAAGTCAGGACAGTCTGTGTTAGCATGCATGAAAATATAGACGCGCCTCTTTTGTTAGAGGAAGCTGGCCAAGTTTCATGTAGACAGGTGTTTGATGTCATACATGTGTGTATGCATTCTCTGAATTGGGTGGTAAATGTCTTTTTTAGACTCATTAGCCAGAATTCACTTTTTCTTTTGCCACTTCTCAACCAAACTTTGTGAGGAAAAGGCAGCAAAAGCAAATATACCCATCAGGATCTATATCCTTAATATTTCTATTTTCACCCCACTCATTTTCAATTGTTTTATTTATCAGCAGTGGTGGAAAGAAACTATAGTGCAGCAAGTATAATTTTGAGGTTCTACAAAACTACTACTACAGTCAGAAAATGAAAGTATTACTTTCATTTTAATTTTGCCCTTAATATTTAGGTACTTTTATTTAAATTGGATTTTCATGCAAGACTTATACTTGGGAGTATTTTACATTGCTGTACTGGCGCTTCTACTTAAAAAGGTATACTATACTACCCCACAGGAAGGCGCTGCATTACTGGATTTTGTGTGAATGCAGATTCATCCTGTTCCTGTCCACTGTGGCCTCTCTGCTGCATGTGTGTAGCTCAGCCCTGCCCTCTATCAAGCAGACACACAGACCCCCAGATCTTTACTACATCCATGACACAGAGAGACAGGATCCAACCTGATTTCTACATTTTTATTCTGTCGCAACTGAGCGCTGTTATTGGCTGGGGGCTACACACCCACTACCAAAAGTTTGACAACCAGAAGTGTCTAGAACACAGCGACATAGTAAGAAAATAAAGGCAGAGGGCAGAGTCTCTGCAGATAAATACAGACCCACACACTTCTAGTGGGTCATAAGTGATGATTGAGAAGGATTAGTATTTATGTACGTAAAGCATCTGATTACTTCTTCCACTACTGTCTTATTACAATGACAATGTTACTTGGCTTTGTAAACATATGTATTTTTTGTGTAAAATTGGTGTTTAATGGGTACCACTAGCAGCAACTTGCTTTTGCAGGTGTGTACAGTTGCTGTAGGGGGCGCTGCAGTGCAGACGACACGCTTTGCTAGCCGCAGATAAACTACAGAGGGTCTACAATGTGCACGGTTTGCGCGTGCATGTGCGGTCGTGAAGCGAATAAGCGCCAAACTGCAACCGACTGCAAAATTCAAACTTTCGTTGGCTTTTGTGGGCAGCATATCACTCAGAGGAGCGGTCATTAGCGGATATTAGCCTACACGACACAGTGGGCAAAACAATGATGATTTGAATTGAGGCAGGCGGCTGAAGCGCGATAGCTAGGAAACTACCAATCTCCCAAAATACCAGAGCAGACTAGCAGAAATGCACGTCGGTCCGCGACTGAAAGCAAACAGTCTGTTCAGAGCAACAGATGGATGTCATTGCATCTTATTTTCTCACCCCCCCCTTTTTCTCGGCGGCAGCTACTGTTAGCTCGCTCACGCTAGCTTAGCAACCTACCCGCAGTGTCGGACCGTTTCTCCATGGTGTCCGCACGGTGGTCGCTAATTCATGAGACAATCGTCCGACGGCACAAACAGGCTGAGCAGGCTGCAGTTTCGCCGGAAATATAATGTTAAAAAGTGTTTAACCGTCTTTCTCCCGACCGTCAAGCCAGGGAGAATAATGGCGACCGCTTCAAAGCGACTTTCCAAAACAAAAGTCGGAGAACTTCCGGCGGAAGTAAATATGTAAAATAAAAGTCGCCTGAACAAACACTACAGAAACATCTGTATGAATCCTGATGTTTGGATTTATTTTTGATTCAGAATCTTTCAATTGTATTCATATATATTTATATCTTCTTTTTTTAAAAATTAAATTCATTAATCATGTCCATGTTTGGTGTGTAAGCCTTAACAGTGGAAACTAATAATAAAAATGTTAATTGTTATAGAGTCATACAATAGAAATGCTATAATTAAATAAGACATAATAGTCAATAAAAAAGCCCAGTAAGCATTTACATGAATGTATCAGGAAAGAGAGATGAGGCACATGGGAGCAGCAACTACTCCTTTCAAAGTAACAGTGTTGCATGAAACATCCTAAGTAAAAGTGCATCAGTATTATTAGCTTGATGTAGTTAAAGTATTACAACTACTTCAGATACAGTTAGCTAGTTTAGTCCATTGGTACTCACACAAACACTGTTTTCAACTTTTAGACTTTTTCTGTTTGTCTTTTTGTGAAATATTGGATAATTTCAACATTTATTGAAATTAAACCATGAGAAGTTTAGAAAAAATAGAAAGGAAAATCACTATATGGTGGAGTTGTTAATAACTCATCAGTGCCAGTCAAAATGTCCAATTCTTCCTCCCATTTTTGCTTTGCTGTAATTAGTTTTTTCTCTGTCAAAATTTTTCTGAATTTTAGGAATTGGAAGATCCACGTTAAGAGTGTTGTAATTCCTCTGCAGAAAGAGGAATCCATTATTTTTATTGTGATAGACTGTGACATATGTCATGTTAAGATATTTTAAAAATGAGAACGACAAATTATATTTGTGCTACGTTGTCAGCCTTGGTGTATATACTCATTCTTTCAAAAAATCTCAATTTTATTTGATTTAAAACAAAAGTGTCTAATAAAAAGACGTTACAGTACCGTTTGAGACTAATACAGTTTTTATTATTACAAATTTAACAAACAAAACATTTTATTGATGCTATTATCATTTGTGCAATCACACAGGACATGGAGGGAAAACATCAGATCCCTTGTCAGTGAAGCTGTGTCCCTTTGAACAGCAGAGGTCGGGCATGACCTGTCAATGTCAATATTCTCCCTGAAGGTGTGATCTCTGTTCTACCCTGAGATCTCTATGAGTAATTAAGTCCAAGTGTTGTGCTTCAAAAACAAGATATCAAGCCCACTGCTGTCCATTTTAAGTGAACTTTTCACCTGCCAGAAGCTGAACTGTGGGCTGCTAGTATAGTCTATTAAATGGGACATCAAGAAACAGTCAGACTTTCTTCAACTGTTATACAACAATATCGACAACAATACGATGTAGCAATATATATATAAAACATGTATATATATATATATATATATATACACATTACATTACTGGCAAATAGTATCACAGTATACTTATAATATTGACAACATTATTTTGCTCATGGGCCATCTTCAGGTGTAGACAAAATAATTTTAACACTTTACAAAAAAGGGGTTTGATGAAATAACTGCTAAATGTGTGGGCCATTTGAATGCCAATTAAACAGCCAGTTAACACTTTTTTATGTGAAGTTTCAATATAACACACAATAGCTGGTAACCACTGATAAAGAGGCCAAATCTGTCGGGCAAGGAGAAACTTAAAAAAGTTGAGACTAAGCAACAGATATATTACATAAGGAGAAGGTTAAATACAGCTATTAGAATTTGAAGTTAATACGGCTCATTTCTGTTGCAGTTTATGCTAAGATGGCAGTTTATGATAGGTGTTTGTATAATCTAATTTTCTTAAGTGTTCACAGTATTTTGTCTACCCCTTGTACATTCATGACTGGAATGACTGGCATAAAAAATCTTATAGAAAATGACCATTATACTTTGTAAGTGGTTTATCTTGTATCAAAATAAGTTAAATATCTCATATACAATACAAATAGACATTTTCACATAATACAAAAATGGAAATCAGACACACTGGTCACCAAAAAGACAACAAAGAATATAGTAATTTGTCCACAAAATGATAACATTTTAATGAAGTTATATCTTTCCATGTTTCACTGGCGTGTTTTGAAAGTAAATCATTCATATACAGAAAACTGTTATTGAAGTACTAACCATCCCCTGTAGATGAGGCTACATAGTCTGCGGTCTGGAAAGATTCTTGGCCTGTTGATTCATAGGGATCTGCCGACATCAGTCGTGTTTGTAACTGGCATTTCCTCCAGCCTACGGCCAGTTCTTTTGTGACTGAGAACAAGCCCTCCTTATGCTTCTCACTGAGCTCATCCATCTATCCATCTATCTATCTCTATCTCCCTCACTTTCCCTCGTCCTGTCTGTCCTGTCTCTCGCTCCCTCTCTCTGACACATACAGCACAAGAGCACTCACGCTTGGGGAGTCATGTTCTTATGACTGAACATTGATTGACTCAGTGAGTAAGACATTAAAAACTCTAACACACTCACTGTGGCCAAGCTGCAGCTATAGATCACTGGGCAACAGCTTTGAAATACAATGACGGGATTGAAAGTGCCTCTGGGGATGGCTATCTGCCATCTGGTCAGATCTTTGATACACAAAGTGGGACGCTTGTTGAACTGCTGAACGTGTTGTTTGTGACAAGATTTTGAAATCTGTGACAGATGACAGATCATATTAATGTCAAAAACAAGTACAAGACAAGCTGCAGTTGCTATAATGCATCTTCCTTATTCATCATCTTTTTTTTTTTTTGATGTGCTAGTTTTTAAGCATTTACTTAAAAATGCCCACCACACACTCTGTTTTGAACAATAATTTGTGTTTAATTATCTTTTTAAAACCCTTAAAACGAAACCTACTCTTTCTACCTCATGAGAAATTCCAAAATATATAAATATTCAAATATACTTCATTTCAGATATTTAACTGCTGGGACTCCTCTTTCATTGTAAAGTCCAATCTCAGTTTTCCTGCACTATAGGCTTCAAGTTTCCACATCACTCTTTTTTTAAATTTGAAAATTGGACCAGAATTGGCTTCTAAACTATTAGTGATGTTACAAATCCTGCTCATAGGCTGGCCCCCTACAACTGGATTTTCAATAAGCGCAGAGAAACTTTCCACTTTCACCAGATGAACATGGAAACAGCACATTCATCATTCTGCTCAGTGAAGCTCAAACATTCAACTGTAGGAACAAGAAGAAAAACTCATTTTTAAGTAGAGGTGGAGGGGGACTTTGTTGTCTTACTTGGGAAGGAGCTTCTTTGCGTAAAGGTATACCCTCAATGCACTTCAGAAGAAAACAGGAGCTGGTTGAGAGTCAGGATTCAGTGTTTAAAGGACAGTCTCCATAACCACGAAGGCACAGCGATCAAACCGGTGACAGGAGTCCTATCTCGGAATAAGATAAAGTCTTCCTGACAGTGGGATATCGTTCCAGTTTTATTATTTCAGTCTCCAGCGATAATTTTTGAATGCAGCTTAACACAGGGGCCAGTATAGCACCAGCTCAGAGTAGCAGGAATGAAAAAAAAACTACTTGGTCAGCTCAGAAAAGGCTAGCCAAATGCTGCTAAACATTGGCCAAGACAAGACAATTAATGTGCTTCAATGGCCATTTTGGCTCATTACCACCCACTGTTTAGAGAGTTCCTCTAATTTCCAAAAATATCTCGTTGGATGGTTAAGTGTTAGAAGTGAATTTCATGAAACACACCCGCCTTCACAGCAGCTGTTTTTTCTCTCGTGTAGCTCAGGTCCATAAAAGCAGAGGGAGACTGAGTGTCAGACCACACTCATTCATCCAGCAGGCTCCTGCCAATAACTGAACAACTTGGAGAGTGAGTTGTTTAACTGCTGCCCAGATTTCCCCTCTCTCTTCTTTATTAATAACACCTCATCCACTTTCGTGTTCAGGGATCGCCTCCCTCGCTGGCTGAGCATCAGCAGCGTGGGTGAGTGTTTGAAGTGGGATGGAGATAGACACAGTTGGGACCATGTCAGAAGGTGCCATTTCGCTATTTTCAGTACTGCAAACTGGTAAACGCTTTCCAGATTTGAACTAAAAAGAAGAAAAAAGAAAAAAAGGAGATCAAACACAAAGTCTGAACAGTACTCTACTATTCAATTTGTTATGATGGATACATGACAGATAATAAATCTCAGAAGCGGATATCATTACGTAAGCTAATGACTACTGAATATTTGATGAGCAGTTGTTAAATTCACAAGAATTTCCTTCCTGGAAGTGCTCACTAAAGTGAGAGCACATTATCATGCAGGACTCAATACAGATAATGGAGAATTCAACCACAGGAAATGACAGGGAAATTGCCAAAATTGTCTTTTTACTGTTTTTTTAGTGACTATGAGAGATTGTCGGCACACACACTGCTTCAACGTAAATTTTAACATGCTAACACTTTTGCTAGCAAGCTAATCTACTAGATCATTTTCATGTAAATAAGTCATCTTTATCTTACAACAAAAGTGGTTAATTCCCATAGAGTTAAAGGTGAACATTTGATGACTCTTTTACTCACCAGCCATATGATAAGAACAACACAAGCTATGATGGGAATGAAGGTCAGAAACATGGGCGTTCTCTTCGACCAGCTGTAGTCACGACCGTCCTTTTGACCCCCTGAAAGAAGGAAATATTATTGGAATTTGTCCTGACTACAGTTACACCTTAGAAATCTGATAGTGGGCAGTCCAGTCCCCTTGATCCTTTTTTATTGAACCATTAGAGAGGATTATGATGGGATTCAAGCTTTAGTGATTCATAAAAAACTTCCTTAGAAGGCTTTTATGAACACTAGCTGCAGGAGACTTGCTTTTAATGTGATATTTATTTGTCTATTTCCTTCAATTACCATCCGTAGCTGAGTGTTCAAGATCACATATCTGATTCCTGTCCACAGCTGAATGCCCTTGACCCCAAATCAATATCCATGCATGAATGGGCTATAGCGCTTGAAGCATCCATTAAAAATTAAAAATGAATGTTGTACCTGGTGTTTGCTGTGGATTAGTGCATGGTGGTGGCTTGCATGAGAAGCCGGGGGTTCCTTGAGTGGCAGCATGTAAAACATCTCTGATGTAGTCAAAGTAAAGACCAGACATTAAGCTCCCTTCCTGATAGTGACACTGGAAGACTTGCATCGCTGTTTCCTGGGGAGATCAGACAACAGGCAATCCTCAAATAACTCAGTCATGCAATTAAATGTGCCAAACAGTCCCTGAATGTCCCAAATTATAACATTTCCTTACAAAAAACCAAGCTGTAGTTCTCAGTTATGCAATTCATGCTTCAATTTAGCCCTTGTACTTGTTTTTGTAAGGCATGTTGTAATGTGCTTGAGAAATACATACAAATATTATAATATTTCCAAACACAATGTAGCCTACATTACTTTTGGCACCACAAAGCCAATGACGGCTTTGTCAGAAAAAAAAAATGACAGCATGATTAATCATTCTTGCAGGCTACAGTGCAGATACAAACTGCACATAATATCCTACAAATTAAAATGAATCATTCAGTTACTTATATTACATGATTTCAAATTACTTACCAGTTCCTCGTGGTCAAATGTGAAACGTAAGCTCTTCAGCATCGCAATGAAGACAATTATATTTTCTTTGTTGGAGGATATGGTTCCAAACATGTTGGCTAGCTTCCGAAGACTCTGCTCCAAAGGATAGATATTCAACACCACCCAGCACGTGCCAGCCTGAAAAGATGTAACACACAATTTATTGGAGATTGTATCAAGTTTCCCCCCCATCTTTATTTGACTGTTTTACATTATTTCTGCCTGTCTGTCGTTGCTTACCACTTCTTTGGGAATGTAATGAACAGGGATCTCATAATCAGAGGGAATATTTTGCTTCTAAATAGGAAAGATTCACAGAAAAAGATTTTTTTACATCATCATGAGTCTCAGAGTTACATTATTTCTTACACATACAGCACATGTGACCACAATTGACTGTAATTGTGATATATGTATCAAGCCTGTAGCAACTCCGTCATCTCACCAATAATGACAGCTTGCTCACATCATCAGTTATGGGTGTCCCAAATTTTCCAGAGCAGAGATTCAAGCTTGTGAACAGACTCAAGATGAGACAAGGTGCTTTCACAATCTGCAGAAACAAGAAGAGATATTGTATTTATTATAGTGTGACAGGTTGATATAACAGTGATCTATTGCTATTTATTTGAGGAAGACATTTACTGAGCACACAGAATTGAATTCAGCATTGCCCTGATTTAAATGTATTCATCCAGTTACACATTCACACCTAGAAGTTGACCAGTGAATACTTAATGGTACCATTATATTTTATATATACTGTATATATGATTATCCCCACCTTCATTAAGGCAGGGGTAGGGGATCCTAAACAGGTAGGCGTCAAAGTAGTATCTAATTAAAGCAGATAATGCATCCATCAATCAGACTAATATTTTAACCTTCTTTTAGGCTTGTTATCCTCTTAATCTTCTGATAAACGTTGTATGTTTTGTATTTCAATGGTATTTAAAAAAGCAAAATGAATCATATTGGTCTAATTAACAGGCAACTGAAGACAAAACTGCATACAAAAACATACACACATTTGTTCATTTTAATTAATTATTACATTGGTTTGAGGTCACATTTCCCAATCTTGTTTCTCCAGTTTGATTCAAAATCGAATCTATTTTAATTGTCATTTTGTCATTTTATCATAAATAAATAGCCCAACTGAAGCACCATTTCCAAATTTGAGTGCACAGAAATACAAAGTAAGTAAGAACGTTTATGTAACAGCTGTAATGACTCTTTAAAGAGGCAAGCTTTTAAATGCAAGACATAAAACGGGGCTCCAATGTGATGAATCTTTAGACTTCAGAGTTTCCAGTGTGACAGCCAGGAATGTGTTCGCCTCAAAGGAATTTTCATTCTCGTACAATATTTTCTAGCAGCCGGGATGAACTTAGAACATGTGCTAATCTTCCTTATTCAACATACTGAGTGTAGGCAAACTCTGACCATGTAGACTTTCACCTCACCCTTTCACTTTAAACAAAAAAAAGGTGCAACACCAGCAGGACTCTGAACAGATGGAATTGCCTCTCATTGCAGCAATAATGTAACTGACAGGAAATGTTACTCATTGTGAGTTGTTCTTTTACATTCTTGTGTTCATTTTACTGCAAAACCTTTGTTCTTTTACTAATATAACATTCTGAATATAGACATCATATTATTTCATTATGTATATTTACTTGATTTGCACAATGAATGACAGAAAAAATATGTGACAAAATGTGAAAATTCTCTTTTAAAATTAAAATATTCTGCTAACTCTGTATATTTAACAAGCACCACACAAGTGACAGTACATTTATAGTGAAAAGCTATAAAAAAAGAATTAAAAAAAAACCCATCAAATAGAAACTTACATTTTTCCTCATAGGGAGCCAGAATCCTAGGTTGCTCAAATCCAATGCATGAAATTCCGCGTTTTCAGCCCTAAGAAAGAGCTGAGCTGAGTATTTGTGTGTGTATGTGTGCAACGTCCAAGCCTGTAGTGAAACTTGAGGATGGGCTGGGAGTCTGCTTCACTCCAGACAGACTGGTGAAGTCTTTTTGACGTGGTGGAGAGGCCGCCTACAGGCTGACTCACCGTGTCACACACTGACGCTGTCTGAGAGTTTTCCATAAACTCCCACATATCAGTTTGTTCGTCAAGAGAAAGTAGGCGCTTGTTCTCTTAAGAGAATATTTCAATTTGTATATGTCAAAGTTATTCCCCAAGCTGTGATATGGATAGTGATAGTGATAGTAAAGACAAGACAATAAGGTTATTTGTTATGTGGAAGGTTTTGTTTGGGGGGCTGGGACCCTACATTGAGTTTAGTTCAGATATTCAACCAGGCTCTTTGTTCCATTATTTTGTGATTTTGAATGATTAAAATCAATGTATATGTGTTACTTTATACAATTTTGAGCACAATTTTGTCTATTTATGAATAGTAAGATACATTTTTATTATTATTGAATTGCTTGATGTGATGTTGTATGTGTGTGTGTTTACGTGTGCAGAAAGTATGGTTGCATAATGATGTTCACTGATGAAGCAAATCCATTTAAAAGCCATTATCCCTAATTGATTTCCATTATCAAATCAATACCAGTCACAAAGGAGGAAATTCAGAAATAAAGAGCAGATGAATGAGGATTAGCCTGAGATAATTGAAATGTAGAACATGTGCACTTAATATCAAGAATATTTTGTACATCATGTGTGTGTCTTTATTGGCAGCCTATGGCCAAAGTGGGGTCACTGTAAGTCAAGTGATGTGTGTGTCCTGAATGCATCCACAAACATGTGATGCGTGTTTTGTTTGCATTACAAAATTACCTCATTTGAATGAAGTCAAAGGGTAACAATAAGGGAAGGAGTACTTTGTACACTGTAAGCTGGAAGTGAAAACATGACAGGCATACTCTGAGCTGAGTCAGGTCGAATAAAACAGGTCACATCTAAATATAACCCAGACAGCTTAGGACCCCCGCAAAACAAAAACACATGAGCTGTGAGCTGCTAACACTCAAGGGCACACATTCAGAACAACAGGTGAGACAGATTGATAAGACTAACATGAAAATGCTGCTTAATTTTGAGTCATGACAAATTTATGCTAATATGCATGACATGATTTCACGCACAATAGTGAAGCTCTGCCTGCAACCCTGTACTGATAAAAGACTTGCATGCAATAGAGCCATGAAGACACAAACTACACCTAGATGTTAGCTGCTTACATTAAAAGGTGCCTTCAAATGTAAGCTAATTATCTGTGCTTGTATCTTTTCAATTAAAATAAGCTCAACTGTTTAGAGGAAGCATGCAAATTCATGTTGTCCTTTGATTTAGAAATGGATGACATTGAGCAGGAAGGCATAAATGAGGAGCTTATTGAGTTTGCTATCCGAGAGAGCATTCAAGATTCCTACAAGCTGCCATGTTCTTTGCAAACTAACAGGTATGAGAGAGTCTGAATATGTCTGAATACAAAGTACTTTTATTAAAAAAACATAAATTAATCATCCCAAACATTGTCTTTAGATTAGAATCTTTTCATTTAAGACACTATTCTCCTCTGGTTCAGTAGGAAGGAAACAAATAGTGAAGACTTTGTGAAGATAATCGCAGCAATTGAGAAAGGTAACATCTTTCTATTGTTGTATGCAGGGATGGACAACGTAATGTGAAGTTATCTAAGGCACAACAACCCTTACAAAAGTGAATGAATGCTTCAACTGTGTACTTGAAATGTTTGTTTTGTGGGTGTAGGTGCACACGTGTCTACATAATTGAATAAACTCACTCACTGTTTCCCTGAGAACTGTGTGGATTTTGGCTGTTGTCTCCACAGGTGATGTGTGTGCTCTGCAGGAGCTGTCAGGTTGTGTGTCTGCCTTCAGAGAAACTGGCATGAGGGGCCTGCTGCCTCTGCACACTGCAGCTGTGCAGCCACAGCAAGAGATCCTGTCTTTGGTGCTGCAGGGTGAGAGCTTGGTGCAACAGGCCGGGTGTGAAGTCTACATAATAAAAGACATCTGCATCCTGATAAAACCATACAGGTAGATGTAGCATCATTCCCACTTTAACACATGTCTTGTTGGTGTGTGTGTGTGTGTGTGTGTGTGTGTGTGTGTGTGTGTGTGTGTGTGTGTGTGTGTGTGTGTGTGTGTGTGTGTGGGGCAGTGTCAAAGTCCACAGATCTGGAGGAGCAGACGGAGGACGGGAGCACAGCTCTGACTCTGGCAGCGGAGGCAGGCCTGGTGCAAAATGTTAGCATGCTGCTGCGGCGCGGAGCTTCACCACACAACACCAACAGCAAGAATGAGTCTCCTCTGCTCATCGGTAGCACACACACAAAGTCAACACTGTAAACAAATTACTTTGATAATCAGTAGACCATTCACCTATTTCATTAACAGCACATTTTGAAACTGTTATTATTACCATTAAAAAAAGGATCAGGTTGTTAATGTCACCTTCCAATCAGAATTTTTTTTTTCCTGTTCCTTCACGTGTATGTTTGAGCTTCACTGTGCAGAATGATGTACCAACAAAGTCTGACACTAAAAGTCTTCAAATTCATCCACTGAAAGAGGAATGTTTCTCCATGCGCACTACAAATCTGATTTTAAGGTTTTGGAAACCAATTCAATACCCAAGTGTGATGTGTATTTCCAGTGCACATAAACTGAACGTGGACTTTACAGTAAAGTAGGAGGTACTTTTTTTATTAAGTTTCTGGATTCTTCATTGAGGGAGAAGAAAGTGTCTTTCTTTATGGAGAAAAAACACATTAGACAAATTATTATTCAGTCTAGTATTTGAGGCCTTTCCCCCGAATTGGTTCCATTTGCATGTTGTAACTTTTCAAAAATTAAACTGATTGAAAGGACTGAAAGTAAAGGACTGAAAGAAAGTGAAAACCTGGGACTATGACTATTTTAACTAACATAGTATGAATTTTCCAATGAGAAAATGTATTTTATGTATAAATTGTAAATAAGGACACACAATAATACAAAAAAATCTCTGAAGGATTGTAATTATTATATTTTATTTTGAAGTGGATGGACGAAAATGTTTTTTTCAGCTTTCTAGGTAGTTTTTTTATTAAGGTTTTATATGATGTTTCCTCAAATTGCCATTAGGACAAAGTGCAGGACACTTTGATAATGACTTCTGATAATGTAATGTATTATACAGATACTTATTTACGCATCTAATTTATTGGTGGAATGGTCCTTTTATATATCTTATACATGTCTGTGGGGGGTCTTTAAGTTTTCATGTTTGTTGGCCTAAATGTTCCTCCACAAGGAGTCAGGTTTTTTGGAGAGGTCCTAAAATGCTAAGTAAGCTATGTTGGCAGATATACACCAATCAAATTACTACTGCTGATTTAACAGTAACTGCTTGTCTCATTAGTATGCATTTCTATCACAATGTACCATGTTATTTTGTGATTATCTACATTTTGTAGCAGTAAGACAGCGATCCTACGATATGGTTTTATCCCTCATCATGGGCGGTGCTTTTGTGCAGCAGGTGTGTCTCAGGAAATGGACAGCTACACATGAAGCTGCAAAGGTGAGCAGCAAGTGTTGATACTCGCTAACACATCACTAAAACTGAATCAGAGCATAAACCTTCTCACATTCATGTCTTCCTCCATATCTATAATACCAGGTGGGTTGTCCGGCCATTATGATGCTACTGCTTCGACATGGAGGAGAAGCAAATTCTAGAAATGTTCATGGAGTGACACCTCTGGGGATTGCAGCTGAATACGGCAACACTCAGGCTTTGGAGATACTCATACAACAAGGTAAAATGCCAAACAGCTGACAGTTTGTATGGTTTAATCACACACTCATCAGACCCAGTACTTTCTCTACACTCCACTAGGTGGGGATGTGAATGCCCAAGCCACCAATGGAGACACAGTTCTGTATGATGCTGCTGGATCTGGAAACCTGGATTGCGTCAAGCTGCTGCTGGAGCATGGAGCCAATGCCAGTATAGCCAGCTATGCCTTCCAGCTCCCCATACACAGAGCTGCCTATGAGGGACACTTTCTGTAAGCTTGCATTCTTGTCCTGCTGTTTTGTTACAGATCAGTGACCTTGCTGTAAACGAGGTGTCCTGGTGTTCTAGACATGGCAGTATTCTCATGCCAGCTTGATAATATCTGGATTTTTAAATATGATCCATTTCCCTGAAGAAACAAATGAACATTCTTGTTCCAGCCATTCTGCAGCCAAAGTGATCAAGCTACAACATGTCAGTCTCCACAGCTCTGCAGTGTTTCACTGTAATCATGTCCACAAAGAGCCTTTTGTTTTATTGCATTTGTCATTTCCGTTACCAAATAACACTGTAGCTCAAAACCAGTCTAATGAACATTTTTTCTTCCTGTCCTGTTTTCTTCAGCTTGTAGCGTTTGTTTTCAACTGTTTTCAACCCCCCCCCTCTCTCTGTAGAGTCCTGAGGACTCTTATCCCCCTCACCACAAAGAGAGCCATCCGTCTCTCAGGCCAGAACCCTGTCCATTCAGCAGCTGATGGGGGGCAGGTTGAGTGTCTGAAGCTGCTTATTGAAAAGGGGTTCAATGTCAACGCCTTGCTGGACACACACATCTCTGGTATGTTACAGTTGGATTCACCTTTCACAAGATCCAGCACCCTTAAACTCTCAAACCAGGCAATTTCAAACATGCATGAACTGTTGCATGTGCAAAATTGTCATTAATGCCATTAATAGACATACAGTATGAATCTTTAGTCTTACATGGGGGAATCTGTGCTCTTCTACACTTGTTTTTTAAATATAAATCTTGTTATAGAGAACTATGGAGACCTCAGGAAGAGTCCTCTGTATTTTGCTGTTTCCAATGGTGACATAACCGGTGCTGAGGTACTGCTTGCAGCCGGTGCAAGAACTGACCTGGATCCACTAAGATGCATCCTGGTCGCTGTACGAGCTGAGAGGTGTGTGTGTTTTCTCATTCCAAATAAACTATGTGGTGAAGGCAAGTCAGGAATGAGGATCCTGGTTGAGTGTTGCGGAAACCTCTTGACCTTTCTATCCAGGTATGAGCTGGTACAACTGCTGCTGTCCTATGGAGCAGAGGTGAACTGTTACTTCAGAGTGATCAGTAACACTGTGTTCCCAACAGCCCTGCAGTACTGCCTGAGGGATCAGACCATGCTGCGACTGCTGCTCAACAGCGGATATCAGGCTGATAAGTACGTCTACCTCTCACTGTAAAAATGACAAGTGACTAGTAGAAGAGCTCCAGCTCATTTTTTCTCAAGTTGGATCTCTGATGGATAATTTAATTATCCATGACAAACATCTCTGGTTAGTCTCCATTATCTTAAAGAAAAGTACTTAAATTCTGAGCCCAAGAAAGGGTTGTAAACACAATGCTGCATATACAGAAACCACTTAAAGATAAACATCCAAAGTCTTTTCTTATATCCTGACACTGAGAATAAAAAGGTCCCGAACTGACCCAAACACTTCCCTGAGTTACTGTATCTTCTGCCTGGAACCAGTCACTCGACATACTTTAGAGACAAATCAAGATCCTTTCTAATCCTTGTGACTGGTGGGACAGGGGTAGTAATGCATCTTAAATTATTTAAGAATAATTAAGACATTACAATGGTCAAACATCTCAGTAAATGTTCTCAGTAGCTATCCCATTTGAATTTGACCATTCAAATAAAAAGGTCAAATCTTTTATAATCACACTCTGCAACACTATCTTTCGTAGGTGTTTCCAATGTTACCATGGTAACAGTGAAGAAATAGATCCTACCTGGACTGACCTCCATGATCAAGCCTACCAGATTTACAGGCAACCAAATGTCATTTCAGTAAGAACTAATAGGGGCAGATGCATGTCCTCAGTCAGTCAGTTAAAAAATAATACATCAACCAATAACCTGACTTACATCACTCTTTTCTGTCTCTGTCAGTTCTGTGAATTCATGTCAGTGTCGTGGCTGACAGATCTGGTCGGCACTGTGGTGAAGATGCTCCTGGACTACGTCAGCCATGTCAGCATCTGTTCAAACCTCATACGCATCCTGGAGAGGAGACCAGAGTGGGATGAGATTTCTGAGATACTGAGTAAAACTTCCAATCTGCTTTGGATTTAAGAAATAATGTATCCCTTACATGGAGAAAAGGCTAAACACTTTGAAGATGAGTGAAGTAAGATGTCTGTTTCTGTGCCCCCCTAGGCAAGCCACGCTCTTTGCAGCACTTGTCTCGACTGGTAATCAGGGGTCACATGACCCTGAGGACACTCAATGACCCTGGAACCATGGCCGTCGTTCCCTTTCCTCCCAGACTGAAGAACTACCTGACCTACAGAGAGTATGATCTCTACAGGGACCTCTCTTCAACTTGAAAGGTTGAAAGGTTTAGCCGTGTAATTGAAACATGAATAATGAAAAAAGCACAAGTCATTCTTATCACAGAGGGTTCAAAGGGTTTATTGAGAGTTGAGAGTTCCTTTATGTTGCACATGTTCAGTTTTATACATTACGAGTCAGATTGCCTCCGCCAGCAGTGTGTGCATTGTGACTGTAACCTGTCTTGTGAATACACAGGTTCAGACTATTTGGTTGGATTCTTTTCATCAGGAATCTACTCCAGCATCAGTATTTAATTTCCTTTTTTTCTTTTTTAATGAAAATTGTCTCCTCTTCCTTGTCTGGACAGATGTAGTATATTATGCCTTGGGCAAAAATCATAATGGAAATAAGTCATATTTCTGTCTCTCTTTAATCATGTCTGTTGCAACATTAGCACAATATTTTTTATTTTCTTGACTGCATTGCAAACATGTCAGATACCATGCATGTACGTTTTGTACTCAATAGACACCCACATGTTTTCACTTCTGAGTGATTTGACCTCTGCTCAGGTTAAATTTAGGTGGAGCTATTCTGGAGGTTATGTGAGTTCACCAAACTGCATGAACTAATCAGAATAATGATAAAATTATTAAGTTAAGTGCTGCCCAACCAGTGAGAAACAAATGTCAATCAAGAAAAATGCACAGGCAACATCAAAGAAGCTCAGTGTAGAGATCTAATAAGCATGAATAAGTGAAAAAACCTGTGTGGGTGGACACTTTGTGCTGGCTTCAATGTGCACCTTATGTGTTAAAGGCTTAAGAGTTAAAAAAAATTAAAAATCACAGTATTGTTGCCTAAATGTTGCACATGGATTTTTTTAAAATCTATTTTTTGTAATAAATATTTTAGAAACTTGATGTGATCATGCCATAAATAACATACACATGACAGACTTTTCAAATATTCACATATGATGATGATGATGATGAAGAAGAAAGCCAAAACCAAAGACATATTCAAATCCAACAAACAGACACAAAAAATATTTATAAAATGAAAAACAGTCTTTATAATTAGAAACAAAAAGGGTGTTCTGCAGTTGTATTTAAATGTAACTGTGCTGCACTGGACCTTGCAGAAGTGTAAACATAACTCATCAGGCAACAACAGATTATGACAAACAAAGCCATGAGCTTTAAAAGCCCATAATATCAGCATAATTCCTGTTCTTTCATTATGCTGTCTGTGCAAGACTCAGAGGCATTTAGAGTGATGATGTTGATGGTGTGCCTGCATGTGGGAGAATATGTTGTCGCTGTATGTTTATGTGTGTGAGAGATACAGGTGTAATTTCAATGCTGATTTACATTCAGTTAAGAATAAATCTGCTCAATCTAGTCATGGATCTAAAAGAAAAAAAATCTGTCATGAACCAGTTTGTGAGGTCCACTATATCCAGGAGAAATCCTATGATGCAACAGCTATTTGTTCCCATGTATCAAATTCTGCAGCCCACAGGTAGCAGAGCAGGTGGACCCAAATGCAGATACAGAATTACTGACAGATTACGTTCAGAGTTCAGAAGTCAGGTAACAGAAGGCACAGATGACAGGTTGGCATGAAACAAGGATTATAGATGATGATCTAACAACTAAGAACAGACATGTATATACACACACGAGAACTGTTCACAAAACACGGGGCAGCTGGGGTTAGCAGGGACCAGAATAGGAGAGGGGAAATGATGATCGGATGACAAGGTGATAGGAGGGTGTGGCAGGCAAAACACAGCGTTGACAGGGCTAATGCAGAGCAGGTGTGGAGGGAAAATGTGATGGGAATAGCAGGCTGAGAATATGAGAAAAAACAGAGTAAACCCAGAAACAAAATCCTCTCTTCAATATGTCTCACACTCATATTTTTAAATTTCAACCATACAAGTGAAACCAGCATAAGGAACAACAAAAATCTCCCTTGCCCTAATACTGTCGATTCATTTTATTATACCTTCTCCTGTTCACCTGTAGATTACCCTTTAATCTATCCATGAATATCTATAGAGAGCAGATCAATAAACACAAAGGCCATCTTTAGTACAACACAAGATCAAACAGTGAGTTCATCTTAACAGTAAAAGTATTTGTCCTTGTCCACTACCACTCAGTTGAGACTTAATGTCAACAGGAGGAAAAGCTGAGGCTCTCAGATAATGGCAGCTAAGGAACATAGAACCAGACTAGAGAAGAACCATAACAGTATTGCAGTGCATTAGTCTATTATAATCATACTGATCCCACATCCTTTATTGCATTAAAAAAATCAAATAAAGGTAAAGGTATTATGATAAAAACTACCCAATAAACTGGATTATGGTTTTATCTTTGTGTCCATCCCTGTCACGTTAAAACATAACAAAAAATGGCAAGACAGGTGACAGCATTAAAACAGAACTGGAAGAACACTACCAGCTCATATCATAGTCCAGTAGTCACTCAACCTTAATCTAGTGAGCAGAAATCATAACAATACATTCATAAACCATCTTCATCTCTGCTATGGCAGTTATCTTGATTTACTGACTATAACACAGGAGGGTGCCTTGACACCTCTCGGCCTAAGGACATTCAGGGATTGAGAAACTTTTTTGAGTGATATATTATCTCTGTTTGTCTTTCTCATTCTGTGTATCTGTTGGGTCCAGTTGGTCTTTTTTAGCTATGAACAAAGCCACTCAGGCATTGGTGATACACTGCTACGTTGACAGGACACGCAGTCTCTGAGCTCACATGCTTTTTGTGGCTCTGTCTCTCAGAGTGCTGCCTCCCAAAAAAAGACGCTGCATCATGGGGCCCACACTTTGGTACGTTCCCCTGTGATCCCATTCTTAAGGCCCAAACAGCAGCTGGGGAGATTAGACAGGCGAGGACACCAGCACACTCACTTACACTCTCCTTTGCAGTGATACAGCCAGGCAGGAGAGATCTGGTTCAGACTGGAGCAAGCTTTCATCAGGAGCACACTTTGACTGGACCCAATACTTTCAAACATCGTCGTCTGGAAAGGATCACCTCAACAGGACTCTGAATTTCCAATGACCCTTTATGTCCTTGGCTCTCCAGTAACCTCACAGTGGACCGTGTCTTTTGTTGGAATCGTTCTCTCTCTGTGTGTTAGTTAACTGTCTCTGACTGGACTGTGCTAATCACACTTTGAACATGAGTTGTTTCGGGTACCGTCGAGAGCTAAGTAAGTATGAAGATGTCGACGAGGATGAGCTGCTGGCTTCCCTTAGCCCTGAGGAGCTGGCTGAGTTGGAAAAAGAACTTGCGGATATCGACCCTGATGCCAATGTGCCCATAGGACTCAGACAGAGAGACCAGACAGACAAAACCCCAACAGGCACGTTCAGCAGAGACGCCCTAATGAAGTATTGGGAAAATGAGACACGTAAAATTCTCGAGGATGAGATTGGGGGAGGAAGCCCCAAACCGGTCAGTGGTAACATTTAATTAGATTTTCTCTTCATTAGTGAAATGCACCAGAGGCAAAGCTTGTTTGTTTGAAGTTGTATTAGATGGCCCTGGTATGAGGTAATCTGAACTACCAAAAAGAGGCGGAAGCATTAGAAAATTATCATTGTCTTTAGTTGCCTTATACCCTCTGCAAGGTATATATAAAAGTTACATAACTTTTAAAGAAAAGCAAATTCTCTTTCAATCCTAAATAATTTTCTTGTAACACAGGATGAGGAAGAAGAGGAGGAAAACGTGACAGAGAGAAACAGCGAAGCAGAGGATGAAAAAGATGACAAAAATGAGAAAGAGCAGAAAAAGCACGAGAAACAAAAGGAGGAAGAAGAAGAAGAAGAAGAGGAGGAAGAAGAAGAGGAGGAAGAGGAGGAGGAGGATGAAGAAGAAGAGGAGGAGAGCGAGGAAGAGGAGGAAGCAGTGACAGAAGAGGAGGACGAGGAGGAAGAGGAGCAACAAGATAATAAAACAAAGCCTGAACCCTCAAAGGATTCTGGGCCACTGACATCACAGTTCGTCATCCCAAAGCTGCTAACGCCTCCGAGGGTGGAGCCTAGGAGACTGACTCCTCCCCCTCCGCTTATTGACCCCAACGTGGGCGGAAATCCCATCGTTGTTGATGATGCTCTCCAACGAGCCATTGACAATGACCCTGAACTCACAGAAGTTAATCTTAACAACCTTGATGACATCTCACAGGTATGAAAACAGATGACCCCCCAAAATATAAATTACAAGACATTTTCCCTTCTTACCTGTTGAGTATACTTTTACCCACACTGAAGCCCTTATACTGTATGTCTCTACATGGATTGTTGTTGTTTAGTAGTAAGTTAGTGAAATGCACAACTCATCTGATCCTGGACCCTAAGTACATCAATGTGGAGTGTTATACCTTAATGAGATACATCAGTGAGATTTTAGTATAGAAAATAGGTGCAAATTTTGGTGATGTTGGCATTGGCAAACACTTCAAATGGTATTGGCTCTTTCCAGGATTAGAAAACCACAAAATCTATATTTTTATTATAGTGTGATGCTGTTAAAAGTGTGTTTTACATGAGCAATATGTGTAAACAAGGCAGTAAGAAAGGCCTATATGTTCAATTGTGGTCAGCTGACACAAAATCAAGAGTACCAACCATTTTCTCATGGCCTAACTCAACACTAAACATCTTGGTTGCTATTGGTTTTGAAGTGTGGTAAAGTTTGGGCAGTGGTAGACATGCTAGCCTCTAGTTTACTAGCATCCTGCTCTCAGCTGAGTAAGTTTTGATTGAATGCCAGATTATTTTTAGAGTCAGGCATATTACCAGGGTTATGTAAGGGAGAGACTAGCTACATATTTGGTGCAAACATTTCATATGACGGGAAAATAGACAATAACATGATGCCTTAATTCAACATCAAAAAGGTTTCTTGCTGTTCTCTTGTCATCATATTGTGGTTAACTTTATGGTAGCAAATAGGGACTCTAGGTGAGATATTGTCGGCTGTTTATTGTTCCACTGAGTGGTTGCCAAATGTTGTGTAACTCCTTTCTTAGGAAACCCTCATCCGATTTGCGGAAGCACTGAGATCCAACACACACGTGCGGGTCTTTAGTCTTGCCAACACTCATGCTGATGACCCTGTGGCTCTGGCCATCGCTAAGATGCTGAGGGAGAACTCGTCGATCATCAGTCTCAATATAGAGTCCAACTATGTGACTGGAAAGGGTGTAATGGCACTAGTTCAAGCACTTCCAGGAAATAACACGCTGACTGAGCTTCGATTCCACAACCAGAGACACATGTGTGGAGGACAGGTTAGTTTCATTCTGTCACCCCATCCAGGAAGACATTCCTCTTGTCAACCTGTATAAATGTAAGGTGTAATACTGTCTCTCTTGTACAAACTGACCCCTGCAGGTAGAGATGGAGATGGTTAAGATTCTCAGGGAAAATTACACCTTGATCAAACTGGGCTACCAGTTTAACCTCCCTGGTCCTAGGATGAGCATGACAGGAATACTGACCAGGAATCAGGACCGCCAGAGACAGAAACGACTGCAGGAGCAGAGGCAGCAGCAGGGCCAGCAGGGCCAGCAGGACGGAGTCCTTAACCCCAGAACCACTGCACTGGTACATAACCTTTTCCTGAAATGATATTATAAAATACGATCATTAATAGGCTTGTCTGACTCATCTTTGTTCTCCATTACTGTTTTCGAAGTCTCCAACTCTGTTAAACTGGTACTTAAACTGATAGTTTAACAACACTTCAGTTTCCTTCAGAAATGCCAATTCTAGTTATGCATGTATTTGTAACTGTTTGCCCCTTTCTTTCCCCCCTCTTTAGAGAGGAACACCAGGTTCATCACCATACAGCTCTCCCAGAGCATCTCCTTGGTCCTCACCCAAACTTCCCCGGAGCGACCTGGCTAAAAAGCAGACCCCTCCTGCTCCACCTCCTCCTCCACCGCCTCCCCCTCCACCTCCTCCACCTCCTCCTCCACCACCTCCCATGCAGCAGGAGAAGAGAAAACCTACCAGGATGATTGCAGAGGTCATCAAAGCCCATGAGGTGGGCAGCACAAAGCCTGCAAAGAGAAAGGGGAAGAAGGGTAAGAAGGGGAAGGGGAAGGAGTCAGAGAAGGACGAGACAAGTAACATCCTGAAGGAGCTTAAGAATGCGCTAAGGCCCATGGCGTTTGAGAGGAGAGGGGAGGACTGCAGCAGGCCATCCACACCAATGAGGTCGGCGCACGACCAGCTGATGGAATCCATTCGCACCAGCAGCGTCCGCAACCTAAAACAAGTGAGTGGAACAACTGGTGGACATGTACTTGATGAGAGCTGGCAATTAATTGAGTGACAGCTAAAGTATTCATGTACTACTGACTTTAAAGATTTTCCTCACCCTTCTTTGCATTTAATGAGCAACAGGATGACAAGTACATTGATCAGGAACACTTCCGAGCAATCAAGCTATGTACTGATATATCTGCAGGCACCATGAACAAGGAGGAAGTTTAATTTAGATGAGGATGACACAGAGTCAGTTGTGTATGAGTCACTTCTTTAGCTGACACAGTATCTTCTGACTTGGTTGGGCAGCTGACCACCAGCCAGCACCGTGGCATGAATACAATGCTTTTACAGTCAGAGACAGAGACAGTAAAGCCAACATAAAACAAAGAATAATGTCAGCCAAGTGTTCTCAACCAGGAAAGGGAGATAAACTGATACAAAGAGAGAAAGAGAGATGGGAAACAGACAGTGAACTTGAAACTGAAAAGAGGAATACAAAAGTCAGTAAATGTAGTATGTTTTTTTTCTTAGCTTGTTACATTGTTAGAGTGGAAAATCAGCTGTGCCCCCAGATGGAGGGGTCTACTAGGTGTGAAATTCCTGCCACTTAGTGCTGTTATTTATAGAAACTGTTCAGTGGAGCTTTGATAAAGACAGATATGACACGTTACCACAACACACACCAACAACAAAGTCCATAAACACTATTGATTGACAGAACAGGGGACATAGGCAGAACTGAGACTGACTTTACCACACCTTACAGCTCTATTGTTTCCTAAATACTCCTCAGAACTGTACTTGATGGTCACAACACTGTCCTTTTTCACAGGTGGAACTCCCACATCATCTACGATAAAACAAAGGGAAATACAGGAGGTCTATCCTGATTTCTATGGCAACCATGGAAATCAGGGAATCTGCATAACGATGGTGATGGAGTGACCAGCAATGATGAAGCACAAGGTGATTAAAAGATGTTACTGAGGAGGCAAAAATAACTGAATTCTTACTCATGAAAATGAAAATATACTGGAAATTTGCACTGCTCTACAGTAATAGCTTTACATTTGAATAATGTTAAAACATTTTATGATATTTGTATTTGAATTTTGAAATGAGTTGTCTGACCTGTTTACTGATCAGTTTTCTAACTCACTGTTTTCTTATAAACTTGTAAATATGATCTGTTATTGGTTGAATTATGTTATAATTTTTAAATATAACCATTTGGTGTTTACAGGCCTACTCAGCAAAGTTTGTTGACTGTTTTCTTTGGTTTGGTTTAAAAGAAAAAGATCTTACAGAATCATATGCTGCATTATCACTTTAATTAAGTTTATTTTTATCAGTGAGTCATCTTACTGTTCAAGAACCACTGATGCATAATCCCACTCCATAATATTCACAATACACCCACCCAATTAGCACATATAAGAGCTGGGCCTTTGCGCACTTTCAACAATTCACAATGTATGACAAGTGCAGGCAAGAGACATCAACTATAGAACATCATTATTGAGGTGAAGAAAAATCTATGTGATACTGTAAGGCTGCAGGAGTCAAGGGCTTTATGCAAACATACACTTGTTTCTTTCCCACTGACTAAAACTGCATGTATTATTCATATCTGCTCATATAACTTACATCTGGACACTTCAGCGCCCACAGGAAAATTAGAATAAAGTGCAAACTCATCCAAATTTCAGTAAAGTAAAACAGGTCCAATCTGTGAACTCTTGTGAACTCAGCCTGGGTCAGGGGGATCAACGTGTGGGTGAGACAGGGAAGACAGAGGAGTGTGAGTCAAAGAGACTGAGAGATGGGAGATATTAGAAGTGATCATGCTAATCCTGGCCTTGCATTTGTTTACATGTCTTTAGAGAGTTGTATGACTCTTCAATCCACGGAGCAGCTGTTCAAAGACAACGTGGTCAGTTTAAGGGTGGCAACAACCTGAAAATGATTAATTACACCAAAGTGACCAGAGGCTTTTAGGTTCTATTAACCTCATAATGTTGGAAAAAATAAGTGTCAACAATGTATGTATTTAAATAGGTAGTGTAATTGAAAGCATAGTTTATTTCAGTTTTGCATGCTTTCTAAGTTTTGAGACCTGAGATTTGACTGCTGTGAACAGACAGGAAGTTACCAAAGTCATGATCTTTTTTTGTTTGTTTCATTTTTCCAACAACACAGTTTAGTTTATCATGCATTAATATTATGAATTGGGCATCTCAACACTAATTTGTAGAAAACTGGCTAAAACATGTTAAAAAAAATAACCCAGCAATCTGAGTGTTTTATTCATTCATTTGGTTAGTGCATCAAAAAAAGATAATTGAGGAGAAAATCCAACCTGTAAACAGATTTATAAGAAGTTTGGACCGAGCTTATATTACACAAATGCCTAAAACCAGTCTGCTCAGTGGCCCTCCCAAGTAGCTCAGTGTGCACAATGCATTCCTTGAAGTGTCCTAAAAATAAAACTTCCTTTACTCAAGTACAGCACTTATTCATATGTGTGAAACTGTTAATAGGGGAATCCCTCCATAAAATACACTGACTTCCTGTTTGTGGTTTCTGCACTCAGGGTGGTCACTGCAGTATATTTCAGGATGGACAGAGACATCAAAGTCGTTACATATACAAAGTTTGTATTTATCCCATTTACATTTACAGTAGATCCCTCATTGATTGCGCTCCTCATTGATTTATGCACACAGAGTTGCTGCTTTAAAAAGTTAAACCTTTGTTAAACTGCTGAATTTCCAAAAATGCAAATCGCATTAAATGATTTTAAAGGGCAATTTGACAAAGATTTTACATAATAATCTACTTGTGATTTTATATTTGACGAAAGCTAAGGTCAGGTTATTGGACAGCTGTGAAGGCCCAAAGATAACACAGGAAATAAATAAATATAAATATAAATATATATGTTTTTGGCAAATTTGAAATATATTTATATTTATATTATATTTATATTAAGTTTTATCACAGTTATTCATTTATTGATTTGTCCATTTACAGTGTCACTTTTGGGCAAACATCTGATATACTGTAGTAACTATGAAATCATGTGATCATTGTCAAGTCTGGTAAAGTTTTAAAGGTTATCTGTAAACCACAGACAGCTACATTTTCACATTAATTTAAACCTTATCAAACGGAGGAAAATTGTCTAGTATAGACTACATCATGTTTTATTAATCATACCAATTTACCACTTTTATGCTAATATCAAGTCAAGTTAAAACAAACAAATAAATACATGCGTGCTGTAGCCTCTATTAAAGCTTTTGTTTGTTTGTCTATGGACGTACTGTACCCAAGTAGCCCTGCCACACTCGTGGAAAGTGCCATACCTGCTCTAATCCCCCCTCATAAGCTCAGCTGCAGAGAACTGATATAGGGTCAGTGTGGTGTCAGCTGATGTGGACATTAGCTCTAAAAATAAAGGAGTGTTATTGTGGTTATGTTGTACAGAGTTATTTTCTTGTGAAGAGTTCTCAACTTATAAGTGAATAGACACATACACACTTTTTTTCTTACAGTGTTTCACTGTAATGATTTGTACCTGGAAATAGATGAGATGCCTAATCAATGGTGAGCAGTCCTGACTAACACACACACACACACACATAGGGATGTTCTCAACATTCAACTCTCTTTCACACAAAGATGTGCATTTATATTTGTATATTGCTATAAATTGACAAATGATACCGAGCCTGGACTCATTTTAACAAATTATCATGAATGCCTTTTGTTACTTTTCTTTTTGGGCCCAGGTCATGTCAAACACGGTATGTTTGTCACCTGACGTGGATGAAATGGTAGCAGTAAAAGATGTGATAATCCTCTGCTCAGCTGTTACCAGATCTGTCCAACTCTCTGTCTATTACAAGTGATGAGGCCTGTATTAATCACACACTCAAATTACAGACTCGACAAACATGACACACATTAGTGAAACATCTTATACTATGATACCATAAAGTGTTTCAATATTTAATCACGTTAATGGTAAAAGAGGCCCCCAAACCAAAATATGTAAATATCAACCTTTTATTGGAGTGTACAATGTAAGAGTTCATTTGCCCAGTCCTCTTTGATAAGGCTTGGCGTCCATAACATCTTATTAACCGAGTTACCTACAGAAGCTAACATCAGCGAAAACATGGCTAGGTTTTTCCCATAAAAGTATCATGATATTTGACAAAAAGAGGTCAGTTCTTACATCCAACAAGTGGCAATTTGTCTCTCAAAGACAGAATTTAAAGAGGATGCCAATATTCCTCTTTTCACTGACTGGCAAACAGTGAAAACAAAAAACAGAAGAGAAAAAAACCCAGAAACCAAAGGTGAAAAAAAAAAAAAAAAATTCAATAAGCTATTGTGTTAATATTTCTTTCCTGGATATTAGGTTACATCATGGGAAAGATGTTTTGGAATTTGTTCTCCTATAACCCAAAACTATGTTAGCAATGTTAGCATGCTGCTTGTTAGCCTGTGCAAAATTAGCACTCCTCATTTAGAAATGCTACATTTTTAATTGTATCTGCTAAATACTAGGCAGCTTATTTGCTTGTCAGTAACTGCATTCATTACAAAAGCATCATGAGAATATTTGAGGGATACTATTTGTAATTCATGGCTTGACTAGCCATATACCGCTTGTATAATGCTAAGATGCTTTTTTTCTCTCAGTTAGGAAACAAACTAAAAATCATAATCTGCACAACAATAGGTCAACCCATGAGGGCAAGAACAGTAAGTCTACTGTAGAGCTAATATGCCTGTTGTAGTGTAACATGGGAGGACCAGGCTGTGTCTCTATTAAACAGTGTCCCTCAATGTGTAGATTTAAGGTGAGACTATGTAACTTTTGAAAGACGAAAACACATTCTTCCTCATTCACATCATCTTTAGCTACTGTTGTATACAGCACATTACGGAGTCACTTCAACGACTTTATGCCTTTCCTGCATTTGTGCTTATGTTTAACATTTTAGCATTTAGCATGATCCCATAATGGTAACTAGTTAGCTACATGGTCTCGCTTTAAAGAAAGAAACATGCCTACTCTGGTTAGTTAGTTAGCAATTCAGAAACGGTTACGGGCCATAATCGAAGGAAATGCTTTTTTCTTAAACTTATCTTGCTGGTATTTTCAGGTTATCACACTGGGACAATCAGTCACAGGAGAGCTGTCATTCACCCCAAGTATGCCAGGTCATTTTTATATCTGGCGTTTTGAGTATTGTCCTTGGTGGCAAATCCTCCATTAAATTATACATGTACTTGTTAATATTAAAGGACCAGTGTTTAAGATTTAGTGGCATCTAGTGGTGAGGTTGCAGAGAGCCAGTATTAGGTTTGTCCATTCTAGGCTACTGTAGAAATATGATGGTGCAACATGGCCTTCTCTGTGGAAGATGACCCGCTCCATATTTAACTGTAAAGAGCTCATTCTAAAGGTAATGAAAACACAATAATTTTTACTTTCAGGTGATTATACACTAAGTAAAACATACTTCTAAATATTATATTCCATTTCTGCCCAGTCCGTTCTGCTAGATGACACTAAATTTCACATACAGCACCTTTAAGCTAAATTTGGATCATTGACTCTTTGTAGAGAAAAATTGCCCACCAAGTTCTTTATGTAAGCGAATCCTATATTACACTTCATTATCTACTAGTTAGTCAAGAAAATATTGATACTTGTTTTATTATTTACATGTTTTATGCATAATGCCATGGATCTAATATTTTTCTCTACGCTGTGTCAGCACTTAGTGTCTACAACAGGAAGAGCAGGAAGAACACAACTTTAGCCCCGCTGTTTCTGTATAGTAACTTAGCATATGGACCCTTAAAATAACCATCATGTGTGTATAACTAAAATGTCTTTATTCCTCAAGCTTTACATGATGAAGGACCTGATTCCAACAAGCAGGCATTTATTAATGCTCTGCTTGCTATTGTAGAAAATAAAAAGACTTAAAAAAACAAACAAACCGCAATTTCAACTGAACGTAGTGTGACTGACAAAAAAATCAAAACAAAAATTCACAATAGATAGTCAGCCATAACACTGTGTGCTACCGCCACATGTGTACTGTCTTGTAGTGTGATGTGTTAGCGGTTAAAACGCATAATGTCCAAGTGTATTTTGCCTCATTTCTTAAAGCATAGGTATGTTGTTTTTTTTAATAATGATACAGACCTGAAAATGTCCTGTACTCATGCAGCGAGTCTCCTCTTTCAATCTGTGCAAAAATATAACAAGACTCAAACTCTGGAGCAAATTTACAGTCAACAGCAAATGAAGCTAAATATTCCAAAAAGAGCAATTCTTTTTTTTTCTTCGTCTTTGTTTTAAGAAAATATGAGAGCTAAACTAGGATCATTTGTATAAGTAAAAATAAACTACAGAGCAATAGGGTATGAAAATAGTTCAATTTCTTTCTTCCTCCTGACGAACAATGATGACATGATGAAGGATATGTAGCAACTAGTTTCGTAAGCCCTCCCCCTTCAAATCACTGACCAAAAGAAAAAAACAAACAAACATTCAACTTTAAAGGTTCAAGAGACAACTTGATGTAAAATTGCACGTTATTCTGGGAACATGGGATAGCAAGAGAACACGAGAGTGACACAGTGAGAGAACGTGTGATGGGAGGCAGCAGACATGAGAGATGGTTGAGATGGTTGACAGATGGAGGTGATAAATATCGAAGAGTTGTGAATGTGGGAGGAGGAGAGAGAGATACAGAAAGATGGGATGAACAGAGAAAAAGCAGAAGACAGTTAAAAAGCGAGATGTGACATATTTGCTGTTGAGAGAATGAGATGGAGCCAACGGACAGACCGGGTGAACATGACAAAGAAACAACAAACTAAGATATGAGAATGACAAACTTTAACAGAGTAAATGAGGTATTGCACAGATTAATAAAAAAAAAAAGCATAAAGGCAACAAAAATATACAGCAAATTGATATAACATTTACATTTATAATTTGAAATTAAAGTTTTCTTTTTAGAAAGACAAGAACATTTTAGTGTCAATCATCCTGGGGGTTGGGGAAGGGATAAAAAAAGAACAAAACAAAACAAAACAAAACCAAAAAACGCTAGTCATCCCATTCATCCTCATCCTCAAAGTCCTCATCATCTTCATCATCGTCGTCGTCATCTGTGAAAAAGAAGAAGACCATCACATGAAGTCAACTAAAAGGGCCTGGTAAAGATGCTTTTTCAATACTAATTCAAGCAATGTTCAATGTTTCTGGCATTTTCTTATATAATCTCCTTCCTTAAATACAACTCTTTTATCTTTTTGTGTGAACATGTTAAAGAGCAGACTTTCCCTTTTTAACTTCTTTGAATCTATTTAAAGGACTACTTAGAAGCAGGAAATAAAAGTTTCCTTAACAGAAAAAGCTGAAATGGAAAAAAAAAAAATCACAAGGTTGTTCGAGACTGAGAGAGGAAGTGGGGAAAGTCTGATTTATAATTTGGCGACAAAATGTCATCTGACGCAAAGTAAATGACGCAAAGTCTAGAGGTTTAATGTTAAGGCGACACACTGAGAGCTGGGAGTGGTATCAAGGAACTGCTCTATTTTTAAGAGAAGTTTTACTAGTGTTGGTAGGTGATTGTTATTTCAAGCACCAGTGAGGCCAAGAAATACAACCTAATAGGCCAATTTGAGAGATCCATGATTTTATGGCCAAATAACTTCACCGCAGTTTGTAATAATATCAGGCAGAAATGTACAACTCTGGAAACTTATCAAGACATGAAAATCACTTAGTAACAAGTACAAGCAGCAATAATACTACGTAATACTACTAAGTAATCTTCATGGAATAAATACATGTATGTTTTGATTAGTCCATGGAGAAAAACAAAAGACCTTCGCATCAGCACTTTTTGTAAGTCGCCTTGGGTAAAAGCTACTGCTATATGAATGTATAGTAATACAAAGTAAAGCAAGTTTCATGGTGTTTCTCTAAGGACAGTCTGTAAAAAAATCCTGTGGGTTTCTACTGTACATGACAGGAGACAGGGGCTATACTGTGAAAATGTGATTGATTCCCACTAAAACTCAAATAAAAATAAATAAATAATGAACAGAGCAGATGGTAGGTATTGTCTATATGTACCTGAACAGTGAATAGCTTTGTTCCTTTTCTTCATCACCTCCATCAAGGCCCCTACGATGCCTGCCGATGGGGCCGGGGTGGAAGGAGTTGAATCAACAGTTTCATCCCTCTGGAGAAGAAGGCCACAGTTAAAGCACAGGATACTGACCAATATTAATATAACCAGTTGGGAGATGACTTGTATTTGACTAATGAATACTTACAGTTTTAAGTTGGATTCCTTGTCTGATTTGGTCCAGAAGTGCGTCTCTGCCCGTGCTGGACACTGGCCTCTCTTTCTGTTCCACCTTCTTGAGCTGGGTGCCTTCTCTGATCTGACTGAGTAATGCTGACTTGCCGGGCACACTGCTGTCCCCTCCATTATCCTCCGTGGGCAGCGGAGGAGGAGCAGGGGGTGGAGGACCAGGAGGTGGTGGTGGAGGTGGAGGAGGGGGAGGAGGTTGTGCTCCAGTGCTAGATGGAGTTGAGGATGAGGGGGGAGGCGGTGGCGGGGGAGGCGCCACAGGAATTGAGGCATGGGCTGGTGGAGGGGGAGGCGGGAGGGAGCCTCGGCTGGGCGGGGGAGGCGGTGGAGCGGACATGCCTGGTCGGGATGGAGGGGGAGGTGGGGGCGCGGAGTTGGGAGCCCTTGAGGGGGGAGGTGGTGGGGCGCCTCGTCCCCGGGCAGGAGGAGGGGGAGGAGGAGGGGCTGAGCTGTGGTGTGGGGGTGGGGGAGGAGGGCCGCTGCCGCCTCTGGATGGAGGGGGCGGAGGAGCTGAGTAGGGAAAAACAAAAACAAAATGTAGGTTACAACAGGTCAAACTTGTAATGATCACTCTCATCACTGAGGCCTTGAAGATCATATAGATGTTTTTTTACATTCATGAAAGGATTCAGGAGCTTTAAGGTTTTCATAGCGTATCTGTACAAAATGCTCGTCAGTTCTCCATTTCTTGCTTGTATCTTTGCATCATGCTGTTACAAAATTAAACCACTGGGAGCAGCCTTCTTGCATATAAATTGTGTTAATTTTGTTAACGAAAACTGACATAACATATATTTGATTTTTCCAAGACAAAGACCAGATGATGAAATGAAACCGAATTCTGAAATTGAGAATCTGAATAGGAACCCATTCCAATACTGTAAGAACTAGGGATTCGTTTTTAACATGCTTTTCAATTTCCCTTTTCTGATTCTTTAAAGCTAGTTTGGACCTGATGCGCTTTAGTCAACTGCTGGTTAAAAAAAGCGTCAGTTCACATGCAAAGTATTTTCAATATGGCAGATCAGAAGTAGAGTTTACAAGTGTGGTTAAGCTTCACATAATGCTAGGACAGAAGTCACACAGCAAAAAAAGTAATCATTGCACTAGGGCTGGGCAATACATCAATAATTATATCAATATCATGATATGAGACTAGATATGTTAGATTTTTGATATAATGATGTGGCATAACTGCTGTGTTTTCTTAGTTTTAAAGGCTGCATTAAACTGAGGTCATTTTCTGAACTTACCAGACTCTGCTATCATCTGCCTTTAGCCACTGCCTTTTAGGGCTTTCACTAAGCATTTACATAATGAGATTTTGATAAATAATCATCAGTGACATAATGACGATAGTCATCCCTACAAAATTTTCACAATATTGATATCGAGGTAGTCGGACAAAAATATTGCCATGTGTGATTTTGTCTATATCGCCCAGCCCTACATCGCACAACAATAATTTCATGAAAGGGAAGGAGTCTGTCTAACATGACTAAGCATTTATGATAGCTGCATTTTTTTTATGTCTCCAGCTGTAGTCACAATGCCTTAGAATAAGAAAATGATAGCACATCCAAATCAAGTGTAAAACAGCAAAAACTGAATTACTTGAGTAACTGCAAAAACCTCACAAAAGTTGGTTGAATTCTTATTAGATTCATAATACAACTCTACATGCACAGCCATGAGCTGTCACAGCAGGTCATGCATAGAGACCTACCGCTCCACCTGGGCGGACCTGGGGGATAAAACCACCACACTTGTTAGATTGTCTTAAAATGACAATCAAACGTTCTTAAGGCATTTTCACATGGACAGTGCCCTGCAAAAACATATGCATAGATCACATTTAACAATAGTGTTTTTTACATCATGTGATGAGCTGCACCTTTTCTAAGCAAAGAGGTGACCATCTTACCTTTTTGAATTATGTTTTGCACAGGCTCAAGATCTTTTCACCTACATGTCCTCTTGTAAATACTCTAATACACTTTTGACGCTATATCAGTAAACATGATCTTCAGAGCTATGAGATGTGTACTCCTAGCTGCCAGTCTGCCCTTACCTTGTCTCCGTAGCTCATTTTTGACAGCCTCTACGCCTCCTTTCTTCTCTATGAAATCATAGATGACCTTAGAGGTCTCCTTGTCCTTCAGCTGCGCCTCAGAGATGCCACACATATCAAACAGGTTCTTCAGCTCTGGGTCCAAGTTATTCAACTGAAAAGAGAAAACAGAGGAAGATTAAGGCATCTATTCCGTCTGCTTAGGAGGGACAATCAGACATGAGAGGGCATTAATGTATCCTCATGCACATTGCTAGAACTTTAACTGAATAAATACCTCAGTTTCCAATACTGTTAAAACTGATGTATTTCCTCAGTGGCTCAGGTCAATTTCAATTGAATGAATTATGAGCAATATAACTGATAATTCTCCTTGTTTACATTTAATTAAAGTTGCATTGATATTACTTGCTGTAGATAATTCTGCAAGTATGCTGAATTAAACTATCACAGTATCTTTCATTTACCAGTTCATATACAAACACATTCCTGCACATACATAATCACATGCCCTACATGTTTAGATCTGTGTTGTGATCTTATTGGTTTTTCTCTGAATTTATGAGCTTTGCAGCTCAGTAACACATTAACTGACTGACATGTCGGATTAGAGGGGATACTGGAAAGAGCAGGATTACCCAGTTTGAGACTGGCTGTTAAAAATCTGTTCAACCACATTAACTGTTTTATTCAGGAGCTGAATGTAAGAAATAATTTTATTTTGGGAAAACACTCACAGTTAACCCTCTAAGATTGCTCAGGAGACCACAATGTCAGCCATTATGCTGCCACCTGCTGGTGTGGGGTAGCACTAAAAGGTTGACATGCAGAAGTGTCACCTACAATAATTTCTGTTTGTTGTTGACATTTCAGATAATAAAGAAATGAGCTAAAGTCACAAATAATACACTGTTTAATTGTGTCAACATGTTTTGTTTGTGGGTAAAGAGTGTGTGATAGTGCACCAGTGCCACAAATTCAATCCTGGTGTCATTATTTTAATTGTGTGAATTCTCTGAAGAGCACTACAAAAATGACTTCAGTGTTTGATACTCAAAAACGATTATTCTTTTAAAAAATGTGTAAGGATTGTAAAGAAAAGAGACAAATTGAGCTGGTAAAACTTTTAAATGTACTGCCTGATTATTTGTGAATCCACTCATTTGTGATTCAGCTTTAAGCCGGAGGATTTGAGAGGTGAACGAGCTTTGTTTGAATGACGTCACTCGCTCAAATCAATCCTTGAAAGCATTAACTTATGAAACCAAATCATCTGAATTCATCTTTTCCCCCCCCCCGTTTAGAGTCACAGTAAGTCCTCTGACCTGTATGATCTCATGCTCATCATCCAGCGGCCATCATAATTACTGATGACGCTTTTTGGGAATGAGTCCATGGATTATGCAGATGCAGGTTGATTCTCTTCCCTCAGAAATCTCCTTGTGTAACCCTACTGATAACTTGGCTACGAGGCTCAGCTTTAATATGTCGGTGCTGATAGTAAAATCTTTCAATAAGAGGGATGTCTGACTGACGAAGAGATTAACTATAGGCCATGTTTTTAAGAACATGTAGAGGTCACATGCTCCTTTATATGCAGTCACATTGAGATTACATCTGTGAATTATACTTACATCAAAACCTGTATTTGGATCCCATCCTACATGCCCAATGTGCCTATGAGGAAAAGAAAATGAAAAGCTTGTGACATCATGTTAAAGTTAAAAAGAAGAGATGGCAGAATAAATATACAGTACATTCCTGAAGGCACAGCAGACTTTGCGGCATTACTAATCATATTACACACTGCATAGGATTAATACCTCCCACACATTCACCAGCACGTTTATGGACAAGTGGGCGATAGAGATAAGCTGGACCCTTGGCCAGTATGTCATATGGGCAACATGACTAAACCCAAAGACCTACAATCATAAAGCTATTGCAGTGTAGTGTATGGTTAATACTGATTTATTTAAAAATCAATTATTCTGAGAGACTTGACATCAATTTTACTTGTGCTTAAAAAATATTTCAGCAAATATTTTCACAAACAGCCCACATCAGCATCATTTTCTAAATTAGTTTAAAAGGGCATTTGCCAAAAAACATCCAAAACACCTGTATCCAGATCTGCATGACAATATATAACAACATTATGATGAGTATCTAATTCCTGTATTTTGTACAAGGATGAGTTAAGTAAGTGAAATTCAGGTTTTTAAAAAAAAATTATCATCATTTTGGGGCGTTAATTAAAATATATATATGCCCTGTATCAAATTTAGTGAAATATCTAATACAATTGCAGAAGTGGTGATAAAAATGATTCACAAAACATCCTTAATCTTAGAAGATCTGTTCAGGCACAAATGGGTGGAGCCCAGACTGCCAAGGCATCCTCAAGGACTGAACTAAGGTCAATGTTAATCCATCACCTGAACTGGACCCAACCCTGTTAGTGCCTTGTAACTCACTGGAAGTTGCTTGGTGTGCCAATGTCTGCCTTAGTCAACCTCTTCTTCTTCCCTTTGGTCTTTTTCTCCTTCTTGGGGAAGGTGGAGTGCACAATGTTGTTCATCTGAGAGTTGTTATGGTAACCCTGAACACCGCTGATCGCTGGGTTTTTGATGTCGACGGTGGCCATGGGCAACGTAGGGCCTGGAAAATCATAGACATGGTATTAAAGTTACAGTTTATATAATGCAGCAGTACATCACAATATAGAGACAAAACTGGGTTGTCATAACATCATTGCATACATCTTAAAGAGTACAAGAATTTCTAATGGAGTCTTGCATAATTGTGACAACAGTTGCGTGTTTAGTCTCTTAACAGTTCATAAAAAAATGATAAGACCTTGGCTCCATGTTGAAATCCAAGGCCAGCAATTCTCTTCCACTTAGGTTCAGTAATCCATTATTTAACAGCTATTACATATTTCACCTGGCTCAGAGACAGAACTGAGATTTATTTTTTTAAAGACAGAAACGGTAGGGGCGCGCAGGTGGTTAGAGCGCATGCGACGTACGCAGCTGACCCCAGTTCGAATCCCGGCTGGAGGTCCTTTGCATGTCACACCCCCCTCTCTCTCCCATATATCCTGTCTGTCTACTTCTAAATAAAGGCGTCTATGCCAAAAAAATCTTTAAAAAAAAAAGAGGCAGAAATGGTTTAAACAGTTGATACTAACCCATTACAATACATTATCAAAGACTTACGATGTCTTACAGATAAAGAAGTATGTACATTTCTGGTAACATTCGTTCTGTCTGTTTTATGACCTGCCTTTACAAACAACATTCATTCTGTGCTCTCATTCATTCCAACTGTTAGATATTGTAAATTATTATTTTTATATTTGTTAAGTAGATTTAGGCACAGGCAGTACAGAGAGACCAACAAATGACATAACCACACACAGTGACAAAAACTGACCATAACCCTGCACATAACAGTTAATCCACCAAACACATCTGCCAGCCAATTAACATGATTTTCACATCAACAAAAAGTCAGCACACTGCAAAATGTCCCCCAGCACTTCAAATGCTGAAACAACAGTCTTTTAGTGAATTATGCACCGAACATTAATGCTATTTGCCTCCAGCTTGTAGATTTGTACTAATGTGGATTTTGAGTTGAGTCAACAAACTTGTTCTCATTGTATTCACCAAAACTATCACAAAACGACCTGTGTCAGCATAGCTTCATTACCATCTCATACCTTTGACACTCTCACTACAGGGACTTTTTGGTGTCTTGCTGGGTGATGGTGAAGCTGATCGACTGCGTCGACGTCTCACCTTGTCCCAAATACACCCACCATCTCTCGCTCTGCAGGTGGTCATACTGACATCGAGAAGCATTTTACCGACCAAGTTGCAAGATCGCTCTTCGGTACAAACGGAAAGCCGAGCAGTGGGATTAGAGAGAGATGGGTAAAGTTCGTCCTGAGGGAGAACCAGGCAGTGCAAGGAGGATAGGCAGCTACCTGGACTCAACCCTCCACCTCCTACTGCTGCTCCTCCTCCTCCGCCCCCTTCACACCCGAGTTCTTCAGAAGGAGCAGATAGGAAGGTGGTACAGAACATCATTGTAGATGCTGACTGAGCATGGGCAATTCAATAAGAGCAAGCTCAGACGGAGACGCCAAGAAAGATCCTGGTTCAAAAATTATTATTTGAATGCATTTTTGTGGTTTTGAAACAATGTCTCAGAAAAAGGACTCGTCAGTCTGTGAGCAGGAGAAAACGCAAAATCCACTTGTTGTCCCGCTCCAGTCTTCTCAGGAAAAAAGGTTTCCGCTTTGCTAAAACCTGAAAGCCAAGATGGTTTCCGTGGTGAGACAGCCAAAACACCAGCGCAGAAATTAAGCCAACTTATGACGAATTTGGTGCAGCAGTCTAGATTTACTGAATTAATATCCTCATCAGACATATGGTGGAGATGATAAGTTTAGTGTCTGAGCTGTGCAGGCAGATATCCAGCATTGCCATCAAAGAGGAAAAATAACTAGCCAACACTTAGCCAGCCAAAAGCCAAAGTTTATTCTCTCTCTTGCATTCCTTCCATTACAGCAACAGATTTCTTTCTACGCAAATTGTTAACTTAATTTCCATTTCCCTGCTGCATCTGTCCGACTGAGCATATTCGTATCTGTTTTGCAGTAACTTTCTATGCCCCTGACTTTCCATCACAGAAGGGTTCACTGTTAGATCATCATGCTCGGATTGGCTCGCTGTGATCATTTCTCCACCCACCGTCGCCACTGTCTCCTCCCTCTCCCTACAAAAATACAACAAATGGATCTAATCCTAGCAAATTATTCTGGATTTAATGCCCCGCTCTTTACGTAACCATTAAAACCCATCCACGACTAATCCCTAGTAATCTCAGGAGTTTCTAAAACATGATGAATCTGCAGGGTGAGAGGAAGAGCAAGAAAAGCAGAGCGATAACATAAACAAGGAAAATGTAGGCAGATGAAATGAAGAGCGGAGGGGTGAGAGGGCAGATGAGGACAAGTGATCAGCTGGAGAGAGCAGGAGAGGGCAGAACAGAAGGAGAAGGAGAGAGAGAGAACCATGCTCCAGTTGTTTAGACAGTATCAGAGCTATGTTGCAGTGACAGATGGAGGAATGGAGATGATATTCCTGTGGGAGGATATGGATGACTTTCTTTGGAGATGAACCAATTCACACACCAAGATCAAGATTCAGAGACTGAAACCATGCAAGCCAAATACAAGACAGAAACTATAAGGAACATTTATACGCTGTATTATTGACCACAAGCAAATTACTGTTAGATATTTGTGTCAATTCTATTGACACAAAGCAAAAACTTCAACATGCCAGATGCTGTTAAGCTGCTCTGGATATGAGCATCAGCTAAAATGTGTCATCTGTGTAGTTAAGACCTCTGCACAGCTGCAAGCACACACACACACACACACACACACACACACACATGTACTAATAAGGTTGCTTGGTAAAATCTTGCTAGTCTATCCAAAACTGCTTCCCTCCTGTCCTGAACTATACTGTGTGTCTTCATACTGCATGTCCAAAAAGCAAATGTGTGTGTATCTACAATTGTACACCATCTGTTAACTCATCAAACTATATTGAGAACTGAGGCGAGGCCATGTAGGGCGAGTAGTTCACAGATCGAGACTCTAATTCACTAATGCTGCAATGACAGTATATAAAAACACAACTACATGGCATTGTGATGTTATGTTATACTGTATATTATCATATAGTAGCAGCATTATGATCATTTTCCTGCTTTACTTCCACTATTTCCATCATTTTAAAATCCGTTGCCACTGACTGTAAGCCAAATGCCTTTGTTAAAAAACAACAACAAAAAAACAGTTATTTCTTAGAAGTTGCCGAGCTTGCATTAGTGGATTTGTGAACAATGTGGCTAACTCACTCTGCATCATCATAATGATAATAAAGAGGCAGCATCACAGCTACTAGCAAGTTGTCTTTCTCATTTAGACAATCTTTTGCTTTTTTCTAGATTGGTTTAATAATAATGATTATTTTCACTATTGATCGATCTGCCCATTATTTTTAGTCAATGAAATGCTAAAAATAGGGAAAAAATGGCATTCTCAATTTCTCATAACCCACCATGATGTCTTCAGTTTGCTTAAACTTTAAGATATCCAATTTACTGTCATATGACAAAGACAACATTTGAAAAGCTTGAACAGATTAACCATTTTCTTTTGAAAAAATGACTAAAACAATTCATCAGTTACCAAAATAGTTGCCCATTAATTATTTTTCCATCGGCTTATCAACACAGCCCTGGTAATGAGTAAAGTGAGATGAAGGGGGAAAAAAACAAAGACAGAGAACTGCTGTGTAATATCTGCACTGCACACTACATAGTAAATATAGTATGTAATGCATACTTCTTGTTATAGTATTCAGTTTTTGAAGGTAGTTTACAAAAACGGTTAATGTCACAAAACATTACTGATATTACTGATATGACTGATATGTATCCGCATGTCAATTAAGCTGCAAGTTTTTGAACATCACTACCAATTATACCTCACAAGGAGAAAATGTTTTTCCCAGAGTTATTCCTGAAGCTGTTTAACCACTATTCACCATTCGTTTTTCCAGCTATGAGCAGCTCCTCCTTTTCCTTTTTGCATATTACACTGCGGGCCAAATTTGAACGTATTTATTTACAGACTTTGTCATCTTTCCACTGTGTACACACAGCCTACTTAGAATACTTACTAGATAATCCAAATACATATTTTGTTGAGAGCTGTTAATGTAGTTGATAATAAGCACAGTTATTATTATTACTGCTTTATTAATATAATAAATCATTTTGGTTTTCAGTTTTCTCTAGATGGAGGCCACATTTTGAGTGTTTGATAGAATATGAAAAGCTTCATGTGCTTCCACAATCTTAGGGAAAGGAAATTCAATCTTGACTGGTTGCCAAGAAACTCAAAAGAAACGCCCTAAATTATCCTAAATCGCCACCCATCTGGCATACCAAGCAGATTGACACAAATGTTTGTCAGTATCAGCTCACACTGTTCTAATGTTGGTTTTACACTTCTCTTCTGTTATTATCTGAAGTTACAGACAGGAAGTAGTGGAAAACATACCATTTGGAGGGTCGCGTCTCTTTTCTGTGAACACACAGACAAATGACATCATTACAATCCTGTGCTGAGTAGTGGGCTGTGTTAGTGAGAGGCGAATATGTGAGTGCGTCAGAGCGCAGATGTACAGAGAGAAGGGAGTTTATTGGTTCTTTAGCACAAGGCTCGGCGGGATTGTGCATGGGCTGCACAGAATGGAAAGTTATTTGGAAAAATTGCCAAGCACAGTGTTGTGTTAGTGTGTTTCAGATATGTAAATCACACATTCCTATATGTACACACACACACACACACACATCCATTTTTTTCTAAAGGTCAGTGCATGTGTCCCATGTACAGAACTATGAAGAAGAATATAAACACTAACTTCAATGTAGAGTCTTTTAGATGTAATAGAAGCACAGAGGCTGTTAAAAAGGAGGGTTACTCTGCAGAGCTGATTAACTCACACTCACACACACACACACACACACACACACACACACACACACACACACACACACTTCAAAAACACTAATGGCCTGAGTTTTCCAATGGCCGAAAGATCAAACAGAAGAAGCCTTGTAGCTAAGATTAGGAACCCAACACAGAGGGCTGAAGAGGAATAGATGAAAGAGAACAATCCATTTGAAGGGTCAGAAAATGACCGACAGGAAAGGAAGAGGACAGACAGACGGTCTTAAACTCAAGAATGAGGGCCAATAATAAGTTAAAGTAAAGTTAGTATGTGCATGACTGCACACAAACAAGGTGTTTTTAATCTAGTCCTCACTCTGTGACTGTATTTTGACAAACACATACAATCATTCACATCTCATTTCCTTAGATTGATAAGATAGAAGGTAAAATGCCAACCTACATTTTGTAAAACTTCAAGGATTGCAGTCACAAAGTCTAACTGGTGTTGAATGACAAGCATGTCAATTAAATTTAAGAAAAAAATAAGTGCTTTTTATGTTTAATAATTATATTAACCAAAAAGCCCTTTTAAAAAGGACCCCCATATTAATCACCATTTTCAATTTATGAAAACTAGGGATGAAGATCTTCTCACATCAAATCATCATTTGTTTTGCTCATTTTAACCTGAAACTGTAGTGCCCCCATTAGGACAGTCAGCATAATTTTCTAAAAGCCTGACTGTGGTGTCGTGGTTTAGCTAAAAATGAATCTGATGCTGTCTGAATTCCTGCTCTGACTCTAATGAGGCGGATCATTTTGTAAACTTTGAAAGTGATTATCATGTGACCTGTCGTGTACTGTCGTGTAAGACAGATGCTGTGAATCTTTCTGTCCACCTCTCTTTTACTTTGTCAACTTCATATGAGCATCTGAATGGCTGAAGCGGGAGGAGAGTTTACAAACTCTCACATTTGAAAATGGTGTTATGAGTTATCATAAGTGATAGCTATAGATAAGGAGAAGAAGACGGATGGTATAGTAAACAAACCCAGGCAAAAAAATTCTAAATTGTTTTCAATATTCTAAATTTTGGTAAAGGGCTGGATCAAAGTATATCTCACATCTCAACTGGAATACATTGTGCATGCCTCCACATCAATTACTTCATGTATTGATATTTAGACATTTTTTGCCCAGTTCTGTGTGATTAAGAACTGTAAAAATGACAAGCTTAGAAATAGACTTGATCTTGTTTTCACATTTGCCAAGCCAGTTCCAGATTATTTCAAGCCAACACTTCTCACATTAGACAACTGTATTGCACCACTACAGTAATATGGTTCCACTTGAAATAAGCTAAACAGCAGAATGTTATTTTAAACACAAGATCAAAACATTGTTAAGCATGTCATTTTTTAGTTAAATCAGATCAGTAAGTAGACATGTAGGCAAGTCATGAGCTGCAGTCAGCTGGTACCAGTTTTCCTTTGTCTTCTTCCCATCAGCTCTGACAGATGGGCCCGGAAACGCTTGGACTCCTCTTCACTGGCAAAGTTCAGGCCCACTTGGCATGTCTGTATGTAGACAAAAGGCAAGATTAAAAAAAACAAGATAAACATTACAACTGATTTACTGTCATGTAATGTAACAGACAATAATTCATGTTTTCATTCTGTAACTTCATGTGTCATGTAGTCTAAGCTTTATCACCACTATCTGCAGTTCCACATACCTCATGGTCTGCTGGAGTTTGAGCCACTGTACCCAGCAGCTAAGATATTTACTCCACAAATAAAGAGTTCTTGTCACATGAAGTGCTTCAGATACGACATAAAGCTAGGGTCACTAAAATAAATGCGTTGCCTCACATGTTTCTCATGGTAGATTTCTGAGAGACTTTTTGCACTGTATTGGAAAACAGGTTCTGTAGCACCCTAAAACTGATATATACATGTTTTGTTGAACTAAATCCTCTCCACAAATCAACAGTTTTCACTAGGGCCGGGTGTCGAGAAGTGGTTCTCAATGTGTTTCATGTGTCATGTATAAAGACCTAAAATGTTGTTAAATATATGCTTTTACACTTTCTGAAAATAAAGTTTAACCTTGTGCACCTGTTATGCGTGTGCCAGTGCAGCTTTATTGTGCTTATAATGTGACTAACAGTAGCTCTAAATGATAGAGTCACATGTAGTTAAACAGGTTAAAAATTGACTTTACTGTGCAGAGGACACCCTTAGAACAGAAGAGTCTTTGAGGAAACTGGAACATTAAGTGTTGTTCAATAACCTATTAGGTTTTAATATTAACATTATGGTTTATCTTTAAAAACAGTGTTTTTTTCTATTACAGGAACCTATTTATCAGTTAAAAAGTCTCTAAAGTAAACCGATGGCAAGAGAGGCAGAAACTACTACCTCATATGTCATCTCCAGCTTTTTCCATGAGTGAATGCAAAATATATCAGATGGAAAAAAGTACTAATCTGAGACCAAATTTGCACGCTTGCTTGAAACAAAGGATTAAAAGTAAGAAAGAAAAAGAGAAATATGAAAGGTTATAGAGAGAGCTACTCACATCTCCAGCAAATGTGATGAAGTAAGATTTGGGGAGGTAGGTGGTAAAGTTGTTGTACAGCTCCTGTTCAAACATCATCTTACCGTCCTGTGGGAAAAAAAAAACAGATGTTGAATAAAGAATAATAAACTGCTTATATATATATAGGAGGAATATATATACACACAAAAAAGAAATGTGTGAAAGTATAACTAAATACACTGTGCACTGCGTAGAGCTGTTTGAATGTATACAGACACCCAACAGATTCCACTGAGTGCCTATACAAACATTACATTGTTATGAATATTGAATGGCAGTACACCATCGCTGGATATTCACAGCCGTAACTACTATCAGCTGTGTCATGTGCCAGCAGCAGCAGCTTCCACACATAGGTACCACAAAGGCAATCCCAATCATCAGTGTGCAGAGCTGCTCTGTATGTACCTACCTTGATGTCATAGACCCTGATGAAGTAGGATCGTTGGGGGTTGTCTTTGATAAGACAGGCCACCCCGCAGCATCTCTTGTTCCAGCTGGAGTTCCTATCTGCTACGAACACCTGGACCACTGCTGAGGACAATGTCTGGAGGGAAGGAGAGAGACAAGATACATGATCAGTCTCTGTTGCTTCATGGCTTCTAAATGGTTGCTGTGTTTTTTATGTAGGCACGTAAAGCTGCACAGAAGACGAGAATAAAATACTATTTGTACAGACAGTATAGAAACTGATGATGATGATAAATTAACGTAGGTTGTTAGTGATGAAGGCTTCAAGGTTTCTGTCAACTCATTTAAATCTGTAAAGCCAATGTTTGCAAAACTCAATATCTGTGAGCTGCGATGCTAATGATTTCACAGAAGCCCTTCATTACTGTGTAGGGTTAAACGTAATTAAAGGTTTGATTCCCTTTGTTTTAACAGCACAGTATAGTATTCATTTTACCACTGACCAAATAGAGAAGCTCAAGGGCACAGAAAAAGATGTACCTAACCTGCATCAACTCTTAAAAACATCTATGACCACCTCCTTCATCAGGGAGGTAACCATGAGCCCTTTCCAATTCCCTATCATGCATCAGTGCTTCCTTAAACAGCTGCTTAAATAGATGGAATTACTTTGAAATGATGTCCATGCTATTCACTGCTTTGTGCCTGTGCCAGTTTGATGGGAAGTATGAAAATATAATGAGATCGAGTGATGGGGTGACAGTGACTTTGTGGGGGTCAAAACGCTCTGCCCTGCAGTTATTAGAAGAGAATCCGTCAATGCCAAAGAAAAGACACATCCGCTAAATTGAATGAAAGCAGCGGGGGGGGTTAGTCAGACTGACTTTGGCATCATACTGAATCAATGTAGTAACACAGAATAATAACCAAATTCCTAACCAATCTTTCTCATTTTCACACTGCTGACTGTAAGTGACACAACAAAATCACAAAGGACACATTGACCTAGACACAAAGTACCTATAATTGCTTGTTTACTCCTGGTATGTATTAAAACTATTACAAACATTTTAGCATTTCTGGAAATCTAATATCCATTAAGGATTCAAGCTGTAACACTGAGCCCATACACACCCATGGCCTGGATTAAGACCTGCACATTTTAACATTAAGAATAAAAACTACATTACACTTCTATGTTTCTCACATGCAGCCTCTGCCATGCTGCTTACCAACATTTAAGCACATAAATCATTTAAAGTTACATTCAAAAAATATCTGACTTCTCCATTATACCTTCAATTGTAAGATGTATCATTAAAAGATCAGTGAGATAAATGTCTACAGTCTGAGACTAGTCACAGACACCATCTCTGATCATAAGACCAGATCAGGAACCCTCCCACCACCACCATCAGCAGTTTTTACAGGTTGCTGCAGGGGTTTCCTCACAGTGAGGGGTCCAGGTTCACAGCCATTAACACACAGATGAAAGCAAGAGCATCAACAAGGGAAATGCCTTAATGGTTCCAGGAATTGTTGTAATCAAGCCACACAAACACACAACCAGAGCTCTGCTGTTGTTTTCTGTAATTTAGTGTTGTGTGAATGTGAACTTTACGTAATGGGGGAAGTGCACAGGCAGAAAAAATAAAATAATAAATTGTGGAGATGTTTGCACCTGTGGCAGTTTCTTAATAAACATTACTGAAAATCCTGTTCCTAATCCTAACATTGATACATACTGTTCATTTATGACCTGTTCACTCACACAGTTCCTTTTAGAAACAAGTAGATATATCACATTAATACATATACTGTATGGTACAGACTTACAATTACTACCTCATTCTACACACTTTACTGCACTTTACATTTGCACTTCTGGTTAGGTCGATAAAGTTAAATCTAATCTAATACACCAGCGCCTGTTCAGGAATGAAAACTGTACACAACTTGAAGCAGTCTGAAGTTTGTGTTTTGACAAGTGCAATTCATTTCACTTCAATAGTTAGTGGACTATCTGAGGAAGTTTTAAAACCTACAGTCAGTTTGCCTTGGTCTGCATCAGTAGATGAGTTCATTAACTTGCATCTTCCTGTTGACTGTTTTCTTTTCAAAAAGAAAAAAATGAAAGCAAACCAAAATACATCGTTATGAGCCACGTGAAAACATTCACTGCGTTCATTAGTTAGTTGTGTCTGGCACAGGAGGAATATCATAAACACAGGAAGATCCTGAAGAAGGTCCTCTGGCCAAATGCAACACACTTTCTTGAGTTAGTCCAGGTAGGTTCACAAATCACTCTTCTGCTAGCTGCTGATTTCCCTCATACACATGCCAGTATGAAAAGAGCACCTGGCTACAAGAGATGTTTAGCTCAAACTTACTGAGTACGTCAAGTAGTTGCGTTGGACCATGTTCACAAACAAACTACACCAAGAGTTGTTTGGGACTGGACTTAGACCACTTCCTTATGGGCTCCCTCCTATGTGCTATCTTTCAGGGCATCAAAATGCTGGTAAAGTTCATGGGTTCCTACAAAAGGTTCCTGAAAAAGTTCTTCGTCCCTGTCTGATCCCCAAGAATCAACTCCACACAAGTAGTTCCAAACACAGATACTTAGTTTCTTGGTGTCATTAAATCTAAAAATTGTAAGCAGTCTTTTTTCTTTTCTTTGGACACCCACTGCTGCAGACTGAATGTACAACAGGTCAGAAGAACTGAAGGGGAAAAAAGTTGCTATTTCACTATTTAAGATTTGTCCTTGGTTTTACTTGTAAAGCTACTCTAAGCAGAAGCAGTGATTTACTATTTAGTCTTGTCTGACAGAAGGCCTTCATCAGAGCTACTATACTTATAATAGTTTTTAGTTCAATCCAAAACATAAACATGATGGTGAGTCATACAGCTCTCCATCAACATTAAAGGAGCTGATTACTGACTCAATGTAGCACAGCTCTTCCTATAGGAAGTTGCATGTTGCTAAGTGGGTTACACAGCCTCAAGGCTTAAAGGGGACGGTTGAAAGGCTTGTAGTACCCACGCTGCATGACTAACATCAAACTGCAACACAACACAGCGTACAGTGCATGAGATCACACAATAGCACAAGCACATGCAGCAGAACCATTATGCTGTGGTCATGAATCAGTTCATCACCCCACAGCATGAATGAGTCTACATCTCCCACAAGGTTGGCTGCATTCATCAATATCAGTATACTGAATTCAAACATATGGCCAGGTTCCAGTACTAACTGGCATACTATATCATCTTAGTAGGTTTCTATGTGTTTTACAAGCATGTGACTTATTTGTTTTCCTCCCACCTCTCTGTCCAACTATATCATTATAACATTAACATACTTTGTCATCAGAGAGACCATTTGCCTTCCAGCTGTTCATGTACCAGATATTTTTATCCATACTTTACACAAACATTGATTTTATTGGCAGTGTGATGGCTCCTGAATGACTGTATTTATATCAGAAACACACAAGATTAAATGAATAATGTGAATTCTGCTTTGTGATGGAATTTCTCTTTCACAGCGGCTCTAATAGTGTCCAGGCTGCGCTGAGGCCCTGGGGTTTCATCTGACCATGGAGTGCTGATTGTTCCTGACAGGGCCAAAGGCTGCAGGAAGTGGAGCTCAGTCTATGGCGTCATCAAAACCCGACAAAACGCTCACTCACGAATTCTCTCTCTCTCTGTCTCTCTCTTTCGCTGTATTGACCTAGGCCACAATGATGAAGCTAATCACTAATAGAGACCATAGTCTGCACATCTTTCTCTCTCACAAACAGAGCAAGGAGAACAGGAAGAGCCAATCTGTGCTTGAAGATTGTATCAACGTGATGCTGGATAGCATTGTGCTCTATCTGTTAATCAACCTCAATGGTATTCCCAATGCTTCCATAACTACAGAGGACAGGTTGCAGAAAAACATTACAGTTTGTAGAGGCATCTTGCCAAAAAAATAAAATAAAATAAACAAACATCTTTGACTAGGGGTGGGAATCACAGATGAACTCATGATACCATCAAGATATTTTTCCCACAATAGCAATGTATCACAACAAAGGCAATTCTGCAATACACACTGTATCACAAAGAAACTATTAAAGATATCACAATATTGATCAGGAGAAAGCAAAAATTATCCTACTTTCACAAAACATTTGCATATTCATTATGGCAAACGTACTAAATGGACAGCGCGTACTATCTTGCACATTTGAAAGACGCAAACACAAATATTTGTTGCGGGTGATGTCAGGTCTGCACACGTTTTTACACATGCAAATCTTTAGTAAATCAGGCCCTTAGTGTAGTGTAGAGGGAAACTTCGGACACTGACTATGCTTACTCTCAGTCTCATGTGACATGTTTTCAAAGCGGCTGTGACATGGCTGACCTTTCATCACAGGACGACTTTCCAGTTCCCAGAAGTTTGGTTTTGATTGGTTAACAAAGAATCAGCTGGGTGAGGGAATACTGCTAACGTGTGTCCTTTTTGCTTAAATGCAGGAAGAACAGATATTGCAATTGTGATGTGATTTGCGATATTAGAGGGAATGTCAAGTCTGTAGAATATGATGTGTAGGTCAGGACGTCTCTGCAGCACCACAATACTTCATTTAAAATGTTTGACACATTTTTCCTTTAATAAATACTGCCCCTCCTGGAATTTCATAATTGCAGTACACCATATTGCGATTTTGATAAAACTTTGATTAATTGTTCATCCCTAGTAAGGACTAACAGGTGAGAGGCAAAGGGATGGGAAAGGGTGGGACTGAACAGATGACAGGAAAAGTGGGTGAGGACAGGAAAGACAAGAGAGACAAGACAAGTGATTGATGGTAGGGGAAAACATTTAACAAAAGAGATGCAAAAAAGCCTTGAAAAGGGGATGAAGGTGAAAATGAATAGAAATAGATAACAAAAGGAACAGATGACATAACAGGTGAGATTAAGAATGGAGAGAGGAAGGAGAGAAAATCGGGAAAAAAAGAGGGAGAAGTGGAGGAAAAGAGGAGTCATGTTCCACTTCTCCAGCACAAATCACCAGAGGAGGCCGACCACGGGACTTCCTGTAGGACAGGACTGCTGATCAGGCAGTCTGTGCGCGTTCACTCTCTCCCACCAAACACACACTCACACACACACGCAGTGTGAATTGGACCCCTTCCACCTTTGCCCAGTCAGACAGTGTCACTGACGGTGAAAACAGCACAAGGAATACCAATGAGTACAACCCAATGGGTAAGACCACTGTGCACATACCTGTTCATGTAAAGCAGAATGCAGGTAGAAACACTTCAAGTTGTTTCACAGTTACAGACAAAAATCTGTTAACTGTAACTAATTAACTGTGTATTTGGCAACTTCTTGATCTACTGACCACGTAGGATAGACTTTAAATGAATTCAGTACATTAAAACGCTAACAGAAACTGTTCAAATTTACAATCACATTCAATACAAACTGCCAGCAACAGTAATGTATGCTTGCCTTGCCTTAGCAGTGGTGAAATATTTCATATGGTCCAAGCAACAAATAGAGTAAAAGAACCATATTTTATTTCTAGGATGAAAGCATCAATACTACTGCAACTCCTGGCCAACGCAGTGCAAAAAGTTGCCTCAAGTATCATGGTTGGGCATCAAGTTTTCCACAACTAACTCCTTGCAGTGACTAAGACCAAGCAAAGAAGACCAGCAAGAACTTCTCCTTTTAAATACCTAACAAGTATACAAACAGGCATCAAGGGTAATTCTGTTGCGAAGACATACCAGAAATATAACAATACCAAGAAAGTAAAGGTGACTCTGTGATTCTTACATTTTCTGCATAATAAGTACATTACATAAGACAAAATCACTCAGTGAGCCACTAAATCACTGGTGGGCATTTTAATTAGATTGGGCAGGGAGACACACAATGTCTGTCTTTTCCAATCTTCCTCTCCCTAGTTTCTCCCACACACACACATACACACACACACACACAGTCTGTTTCAAACTCTCTCTGCATGCAAAGACGTGTACAGACACACAAGAGCGTAGGACTGTGAGGAATGTTCTTCATTCTACGCCTCTGTCACATGCTGGATGACACAGTTACCGTAATACCAGAGGAGTGTTGTCACTGGATTTTTCTAAACAGGTTACATAGGTGAAGAAAGACACGCCCAAGAAACCTGTGTGTTCATGAAAGGGAGGAGGCAGGACATCACACAGTGTGACCACGTTCTGGCCTGGCATAGTGTCATGGGACGGGAAATGTGCTCTTTCCAAAGTAAACAGGTGTCTCACACACACACCAAGAGCCTGACTGGTTCACTGAAAATAGGTGAGGTCTGCTACAAAAGAGGAAGAGCTATTTCTCTGTCCCTCATACATACAACCTTTATTATACACAATTAAAGGAAGCTATGATTGTTATGGGGAAATAACCTGAGAACAGGCTATGTAAAAGTCTACACTATGACAGGACAGTTAATTATTATATGAATGCAGAAAAGGACACTGTTGCCTTTTGGACTGACTCATAGTTATAGAACAAACCATGTATTAATCTGACCCACTACTTTATACCACAACAGTCTTCTGGCTGATATTACTGGGTGACAACTGATTAGACACCAGGCCAAAACTACTGAGAAACATGGTCAAAGAAAATTGAAATAACCTCTAACTCTGCAAATTAGGATTAGGCAATGTCTATCAAATTGGCATATGACATCACAATGGAAAACATGAGGTCATTGTAACAGCCCAGCAGAGTGGACATTGATCAGTGATAAATAATCCTGCATCAGAATGGAGATGGAAAAAAAAAAAAAAAAAAAAGGTACCACTTCGCTACCACTGGCAACTGTCAATCTCCAATAGTTTACTGTGTGGCAAGTATATTTGATCTCAGTTTGCCAGACCAAGTTGGTGTGTCAGTGTGTGTTTGGCAGTGAGCGCCCCCAGTGCTGGTATGGACTTGACTTATAAATCACCATATGACGATGGTAGAGGGTTAAGTGGTCGATGACCGTCAGCCATTGCTGATAGACAACAACTATTCCATAATCAAGTAATCTCTTGATTATGTTCTTAATTGAGTAGTCTATAAAGTGATAAAAAGAGCCAAAGCTGATGTCAGCAAATGTCTTGTTTTGTCAACAAACACAATATATACAGTTTACTGTCAAATACGACTAAAGAAACCAGAAAGTATTAACATTTGAGAAGCTGGAACCAGAACATTTGGACATTTTTTTCTTAAAAAAATAAAAACTCTACTACTAAAATACTTAATTGATTATTGAAATAGTTGGTGCTTCATACAATAGTTGGTAACCAATCGACTAATCAATGCAGTTCTGATGGCCTATGCTGGAAAACGGTGATCAATATCACCGCCATACACAGTGAAAGACTTGTGAGTGCATTACTGTCTTAACAGGGGTGTAGTATGTGACATTTCTGGACTGCATAAGCCGGTAAGTGAGACAGGAAGATACTCCTAACAACATGGTAGAAGTCACAGTGCCCATTAGAGTTATGTACAGGCATTAAACCAACAAACTATTTAGCTTTCAGTCTAATGTCAACAGTTAAAAATTAAAGCCACAATGGAAGGCAAACATTTACTGATTAGATGCCCTGGGGTCTTCTTATATTAGTTTCACCTACTGAAAAAGGTTTAAATTTCACATGAATATTCAGGTGTACCTGCCAGTGGGTACGGCTGACTGGGAGAGAAATGAGAAGAAACACAAGGATAATCTATGTAATGTTGTCTACTAGTGATGATGTAGCTGCAAATGAGACTTGACTGTGGTGGGCATGCTGCAGGAGGAGCACAGAAAAATGAGTCAGCTGAATGCTAACTAAACGTGTTACGTAATTATCACACAATATTGAATCGTGACATTGCACTACTGATCTCAGCTGCAGTCACACTGGTACAGATGGTTTTTTCCCCCGACTATTTTCCATCTCCTTGCATAGGGACTGTCCTCAGCCTGGCACATTCTTCTCAGTGGACACACTTCCCGAAAACAACCAAGGTTCAGCTGTGTTATGTAATGCCAGTGCAAAAAAACCCCAAGCCTTTCTTTACCCTGCTGATTGATTTAACAGCTCCCAAACACCTCACGACTTACTCACTCCACTGCCAATGCTAAATTTGAAGGCGTGACAGCAGATTTTTTTTAAGGATTTCCAGGGTGCTTTCAGGTGTGTCAAGCTTTAAGTTAGACCAGGCCCAATGCTGGAGTGAAACTTGCTGTTTTGCACCTTGCCTCGGCTGTCAAAACAAACCCACTTCTTCAGTCCTAAAGTCTCAATAATTAAAAAAGAAATAAATCTCAACATAGAAACTGTAGGCCACAAACACACATACATATAGCTCACATTATGTCTCCCAGTGTCGGGACAGGAAACATGGAGCAAGTATTCGCTTTTTTTTTTAAAGGCAGCTATCATACAACAATTTCATGGGGGGAAAAAACTTACGATGCATTTCCTGCCAATTTGGTTGAAAAGGCATTCATTCTCCTGCGGTGTCAGCAGAATCGAGCCGACGTTTGATTGCCGCCTCTGCGACGGGTGTCCACTCATTATTGGTGATCAATTTCTAAAGTATGCACCGACTCTAACTCGTTATAAGATACATAAACAATCCTACGGTCATCCGTGGCCTTCCTCCGAGCCCCTCTCACCGGCTCGGTTTAAACCTGGGGGGTTCCGCTAAGGAGAAGGTGCACCCCCCGAAAAAATGTAGGCTGTTTGGGAATATAGAGCGACCTCCCACTCCTGTTTAAAATAAGGTCAAAAAGTGCAGCGGCTGAGCGAAGACGGAAAACGGTGAAAACTTTTCCTGGGAAGTCCAGCCGCCAGAGAGCCCGGAGCCAGCCAGCTCCATCCAACATGGCAGTGGCAGGACGATTCCACTATACCGGGAGAGGGGTGCACAACATTCCCAGCGGTGTCCCATCATCAGCGAGAGAAAGTCATAACTAGACACACGTTGAACATGTTATAATACACTATTATAAAATACTTGAATATATTTTGGTTAAATATTAGTGAGTATGTTGTGCTTTATAAACAGGGTATGCTTCTCAGCAGACTCTCCATGTGGATGGTTCCGTCCAGTCCGCCCCTGGCTTTTATGACAGGAATGTGTGCGAGTGCAGAATGGGAGGAGATAAGAAATAAGGTGCAAGTTGCCAAAATGATGTTATAATGCTCAAAATTAATGCAAATCCAAGCCCTCACTTTAAATTAGAAAGTTAAACCTGAATAGGTGTTAACAAAGGAACTGTGGAAATTTTAATTCCCTTCTAATGATAACAGTATGGCATTTTATTCAGAGGTCACTGCATGATTCAGCCATGATTTCATAGCCAATAAAGAACACTGGGAAAAAGGGGTGATTGGCCCTCTTGAAATTAAATGCATCTGGGACAACAAAACTTCCTTTCATTGCATTAAACTAAATATAGTGCCACGACAGAGTGAAGTAAAAATTAAGACTGCTCCAGTTACTATACATAGCCCCAGGGGTAGGAGTACCGAGGCCAACATATGCTTCAAAGTATACATTTCAGTGGGGTTATACAGAATCAGACCACATACAGCTTCCCTATTGTTCCCGATGTATGGCACTAAGTCTTTACCATAGATTTCCATATCAGATATTATCACCTGTTTCCCTATTATCAGACACAACATCACTTTACAGATGTATTTAAAGGCTATTATAGCCTTGAACAAGAGCAGCATACATGGCAGCATACCTATTTTAATAATATGCCTGAGGGTGTTTTGTGATAGTTTGCAACATGCTCAGGTGTTGTTGAGTGCAGAATTGCGGTGTTTAAAAAGTTATAAAGAGAAAGGACTTTCCCTTGTGATAATTGCACTCCAGAGGTGATTTTGCTATATAGCCTTTATTTGTAAAGCTTATAGAAACATTTTAAACTTTTTATTTTAAAATGCTTTGCACAGTCTCACATATACAGTTGTTTTCTGTCAGATATCAAAAGCAGGCCTGTATCTTTATCCACATATCATGTGATATTGTTTCTTTGTATCCTGACGTGAAGATGTATGTAAGGGTACGTGCACATACCTGCAACTCACTTCATATAGTCAAATGTCTTGTTATATTACTATGTGTCTAATTTGCATAAGAGCTTGACTTGAAATAAGGACTGTCATAATCTTTATGACCCAATTATCACATATGATTACATCACTGTAGATGCTGTCAGCTGCCAAATAATGTAAACACCGTCCATCAGACTGGTGTGAAATGTCACCTCATGATAAATTATTCAAGTACAGATATCATTAAAATTGTAGCCAGTCAGAGGTTTCATTTGGATGTCCATTTAAATTTGTTTGTATTGATCATGAGGCCATTATTCTTTCTCCATGGTCCTGATTGGAGAGTCCTGCAGTGCATGTATACACGTGTGTGAAACTGTGCACCTTTGTACACTCACCAAGCATATACATGCATACTGTATGTGAATGTGATCATGTGGGCATGGATGTAAAGTGCACTTTGGAAGAGTGTCCCAAACCTTCAGGCCTCTTATCCTCTCTTACTGGGTCAGTATAGGTTAGAGAAAGTACCTGTGTAACTTTCACAGATGACAAGCAAAAAAATGTCACCAGCTAACTCTAACCCTAACACCTGTTGAGAATATGGCTTTATCTTCAATTGTGGCTAGTTTGTCAATAATTTTTTTATTTTATATGCATCATGTACTACAGTTTCCTGTACCAACTGAACCTTGCACATCATATTCTTGTCATCAGCACTTGAACTGAAAAGTATAACTGTGATGAGAAAACACAGGCCCTTGTATTGTTGTATCATTCGCCGACTAGTGAGCTTTACATTTTATAGGATATATTACTACATTTAGGTTTACTGTCAGATATTGTCATGTCAGAAGGATAAATAAAGAGAATAAAAAGATGTAAATAAAGCTGAGTTAGGTTACACTGTTTCAATGAGGGATGAGTTGCTGTACTCGTTAATTGTGTCGGCATATAGATGAAATGCCTTTCTACTGTCACTGCTGATGAATCACATTGAATGTCGCTTTCTTAATGGCTGAATCTAATCCTTATCTATGCTTTTAACCTTTTCACAAAACCTGAATATGAGCGTAAACTCAACATGCTGCACAGGCTCTTTAATATTAGAGTGCTTCCAGTCAGTGAAACCTCGTTCTCTGCACTTTGACAGATTCTTGTGGAACTTGAAAAACCTGACTGACGGGAGGCAAAACACCCCAGGAAACTCTGCACTGCTCCACCTAGCCTTTCTTTAGCAAGGTATAGCATGTGTTAGAAATGACTCATCCTGAGTAAGTGGTTTTATGAGCACTTATGTCTTTGCAGGGAGAAAGGTAGAGGCAGATTGGCATTTTAAAACAGTGAATGAGCATTAGAGAAGGCATGGTAGAAAGGGGGGAAAAAGTAGATGACGGAGTGGGGAGAGAGAGCTGACAGGGCAAATTTGAAAGACAAAGGGAGATGGAGAATTTAGGTGAGAGGCCACCAGCATAATATTAATGAGAAGCAGCTCATCTACTGTTTATGCTGGGAATTTGTCTGATTTTTCAACACAATAATGATGACGTGAACTGGTTGATCACAATGGTACAGAAACCCTAAATGCCAGTAACAGTGCCACAGTTTCCATTCTTCTGAATAAAAGAGAACTTAGGTGGATTCAGTTCCTTTTGATTTAAGAAAGTTGTTTCCCTGAACTTTCCCCAAAATGTCCAAAGTCCGTCATAAAGTAAGTTGGTAGTCAGGAGTCAGGAGATAAATGTGTTATCCCTTCACCCACTGAGCTTGATACAGATGCTCTATTCATTCAAATTCAATGATACTGATAGCTAATATTGTTTGGTATGCACATACTCACACAACTGAGGACTGAATTGACAAAAAATACTTGCTTGTTACTTGTGTAAGATACCCAATTGACATCTCTGATTAAGCTGAGAGGAATGTGTGAGCTAAGGACTCTTTACAGTCCTGAATATGAATGTTGGGAATGGGAAAACATTGCATTATCCGTGTATTAATGTAGCATGTTTTTTGGAGGTTATTTAGGCAAGTGTAGTAGACACACCTTCTGGGGCTACCCTTGTGAAACATTCATTTGACCCACTTTCCTCAACAAAAGAAGATTGAGGTTATGAGAGGAGGGAAGAGGACAACATGAATATTATATTTTGGATCCTGGAAGAAGACATCCCCTACAGGCTTCTGTATGAATATTTCATAAAGTTGGCCTTTCCACATCTCCTCGGCATGTAATACAATGTGGATTTTGGAAATATCAAGACAAGGCCAGCTATAAACAGGCAGGTACTTTGGTTTGCCAATGGTGGCATTTTGCTTGGCGGTTGCTTGGAGTACATATCCACACACACACACAAACACACACACACATATATATACACACATACATTAATCTTAGTTTGTGGCATTGGTTTTGAAAAGTGCTGCATAAATAAACTTTATTATTTTTATATCTACATACTGATTCACAGTTAAGAAGACTGATACACAGCCAGGAACAGCTTGGTTTTGTTACACACACAGTGATAATGTGAGGAAATAATTAGACTAAACCAATGCTTTTCAACTGTCCTGAGTCCTGAGGTGAATCTGAGAAGTTGTGGAATGATTACCAAGACTAGAAATAAGAAAATAATTAAATAAAAAGACATCACAAGTTTTTACTTTTTTAGAGATTCAAGATTCAAGATTCAAGATTCAAGTGTTGATTGTCACTCAGGTAATACAACTGCAAATGTGTTAAATACTTTGGCTGGGAAACATCACACTTTTGCACTTTTTCACAATGAAACTGCTCACAGTGTACAGGCAAATGCAATCTGTGAGAGGTGTATAAATAAATGTAAAGCAATTGCTTTGGTCCACTCAATTACACCCTCTGCTATTCTGTTGTTATTACTTTACATCTTACCATGTTGTTGCATATTAAGGTATTAGGACAATCAACAGCAGAATAGAGTGAAATCTGAAACACATTTGCCAAAACTTTAACCTTCTTCTTTTTAAATTTTAACCACAAGATGGCAGCATTACACTAAATATTATACCACTGATACTGCCTGGTGCAGTTAGCACATTGCTTACTGTATCAAGTTACATTTGACTGTTTTGTCCAAAACACAAAATACATCCTGTGCTTTTCTGCATAATGATGCCTGCTTACAACTATGACAATAATGAGGGTGAAACACAGTTTCTGCCCATCTGTTAGAGAGATTATCAAAGTGTTTCTTAACAATGGAGCTGCAGGACACAATTTGTAGATATTGTTGAGGAGTTTGTCAGTTTGTCCTCGCATATTCTTTTAATGAAATAAGAGGAGAAGCATTTTAGTTCAAAACAATCAGTTGTATTTTAACACCAGTAGAATGTGCAATATTACAAAGCTCTGGGTCTGATTTATAGTATCCCTGACAAGCAACAGAGTGTTCATCAGTTCACGAAGTCTGACTAACTATCTCTTCCCTGACCCAGTGTTTTAAAGCGTACAGAGGAATAGGTGTAACGCAAGGCGGCGTCCTCTTCTGATTGGCTCAAGACGTGTCATTCATTCTCCTCGTAATATCTGACTCCATCCGTTGTTGTGACGCCTTAGAGCCCAACCTGAAACACAACTGTTAAGAGACAAACATCCTCCTTTCTCATACTTGCTGAAAACACATTAAAGGTCATCTTTTCACTCTCTGTACTTTTCCACTTCAAGTTACATTGTGTTTCTCTTTTGGTACAGTGGTGTGACTCTGGCTAAGACAATGCAAGCATTCGCTTCTTATCACTTATAAAAACCCTTATTAATTAGTGCAACATAGTTCCCTTTAATCATCACAGTAATTTCCCGTATACTCAGCAGATTAAACAATGCAACAGTTCAAGGCTATATGAAAATAATATAACAACTTCAATATATTGACACTCTTACTATAATGCTCAAATGCATGCAGAGGTGTGTGTGTGTGTGTGTGTTAGCACAGTGTATGTGTGTAAAGTGCTGTAGTGTAGTGCATGTTGCTACGGCCTTGTGCTCTGTGTGTGTCTGTCTGCTTACATCTCCTGTCACACTTGATACTGACCATTAAGACGTACTTACTACTGCAAAAGTAAAAGTTATTTAGTTAGTGTTAGTGCAATTATCAAAACCAGAATATGATCAGGGTGACTTTTGAACACTGGAAATAAATCATGTACTCATCCAGGCAGCAGTCCAGTGGCACTCAAAGTTTACATATAATATTAGTAATAAAAACAATAAAACATAATAATATATTGGCCTTTAAAACCTTATTCAGTGATAAATATTTATGAATGCTCAGGAATAAGGAATTCTCACGTGGCTTTGTCCATAAACCATGCTGTACCTGAGCAGCTTTAGACCTTTAATTTATCGGCTGATTGCAGAGTACTTCAGTATAAAAAGTATATAAAACACTTTTGTCTTTGATTTTCATTTTTACAGAGCCTTTGTACCAAACCTCTGCATAGTGGCAGTTTAAAGACAAATCCTCTGTTCTCAAGGAATTTAAAGGAACCCATAAATGGATTTGCATGTGGATGTCTTGCACTTTTCATTGTTTTGTATATTTTAAATTGTATATCATGTGGATGATACAAAGTAACTTTTGCACTGAATGCTGCATCCGCTGTGCTGTACTGCTCTGCACCTGAAGGAAATGCTAGTTTTAATCTAATCTAATCTAAAATAATCTAAAATAATCTAAACTAATCTAAAATAATCTAAACTAATCTAAAATAATCTAATCTAATCTGGCCTACGATGTGTGCAGCATGTGCAGGTCTTCTTATTCCAGTGCTGCTGTTTCTTGGACAGAGCATGTTATGCCACCTTGTGACTGATCCTAAAAGTTACATTTGCAATTTTTTATAAGCTGATCCTATCAGTAGAAACAAATGTTTCTTATCATAAAATGATTTTAAAAAAAGAAAAAGAGAAAACAGCAACATTATAAGTCACCAACAGTGAACACATTGGACCCCCTTAGAGTCATGAGAAAACTCCTTTCTGACTAGAGACATAATAATCACTAGGACAATGTTTAAGTTAACAACATATATGTCTGAATTCATGCAGGTATCAACTGCTTTAAAAATCACAAAAGGAAGTGGAGTACATTGAAATGTATATATAAATATATCAGGAAGGGAACAATTTGTTGTTTTTACCATGCAGAAAAAGCTTGAAAACATTGAGAAAGGTTGGAGCATGAACAAGAGTATATCTGAAGTTTGAGCAACAAGCTGAGTGTAATTGAGTGTTTTAACGTGCATCATTAAAAACTGTAAGGTCAAATCATGAAATCATGCTATACAGACAGAGTCTACACTACACACAGACACATACACACAAACCATTCTCTTAAAAACAACTAATAGGGTCAAGGCCCCAGTGTTCACACTGTGTCACTAACTTGTGAAGTAACCACCACCAAATGGCACATTACATGTGTCTGAGCAGAGTATGTAAATACATACAGTACTTACAAGGTAAACACAAGTCCAATGTATGTACAATTACTAGTAACTAGAAAAGATTAGATACGCCATGAGAGGATTTATATCCAAATTCCATTTGACATGGAAGCTTTTTCTAGTCTTTGTGGAGGAATCGGATGCTTGATTACAAATTAGATTGTAGTTCTCCCTCTTTTGTTTCTGCTTTATTCATCTTTTTTCTTTTCTTTTCTTTTCTTTTCTTTTCTTTTCTTTTCTTTTCTTTTCTTTTCTTTTCTCTGTCTTTCTTTCTTTCTTTCTTTTTTTTTTTAATCCACTTTACGAATTTTGTTATAGGTTAATTTGATGTCTTGAATAACTTGCCGAACGGGGGTGGGAATACAAGGGGGGGGGGGGGGGGGGGGGGGGGGGTTGGAACGATTTGGGTGGTGGGTGGGTTGGAATCTTTTCCTCATGTGGTTCACGACTCTCCAATTATAGTCGTAGGATGTAGAGGAGAAAATTATTATTATTAATATTATTAATATTTCAGTTATTGTTATAACTATTAATAATTGGTAAATCCATCTATGTCTCAATCCATCCTCCTGACTGCAGGAGAGAATATAAGCATGTTGGCTGTTGACTGATAGCATATGTTTTTTCAACCAGGTCAATCTGCCACCCAGTGTAAGAGTTATTTAGCTTTTATATTTTATATTTCCATTTCCTGATGGCTGAGAAAATACAGTTTGAAACATGCTGCACATTGCATTACTTGATAAATATTGCATCAAAACAGGTGGTGCTGGACCCGATGAACCACCTGCTCTCGCAAAATGGGTGTTTGTGCGACACCAATGAGCTTTTTTTTCTCTCAACATGTCATCTTCTGGTGAAAAACACTGATTTAATCTGTCTGAGTGTTGACCCCAAAACACTCACAGCCAAATACAGTGAATGTTACTCACACACAAGCTGTCTAGAGTTCACAGGGGATGGCCTCATTTGTATGTGTAGTTGTCAGATATTGGGAGAAAAAGAAATGTAACCCCAGTTGTCCTTTATTTACACAGTTGTAAACATTTGTTTACCCCATCACAGGAGACAAGCACCACCAGTGTGATAATGGTCTAAATGCCATACTAGTGCCTTACTCAGTGTGCAAAACTGTGACATTGCACACTCCATAACCTCACACCCAGGTGTGCCTTCCTCCTCTGCTCCAAGTTAAACTTGGCACGGGTCAATCAAAATAAGATGTTTTTCCGAGACAAACAATAGAGAGCAGAGTGCATCCTTGTATTCAGCTCTGCCCACCGTACTTCTCCTCCCCTTTCTCTCTCTGTCATCTGTCCTACCTATATCAGACAGTGACAGTGACAGTTTAGTTAGGATATTCTCACTTTCTGTGCTCCAGGGAACAAATCAACACATCTAATAATGATGGGGTTCCACTGAAGGCATGTCCAGGTATTGTGTCTTTTTACACAGTCTCTTAATTTTTAGTTTTTGGGTTAGGGTTATGATTTGGGAATGCCTACATAGGATTGATCAGTTCACATCATGGATATCAAGCTTCTGGTTTAGGTTTGTTTTTTATATTGTTTGGCAAGTCAAGGAGAGTAAAAGTGATCAAATCAAGCTAGTCTGGCAGGCTAGATTTGAAATAGTGGGAGTGTGTTGGAGTCATCTGAGAAAACTGTCAGATGTCAGATTTGGCTAAACAAGAAAAGACTTGGGATTGCATGAGTGAAAATGTCAGGTCAGAGCTGACAGCTGAGCAGAATAAAGAGGAGCCTGTAAAGTTTAGTTGTGTGGAAATAAGGCTGGCACAAACTGATAATACCCTATCTTCAGTAAATTGACTTTGTTACATATTTTAGTATTATACAGTGCTTGTAATAGATTAAATATATGCCAGTTAACAAGTAGAAACAACATCAGACTCTTGTGGTTCAATTTTAGGGCCATAGGTTAATTCTTTCTTTGTATACAACAAACATCTTTAAAAGGGTGTGCGAAAAGAAGGATCTTTCTTTTTGTTTGATGGGCTGTGTTTGTTTTTGCTTGTTTTTCTTCAGCCAGAGGGAAGGATGGTTTCAGTCACACAGAAGAGTAGAAGCTTTCTGCTGCTGCTTCTTTCACTTACCTCGTCAGTCCTCCCACCTCTGCCTCTCTTTATCTTTACCGCTTTCACCTTCTCTGTCTGGCCTGTTCTTTCAATATCTGTCCTGAGAACACCAAAAGCCATGAACCCTCCTGTTATTAACCCAAACATGTCAACCATTTCTCTAACTTTTATCACTCCTTCCATCTTAAAATCATCCACCTCCACCATCACCCCAATATCTGTGTCAAAAACCTCTGTTACAGCTCTGTATCCCTTCAAATCAGTGTCAGCTTCCTCCACAATGCCAGTGCCACTTTTCAATATAACAGCTGCCACAGACCTCCTCATAACCTTACCCACAGCTTCAAAATCTGTTTTCCTCCAATTTGGCAGAAAAGGCTCACTGAGTCCCAATGTAGTTCGGTGTTCCTACATATCTGGCCCTACTCTTCAATCCCTAAAACGAATTTTCCTTAATATTCCCAGGGTGCTCCTTCACCCCTGCAAATGTCTGACTCCTCCTTTCAAATCTATGTTGCACAATAAATTTCTATCACCTTGGTCCAAAACATGCCTGTATCCAGCTTCTCTTCATCCTGCTAAACCTCATACATTCACCAACACACTTCTGCATCACAACAAGTTAACATTTCCTTCTCAAACTGCTTCACCCACTCCTCCTACAACATCTTCTACTCCTGCAACATTCTTGCCTTTAACATCTGAAACATCACCACCTCCATTCACCAAAATTTCACACATGCCTATCCTGAAAACCCCATCGGCACCCCCAGTAGCTACAAACTCTTACCAGCCACGATTACCTCCTCCACCTCCACCTCTCCCCCACACCACAGGTCCACTGTTTGAGAACCAGCCCTTCACTGTTAGTTGGAACATCCCTGATCGGGTTTGTAACAAGCACAACATCTTGCTGGACACCTCACCCTTTAAAGGAGTGGCCACACCTGCTAAGGTAAGGCGATTTTGTTGGAAACTGAGACAAACCGTTTTCTTTACAATTAAATCAATGGATACAAATCACATGCTGTCAATGTCGTCTCCTCCGTTAAGCCTCATGCTACACATGCAGACTAATATTGTGTTTCTGCTGTAGGTTCCAGGCCAGTTCCTGTCTCTGTTTTATACAGATCGACTGGGTCTTTACCCACACGTAGACCTTGCTAGTAAGAAGCAGTTCAATGGTGGCATTCCACAGGGAGGTAACCTGAAAGCCAGTCTGAACAAGGCCAGAGCAGATATTAACTACTACATCCCATCCAAGTGAGTATTTAAAACATGTGACAATAACATGTTGATTTTGATCCTCCTCTTCATTCTACTATCTTTCCAGGACATCCCAGGGCTTAGCTGTGATAGACTGGGAGGAATGGCGCCCCCTGTGGGATAGAAACTGGGGCACTAAAAGAGTATACCAAAAATTATCTGTGACCCGCATTATGCAGGCAAATCGCTCCCTCACAGTGCAGCAGGCCACAGAAAAAGCCAAACAACAGTTCCAGGTCAGAACAAACTGAAGATAGAAAGTAATAATATAGTTCCTGGTGGTGAATCATTAATGATGATCTGGATCCTCTTTAGATGGCAGCGAGAAATCTCATGTCAGGGATGCTGGCAGTGGGAAGAGCTATGAGACCTAACTATCTCTGGGGCTTCTACCTGTTTCCTAACTGCTACAACTATGGCTGGGAGAAGCCAGACTACACAGGCCGCTGCTCTAAGAAGGTGAGGAGGCAGAATGATGAGCTGCTCTGGTTGTGGGAGTCCAGCACTGCCCTCTTCCCATCTGTTTACCTGCAGGTTGGTTAGGATTGTAGAATAATGCTGCTCTTTTTAAACATGGGCATTCCTTAGGCTAATTTTTTTTCTTGCCTCCTTGCACTGCCACAGTTCTCTCTGGGGGACAGTGTCAAAGCCGCTCTGATGGTCAGGAACCAAGTCCAGGAAGCTTTGAGGGTGTCTGCCTCGCCCAGTAGAACTGGCACTGCGCCTGTGTTCGTTTACACTCGACCTGTCTTCGTTGATCGGAATAGACGCTTCCTTAGTCAGGTAAATGAGAAGTACTCACAGGTAAATATATTTAAATATTGATTTGTTTGATGCACCTTCTATGTATAAGGCACCCAGCCATGCCAAGGGATCAATGCTAACCACTCTCACTAATTTTACTGAATGAGTAAACCCACAATCTCAAAACTCATTATGGAGTGACCACACACTTGACTAGATTAGATTCTTCTTAGGTTACTTCTTCATCCCAGCGGTGAGGTGTTTCCAGGTCCAGTTTTAAGAGGAGTTTGGTTTCTTGGTGTAACAACACCCTGCTAAGGACGTGGTAACCTTCACCTTAGTGTGTGATCTGTATCCTCTCTTCTCACCTCATGATGGATGTAATTTCTGCGAAAAAAAATAACAGTGTAAACGTCTGTGCACTGCACATGCATACATTAGACTATTTATGTTTGCCTCATTTGTGAACACCAGTGGCTGTTTCTGCACAAGTTTACAGAGGTATAAATTAACCTTTTTTATGTTCAGGGGGATCTGGTCAGCACCATCGGGGAGAGTGCAGCAATGGGAGCATCTGGCACTGTGCTGTGGGGGGCCAGTGCAGACTATGATGACCAGGTAACATCACACCTCTGACCCCCACTGGGCGACAAAGAGTTCAGTTAGATGATATGTGAGTCTACTCCTCTCCTCTCTCAAAACCTACTGATGGATTGTGGTGGTTGGTACTACAACAATAGCCACGGCAGGGAAGCCAAGATTAGTGTGATGATAGTGACATTCACTGCATATCTTCTGAAAGAGTCTGCACCATGTATATTCAACTTAGCGAACAATTCACTTTTAAAAATGTCTTTATTGTGTATTATTCAGTGCAATAAGTTGTTATTTTATATTTAAATGTTTGGTGTATCCATTTTTCCTACCTAAATAGTTTTACATGTTGGGAAATATTTGTTTTCTTTCAAGTTAGACAACTCCAATGCCTTGAAGGCTTATGTCCATATACGTAAGGCTCCAGTATACAATTAGCTTAGCTTTGCATAGAGAGCGGAAGCAGGGGGAAACAGCTAGCTTGGCTCAGTTCAACACCCGGAAGGTCACAAGTTCTTTATGGATTCAAGAAGCCAAGCCAGCTGTTTAAACCTGTTGTCAGTCTTTATGCTAAACTAAGCTAACCGTAAGAATGGTTTCAATCTTTTAATGTCTCTGCATCAAAGTCAATAAGCACATTCTCTAATATATTGAACTCCTTCCATTCACTTTCCTCTCTACTCAGACCTCTTGTACAGCCTTCTCATCCTACCTCTCCTCCACCCTCAATCCTTACATCACCAACGTGACGGCAGCTGCCCAGCTCTGCAGCAACTTCCTGTGCCAGGGGAATGGCCGCTGTGTCCGAAAAAACTACAACTCCAGCCACTACCTCCACCTAAACCCTGAGAATTTCAAAGTCATACATGTGCAGAGCCGCTACCTTGTACTAGGGAGACCTACTTTCACAGACCTGAAGACTTTCAGTAAGAGGTTTACCTGTCAATGCTACCAAGGACTGAACTGCACTCCCAGGACATATAGAGAGCTAGCTAAGGCCCTGATATTTAGTGTCCAACAAGGGTTGCAGCGAAAGGCTTACACTCTAAATGAAGTTAATGAAGCTGTGTTGGATGATACACAACAGGCCAGTATTGCTAAGGGTAATATAGAAATACTTTAAAAGTTTAGATAATATAGTGCAACATTTTTGGTGTTTAAATGTTTCCTTTTTCTCTAACCTAAGCCTTCATTATGACGACTGACTAATCACTGATAATGAAGAGCAGGGCCTCCATCTCAGAACAAATCTAAACTAACAAACTCTGTGCTAAGCATTAGGTATGATAATAGGTATGATAATATTTCCCTCTGGACATTTGTATATGATTTGACTGTTTATGTAAATAAATGAAAAGAGGCAGGGAGCAACAGCTTTGTGATATCCACGTTCAACTTCCCAAAGAGGAAAACAGATATTAAGTGAATGAAGAGTTTAAAAACACAGTTGAAAATGTGAAGTCTGTTTTATTTACTTAATTTAATTCATTTTAAGTAATAGTGCTACATTATTATTCTATTTAAAAGGAAGAATATTGTTGGCACATTATCAGATGAAAAGGATGCTCACTCCTACACACTGCTGGTGCACCCCCACAGGTGTTCTCACTTAATATGCCTGATTAGAGCTCTTCTCAGTAACGTGTACCTGCTGTGCTTGACAGGTCTTTTTCACAGCGGTCATTATGACTTGTCATAGAAGGAAAAGTGCAGGTTTTACTGAAATCATTAGCAATGACTGTGCCCTGTTCATGACAGTGTGAAAGCATGCACAATACCAGCACCCTGTCAAAATGTCCTTTATGACACGTGGACGTTACATAAATTGCAGCATAGGCCCAAAACAACTTCATTGTGAATTATAGCGATAACACCTGTGAGGGCAGTGGGTATTTAACAAGGCATAAGCAGATTTTTTTGGCCAATGGGAGGCAGAAAAACCCCACAACGAGCTGACAGATTCCTGCCTGACATTTTAGTACCATGTGAAGTTGTTGTGGTTTACTTGTGTGCAAACAGTTTCCTACTTACACATCCAGAAGACATAGAACATCATTAACATTGATTTGGAGTAGTGTTTCTGGACACCTGAAGAATTTAATATCTAATTTTCTTACTGCTCTCTTTTCAATTCCTGGGACAAATAGCTTGGTCCTTAGCTTGCTTGATGTTTGACCAGCTAATAGAGTACTCTGTTGTTGTGCTGTTTAGTATTGAGCAGGTGCTAGGTGCTGTTTGTTTTGCTGCAAACAGATTTGACAAGAGCAGAGGTAGAGGGATAGTATAGTGTAAAATATGCAGCTGTAAACTCCAAACAAGTTTAGAAAAAGAGCTCAAATGTGGTGTAGCTAACACTACAAAGTTGCGTGACAATTCTCCGTCAGTTTGTAGCTATGAATAACTGCTTTGATATTATATATGATATTAGTAGTTAGGATTCATTAAAGTCCAGGTGAAACAGCATTTCTAGAGTATTTTATGTCTGTATCATGATGTATTTCCAAGTGAAACGGGATAATAACATTGGGAGGATTTAGGTTGGGTTGGTGCTATATTGAATGGGCCAGAGGGATAATTTGAGAAACTCTTGCAAGATTTATGCTAACTTTTAGCTAACCCTAACATTAACCTTAACCCTAACTTTAACCACCCTAACCACTGGGCCAGAGGGAGTTTGTCCCTCTGGCCCATCCTACCCAGCATTTACCATTTTGACTTGAATGTTGAAAAGTGGTTGTGTCAAAAGACATCTTAGCTCTGCCTCTGTTTCACAAGTTCAAGATTGATTGATTGATGGCTGTCATGATAATATTGGATGAAATCGGTTGGTTCAAGCCTACATAAGCACATTTCACATTTTATCTAACAGGAAGAAAACATGATTGGATTTTGATATAGGAATACAAAGAAATGTATTTTTTATGCACAATATAAATATAGGGATGTGATCTAAAAGCAGGCATTTTTTATTTCATTTCAAGTTTAATATACAGTACATACTGTACATGAATGTGAAACATAACACTGGTAAACATAAAGAGGGACTGTCCAACCTACACTGTCCAGTTTTTCAGGTACTGGAGTAGTGATGCATTACACAGGATAATATCTCACTTCCTGTTTTCATCTGTATGAAATAATGTTTTTACATGTTTGTAACCAGCAGTAGCATACTTCCTCTTTTTGAGGGTGCTAATGAGTCTTTATGGAGAGGTTAGTGCATGGTATTCCCATTGTGGTGTTGTCAACAGATACTGGAGGTCATTGGTGTATTCATTGTATCCTCTGGGTGTGAAGTATGTGAGGTGTGTCTGGATATATCTGTTTTTGCTTGTCTCACAATGATCAATGAAGGTGGTATAATGAGAAAGAGACTGTTTTAAACTTCGGTTATCACACGATTGTCACTGTTATGACATCAGGAAATTAAACCCTGTACGTGAAGCCATTATTACACATTGCAAAAAATATCTACCATTTCACTTCCGTATGACACATACTTAACCATGCAACTAGCTAACCACACACACACACACCCACGCACACACAAACAAGCAAGCCCATATTAAACTGCAGCAGAAGGCACTATTAAACTTTCCTTTACAAGTTCAGGACTGAAACAAGCTCAAACTTAAAAGTTTCTTGGTTCCTTGTGTCGTGTTGACTTTGTTTAATCTCATCACACTATCTTGATGTTGAAGCTGTAACAAGAGATAAAATACAACCTTTGTGTCAACACCAGGAACTAGTTTGTGCTCTGACTGACATAGAAATGAACTTTGAGGACATAAAGCTGAACCATGCCAAGACTTGTATAACACATATGATGTAAGACGTGTACAAGCACAGACACAAGTAGATCAGGAACTGCTGCCTACAGTCTTAAGTCAGTGTTTTTCAGCCTGAAAATAGTCAAGACTTTTAAAAAAATATAATTATAGCCTATGATAGTAAATGTTTTCACAGAGCTGAAACCTGCAGGGCACTAAATAAATAAATAAAAAGAAGCACAATCTCCCTCTCCCTCCCTGCTTGCCTGCTGACTTCACCTTTAAAATTGTTCTTACCTGGACTGTTCTTGTGTTTTATGAAGAGGCCAAATAATATTGTGTAGTGTGAAACATCATTTCCCAGAACTTTTGTGAATCATGTAAATAGTACTTGTAAATATAAAAGTAAAGACATAAAGGAAAGGCAGTCGTGTCAAAGGGATCTTTCAGATTTATTAAAAGTTAAGTTGTACAGTACATGCCATTGCAAGTCAGCCACTTATTATTATTATTTTTTTAAAAACTTAAATCAACCTTTCATACCGTGTAAAAAGCAGTTTGGTCTTTTTTTCAAATTGATGAATAACACATCAGCACAAAGGTAAAAGTTTGATTAAAATACAGTTTCACGGCCATGGAACATCTTCAGTTCATTGTCTCTCACTCCAGTAATTATGATTTAGAAAATGAAACTGCTGAAAAACCTTGTTGTAGCTGCCAAATCAAAAACACACCAGTCGCAGGTAGGACTGTTCACTCTCAGTTTGATATCATTTCACATGAATTTGAAATAAACATTGACACTTGTTTAAATTATAAAGCAATTCACAAGATATAGCATTTGTGCCAATTATCTTTCTAAATATGCATGACCAAAATTCAATTTGATAAACTGCCCACAGACATAAGAAGAATAGTTTCTCACATGTTAAGAAATATATTATATAATTAAATTATGTGAATTATTTTTCAGTGTCAGTTCAACAACATACAAGAGCAAATAAACATTACTTTTCTCGGCACGGTGCCAGAAATGAGTCCATCCGTTTAAACATAATCACAAGCTTATCTAAAAAAAAATGCTATTCATTCCTACAGTAATTTAATTCAATTCATCTTAGTTTAGAGGTGTGACTAAAAGGTTTTCTAATTCTCAAGAAATAGTCAAGGGGCAGCTTCATGAATGACAGGATTGATTCAAGCACCAAGTTAAAATGCTACTCTGGGAGTGAAACATCCATCCATCAGTTCATCAGCTGCTTACTTTAAAACACAAACTCAAAATGATAGCTGGTGACAAAAAACTAAATGACTTCTAAAGTAGGAAGGTTTGTCAAGATTTACCACCATTTGAATATTCACAGTGCGAGGTACTTAGATTGGTGTTTTTGTAAGGCAATTTCAAGCCAATTTGAGTGTCAGAACAGCACAGTGCACACAGTGGGAATTGCATGGGGGATGTTTAATGCTTTTCCTACTTAATTTGACTCATAGATTCAAATTAATTATGTCTGCTTGATGGAGATATAACAAAGTCGTATAAAGTGCAGTTAAAAATATATATTGCAAAACTGGGACGTAGTGTTTGGCAAATGTGTGACTAATTATTTTGCTACAGGGCCAAAGAAGGGAATATCATAGTGACTGAATAACACAGAAAGCACAATGCACTTGAATTAAACAGACATTAAATAATGTCAATGAGGATGAAACCCATCTTGTCGGACATAGAAATGTGTAACTTTTAACAGCTTTAGTTGTAAATTTAGCTTAAATATAATTTCCTGTTTTGAATTTGTATTAGTGTTCATTATTTCATTTAATCTTTTCAGTGGAGATGAAAAACTGATCATTTAGGAGCCAAACTCATCTTTTTTCTCATTGCTGATGATGAATTGAAATAATTCAGTCACATTGACTAAAATCTTGTCATTAGTGATCAAGGTTAAAATATTTTTTTATAGTAATATTAAACAAAGGCGTGCTGTGCTTCAAATAGGTGTTGTTGGGCTATGACTCCCACAACTGTAGCACTTCCAGATAAAAATAGGAGCTCCTTGGACGCTGAGCCTTGTTTCACTTGAGTCAAGTTAGCTCAGTTTTCGACAGGAAGGCACTCCAGCAAAGTAATGTTTGGTTCATGAAAGATTCACAGTAAAATCTCATTCGGCCCCTCATATCTGCTCAGCAGACAGGTTTTCTCTTGCTACATATTCACTGGGTTTCTCTCTACTACTCTAATAGTTGTCATGCATTATTCAGGGTCATATTCACAATGTGGGTGAAAATGTCACATTAACAATTAAAACAATCATCTTAAAAACTGGTTGCTTGCATTTTTGTTGCCATTATATCTTCTTTGTCTTGAAAATACTGACTTTTAGGGCAGCAATATGTGGATTTTGGTGAACCATACCTGAACCATGACTATTTCAAACCAAAACCTTCCAGCTGTTTTTATTTTATTTGTATTTTGTTGTTGTTGCTATTTTTAATGTTTATCATGCAGATATGAGCTAGTTAAAACATGCTAATGAACAAGTGAATGACACAATCGATCCAATTCAAACTAGAGTAACGTAGAAGATGGCAAATACTGCCAGTGCAGTCATTAGAAAACTCAATATTTTCACACTTCCAAAGTCATTAAAGATTTGTAAAACTGGTATATTACAATTTACATCAGATAGATAAAAATGGCAGTAAGTATATAGAATTTAAATGGGTTAGGTAAACAATCAAGGTCCTTAGTTGTGTTTTACCTTCATTACTGGCCCCAGAAATATTGGCATTGCAGGGAAATGCATAATAGTAAGAAGTGTCCAGACTCCTATATGCAACATTCAGCATCTGTTGTCATGGTAACATATGCTGCTTTCCTGTCAAAATCAAAGTAAATCATACTTTGATATGTGCATGGACAAAGGATAAACTTTAGCTGCAGCAGGTAAAACACACCTACAGACTTATTTATATCATGACTTGAGTTGAAAGGCCAAACATTGTCCCATTAGTTTAACATACCATTTTACTTCTAAGACTTAATGACAAACATTTAACTCTCTTTTATCATATTGGAAAATACACCCACTCTCTAAATTTGAACAAAAGTGAAACCTACATCCTTTTTGTGGACCACACTTTCCCCAAGTATTAAAAATAACATAAAAAAGACTTAAAGTATTTTTTTGTTAGATTCGACTTGTCCATTGACTTCTCCAATCTCCTCACTCAAATCAGTCACATCTTTGGTGCACTTGATCCTCAGCAGGACATTAGACAGCACGTCCTGATAGAGACTCAGACAAACCCAGCCTGGCAGGTAAAGGAGGGTGATCAGTCCCATGAAGTTATGAGGATAATGGGAATAATCCCAGGAGCAGGCGTCAAACTGCCTCAGGACCAGACCCCAGGAGAACTCCCAGGTGTAGATAAAACAGATGTAGATGGGGAGCCTCCACAGCATCCCCCAGCCTCTGCTGAAGTGCAGGTAAAGGTAGAGCTTTTCCACTACGAAGCTGCAGCTACCGTACATCAGGAAAGACCACAGGGACGTGTGCCCACTGAGGCTCCGGTCCGACTTCTCCACCAGGTTGAATATTGAGGTGAAAACCACCTCGTCTAGGAAGCCATGCATCCCGAAAAACAAGAACCGCACAAATCCGGGCAGGCTGTGAAGAGGCCCCCGAGCAGGTGCACTCTGCTCCGGGCCGGGCTTGCTCTGGGGGTCTGTGCCGGGGCAGGAGGTGTGATACTGCAGCCTGGAAAACCCTCTATGAAACACATGAGCGAAATACAGAGCCAGGATGTAGTGCACTGCCAGCTGCGTCCCCGATATCATCCTCACCTGCTCGGTCAGCGTGTTGATGTTCCCGATCAGAATCTGCAGCCCGATGTAGACAGACGGATAGAAAACAAGATGAAACACCACAGGCCGACCTCGAAAACACCTCTTCTGAGAGTAAATCTTTTCCAGGGCGAAGTGGGTCAGTGAATGCATGATGCAAAGATACGGAGAGGAAAACCCAACCAGTTTGGGGTCCCGATCATTTAAAACCCCTTGAACCGATGACAGCAGGACATCCAGAGTCACGCCGTGCATCCCGTAGAAGTAAAGCCGCATCCATCGCGGCAGTTCCTGCAGTGACTCCGCCGTGTCCTCGCGCTCTCTATGCGGTTCTGGCTGTCGGGGCATCCGCGTCGTTTTAAGGCCACCGACGGAGTCTGCTGAACTGTTGCGAGGACCGTCTCGCAACCGGCCAGCCATAATAATTTACTTTGTGTGGAGAGACTGAGTTGTCCTTAATGCACACATACACATTGTTCTCTGTGTGTTCCGCAGCGTCTGCCTGCATCTCCTACAACTGTACCGAGCGGATGCTGCCTTCAAGTGCCCCCCGAAAAAATCCGACTTTGTTTATACAATTTATGTCGCGTTTATGTGTTCACTAGAGGTTTCTTGTAAACAAAATAAGCTCTCTTGAACCTTCAATGTTTTTAACCATAATATTTATGTGGGTCCTTGAGGTCTAAAAACAACTGTTGAGGGCATTTAATTCGTTGGAAACAATTTTTTAAACACTTTAAATATTGCATTGTTGACATGTATGTCCACTTGCCAGTAGTCATCTTTTCCACTGCCTTTGTGGGTACTACATTTGTTAGGCTCATACCTTCACCAGCTGTTCACCAGAGGAATAGCACATCATCACTGATGTTTGGATATAAATGAGTCAAAATGAAAGCACAGCATTTAACAAATAGCCCAGTTGACACAGTTCGGCCGCTTCCTAAATAACATCTCAATAATTTGGATGTGAAAATGTTTTCATATAAAAAAAGTGGATTTTCAAACCATAAGTTGCTTCTGATATAAATTGTAAAATGTGGCAGTAGTTATTTGCAGCAGGGTATATATGCAATATGCAGATGACTGTCATGCAATAATTTGCTCAGATTAGCCCAAATAGCAAGTGTGAATGCAAATGATGTTTCTTGTGCTTCTTGTCCAGTTGGTGCCTTCCGTAGTAATTATAAGATACCTAAATTTCCAACAGTATTTGAAGGCAGCATATGAAGCAGGAAGCGGTATGCAGTTGTGGTGGAGACAGGACGTTTCGACCCCATGTCAGTCTGCGACGATTTCACGCTGTTTAATTACGAGTCATCAATTATAATTAAAACAGATAATTCAGCTGTTATGATAGACTCAGACTGTAGTAGTAAAACTATTATGGCTGACGGCTTTTTAAATATAAGATACTTTAATTTATGTCAAATCCACACCCTGGCCTGTGTGACTAAAGGAAGATAGATGGATATAGATAGATATTATATCATTAATCTTATGTTAAAATGTAATTGAAGTGAAAGAGAATTCACTCTTGTACTGAAGGAAGAGGATGTACAGCAATCATGATATCTCTGACTGTTTTCTCTTGTGCTTCAACCCTTTGCAACTGCTTAAATTTCATAGCAGAGATAATACATAAACAAATTTCATATGTATTCTTGTTTCAGTGAGACATTAAGGGTATTTATCAGCCACCAACAGAACAATATCCATTATAATTGATGACGAACAAGTACAGTAATTTGATTCTAAATCAACATCTGCTCTAGAAAAACAAAATAACAAATCTAATATCCTGATGAAGATTAAGAAAATGTAGAGGGACATTGTATTAACTATAATTACAAGTGTTAGATACGCTCAGTAGAGATAACAATATTGTGCAAGAGCACAGACAAAAAGTGCACACAAGAAGGAAGCTGGCAGGAGAGTATGCACATGCTTGAATATGCAGAAGAAAACTGGCAGCTCACAGAAATGCTCTGTGCCACGGACTGGTACAAGAACTTTATATGCATAAAGTGCAGTGTCTTGCATGATAAATGTGTGTGCATGATTCATTAAAACTTCCTATTATTTCAAATTAAATACAGTTTTAAAAGAAAGGTCAGAAATATGTTAGTTTTTCTGTTTTCCTATCATGTCCTATCGTTATGCAACCCCTTACAATGATCCCTTGTGGGATTCCAAGGTTTGGAATCACTGCTGTAGATAAGGCTCATTTTCAACAAGGGGAACGAAGTCCATTTTCCACATTTCCATCAGAGGCTATAAAGTGAGTCCAGACAGTGTGTGCAAAATGGTGCAATATTTTGTAACCACACAGAGTTTGATATGACAGCATACAGTATGTGTTATGGTTCTATCCCGGTCTCTGTTTCTGCGCCAGTCCATCAGTTGCCCTCAGGCATTTCTTCCTGTTTAAGACTGGACTGGGTGGGAAGAGGGACAGATAAGCGATTGCAGATTATATTTAAGGACCACTTGAGATACTGCTGCTTGCTACATTGTCTTACATAAAAACTGATTGTAAAAGTGAACTTAAACTCTTTCTTTATGTTCATTCAGCCTTAAAATGCATAATTTATGATGGTCTGAAAAGTAAAACCAATGTTTAATTGACCTGCATTCTGTCTAATGACCAGCAGGTGGCAACGCCACTGGTTGCAAAAGGTCCGATTGTATGGAAGTCTATGAGAAAATGACTCTACTTCTCACTTTAATTATTACATCAGCAAACACTTTCCTAATTAATCTATTGTCACAGTCGCTAGATTAAAGTCTTATTCCATAAATCATGATGATCATTTTAGCGTGGGAACTTTGAGATTGACTACCACCATAGCGATAACGTTGATTACATAATGTATTGTGTATAATTGATATGTATAACCTGATTCACAGGCTGCCGCAATTTAACATTATGTTTTCAGTTCATTAAAGTTAAGTTATATTTGGGTTGCTTAGAAAGAGTTGTTCAACTACCTCTAAAGAGTCGGATGTGCAGTTGTTCTGGTAAGTACAATTTGTTTTAATGGTTTTAAAACAGTTTTTTTCGCTAGCGAAAATTAGCATTAGCATAAGCAATTTGAGCAATTTCACACATAGTTAACCATAGACTTTAAATGCTCTGTGCTCTGCGCTAACCAAGCGAGGGTTAGGGTTAGCTTCACCCTCTCTCTTGTCTTCTGGTTAAGGAATTGCCTCTATTACTAATAGACTATTAGGCTACTACTTATTCTGGCTCCAAAAACCCAAGATGGCGATGATCGACTTGCTAAAGGGTAGGTCACAAACGAATGGATTACGTCACGGTGACTACGTCGATATTTTTGCAGTCTTTGGTCTTGTCATCTGTTCACTGTTGTGCTCTGCGTTGCACAGCTTTTCTCTGTTCAGTGCAGTTTAGCTCTGCTTGAACTCAAGCCTACTCAAGCCTGTGTAAACTCCACCTGTTCCCTGTAGACTGCAATTTTGTGTACCCTAATTGTGGTTGTGTGCACTTTTGTTTCTGCCTGTGTGTGTGTGTGAGTGTGTGTGAGTGAGTGTGTGAGAGAGTGAGTTAGTGAGTGTGTGAGAGAGATTGTGTGTGTATGTTTGTGTCCGTGCACTCAAAGGAAATGGAGATATCAGTGGCCTTTCTGGGCCACAGAGATAACAGTGTGTCTCTGCATGGTTTAAAACCAACTGAGTCACTTCTAGCACTGAATGAACTCCTGCCTGCAGTGACCCAAAACTAGCACAGCCCATTCGGAGTTGGAAAATCAAGACACATTTTCAAATCGCTCAGTTCAAAGGCAGAATTATGACCTGCTCTTCCATACATGCACATCTCCACCTCTACTAAGTGCACAAGTAATAGTGGCCATTTTTCTTCATATGCAGCATGTCAACAATATAGCCTTTAAACATCAATAATTCATTGCCTCATTTGTTTTGATTGAATACAATTACTGTAAACAAATGATATTATTACCTCAATACAGGCAGCACACATGTCACAATCTCACTTAATACTGAATAATAGGGCTTATTTTCATTATTCATTTATTAGGTTTTAGGTCCTCCAAGCCTTAAAGATTCACAGTTGGCTGTAGTATAAACTAGACATATCATGTGTCTTGTGGTTTTCTGCTATTTCTATACTGTTAAGATGTCAGATGAGATGTTGAACACAGAACACTTGAGGTTAACATACTGCATGTAAAAATACTTCCTGAAACTCAAAAGCACAGGCCACCAGCCTCCTCTGAATGCTTTGTTTGCAATGTTTTTCTCCTTAGAGATAATATCAGATAATTTGTGCATGCCTACAAATGGCTGTTCATTGGTAGCCTTTGTTGCCAAGGTTTTTCCACAGGCTGTTTGTATCGCCCACTCGTATTTTCCGGTTTGCATTTGGGCTTGAATGTGCACAGATGTATTTAAGAAGTCTCCCTATCATTGGGTGAGGGGGGTGCAGTGGGTGTAATTAAAGAGACAGGAGCTAAAACGTCCTATTCCAGACAGAAGCTAAACTGACAGGCTGCATAAAGATAAATATGGAGATTTTAGAAATGTAAATCATACGAAGATATTCCAGTAAAGCCCCAGAATATAAATATATACTGTAGACCTGGAAATATGCATGATACATTCCCTTTAAATCCAACATACTCAGTTATAAATTGGCTTTAATTATGGCTTAGAATAGGAAATTAACAATTTTAGTACATTTTATTAATCCATATTTCACATAAAGACAAACTGCTATATGACAAAGCATTCAGATTATGAATCAGACAGAAAAATGAGTTTCCTTACAGATAATGTTTGAGTTTTGGATTATTATTCCAGTCAGCTTCACCCTACAACCACTCTGAGTCAGCAACAGAGATAGAAGGTATCAGTGCTGCCTCATATATTGGATTCTTTTGTATTACTGTGTGCTATCAATTACATTTTGTGATTTCACGTGTCAGAGATCCTGGCAAATATTCATGATTTCTTGAGAACAAAGTAATAATAGATATTTGTTATTCAGAAAAAAATGTTACACTGTAAAATTCTCTGAGGATGTCACAAGATTATTTTGCAACCCTTTGGGTGCTGCGACCCCCCACAGCCCAATTCTATCCTCATGTCTTATTACTCTAATTTATTCAGATTACTCCCAGACTTGATATTGCACAATGAGTTAGTTATAATGAAGCTGGCAAACTGTGGAATATTTAATATCCTTCTTCACTGAAGTCAAATAATGAAGCTTGCTCGTTTTTCCCATGTGCTTAATGTCATTTTCTGTTGTTCTTTGTATTGATAAACTCTGTCTGATCATCAATGCCTCCAACGCAAATTCCTGTAGATTCAAGAGATTTGTTACTTTCTCTTATCTTACATCCATTCTTCGGTGAAACGTTTGAGCTTGAATCTCTGGAAATACCAGCTAAAACACTGTAGACTTTGAGTTTATTCTTATCAGTCTGTACTTTTTCTTTCCTTGGGTATGTTTTGTTAATTTTGTGCATCCTGGTCAGCTCCTGGTTAGGATATAATTTATTCTACTACAAACATTATTTTCACCAGTGTAACATCTTCTTGCACCGGAGCTTACAATCATACTGTAGCTGCATGATTAGCAACAGTTTCCATGCTGTACCAGTCAAAAGTCTGGACAAACATCCACCTTAAATACCAGAACATACAGCAGTAATACCCCTCCTGAAATTTGACCAATTTTTACATTTGAGAGCAGTAAAAATGCCCTAAACAGCTTTCTTTCATACATTTTTCTGAATATACAAAAATAGAAATATTTCAACTTTTTTTGTGAACCTGGCAACATACTGTGTAATGTAGGTACTTCAATATGATCCATATTATTGTTGTTGTGTTGTTACATTCTTCACACATTCAATAACATTCATTAAAATCATTATGGCTGTTATATTCTCCTGTTTTAATGGCTAAGACATGAGACAGTCATGTGAAGCGTAAATGTTTTTTCTCCATAAACAAATAGTGTAAAACAAAGAATACTCTCTCTGCTTTTTGAAAGTTTAATTAAGGATAATCAATATATTATTGAATGATGAGTTTTAGATTTGTGGATCAGAAGTTTGGTATAGAGACTAATTATGAGGGGATACTGTGGGTGGGATGACCACTAGATGGCAGCAGTGTGACACAGTCTCTCCTGGCTTGGGTGGGCCCCTCTGACTCTGAAATTTTGTTTTCATTCACAGAAACATAATAAGCTAAATGTGAGAATCGGTCATGTCCAAGCTAATAATAACTCTTATTATGGTCACTGGCCAATGCAGTGAATTCAACAGACCTTTGAATGTGCAGCCTGAATAAGCATTGAGCATTAATGTTTGTGTATTACAGCCTTGCAGTCCTTTACTGTATACTTGTCAGTATGGCTGATTTAAATGTTAACGATGGAGGGTTGAAGCTTTTTCTCCTGTTGTCACTCTGCCTTTCATGATGAGATGGTTGGTAGACATGTACACTTGAAAGGCTCTTGTAAATGCACAAAACAGATTCATCACATTAGGTGCTTGTCAGCCTCTCCTCAATTGCACACAGAAAAAAAATCTTATCAGATGTGCCGTTAGTCTCATTACAGGTTGTGAATGGCTGTAAGATGAAGCCATGTGATGTTTGATTGATGCAACGCTTGACCGAGTCCCACAGGAAATGAATGTGAATCTGCAGTCATGCACTTACAATGAGAACCCCCCCGAAAATGTAATTTCAGAAGCCATTTCCTCCAATTTGAGCCATTATTGAATGGACGGCTGGGTTCATGCTCTCAGGTTGTGTAAGGTGAGGGTTGGGTTTGGGTTGGGTAGTGTGTTTGTGTGTATGGTCTGTGTGCGACTAAGCTCATTCTGTACTTGTGTTCAAACATGTAGCTTGTTTGTTTTGTACATTTTTGATCTTGAGATATTACCATTGCTTGTGTCCCTTTTTATATGAGTGTGTGCATGAATTTGTACTTCCTCCAGAGATTGGAATGGGGGAATGAGGGGGAGGATAAAGAGAGGATAAAGATCAGTCTTCCCGATAGCAGGTTTGCACTATTCCCGGGAGTAGTTCAAGCTCTTGTTTGCAGTTCTTCCCTCATTAGGAATTCAATGCGACCCAGGGACCCTCCAGGGCACAGCCAGTCACACAGCAACACAACACCCCAACTTGTAGTGTCTCACCTATAGCCTCACCCTTCTCTCCTCAGCTCTCCCCTCACCAAAGATAATTCCTTTACTTCTGACTCTCCCATCTTGCTCTCACTCACTCTTTCAGTAAAATTTCATGAACCACATCCTCTCCAACTCTGATTGTAATATTTTAAAATATAATATATTCATTTAATACAACCTAGATAATGCTCAACTGTACTTCTCTACTCCTCTCATTTCTTTTTCCTGAAACTCTTCTCTTCTTATTCCTCTTCCTCTTTCTCTTCTCTTCTCTTATACTCTCCTGAGCAAGTCCCAGTGGATAAACTCGTATAATTAATCTGTGCCTTCGTCACTCCTCTTCACCCATCTCATTCTCCTACTTATCCTCTCCTCCTCTCTGGTTTCATCTCATCCTCTCTGCGCTCCTCTCCGCAGCAACCTTCAGTGACCCTCTGTTTAACCTTGTCATCTTAAATAACCTTCTAACCACCACCTCCTCCTCCTTTTGTATGTCTCTTCAACCTCAACCTAACCTTCACCCCCCCTCCTTCCACCTCCTACCTCATTTATTGCCCTACATGCAGCTTATGTCGTCCTCAGTGCAAAATATCTCCCACTACTTTTCAGCAGCAGCTTTTATATTCTGGACAGAGCTGAAGTGTTGTAACCTCTCAAGCTCCCCCAGTTACCTGCCAAACCTTTTATTCTCATCCTCTATCCCTCTTCATACCTATATTTGTATTTCTTCTGAGTCAATGAGCGTAACACAAACCCTTTTGACTTTTGTTCTGTTTGTTTAAAAGATAGATGAAATTGAGCCTTTTTCATGGTCAAAGTTTTTCTGCATTTTCTGAAGATTGCACACATTTCTTTTTAATTTGTTGTGATATGTAATGTAAAACAACAACAGCAAAAACTCTAAACAAACTAAATTTTTTTTTTCTAATTCAAGTGCTTTGCTGCCTGCACATTAAAATCAATGTGAACCTATGATTATTGCCTCTCAGCACTATTGGGATACTGCACCAGACCATTAATTCCACTGATTATATGAGAGATTGAAAGTAGTTTTTCAAATCATAATCCTCAATGACTGTATAACCTCTTCTGCCTGTTTGAGCTCTTCTTTACTTTGCTGGCACTGTTAACTGACAATTACTAGCTTTTTGTCCCCCCTCTGACCTTTGTTCCAATTACTCTCCCTCAAAACCTCCTCTTTCCTCTCTGCATGCTTAATCAGCTCAGAGCAAACCTCGTTAGTTAACTGTCCAGCTCTCCAGATGCCCTCTGTGTACCTGTTGCCAGATAGTCTCTGTCTTCTGTTTGCTTCCAGCTTTGTATGTGGACCACTACACCTCTCTCTCTCTTTCTGTCTCTCTCTTTTGCTCAGTCTAGACAGTTGGGGCAGCGGCAGCAGCAACAGTAGATGGCATAATTTGATTTTGCTCACCTGGTGTTGGAACTGTGGCGAGGAAAATTTCATGGTGGGACTAGTGCTGTCCCTTTGTGCATCCCGCCCATTTTGTTTACCATCCTCTGTACGCCCCAGGGGGTGTCTGGGAGATTGTAGCCATGGGATACCGAGACTCTATGAACGCGTCATGCTCTGATTGGTTCAGCTAGCCACCGGCTGGGACATTTATTAGACCTGTAGTGATATGGATATGGATCACTGATGATGCTCCTTGTCTCCTGTCTGTGTGTTCCTCTCAGCCTGTGTATCTCTCTCTCTCTCTGCTGTGTATACATACAATCACTGCCTGTCTCTTGTTTTCTTTGTCTGCACACAGACAGTCAGAGAAAGGCAGAGACAGCCAGACAGAGTGAGAGTGAAGAGGAGTGCGAGGATAGAAGAGGGAATAGAGAGTGTTAAAGAGAAAGAGGGAGCAGGAGATTGAGAGTGATGAGTGGGATGGGTGACGGGTCAGTGCTGTGTGGGGATGTGTAAACATCCAGTGAGAGCATAGGAGGAGTGTAGGATGTTTTCTATTAACTGTGGCACCAGGAGGTAAACAGGAAAAGCAGCAGGTGGCTTGACCTTCACCTGATCTCTGAACTTAGGGATGTTTTAGTATTTCTGTGAGCTTTCCTATATGGAGTTAGTATGTTCCTCCTGTGTGCAGTACCAAGGTGTAATAAGAAATGTCTCTCACATGCTGCACGCGCATGCTGGGATATAGGCCCTAGCCCCAGGCATCTCTAAACATAAAAAAGAGTTATAAAATAAAATGCATGAATTAAAATAAATCAGTATTCCACAAGATTCTCAAAAATATACATTTAGATTTTTATTGTATCGCAAATAATATACGTCTGAATGTAACCTTTCTATTTGCCGAGATCGCCATTTCATCCTCTTTAGTAGCACCCTATGGCGATAAGTGGTAATTGCAGGTGTGTTGTTCTTTTGCATGGATAGCATTACAAACTTACTCTTACTGGCTTTTTACTTGCGAAGCATTTATGGTACGCGCAATGATTTAATGAATGTATTTGTTCTTCGTCTGGTTCACTGTTGCTGAAACACAAGAGAGTAGTGTAGAGGAGAGGAAAGACAGCAAAGTCCAGCAGAGACTGTTTAGTAATGTTATTTCCTTTCAGCTCAGTGTGAGAGTCTCTACTGCGTTACACTGTCATTTATGGCTGCACTACTTTGTGTTCTCTCCTCTGCACAACGCAGCACAGGAGAGACAGTTACTGTTAGTGCCAAAAAAGCATTGCAACTGAAAAGCCAGTTGGTGCAAGTTTAAAAAAAAAATTGACCTGCTTCACACACAAGGAAATTAAGAGCAAGTTTGTTGCATTAACTCCACTGATTGAATCAAAAATATAAGATGTCTTATTTCATCTTAGTCTTATAAGCAATAATTTAGCAACATCACAGGATACTGATGAACTAGTATGCAGACGCAAATACTCAGTCTCGTTAAAGATTCATCAATTTTGTCACTAAGTATCATTTTCCGAGGGAAACGCACCTCTGTTCTTGCTGTATGAATCCTATTCTTAGCACAACTGGTGTCTTTGATGAACATAACAACTGCTTGGATATGGAAATAAAACGCTGATGTCAAAATGCATTGCTAAATTATAGTTGCTAAACTCAAATGAAGATGCATATCAGAGATGCGACTTTGCTCTTGATGGAAAAATCCAATGAGAAAAACAAGACAAAACCAAACAAAACCTTTCCCCTAATGAGGTCCCATGGCATCCTTCCTACACAGGTTAACAAAAGGAACTCTCCAGGGGATTTTCTTGAATGTTTCACCCTGAAACTCGAATGCTTTACCCCGTATTTGTTTATTAGGAAATGCTATGAGGTAGGTTAGGAAGAGGTCACATTGCTTTAGATGTGTATGTCTTAGTTCACATACTATTTTATTATTATAAATAATAAATACTATGTTTTTTATATACCAAGTGTGATAGTAAAGTTAGATACATCACTGAAGTGATACTTCATTATTACAGAAATGTGAATCACAATAGTGTTCTTTTCTTTAGGCTTTCCATTCATTAAAATTGACTTCATGTCTAATTTAAAGTGATGTGTTACTGTGGGCGAGCCTCTAACAGAGACTCACTGCGTTAACATTATTCACAAATATCCAAATGACTTTTTCCATCTCTTTCCCATGAATCACTGGTGCCAATCATTGCTTGGGGTAAAACAGGATGACTACCATTAAAATGATAGCTTCAGAATGAATGTAAATCACATAAGCTGCACTCTAATGCATTTCCTTACAGGTGATTTCCTGAAGGAGTCCTTCACTCTATAAATAATCGGCGTGACACGTCTCTAACATTAATGTCCTCAAGGAACTAATATTTATGTCTTGTATCTGTTTATGAGAACAACACTCACTTCCTCATTTGTCTTTCTTTCTTTCCATCTGCCTCTAGTCATCCTTCTTTTTTTTCCTTTCATTTAAGCTTCATGCAATTCTCTCTTTCTATCCATTTTCCTCTCATGTTCATTCTCTAACTCTGCCTCTTATAATGTGCCTCAGCTTCATATTTCAGGGTCAGCTATAGAAAATCAGCTCCTCTTTAGTTACTGCTCCCTGCAATGCATGTTTAAGAGGATGCAGATGCATGCTGTGATCGTATTTGCATACAATTTGTATGGAAACAGTCACTGAATTTGAATTTTCTCCCAGCAAATCTCTGTTTTACAACGCTTATAGGGGTGGGTAGGAGTGTTATGATCTGTGCTGTCATTTTAATTGAAGGTTAATTTGTTGTTGACATTAGAGATCAGTAGATAATGGGCAAAAACACAGTAACTGAATGAGAATATGGGTTACAATGTGTGAAGACTGGACATTTGTCAGTTTTAAATCCACTTATGCAACATATTCCTACAGTTCTGATCTCTACCTGTTAAAAAAAATCTACATTTAATCCAGTGTTTAGTGTTTTCCCTGTGGCCTCTTCTTACCAGCCTTCAATTGTTTAAAATAAGCAGAAGCAGAATAACAACTCAGCTGAACCATGACTGACTCTAAACCATTACTCCTAACTACACACTGATATTTTTTCCAAGGGGCAAATGATGGTGCAGGAACAAATAAAAACACACAATTTCCTCCACAAATGTCATTAAAATGTTATCTGGATTGTAAACAGCAGGCTACACTTAAGAAACAAATGCCCCATCTGTTTTTCAATTCTACTTCATATGCTGCTCATTTAGGAACAAATGCAAGATTTTCATCATAAATGGAATAAACAGTATGACAGATCTTAGATATGCACAAAATTTAAAAGATCATCTTTCGTTGTTGTTTTTTGTTAACTATAATGGATTCATCAACTCAACAGCCTCTTTTAACAAATGAGATGAGCAGAGTGTTGTGCTCAGCTCCCACCTGTTTTGTCTGGGGAGGTGACCAACACAACAGCTTAAAATATCTAGCCCACAATAAGTAGATTTTCTTCTTTTTTGTAATCACTTGTTTAAGTGGTCAGCCTATCACAACCAACCCAGTGATACTGGACCTGTGTGTTCATCTTATTTTCTAATATTTAGGACAGTGAATGCAGAGTGATGTTCAAGTGATATGCTGACTCAGTCACAGATGTATTCACAATATATTTATTTTGTCATTGGCTGTAGCATTTAAAATGTTGGTAATTTAAATTACCAAAATAAAGTTATTGGAAACTAAAGGTGATGCATAAATATACACAAATAGAAAATCACATAAAGCACGTTATGTCCCTTTTTTAAAAGATGAACTTGTTACCTCTGTACAAACTACAATAGAGGCTACAGGCCAATTAGCAAGAGCACAGAGAATACTTTTTGACACACATATAATAATCATTTTGATTAACTCATTGGATACTCTGTTTAGGGGAAACTTTGCCGACGTTCAAACAGCATTGTAATATGGGTAGTATATGAAAACTTAACAATGTTTATTTACCTTCCCAATCAGAGCTTCCTGCTCATTGGCCTGCAAAAGATTTTTGAGATCTGCCTTAGACTACAAACTATACGTTTCTGCATTTTCTGGTATGGTGCCTTCAAGGACAGGAAAATGTAGAACAAACCAAAACAAAACACTCCTGTCTATCATGTTACACTGGTGATAAGTAAAAGCAAACAGTAAAATATCATACTGCTAAATATTAGTATATTTGGAAGAAAACTCCATGATTCACTAACACTAACATAAACAAACAAACTATAAGCAACTAGCTAGTTACAACTCCAACTCTAGTTAGCTCAACAGTATTGAGGAGAAAGCGACCACCACAGCCATGGTCCAGCCACCAACTTTGAACACAGAAAAGAACAACAGCAGGTTTGTGTTAGCGGTAACTTGCATGCAGCAGCATTTAGCTATGACCACTATGAGGTCGTTATCCAAAATGGGTAAAAGAACAGCATTTGCTTGCACACCATTTTGATGTATCCAAGCCTCAGTAAATAGGTATGATATGCTCTAACTTTGATTTTGGTGCTAATCTGGCCATGGACACTCAGTAGAGTCAGTCATTGTGAGTAGACCAGATGTGCGTGGTGCAAGAGTGGAACAGGGAGTCGACAACCTATTTCTCAGCGTTCTATAGTCATAGGATACACATTTACCCAAATTATTGCACATTTCTACTGCGTGTGACCTAGTTTTAAGAAATCATCATATTCACAGCAGTGAATTTTTCCTTTAATATTCCAGATGGTGAGGCAACTCTGGCCTTATCTTTGGCTCCTCTCCCTACAGTGAGCCTGTAGTGGCTCGAGTTGAGGAAAAGCAATGATTAGCAAACATTTCCACATGACCTTAAAAGTTCAGTGAACTGGATGGATGTTTAGACACAGAGATAAACTGTGTTCAGACCAGGGGCTTCTTAAAACCAGACTCTGCTATGTGTCTGCTCTGGTTTAGCTCTCTCTTTTAATAGAGGAAAAACCCGCAGTAGGAATATACACTGTGACTGGATTGATACTAAATATTGATGCTGGCCAGTCCTAATCAAGGTCACCATGATGCTAGCTAATCCCAGCAGACGATGATCACTCGGCAGCTAGATGCATGATGAAAAGTTTTGCCCTGGGCACATAACGATAAAACAGACACAGGAAAAAAAACCATGTCACTCAAAATTCATGTAATGAATGATGCACGCTCAATTAAGTAGGATATGTCTTAATACAAAAAACATCAACCCACTCAGAGTGCCAAAAAGCCTCTGAACTCTGTGAAGAACAGACAAGGACATGATGTTTTCTTCAACATAATGAATTGAAAATGTCATATTTTTGTTGCTATAATCATCCATAAATACTGAAACACTGGAAAGCCTTTATTATCACAATCATCCTTATCATGTGTGAGCCTGTGAGCATTTAAAGAAGCGTTGCATGAGGTCAGGAAGTGTGTTAAGGTCATAATGACCCTGTTAGCCCGCTGTGGGAGATAGGGACAAGTGTGAGAGCAGTATCTACTGTCCGTGACTAATGCGGGGGGTTGGCAGGCATCATACACATTTATAATAATAAGCAGTATGTGAAAATACACCAGAGCAAATAGCTGCACAGATTCATGCATGCAGTGTATATGGCATCTATGCATGAGCACAAAACACACCCCAAGGTACATACTTAGTAAAAGTGAGTAAGTGGGTTAGGGGTGGGGAAGGGGAAGGGCATTTCTCTGTGTATCACTGACCCGCATTAAGTTACATCCCACTCCCCAGAGACAGGATATGATCCTCTGTGTCACTGGAAGATGAAGGGTTGACGGAAGTAGTGGGGGAGGAGGAGAAGCAAATGGAGAGAGGGAGTTAGGAAGATAGAGCATATGAGGGTTGACAGAGTGGGGGAGAGAAATGAGGGGGGGGGGGGGGGGGGAGTTACAGCACATGAGTAAATCCTGGAGAGGATGAAGGGAAGACTGATGCACACACGCAGAGAATCAAAACCCCCAAATCTGAGTCCATGTCAAAGTGTCTTTACAGCTATAATAAGAGTCTACAGCCATGCTAGCAACTGTATGAGGCTGTACTCAAGTATAGCGGTGTTTGAGATAAATGCTAATGTTAGCATATTAACATGCTTGCAGTGTTTCCATGCTGATGTTCATTGTCTCCAGTTAGAATGTGAGCATGCTAATATTTGCGAATTAGCACATGACACAAAGAAGAGCTGAGGCTGATTGTTATTTTGTTATGAATTTAAGTACTAGACATAGTGAAAATATTGACCTGATGGTGGCGCTAGAAGAAAAGTTAAGTGATAAATGCAACAGCTCTGCTATAAATTATTTTTTTGAAGTTTATACATTTTCAGTTTGTCAAAAAAGTGATAATTCTACTTTGTTTATTACTGAGGTCATACTAAGTTGTGGTGGTGTACTTGGGTGCATTACATTGAATGGTGTTCTTAATACTTTGCCCTCCTCATGTATGTTAATGGAGTGGACAAAATATTAGGAACACCTTTCAATATAATGCACCCTAATACACCACAGTCACTCAATAATGAACATAAAGTAGAATTTTCACCTTCTTGTCAAAAAATGTATAAGCTTCATAAATGTAGAATTTATAGCAGAGCTGCTGTATTTGATTAAATTAGATTGCACAGGTAAAGCCATTGAGTCTATCTTATATAGTTAACTTATTCTCGGAACTATATTTGATAGTAATTACAAGTTATATATTGTTATACAGTTAAGTAGTTATATTCAGCTTCAGTAGCATCACGTTTTTGTTGAAGATGCCTCATTCTCTCTCTTCAGGTCTGTTGAATGAGAAACATCTGAGTGACTTAAAATCGATGTTTTGTAACATCAGCTGATAAAACGTGCAGCACCGCAGCATTTTACACATTGCGCCGCTAATATCACCTGTTTAGTTGGAGCCGTTCATATACTCTGATGGAACACAGAGGTCGTCCTGCAGTAAGCACCGCTGCAGACATTGATTGAACATTAATATACATCGCTGTAAATGTGTGAGGGAATTTCCCAATGAATCTATTAAATTGTGCGCAACTGACCATCAAATTCAGGTAACCATCAACTCGCTTACAACCTTTCTGATTGTTTGAACGCTTGTGTTTCTTACCCCTTTGAAACCACTGTAGCGATGTTACTGAGTCCCCAGATATCAGCAAATATTTCAGTTTGTCATGTCTCTACAACCGATGGAAATGAAAAAGACCCAGGTTGCAGTAAATGTAAATTATCCTTATAAATAGCAATTTATTTGTTCACTAAAATCACCAAAATTGAAATTGGGACTCTTGTATCATACACAGTAGGGCCATGGAAGAAAATCAGTGTATATTTAAGAGATGGAGCAGCACTTGCATTAACATGCTGGCTGACGAGTCACAGGCTGCTCCTAGGAGAGTATGGGAGGATATTTTTCTTTCTCTCTCTCTCTCTCTCACAGTATCCATCTGATTTGATTTCTGTGACTCACCTTTGCTCTTTTAGTTCTTTTTCTCTGCTTTGCTAACTTTCTCCTTTTCTGGTTCTCTTGCCATCTCCTTTTTTTTTGCCACTTTTCTCTCATCGTTTCTCTCCCACACAACACCCACACCCAGTGCTGTCTGCCTGTCTGTGCAGGCACTGTGATCGCACACACATACACATTCACACACACACACACACACACAAACACACATTTAGCAGCTGAAGCCCTTTCCAATGAAATGTCAGGGGAACGCTGAGCTAATGCCAACCATTAGATTCTAACAGCATTCAAAATCTGGCAGACTGTGTGTGCACATAAGATTAAATATGATAAGGCTGTGTACATGTGTGTGTGTTTGTGTGTGTGTGTGAGCAAACGTGTAAGATTGTGTTACCGTAGATACATTAGCACATTTGCATCTATACAGTAAGTGTGTATCTATCATCAATCATGTGTAAGAGAGGTCAAGCAGAAGGTCAGTAGCCTATCTAGGATGAAGAGATGACAAATAGCAGACGTGTTCCTTATATCTAACCTGATTTTATTATTATCCATGGAAACAAAAAATACAGGTGATTGGATGAACCATCTGTCTATCACTGGCTTACCTTGTGAGGAAGCACAAGGACATAGCTTGAAGCCTGACAAGATGGATTCTTGGGTGATATTGTCATGTTGTGATCTCACAAAGTAACATTATTAATGAATTTTGGTAAACTAAGCCTGGATCAGCCATAAATGATCCAATCACATCTCTGCATGAGGTCTTTTATAGCTGTTGACACTCAAAACCACTTATACGCTGTTTGTAGTTTGTTTGATTTGGTGATTATTTACAGTAAAAAGTTCTATACTTGCTTTTCAGTTCATAGTGTGTCTTGAACTGTAGCTCAGACACATTTGTATAGATGTATCTATGCTGCTCTGGGTGCAGACTGCAGTCTGGATGGAATAGACAGTGGTTTGTATGAAATATGATCATTCTGCATCTTTGTACAAATCAATCAACATTCCGATACAGCAGTGATGCCAGTACACTGTTCTCAAGTATTTTATAATGTACCTGTACACACTGACACTCATTAGAAGAACTGCAGAGTACACAATCATGAGATGTATGTTACCTTTATCCAAGTTATTCAGATCCTCAGTGTAAAACATAGACACCTTACATGTGTTGTCCCTTTATACCCAAAACCTCGAGATTAATTAAGCTAGTCCGTCACATTTGACCATATAGTTCCTACTGTTATGGGTATATGGGGTACTAGTTGATAGGGATCCATATGAAGGATATAAAGACATCAGTGGCTGTATGCTACAATGCTGCCTCATTTAATGTTTAAACATTGCTGCTGGATAAATAAACCTAATATTCTTGTTTTGGACAGTGCCCATTGACTCAGCAGTCACAGCTGTAGAAACCAGTGGACTGTGCTTATATGTGTTTGTTTTTCCCTCTTTCTCTGTGTGTTAGTACGTGTGTGTGTGTGTGTGTGTGTTTGTGTGTGTGTGTGTGTGTGTGTGTGTGTGTGTGAGTGTGTGTGGGTGGGTGGTAATTTGGGACACAGCTCTAATGACCAAATTATAATTCAGCTCATGCACACAGGCAGGAGTGGACTTACAAGTGTATACCCACACACACACACACACACACACACACACACACACACACACACACAGAAAGAGTCACCATGTATTCAAGTCTGTGGATTTTTGCATGTCTGCTTGTGTGTCTGATTGCACTGATGTGTGTGTCTGTGAGTGAGTGTGCACACTTGTGAATACTGTATGACGATCTGTATGTACGCCCGTCCCCTGCCTGCGTGAGATGACGAGGTCACTGGGCCGAGCCTCTTAACTTCACAGTTCAATTTGGATTTGCATAATCCTGGCGTTAATTTCCACAGGGTGCATCCATCCCTCGTATCTCGACAGGTGACGGGGGTTAGGCAGCTATCCCGCTCTGTTCCACTGCTCTGTCGACAGACCGGAGCGAAACAAACATGCAGAGGAATTAAAATGCAAGAAACACAAGATAAAGAATAGTTGATGTTTGCTTTTTTTACCTTGCAGCCAAACACAGGAAACCTAAAAGGGAAATTTAAATTATATGAAAATTAAGAGAAAAAACGATGAAAGGGATAAAAAGATAATCAATGGAATGGCACTCAGGTAAAAAAAAATGAAAATATGTTAGAAAAGAATCAAAGAGATTACTTCTGGGTTGTTAAGCATATAGACAGCAGTGTTCATTTACTCCGAACATCACAGTGAATGGCAGAATCACTCATTTTCAATTAGTTAGTACCTCACGATATTTTTTTTATTCAAAACGAGCCTGCATCCAGACTATTTTGATGCATGAATTAACAGAATGAAAACAATGGATTACAGTCAAATTTAACAGTGCCACACTCGTATAACTGTAAACTGCCCAATTTAACAAATTCCTGCCTCAGTACACAAGATTATTTAGGAGAAACTTGTGTGTAAACAACACTCTCCAGTATGAAAGTTAAACAATGTGAACTCAAGAAAGCACTGTTAACCTTTTAAAAAACTGCATTATTATATGCCAGCTCAGTGGCTGATATTGATATTAATCACTGAGATTTAATATGTACCCTAATTGTGAAAATAGGTGCTTCAGCAATTTCATATTGCACGTCCATGAAGAGCAATATGAAATTGCAGTGCAATACTTATTGAATATTAGAGACAGATTTTTTAAAAAACGGTCAAAATTTGATGCTGTACAGGCAAAGGTAAGGTGTTGTTACTTTTCGTTCCTAGTATGGGTTTCGAAAAAATCGTTGACTTCAACTGACTCCTATTCAAAAAGCATCAACTTCTCTTTAAGTCATATGGTGTCAATAGTTAAAGTCAGGTTCTCTATTAAGTCTGCTGGTGATAATGCATTTAGGAAATGGTTGCTTCATTAATAAGATTTGAAGACTTATTTGATGTCTGCTGTGTGATGACTAATTGACAGCTGTGATTGACAGTCATCTGCTGCTCTCTACAGCTCATAGACCTGCACTAAACTGGACTATTGTTGCAATATTTCAGTACATTTGATGTTACCTGATTATGACACCTGTCCTGTTAGCACAGTTTAGCTTAAGTAGCTAATATTATCCCAAGAGTTAACTACTTGGTGTTCCACTAAGCTAGCATTAGCTTCGGTTCTTGGTAAAGGGGAGTGTTTCCAAAGCATGAAAGCAATCCCCCTGCACCATTTCTTTCAAAGTCCTAATACTACATTTTATTTGATGGTGCCTTTCAAGTCACCCAAGGTCACCTTACAGAGAATATAAACATCAAAAATTATTAAAACCAAACATCAACCTAAAATGGTTTCTTGGTGATTACTAGTTGGGTGCAGTGACAAACTGTTGTTCATCATGAGATAATTACACTATGTAGCTCCCTCTAATATCACACGCTGTTATTTTTACATCTCTGTTTGCGTACGAGTTAAAACAAACAAGTTTCACCATGTTAATTAGTCAACTTTAAAAGTGCTGGTAGGCAGATTTGTGTGAGAGAGAGAACCGTTTCCTTCTGCTTCTAGTTTTATAGTCAGATAAGCTAATCACCTCCTCCTACTTCATGCAGACACGGGAGCAGTATTACATTTCTCTTAATTCTCAGCAACAGTGTTTAAGGGTATTTTCACAACATTTTGAAGTATTCCTCCTTGCCCCAGCTGATATTAATCAAATGATGTCACTGGAGCCACAGCAGACATTTTACAAATTATTTTACAAGCTTTGCAGTACTCTCTGTGACAAGTAAATTGACTTTGACGTGTAAAATCAGTGGAGTACCCCTTTCATGTTTTCATTTCTGATTTTGTGTGTCAAACTTACTTCACTCCCCCCTGATTGCAACTATCAGTTTTAATTCCATCCAGTGAAATCATTATATATGCATACTAAACATCCTTGATTGCGACTGCTAAACTCTCCTCGATCTCACACATTTTATCAAATCATTTGTCAACACTTCGCCCAGCAGGAATATGGGACGGCTACTTCTTCCATAACAGCAGTTAATGGTCTCCATACACACACAAAAAGCCGCCCATTTTCCTTGAGGGTTAATAGAGGTGACAGTTGTCTCGATGGCTGTCTTCTGAGTTTGACCCAGTGACACATTTCCTGTCCCATCTGTCTGTGGGACCCAGAGGAGGCGAGAGTCTCCCTGAACACCAGGAGAGCAGTGTGTGTGTGTGTGTGTGTGTGTGTGTGTGTGTGTGAGGCTGCATCTCTATGTCGACTTAATGTTTACTCAGCTAGTCCCAGCTTGTCTTTGAATAATTCAGTCTTGTTCAGGCACCGCACACTTTTCCATCCCGGTGGCACCGAGTGTGCACTGTCAACCCCTGCTGTTAATTTGTACCAGACAGGAATAAAAAAATAAAAAAATACCCGAAATCTCACATTGCTGCTCTTTCCTTTATCCATTTATGATCTGCCTCTGCTGTCTCTTTGACCCCGATATGCTTTCTCCCTCCTCATTTTTTGCGCCTTTCTCCTCATTTCTCATCCCCTCTTCCTCTCTCTCTCCCTCTCTCTCTCTCTCTCTCTCTCTCTCTCTCTCTCTCTCTCTCCCCCTCTCTCCCCGTCATCTGACTCTTCCTCTCTCCCTCTCTCATACATAAGTAAATGAGAAGCAGGGAAACACTTCTTACTACTCCCAAAGTTCTGCCTCTGAGCTTTTAGACTGCATAATTGAGCAGTCTGGAAAGTGAGACACAAAGAATAAACCAGGACAGATGTGTCATTTCTAGCACTGTGTGACCCTGTAATGTGTAGGTGAAAGAAAGAAAGAAAGAAAAGTGTGGTGTGATCAGTACAGTGTGCTTTACTGTGGTAATCTAACAGCACATATACCAAGCTATAAGATTATGTTGTATAATCATTAAATCATGCCTTATTTAACTATAGTAAATATCAATGTTTGCTGCCATGGTGCGAGAGCTTCAGAGAATATTCATCTAGACTGAACTGATTAATCGATAGATGAAAGGAAGGAAGGGAGAGCAGAAGGCAAAGGAGGAAAGAGGACGAGACAGAAGTAGAAACATGTAAAAAGAAGATAGGGTGAGAGAGAGAGGGTATTGACAAAACACAGGAGATAAAGAGGAAGACTGGAGGAGGTGAGAACACAAACACACTCCCTGAAACAGTGCTTTACAGCGATCCCCATTCCACTGCATCTCCAGCTAACAATCCTTATAATCTCACGATCCTCAGAAAACGGATGGATCAAAGTATCTCTTCTGCTATTTGGTGCTCAAGAGATGAAATACATCAAGGCATCAAGTGTGAATCTATGTGCTTCTCTCTCCTCTCTCTCTCTCTCTCTCTCTCTCACCCACCTTCCTTCCTCCTTCTCCTTAAGCCCAGAGCTGCCTGATTGTAGTATGATACAGCAGAAATGGTAAAAAAAAACAAAAAAAAAAACATGTTAAATGAGTGTTATTCTTTGTCTTCGGGAGTATTTTTGTCTTTTGAATTTCCATGCACCCCCCCGAAGCCATGACACTATGATGGCTGACAAAATAATTAACTAATTTTTCCGTTACCTCTTCTATTTCAAGCCTGATATTTTTTCCTCTCCTCTCTTTCCTCCTCTTTTCTTCCTGTTCTCTCCTCTCCTCTCCTCTCCTCCTCTCCTCTCATGTCCTTTTCTATCTTCTCCCCTCCTATGACGTCTTAACTAATTTTTCCCTTTTCTCTTCTATTTCAAGCCTGATTTTTTTTCTCTCCTCTCCTCTCCTCTCCTTCCTCCTCTTTTCACCCTGTTCTCTCCTCTCATGTCCCTTTCTCTCTTCCTCTCTCCTATGACGTCTTAACTAATTTTTCCCTTTTCACTTCTATTTCAAGCCTGATTTTCTTCTCTGTCCTCTCTTCTTCCTGTTCATCCTCTCCTCTCTTGTCCTCTCCCCTCTTGTCCTTTCCTGTCCTCTCTTCTCTTCTCTCCTCTCTTCCAGTCTTTTCTGCCCTGCAACAGAGAAACTCAGGGTGAACAATTCTCCTGAATTTATTCTGAATTATGCCAGCTTGTGCCTAACTCTATTTATAGCAATCTTCACTCACTGTACTGTAAATCCGGGTGCAGGGAAATGTCATGCATGCATCGTCTTGCATGCACGCGTACGTAGACACTTGATGTGATTATAATCAGTGAGTAATGATATATAAGCTATGTGTATGTGTACTTGTGTATGTGGGTGGGCTTCTGCATGCCAGACTTAGTCATGCGTAACGTCTGGGCAACCCTGCTGTGATGGGGGATAATTGATTAAATGGTTATTATATGCTAATCTACCATTATACACCCTATCTATAGAGTAATGCTTTGCTGTGTGTGTTCAGGTGTTATCAGTGTGTTTGTTCTATATCCACATTCATGTCTGTGCAAATGTAATCATAAGTGTAAGTGAACGTCTGTTAAACGCATGTGTATTCATGCAGGTCTGAATGTGTGAATGTGCCAGTGTGTGTGTGTGTGTGTGTGTGAGTGTGTGTGTGTGTGTACACATGGGGCGGGCTGATGCATTTCTGTCCAATTAGCCAGTGACCCAATTCTCTCAGAGTCATTCTGTGGTTGTAATGGATTCACTCTATCATCATATCCAATCTCCCTGTCTGTATTACGGTGGAACACCACTCATTTCAACTCGCACATGACGTTCCTCATACCAAGGACAGTTCAATCAATATCTGTGAATGTGACCCCCCCCCACCCCTCCCCACCCGACTCTCCCCAACTCCCTCTATCGTAAAGCTTACAGTTTAGACTCAAATCCAGGATTTTATCAGGAGCTACAAGTAGGAGCTGGCTGTAATGCATTAACTTCCAGATCAGATATACACTGAGGACTATACAAAGAGCTTTAACTCTAAACCCAAAGCCTACAACTCTGTATTTGTTTAGTCGCATCACTTTCACATTCAGTTTTCCCTTGTAAAACCACACAGAGCAGTGTTAACATCCAAATATGCAATCACTGACCAGCTATCTGTAATGACAGTGTTTCCTTCTTGGTCACTTTTTGCAGCTTTCTCAATTAATTTCAGTTTAGCTGCATGCTGGTACTGCCTCAGGCATGTGGAGTAAAAAAAAGTGTCCTCTCTCCTCTGAATATTGTTGTTTAATTGAATGTGAATTGTTGTATGGCTTTGTAAAACACATCAGAGTGCCTTATATACATTCTTTGGGCTAAACTAGACTTTATATGTACATGATATTATAGAATATCTCCACAGCGCTTTTGTAAAATATCCGAGATTTATTTTTAAGTACATTTTTCTCATTAAATAGATAAAAATCCTTCCTTCAGGATACATCACATGATTTATTCCTTACAGCGCTCTTATCTGCCGGCAGGAAGAAAGTGAGTCAGCTAAACAGGGGCTGATGTCAGCATCATGTCCAGTGTAACTCTCACCGACTACTCCTTAATACTGTAACACAATCTTGTCCAAACATTTTTAGAGCCCATGTATCCGTTCCATTAATTAAATTTTCTTGATATGATGTCGCCAGTGGACTTGAGGGTAGCAGACTACATGCATCAAGTTTAGGATTAATGTCCACAAATGAGAGTACAGAGTTGTTAAAACCCTTTTTCCTATGAAGGAGATTAATTACAGATATTCATGCAACACTATTATCAGTTTCTGTGGTATGCTTCTTGTTTTGTCTTTCTAAAATAAAACTGGGTGATATTGAGAAAGAAGTCCTTTGTCATTTAGACTGATGGTCACTGAGTCACAACACACTTTAGTTCAGATAGTTTTGGATGTGAGTGCATGTACTGTATTGCTCTGTCACATTTTCAGGCCTTCATAGGACATTTATTGCTTTCAGGCTCCTTCAGTCTTTGCAGTTGCAGACAAGTATACATAGGGACCTTTTTAATATGACAGTTTATGGTTATAAAGGAGTAACTTCATGCTGTATAGAAGTTATCGCCCAAATAATCTGAACATGCATAGGTGTTATACTGCACAAACATCAAACACACAACAACAAAAAAGTTATGCTGTTGCTGTTCAGATATGTGGTCTGTGTCCTGCAGGACCTCCCTTTCTGCTCGTGCATGTGCATATGCATCCATGTGTATCTATATGTGTACGCACAAGCAAGTGTTATCTTTTCACACACCTGTGTCGGCCAGAAACTGCATCCTGCTGCCCCACTCTCCTGTTGCCATGGTGAACTCCCTTTGGCCTACAGCAAGTGTATAGGTCCGTGTGTGTTCATTTGTGCAACTCTGTGTTTTGCTCTTAACGAATGTGTGCGCACGCGTGCACGCTCTTGTGTGCTCAGACCAGTGTGCACCTGGTGCAAGTGTCTGTGTGACTATTTGTGCGCATGTGTTTGTGCAAAGCAGGAGTGTCAGCCTGTGTTTTATTGGGCGCACGTGTCCTCTGCGATCAAGCATTGAGACAGATGTGGGAGGAGGGGTGTGATGACTCACATGAGTGTGGGAGGAAGAGGTCCTTGTCCTCTTTTAGTGAGGCTTTTTGTCGTCCAGATGCTTCTCTCTGTTTCTCTTTGTCTTCTTTTTCACCTTAAATCATTTCTGTCTTTTTATACAGGCTCTTATGAAAGCAAGACAAGAAATACTAAAACAAAGCTTCAGATTACAACTAGCAGCATGGCTATCAACAACATGTAGGTGAATAAACAAGTTGCTCAGTGATGTCTCACTAATCCGTCACACAATCAATAGACAATTATGTTGGACAAGTTAATCATTTGTTGGATCATTTCAGACAAAAAGCATAAATCCAATGAGATTGTTTCTTAGGGGAACATGTCTGCTGTTAAATAGAAATATCATTAACATTCAGACACCCCAATTTCAAAGTAAACAAACTGGACAGCTGGTTGATGAGCTCTGCCTGTTTACAAAAGTAAAGGCTCAGACTCAGACACTCTTTATTCAACCCATCCATATAGTATACATTAGGGATCAAATATTTCACAGGAGGTAGACTGTACAAGACTTAAAATAAATAGACTACATAATACATAAGGATATAACTTAAAAAAAGGGTTAGGTTAAATTTCAGTTATCCAGTAAGAGTCCAGTGACAAACAAATAAATAGACTATACAAACAACAGAAAAAAAACATGTTGGTCTCCCAAGTGACCACTGTGACCTAGCATGCTGCCATCTTATTCACACACAAAGGTGACTGCAGGTGGCCTCAGAAAACAAGACAATGACACTGTTGAAAACTGACAGCTGAACTATCTGAATCTACACTTCAGCCACACTTATGGGCACTCAAGTGAAGTGAAGCTGCAGTTATTTGGGACTGAGAGTGTCAAAAGAAACTGAGGGTAGGTTATAGGCCGGTGCTGCAACAAATGGGAGCTTCATACTAGCAGTGAAGAGCTCTCTTTGTGTGTGTGTGTGTGTGTGTCTCAACGTCAAAGTTTCAGTGGGCAATTATATATCTGGGCTTGGCATGTCTGATTAATGTATAAAAATAAATAACAGACTAGCTAGTTAAAGCGAGAAGGAAAATAATGATGAAGGTCCAGGTATGTCGTTATGGTAACCCATAATGTTACACTTCTTTTAATTATATACTAGTTTCCTGGAAATCATTTGTCTATTTGTGTTTGTACAATTTTGTGTTTGTGAATAATTTGCAGTCATTTTGCAGAGGATGGTGCAATTTAGTAGAAATGATAAGATAAAGTTGGCAAGTGATCTCATACATAGTTGGTCATTTGCAAATATTCTCAATAAATAAGACTCTTAACTCTTTGGAAATGATCTTTTTTGTCCACAGGCCACAGTGGATTGTGAATTTTAAATTGTATAAGCCACTCATAATGTTCACAAGCCATCATTTTGTAATTGCTCTTCTGTGTGTAACAGAAGACAAAACAGCTCATTTAATATTCACCTCTGGTTAACCACATACAATGAAGTCCTTAATTCAGCAAATTAATGTAGCATACCCATTCACTCATTGGCAATAAAAAAACTAAATAAATATAGAGCCTTTAAGTGACAGAAAAGTTTAGATGGTGTGTCAACCTAGCATTAGCATATTAGGTTGTTTTTAATTCTATAATGAAAACATTTCCTGTTACTACCAAGTTATATCCTGTCCTAAGAATGGTAAATGGACTGCATTTACAGTATATAGCGCCTTTCTAGTCTTCTGGCCACTCAAAGTGCTTTTACACTACAAGCCACATCCACCCATTCACACACACATTAATAGACTAATGGGAGAGGCTGCCATTCCCAGTGCTCACCTGCTCATCAGGTAGATCGAAGTAAGTAAGTGTTTTCTGTCAATTAGAGAGTTAAGAGTCTTATTTGTCATGTATTTTTGCAAATGAATAGCTACATAGGAACCCAAACATAATGACTGAGTACCAAATTGCACTACCCTCTCTGTAAAATGTCCTAAAAATGAACCGCTGTTCACTGTAAGAAGTTGTTAATCTTTTAGACATTTTGACATGTCACAGAAGGAAACACATTTATTTGTGTATGCTGTACTGGGTTACTGGATACTTACATAAAACAGAGCCATTGTTAATGTTATCAGTAACACCTGTGCTTAATGATCTAACAAATGAAAAGAAAAAGTATGTTACATTAAATATGTTGCACATTTTCAGAATTGTAGCATATTTAATTTGAGATACAAGACAAATGTTTCTCTTCTTTTTTAATAACTGTAATAAAGTCGGAGCAGCTGCACAGACTCAATGAGCTCTCTGTCATCTTGTCTTTTCCTTTGTCTCTTTTTACAGCTTCATTTCTATCTTCTTTTCTCAGTTCTCTCCAACCTGTTCCTTCATTCTGTCTTTATACTTGTTATCTCTCCTTTTTCATTTTCTCCTTTCCTCACAGTCTCTTCTCATCCTGCCCTTTATAGTCTCTATCTTCCTCCTTTTCCCATTCCTTCGCTCTATTTACATCACCTTTTCCTCATTATCTCTTCCTAATCTTTTATCTGTTCTTTCAGTCATTCTAACTTTGACTTTTTCCTGTTTTTATTCTAACCTCACCATGATTTCTTTCACTCTGTGTCTCTTTCACTGTGCGTGGGCTCCAACCTCAGCACTGCTGTTTGAGTCACAGATCCACAGCATGTATGTGCTATTTTGTGTATGGACACAGTTTCAGATTCAACAGTGAGGATGTGTTAACAGACAGGGATGCTTGTATGTCTGGTTTTGTCTGTCTATGTGCACATTTTATGCATTTGCAAGGAGAGATTTTCAGTGTGTTACAAGTGTAGTTACAAACATCTCTGCTTCAAACACCAAGCCTGCTCCACCTAGCAACAGCCTGCACTCTTACACAGTGCACAATCTCCCTTTTTTCTCTTTTTCTGCCCCCTCTCTGCTCTCATTCCCTTTCAACCCTCTCACATGCTGTGACTGGGAATACTGGAGAGGAATTTACATGCTCACACGCAGGTATACTGGCACAGGCTCACACATGCACACGCACACGCACGCACGTGTCACACACACACACAAATGCTCTGTTACTGGTCTTTAAGCAGATCTCATGACGTTGGTTTCGGCAGCGTGAAAGCCTTTAAAGAATGATATTCAAAAAGAGACCTTTTGGTTACTATGGCAATGTCGGTGATACCAATGTGACAGGTTCCTCATAAATGCAGTCAGATTGAGCATATCTCTTTGTAATTACACCTGGGTTGAGAGCTCACTTCAAATTCATGCACCACCACACATACTTCTCCATGCTGTCTCTCTTACTGCATGCTGCTCTACTGCTTTGTGATACACACAGACACATACACCACCTCTGAATGTTCATATGAGTAAATATTGTAAGTGTAATGAAGACAGCTTTGAAAAGGGAACGCTAGTGACCTTTAATTTTAATATGTTGTATTAACCTACACTCTCTCCCTTGCTTTCTCTCTTACACACACACACAAAACAGCATCCACACACATGCTATCTGGATATGAATATACTCTCCTCTAATGTCTGTGCACACACAGATATGCTTCGCTTTCGCCAAATTGGGGCAGAATCTAAATTCAGACAGCACAAGCAGGCGTCCAGGTGATGCTTTTATTTTTAGTTATGATTTATTTTAAATGGTAATTCAAAGCAGGAAAGCAGCTATCTCAAAGCAACCCAAATTTTAAGGGTTTATTTGTGTATTGCAATAACTATATTAAAGGGAACAAATCAGGCTTTTTCAGATAATCTGTTATTTTATACTGATATCATGTTGTATGTCTATGTTAACCATGGTTAAAGTTGAACATATAAGTGAAATGCCTTCTGTAAGTTAAAACTCAGAGATTGGGTCTGTTCTGAATGCATCGTTTGCATTCTTACCTCTGCTTCCTTGTTGTGATGACATCACATTGTTCGCACATGCCCACAAACGGACATCCATTCTGTAGTTTTAGTTGCTAATACTGCTCCATGGAAGGTTCACTCACATATCTGGATTCCTGCTCAAACGTGTATTTCATAAGTTCCGTTTCGAGTAAAGAACAAGAAAAAGAAGTGAAATCAGCCAATCAGAACAGAGTAGGCTCATTAAAGAGACAGGAGCTAAGACCAGTCAGTTTCAGACAGATGCTGAACTGAGGTGCTGCATAAAGAGCCAGTGTAAGTTAAATAGAGAGTTTTTGTAACTGTAAATCATGTAAAGATACCAGTGGAGCCCCAGAATATAAATATAGATAAAAATGTGCATAACATACCCTAACCCTCCTAAACTTTTAAACCCTTCAAGTGTTTCTGACAGTTACTGATGTTCTTCTTTTAACTTTTATCTACATTTGTCTTTTATACTGACACACCTAATGCTCTTATCTCTCCCATTACTTTCCCCAGAAACACCTGAATGAACCGAAACTCATTTCTCAAAGTACAGCGAGCCAGAGCTGAAATAGATGACCTTTTGAAATCATTGTAGGTTTTGTCTCTGTGGCTGGCATTGTTGAGGACCCTGTCTCAGTTACTATTATAAGAGACACTGGTGCAAAGAAATCAATCATCTATATGGCAGTGCTTTGCCTTTTTCTGACAGGGCTTACAGATATATTGAAGTTGGGAGTCATTTCTTGTGTTGTGTATAGGTGCCCCCCCTCCCTCCCCAAGTGGGATGTAATACAAATAGGGCATGTGAAACCTCTTCAGCCGGTCTTTTAGACATTTTGAGCACATGACCCAGATGAGAAATGCTATTCATCGTGTGGTACAATACATGGCTGGAATTGTGACGTATGTTGGAATCTGTCACAAGCTTATAAAAGGGGTCATTTTGCCACCTGAAACATACATGATTATACTGTATTGCAAAAGCTCCACTTATTTTACGAGGTCCTCTTTCCCTTTAAACTGAATTTTCAACTGTCAAAAGATGACTCATGTATTCAGCAGCAGCCCTTAATTTCTCTAATTTTCATGCCAGAAATCATTCATTTAGAATCGGGCATTAACGTTTAAAGTGCCTCACATCAGAAGAACTTTTGTTTACCTTGAAGAGCCACTCTGTAGAACAAAACCGGTGATGCCCAGGGGTTGATTGGATAGCGCGTGAGATGGGATGTCATCCATCTTGAAAAGCATCCCTGTAATTAATTTGAAAATGAGATGATCTTGAGGCAAATAGTTCTTTGTCCCTGGCAGCATCCCCCCTGTGAGGTACAATGAATGTGAAAGGCATCAGGATGATGCAGTCTGTCTGGGAAATTAACTAACCTGACTTCCTGTAAAAGGAAGGTGATGGATTTAACCTTAAAAAACCTTAAAAATATGCATGGATTGTGCAATGGATAGATGCAATTCAACTCAGAAAATATAAAGCACTTATTTAGAAGTGGAAATTAAAGTAAAACTACCAAAATATTAAAGTCTAATGGATGCGGATGTATTATAGTCAAGGATTTTGGAAATACTACTAGTTATAAGTTCAAAGTTTCCCAAAAGAACTCCCCCCAACCAAAAATGTTTTACTAGCTACCAACCAAAATGTAAACTTTGAGAATATTTATCAAAATCAAAAAGTAATTAGACTATTTATTTAGTCATATTATCTGTAAATCTTTATGGTCTGGTGTAGAATAGTACATTTCTTTCATTGTATTTACATTTATTTACTTTCTTTGGCTTTAGAATGTGTAATGTAGTCCAAACTAGTCCAAGAAACCTATTTGTGATATGTGAGCTATAGTAGAACATAGACTCAGTTTAATGCCATTGCAAAATTTACATACATATTACAAAGGACATGACTTTAGTTTCCTCCATAGCTAGTGGTTATGACAGTTGCTGCCTTCTCACAATGAATTCAGTGGTAAAATTGGTTGAATACTGGTAGAAATGGAACAAATATTTCCCATTATCAAACTTGCCTTGCCACATATGTGTTAAACATCCGTCTTTCACCTTGAAGAGAGACTGAGGGACCATCTGGGAAGACCATATGTCTTCACACATCCACTAGTTTAATGAGAGAGGAAACTAAAGGTACTGTAGCCAAATTAGCATCATTGTGCACAAAGAAAGGAGTGTGTGTTTGTGCGTGTGTGTGTGTGTGTGCGTGTGTGTGTGTACTCTTAGTGTTCTACAACCATGCTTGGCTACATCTGTACAGAATAACATCTGCTGGACTTTCTGCAGTTTGCTCTTTTCGCATTAGTAAGCAGCTCATGTTCGGGGGCTGCTAACCAGAGTGACAGTGTTGTATTCTTTTCATGAAAGCTTTATTATTTCAGGAGATTAAGAAGAATCTATTGTGTTTTCAAGCAGCGGCTCAACTCGGGGTCATTATTAAGCAGTTTCATTACAAACAGCAAATAGTATTGTGGTGTTTTGATGAAGGAATGTTGTAGGTGTGAATGCTAGTAATCCTCTTCAAAAGACAATTTCTTTTAATGGAGAAATTCTTTTGAGGAAAATAAAACCTTTTTTCTATTGGTATAATAATATTGGTTTTATTCTGAGTGAAAACAATATGGCAGCAAATGTATATGTATAATTGACACATAATAGGATTTATATAAACGCTTATATACACTTTCCTTGCGTTCCTACACCTCCAGTTTGATGCATCTGAATTACTCACTCTCACTCCATCCAAGACTATCAGCACTTATGCAGATATATTTAGATAATTATTCATCCCTGTATGAAACTAGGAACTGCCAAAGAACCTGCACAGTCTCTGAGCAAAGCCTTTGTGTGAGTGTGCTAGTGGTGCTTGTATGCTCCAGGCATTTCTTTGGATGACTGCTGGAATAGACTTTGGCCATTTTGTAGTCCCAGTGGGAGTAAAAATCCAGACTGAAACAGTGTGACCACCGAGCCTGCTGAAAGAGGGAGAGCAAGAATAAGAACAAAAGGGAGAGAGAATGAAAGAACAAATGAATAAAAGAACAAGCTAAAGACAAGGAGTAGTGATTTTAAAACCCACACACACAGAGAGAGAGAGAGAGAGAGAGAGAGAGAGAGAGAGAGAGAGAGAGAGAGAGAGAGAGAGAGAGAGAGAGAGAGAGAGAGAGAGAGAGAGAGAGAGAGAGAGAGAGAGAGGAGAGAGAGAGAGAGAGAGAGATGTGTCAGACGCCGCCCACTTTGACCTTGGCCGCACCTCTTCCATCCATCCATTCACAGTGACGTACACACAGGACACAAGGCAGTACACACACACATACACACACACAGGACACTAAATAGAAAGTGTCTTGGGGCGGCCTAGCCTACATTGAAAACTCTAACTTCCTTCCTGTTTGTGTTTGTCTTTGTGAATGCGAATGTGTGTGTGTGTGTGTGTGTGTGTGAGAGAGAGAGAGAGAGAAAGGCCCAAAGACTGAACAAGAAAGACTTTGATTCACAGAATGTGCATTTGCGTCACTTTGTCCCCCTTTGCTCTGCATTCTGCACAGTGTCTAATCTAAATATCTACATCAATCCCACACACACACATTCACACACACACCCACACACCATCACCCTACCGAGGCAACACTAACACACACATACACACACACCAACTATTGTTCCAACTTCCAACTTGCCCATGTGACTGGAAATGATGCCGCCGCCTTCGTTTTTCTTTTTTTTTTGTCACCACCTTTTAAGAAACGTCACCAGTTGTGTGAATTCAGCAGGTCTCAGAAACCCGGCAGCGGCAGGCATTCCTGTAATACATTTGACTTAAACCCTCACATTATAGAACATGAGGCAGTATAAAATATAACTGTGTTTTTCTCAGGAAACCCATGAAAACCATCAGAAAGCCCATGTTTTGGCTTTCAGTGGGTGTATAACATCATGTCTGAATGGCACAGTGCGATAATTACAGCATTCATAATCAATGATGGCGTGTCAAATACGTAGTTGAATGGAGTCACTTATGTGTCATCTCAAAAAGAGAAACGCACATTTAAAATCTCTCCTATGGTATGAGTGGATCTCTCTACCGATGCCAGAGAATCACATCCTGCAGCACGTGTATGTGCATATGAGCAGCAAATAAGTGCTATTTGTCTGTTCATACAGTCTGATCCTGCTTCACTTCCAGGCTCTGATCTCCATCTGCCAGTGTGTTCTGAAGCTCTGCTCAGGCCAGCATCACAGATGAGCTGGTCAATACTGGATTTTTCTTATTTCAGTAATTTTCTACATTAATATATGCTTTCAATTTGCAGTCATGAAGGCAGTGTAGCAGAGATGGATGAAAATGTTGGTTTGTCAGTCTTTGGTCAAGGCAGTAATATCTCCAAACCGAATTGAAATATGAGTCCTATATATCGATCTTTGAAATCCTTTTGACTTGTGTGATGTCTCCACAACTATTTGACTCATTGCTGTGAATCTTGATACAGAAACATTATAATGAATGACAGATTTTAGGTGGTGAGGTGTCCATGTTTGCTTGGAATTATCAAATGCAAGGTGGACATATCAGAGAAAAAGATACATCAGTTTCCCACTCATAATGTTAACTTGGTAGTTAATGCTAACTTTAAGCTGGAAACTCTGATATGACATGAATGCAAAAGTTCAAAAGTTGCTCTGTAGACCTCTGCTGTAGACTCTTCATCTTATTCACTGTTATGCTCAAAATGCTGTTTTTGTTCAATTTCTTTTGTTTCTGTTTAACTCAGTTCATACAAAAGCAAACAGTTCAAACAGTGGAATTAGTTTTTCCTGGTTTTCCATCATTTTCCATCTTCTATTCTGTTTTTGGTCTCTTCCGAAATGACATTTTTGAATTCAGGCTCCATCTAGCTGTTAATGCCTGTTAGCTTTTGTGCACTTCAGAGTCCATTTTGTCTCTTTGTGAGAGAGTCTGAATCAGTGAAAAGTCAAAAAGTCTCTGCTGGGGGTTGATTAAGTGCTGTGCTAGCTTTTTATATTCAGTGCTGAACATCCCGAAACACATCACAGAGTGACCCATCCTTTTCTTCCCTTCAAACCAACACACACACACACACACACACACACACACACACACACACACACACACACACACACACACACACACACACACACACATACATCATGGCCACACCCTTTCTTTCTTTCTTTCTTTCTTTCTTTCTTTCTTTCTTTCTTTCTTTCTTTCTTTCTTTCTTTCTTTCTTTCACCCAGCAGCCCATTCACACACACACTGTCTAACCATGTACCACACACACACACACACACACACACACACACACACACACACACACACACACACACACACACACTGCTTAACACAAGCAACAGGGAGATGTCAGCGAACAGTGACCCTCCCATTCTCTCTCCCTGCCTTAAACACAAACACCCCCCCCCCCCCTTTTCATTTCTCTCTATCCAGAATGATGACCCCCTCCACCCCTTTTTCTTTCCCCAGTTAGTCTTTCAGCACAAACACTTCACACAGAGCTGTACAATAAGTGCTCTGTGATGGAGAGAAGCCTGCATGTCTGCATTGTACAGCAGTGCTTTGTCTCTGACTACCATCACACATTTCTCTCTCTCTCTCTCTCTCTCTCTCTCTCTCTCTCTCTCTCTCTCTCTCTCTCTCTCTCTCTCTCTCTCTCTCTCTCTCTCTCTCTCTCTCTCTCTCTCTCTCTCTCTCTCTCTCTCTCTCTCTCTCTCTCTCTCTCTCTCTCTCTGTGCAGCTCCATCCTTCCTGTTGTAGGCTCCAGGCGATGTGCGTGTCGGTCCCCAGAGTCCTACATCCAGAGAATTATGATGTTGAAACACACTACTTAGTTGCTGAAATCGGACACAAAAAAGGCTGAGACGGTGTGCATTGTTTCTCCTGAATGACGGGGGACAGGAAGTGTACATGTGGTGCCAAGAGAGCCTCACTGAAATGTTACAACGTATGCAATACGTGTGTTTCTAGCTCAGAAGTCCATTGAGAACTCTCTGCCTCCTTTCTCTTTTCCCTTCATTATCCACCTATCCTTTTGATATCTATGTTCAGATCAAGATGGCTGACAACTCTTTCTCCACTTTCATTCCCTCATATGTGTTATCTACCACTCTGAATCAATGTTCACACCCGATCACATGACCACACATTCTCTCTGTTGCCTCCGCTTCTGCCTCCATCTATCTGGCTCTCTCTCCCTGCAGCTACTAACGAGAACATGACCGACGGAGAATAGAAGAATATATGTTTAAATGGCATGAAGCCAATTTGTACAGTGGTGTTCTTGGATGATGTGATCATATTATTACAGCAGCTACAGGTTTTGACTGTTAACTTTATTGATTATTGGCCACTGAAAATGAAATTCATAGATTACAACAAATATTCCAATGCTAATACTCAACAATCAAAATATAAAAAGTATCATTAATTCAGTGTTGATATAATGCACCATTTCTCATACACCATATCCCACCATCTTTAAGATATGTTATTCCATTTTAAGGCATATTTATTGTGTGCTTTACTGGAGACTTTTAGCTGTGTTTCTATTTTAAATTATTCTTGTCTTTTAATCTATGCATATAAGGTACGGAAAAGCACCACAGAAGCTGAATTATTGAGCACTTTTTATAGGGTCTCTGGCAGCTAGCACCGACTGTCTTCTTCCTCCATGCACTGCATATGAGTTTTTGTAGAGCGCAAAGTTATGGGAGTTTTGAAATCATTACTACTGATGTGTTGATGCATGTTGAGACAGAGGAGAGAATTGTCCTCTGGATGCTCTTGTGTGTGTTATTTTGGTTTGTTTAGTTTGTGTTGAGGAGATCCGCGTCTATGATCTGCTCACTGCTGTTCCCAAACAACCTAGCACTGATGCTCAGTGTGTGTTTGCATATGTGTGTGTGAGTGAGATTATGCATATTTATTCACATGAACTCACTCTCCTTTTTTGTCCCCTCCAATCTTATTCATGCATGTTTGCAGATTGCAGTTACCTTGCTACAGTGGTACAGTGGTCTTATATGTACCAGAATCCCTCAATTTAAGTTTTGTGTGACTGTGCACATGTGTGTCAGTTTATACTTGTCTGACTGTGTGTATTACATGGTTCAGTAAATCCCCCCAGTCTCACTGCTCTGCTTTCCCCATGACAACAGTGAGTCATTTTTCCTGTGGCTTATAGGAATACACACACACACACACACACACACACACACATGCCAGGCCACAATGCTCGTGTAAATAACAGTCTTTTTATGTGCAAACTGTAGGAGGCTGAACAACCAAATAACCTTGTACGCTGACACACAGTTGAAAATGCAGCATTTCTGTCCTCCTACATGAATCTGAGATCCAGATGGATTTTACAAGGTGTGTGTTATGCATGTGTGTGTTCCTGTGTGTCAGGATACGTGAATACATGCCAGTCATATTCACTCTGCAGCTGACATTTACATGAAAGGGGTTCAGTGTGATTTTTTTTAATTCATTAAGTTTTCTCACCTCTTAATGCCTGGATTCTCTTCAAAAGCTTAAAATATATAAATGATGTAATAACTGATAACACTAAACTAGTTGAGCAATCATCCAGTACTGTCTTGTTATGTTCAAGAATAACATTGTGTAGTTTAGTAGTAAAGTATGCCATTAGCTTAGAGTTTGTGGTGGTGGATAACTGCTGTTTGCAACCCATCTCAGGTTCATCAGTGTTGAAATAGTATTGTTTAATTGCGACTGCTGTCTTTTGTAAACTTAAACAAGTGATTTAAGATGCTAAACCTGAAAGGAATACTTTCTCCACTGGTTGCCTGGCAACGTCACAGTGGTGACAGACTGCATTCTAAGAAATAGTTGTACCATGTTACTCCATATAAATTTAAAGTTGTCATTTTTTCCATTTCTGTTTGAGATATACAAATAAGATAGTTATTACATTATAAATGTTAAATAAATCTTTCTTTGTGAGCTTTTGAGATGCTGATTGGCATTTTTTAACCTCTGGGCATAGCTAGGTTAGCTGTTTCTCCCTGTTTCCAGTCTTTACGCGAAGCTAAGATAAGCTAAAATAATTTCCTCCTGGCTCTAGCTTGGTACTTAACGCACATGAGAATGGAATGGATGTTTTTATCTAACTCTTGGCAACAAAGTGAGTGGCATTAAAAGGCATCTAAGTGGCATTACAATTTCCTCAAAATGTGCTTTACTCAGGCACAATCTGAATTGGTAATATTTCATGTATATTGTTGCTCCTTCAACAAAATGAACCATTCATCATCTACCAGATACATACTGTCATGTTTTTAGTGGATTAAAATTAAAGTTGACACATTTAACTTCACGTCATCAGTCTTGGAGGGAAAGTTGCCTGAAAATAGTTACCAATAACTGCTCTTCTAAAGCAATAACTGTTCTAAATACTCCAAAAACCTGATCCTGTAATAACTGCAACAGCAATTTTGAGTGCAATGCTGATGGTAGTGAGTGGAATGTCTTGTGTGTGTGTGTGTGTGTGTGCACGCATATTATGTGTTTTAGTCAGTTTAGTATAGTTTTAGTACTAATTACTCAATTATGTTATTTTTTTTTACAAACACCTTCTTTATTTTTTTACTTATTATAGGACTATTCTATTCTATTCTAATATTGTGCAGGATCCTTGACTAGACTGCTGACAAGAAGTACAATTAATAACAATAGTAAATTTAAAATTGAAAGCAGCCTTGTAATGATGGCAGACCTCTTCTGCTACTGTAACATCGGGCATGGATGTGGACTACAGAGAGGGGGCGAGACAGACGAATGCTGGCCCAGAGGGAAGACAGTCAATGAGGTCGACCAGAGGGCACACACACAAAAAGTCTGTATGTTTGCGTAGGTGCATGCATGAATGACTAATATCTACTTGTAAGTGAGAAACAGAGCAAAAGTATAACCTCTATTGGGACATGTTGCATGTTGCATGTTGCAGGTAGCAAGATACCTGGCTAAAAGCATAGATTGTCACACAGAAAGGTGGGCTTCTTAGGAATGTGTGCCCACTGGTGTGTGTTTGATATCATCTGACTGTTAGAGCTGACAGGAAATGACTCATTTTAGTATGGCTTTTACAAACCGCATGTGCTATGTAGGATGCAATTCTCCACACACACACACACACACACACACACACACACACACACACACACACACACACACACACACACAGACACACACACAGACACACACACACAGACACAAACGAACATACACTTTTCATATACAGTTGTGTATCCTCAGACTGCCTCTTCTTACCACAAAACACCCCCTCCACACACACGAACCACACACAGAGCCCAGGAATACTAGGTCAAGCTGTCTGTGCGTCATTAAAAATGGATAGCCATTTGACTGAGCTTGTGTGTGTGTGTCTGCCTATGTGTGTGTGTGTGTGTTGCTATGAAGTCATTTCTTTTTTTTTATTGGCCAACCACTGAGGAAATAAGAAAGTCCCTCATTCCCTGGTCCATTTTGTGTGAGTCATTGGCAGGTATGAACAGGAGATTAGACTAATGAGTGGGTGTGAGTGAACATTGTGTCTGTGTGTGTGTGTGTGATGCTTTGAAATGTGTGTAGTGGTGCTGGTGGTGGGTTGGTGAGTGAGTGCAAGTGTGTGGATTAGTCTAATCTCTTCAAATGGTGAGTTAAAGGTAGAGGTGGAGGGAAAACCTGAGAATGAAACAGAGATTTAGGATGAGGCTGAAACCATCTGGTTAATAGAGATTTTCTAAAAAGGGTCTGAAATGAGAAATGGTAGAGTACCAAGATATAGATGGATTGCCATACATGTGACACAATGTTTACATTGGACAAAGTGCTGCCATATTGCTTCTTGAGCAAAGAAAAATGATCGATTTACTCAGAAAGTGAAGCGAATTTTCACCTTGTGTCAATGGCACAAGGTTGACTGCGGGACCGTTTGTGTTTATTTGTCCTAAACAGCCACAATACTGACTGTACATTAGCTGTGAAGTACACGCAACAGACTCATTGACCTTGTCTGTGGAAGTTCAGCCTCTGACTCCTGTTCTTTCTGTTATTTCCCTGCAGTCTCTTTCCTCTCCCATCTCGTCCGTGTACGGTTATGAAGCTGGGCCCTGGGATATCCATGTTTGGCTCCAGTTCATATCATGAATCAATATTGTGAACTTTATGTTGCAGTGCATAGTAAAAGTATTTATATCGTCAGAAAATTTTTAAGGGGCAATTTAAAGATGCACTGTCACAGAGATATAACAGATGCAGCATTTTTTTGGTTTCTTTTTGTTTGCCTGTAAATTGCAGTGTTTGTATTGTTCTGGCTAATGCTCTGTTTGCTCTTGTCTTTTATATTAGGTATCTGCACACTAGGCACTCTTATGTGTACCTGAAGCAAACTGTGAATAATGTGTTTTTCATTTATATTGTAATCACACATTGGACCTCTCGTGAAAACCTATTTTCATGCTGTTTAATTTATTTTGGCTGCAGCTCTGCAAAGATGGCAAATTATCACGGGCACAGGCTAAAGGGGTTGATTTATAATTTGAGTGGCTATTAAAAGTTCTCTGACTATCAAAATTATTTTATTATGGACTATGGCAAAGCACAATTTCTTACTTTAAATAATTGGCACTAAAATTATGGTCATAGTTTTTATTGGACTTCCAATAAAAATTGTTTTCCTGTCCTGCATAATTCCTGTTAATTCAGGTTCAGCCACGGGACTGAAACATGTTCATCAGAAATCACTAGTTTGAAAATACAGCTATGAGGGTTTAGATATACTCTCCCCAATGTTGCAGCTTATGTTTTTTTGATTGGTCGTTTGATTGCCTCACCTAAAATTGTGGAAATATCTTACAAACAAGATAACAGCAAAAAAAAAAAAAAAAAAAAAGAAGCTTGTAGAATCCCAAACAGCATCTGCAGGCACATCAGTGGAGGTCATGCATCTTTCAGCTAAATTTATATCAAACACAGATGTATTTGACGAGAAATCAGCATCCAAATCAGGATGAAAAACTCAGCTCAGTGAAAGGATGTGGGCGAGAGGTATCGAGAGGCTGGAAGAGAGAATGGAACAGAGAGATGGAGAGAAAAAGGGAGGATAGAACAATTTCTCCTCTTTCTGTCACAACAGTTTTGAGTCATCTAGACCAATGAAATCTTAGGACTGCGCCCAGAACAAAAATAACCATTCATCATCATGATCTGAGAGAAAAATCAATCAAGCGAATGACTTTCAAATATTTCAGACTTATGGGATGAACAGCTGTTTTTGTTCAATATAAAGCTAAAGTCTAACTATATAGACAAAACATAATTGAGGTACTTATAATAATGATAAAGGAAGTAGACTAGCTCATACAATGAACTAAGATTTTTGCTTTGATGGTAATTGAGCAAAGCTGGCATCACAAGTAGCCTTAGAGTGAGTCAGCATGCACAATATTGTTATTGCAATATTGTCACAGCAGCCATGCAGCTCTCATCCAATAAAGGCCTTTACGCTGATTGGTAGAGCAGTGGAAACAGGTCTACTTGAACAGGGCTCACACCAAAAAGCATCCCTGTTAACTGGATCACATGTGCACCTTGTTTCATTACTTTCCATTGTTTCTACTTGCAAGCTGTGTGTGTGTGTCCAAAGTCTGATATATCTTATTCCTTTGTGTCACCCAAAGACACATTCTTTCACTACAAAGACTACAGTCAAAGCAGTGGTAGTTTGTTTAGGAATGGCTCTAAAGACTAGCAGAGATAACATTTTCAGTTCTGTGTAGTTTCATATATTTTCCGTCAAGTTTGAATAAAATGATAAGGAGCATTAGCCTAAAATGCACCCAGGCCTGAATGACAAAAAGCCATCATTTTAACAGATAAAGGAAACCAGCAATGTTTTCTTTACTGTGTGTGAAAAGAGCTTTTGTATATACCTTCAAAATTTAAATCTCCCATCCGTACTTTTTACCATATTGTATATAACCACCCTATATCCTAGGCTTGCACTGCATGTTGGAACTGGACCTTAATTAGGTACTGCAGAATCATCCAATATGAGCGTAATCCCTCAGGAAATTGAGCTTCAACAAATTGTGACACAAAAACCTGCACAGCCTGGAGCCAAGTCTAATTTTCTGCCCTCTCAGGTAAATTCTGGCCCAGATCAGCGTGTTGTCGGTGTGTTTCCTGTCATGTTGAGTTAAGTCTCGAAATATAACGAAATAACATTCATCCCACACACAATCCCCATCTCACTGACTGTAACTCGAAGCTTAAAAATCTTCAAACACCTCTGCCAGAATCTGCTGCTCCTCTTGTGAATAGTATGGATTTAGTAAAAGGGTGTCAGTTAAGGATCAAGGATTAACCACATCACTGCTCGTCATGGAAACAGTAAGTACTGTCTGTATGTTTTATGCATTCAGCGTATTTTACTTTCATGACTTAGTCTTTCCAGCCTAACCTTTTGTGACACACCTGAGGAATATTCAGCCGGCATGTTTGTCCTGTGACCTCGGGCATGTGAAATGTCAGGCGGTGACAACAGCTGTAGGTGGGACGCAGGCAGGCAGACAGCCAGTGAGGCAGCACGGCGCACAAGCTTTGTCCAAGGCACTGACATTTTGGGGAAGAGAATGTGAAATATTGGCTGACATTTGTGTAAGGGGAGTGTGTATGCGTGTGTCCTTGTGGGTGTGTGCATGTGAAGACAGTTGTGTGAAACGCAGGCCTGGGAGCAATGACGAAGAGCATCGAGTGAGAAGATACATCAGAATACATTCATGCTGTCTGAAATATGTCACTGTTATACACTTGTACTGGAAAAGCTTCATGGTCGTAGGGTTTACTGTTGCTCCACCTTGACATGGATTGTCTAGAAAAGCTAGGTCATATTATATACTATACTTAGAGTATAATGCAGGATAGATCAGTGTAGTTCTAATGAAGGGAGTGGTTCCCAATCTGGTTGGCTTGTGATCCCATAAAATTAAGTACTACAGAACAGCATGTGCTTGTCACCTTATTACAAGTTATAGACTTGTGTGTGTGTGTGTGTGTGTGTGTGTGTGCGTGTGCGTGTGTGTGTGTGTGTGTGTGTGGACATGAGAGTGAGAGTGAGACTTGTCTAAAGTCAGAAAAATAATCATAATTGTGTGTAGCGAATGCTTTTAGCCACGCTAATAGCATGACAGGCAATGGCGGTCTGTCCACTGATCTGCTCTGGACTGATATGTTGGATGAACTTCTGTTAAAGTTTCTAAATTCATGGTCCCCTCAGGATGAATGGTAATTACTTTAGCGATCCCTTAACTTTTCATCTAATGCCAATCAGTGGGTTAAACTTTCACTTACTTTGGTTTATGACCATCAGCCTCAGCTCTGTGTTGTTTGGTGAGAATTAGCAACTGTTAGCATCCTAACACACATAAGCTAAGCCTCATACAGACTCTGTATACTCTTAGACTTCTATATGTTCATATCACTTTAATCATCTTTTGACCCCACAGATTAATTTGGCTCTTTATCCATTTCATACTGTGTTGATTGAAACTAGTAATAATAAAGCAGCAATCATTTTCTATATCAGTTCTTTCCATGAATTTGAAAAAAAATAAACATATTTCTTGATTCTGAGAAGTCTATAGACTGTCCTCAGTTCATTACAACATTGATTATAACTAAAGCGATTATACCATCAATGTTGCCATCCAATGTCTAGGCACCATTGGGTTATATTGACAGCCATTCAGACTGACTAATAAAGATCCCTGTCATTATCAGTGCACTCTAACTTTTGTAATGACGCCAGCAGATGTCAATAAAGATGATTATGTCTGGAAATTGCTACATTGCAAGACAGAAGACATCAATATTGCCATGGATGAATCACCCACGGAGAGAGACAAATGAAAGAAAACACTGCAATTAGAAAGTGGAGGGTCACATTCACCTTAACAAAGAAACAGAACATAACATTCACCTCCATATAGAAATGTCATATGGACAGAAGATGCAAAAACTTGGCCGGGTCAAAGCAAACGTCTCAAAATATTGAGTTTTATGATGCATTTATGTGTTCTAGTGGATTAAAAAGCACTTATCTAAATTGAGGTTGAGCATTATACTTCATGTCCTATGATGCATGACACTGCCTGCATATAGCGTATTACAGTACAATGTATAGTGCTGTGTGGGTGCTGCAGGGCATTCTGAGATGTGTCTGAAAACAATGGGAAGGTTTTTTCTCTCCAACACCTGCAATCTAAAAAGTCCTGAGGTAATTCTGGTTCTGGGAATAACCTGATAAAATATATTAATGAGTAAAAGGTCTGAAAGACAAGTATTTGAGTGACATCACCAGTGTATGACAATAGTAGAAATAAATGTATTAATAAACCAGCTTTGCAATTAAAAACCCTGTAGGCTGTGCTGGAAGCAAAACAGGGACAGTCGAGCAGAACAGTCAAGGACAGTCTAACCCCCCGACCGTGACTACTCAAACTGACAAAGAGAGAGAAAAAAGAAGCAACACAGTACAGTGAAGCAGAGAATTACAACCGCAGCGAGACACAGCGAGTCTGTCAGATGTATTGGCGTTGTTTGGTGATTCTTTTTTCTTCATACCTTTTGGCAGGTTAGCCTTTCTTAAGAGATACCGTGTGCCAAGAAATACAAGAAGAAAGTGTGTGTTTATGTGTGTGTGTAAAATAGTGCGTAAAGAGTGAGGAAAAAAATAAAGGTTGGAAGATATGGAAGAAGAAGAGAGAGGAAGTCTTATGGGGAAGAGAGAGAAAGCAAGGAAGAGAGGTGAAGCTTAGGTACCCTGCTGCTTTCTCTCTGACTAGAGGGCACAGCTATATTTCCTCTCTGTATGATTTTTTTTATCACACACACACACACACACACACACACATACACACACACACACAAACATACAAACATCGTCTTTGAACAGTCCTTCTCTGGAAGCTACAGTAAGCTCTATTATTTAGCGTTAAAAAAAGCACAATAGTGAGTTTTCATACTAATAGTGAATGTTACAGTCAGGATTGAAACCAGTCATAGAAAAATGGTATACATAACAATAACACATACACTGGTATCCACGTTCATGATCATGTTATTTTAGTATCCTGGATATGTGTTGTTGTAACATGGAAACATATCCTGCTTTCAAGAAAACTGAATATACTAGCTGGAGTACTCCAGGCTCATATTAGTAGGCTCAAATTATTCCCATTTCTTTTCTTTTTAGCAGGCTGATAGTTATCAATGAATTTGGAGGTCTAGGGGTAGTTAGTGCCCATAATTAGCAATGTTTGTGTGTTACATTTGTTGAACTCATGTTGAACTGAGAGAAAACCACCTATGAGCTAATTGCCAATCATTTTTAGAACCATATTGATACCTTTTTAAAGTTCAGTTTTTCTGTCTGCTTTTTGTTGCTGGAAGGAAAATGTTGATGTGCAGACTGTTTTGAAGCCTTGAGTTTGGCATGGAAGTGATGAGAAGTGACCATAATTGGACGAGAGCATGGAGCAGGGGAGGAGCTCCCTAGTGTCCAACTAAAGCACCTGAAGCACTACTGTGGTAGTGACTTGTCAATCACCAGGTAGCTATTCTCTAAAGCATGCCCTACTTTATCATCCATTTTACTCCAAATGGGGCCATGATTTACAACATGAATACCATGCTCTACTGAAGAACAGACCATAAACTCATTAGGAAAGTGCTTACTTAGGCAATAAATCAAACTAGGATCATTTTCAAATACACTGCTATACAAACAGACTTCGTTTTAGAGTCAGTGGAGTCGTCCCATTAGAAAAAATGCAGGATTAAAGCACTCCTGCACTTCTCACTTCTCAGACCTGCTTTATAGTCTTGCAATACTAGACAATCTCTTCCTACAAGTCTAATTTCTGATTTCTATATGCATGGTAGGTGCTTGAACAGCGGTAGGAACAGCCACTGACTACCTACAGCCCTTACAATCTGTCAAGACCATGCCTGACCAGAAATGATGCTCTCCCCCCATTCTCCTCCGTAGTGAACTACATGTCACTACCCCAGTATGAAGGGTCACCCTTAAGACTTTGGATTGGTTCTACATTGCAGGCTTTTTTAAAACTCTCCAATTGTTTCCACCCAGTTTTTACAATCAAACTTGGGAACTTGTCTTCAGTCTCTGTTAGGCAAGTGTTTAGACTGACTTGTGAGCCTACCCACTATGATTGTACCATTTAAGGTACCAAACTGTTCTTAACTTACTAATAACACAAGATGCAACAACATACATGTAATTTGCACGGGTATCTTGAAGCCTTCAAAAATAATAAACTCCCCACCCGCTTCCCATGTTCTCCCCCTTGTCTCTCTCCCACTGGTGCAACAATGCGGTTAGTCCCTCCATCAGCTGCTGTCTCCCCAGGAGAGCTCTGTCTGTCGCAGCTTGCAGCCGAGTGGAACAATCATGCAGTCACACCTCAGGAACAGAAGGGGCTCACTCCCCCCCCATTACAACCCCATCTTTCGGTTCAGAGGCGTCCTTGTGACGCAGCGGGTTACAGCACAGATTGCATTTTCGCAAGGTTGAGGATTTGAATCTTACCTTGTCTTGTTTTATATATCCTACATCTCAGACACTGAAAAATCAGCAATACTACATTAATCTGTTAGTTTTGATTATTCATTTCGGTTTCCAGCAGGCTTGTAGCGTTCAATAATGCTTGCGTTTTATTCAATATGATAAATAGCCTGTTGACTGGTGACTGGTGTCTGAAAGGAGAGATATAATTACTGGTGAACATTTTCAAAGCAGTAAATGCTACACCACCCTGTCAGTTTCAAAATCTGACATCATGACTTGGTCGAAGATATGCCTGCATTATTAGCCAATCTTGACATGTTTAGTCTTGCTGTTTAATAGGTTTTTCAACTCCTATTCTCTGACTGTCTGCCTGCCTGGTAGGCTCTGATTAGCTGTCCATCATCCAGTTTGCTCTCTTTCCTTCTCTTCTTTCTGTCTCTGCTGCAGTCAAATCCTTATCTTATTCTCAGCTCCTTTTGAATATACTGTACATCTACCTGCAGATTTGATTCCTTCTCCTTTTCTCTTTGCTGCCTATACCAGCTGCAGTATCTGCCCAAACAAGTCAGCCTCCCCCTTATTCTTGATTTGTCCCGCTTTTGTCATTGTGAATTTAGTTTCTTTTCCATCACCCTTCTCCCCTCATCCTTTCTTTCTCCCCCTTGTGCCCCTCTTCTCTTATTCCCAGTGAGTATGTGTGCATGTTGGTGTATGTGTGTACAGAGAGAGAGAGAGAGAGAGAGAGAGGGAAAGAGGCGACAATGTGTTCAGCCTTTCAGCCCAGTCTGAAGCCAATCAATGGGAGCTTATCAGGATGTGCTGTGCTGTGCTCTGCGGCTGTCTGCAGTCGAATCCAGAGGCAGATAGGACTGAGCCGGGTCTGTCTGGGCTGGACTCAACAGGGGGTAGAAGAGGGAAGGCTTAACAAGAGTGTGCGTGTGGATGGATGAGAGCGTTCATGCGAATGTGTGCTGCTGCATGTCACTGCGATGGGTGGAGGGAAGAGTGTGTGCTTGTCTTTGTTTCAATCAGGCAGAACGTGTGTGTGTGGAGGGCTTTGATAATCTACAGTACAGTATGTGTGTCTACTTTTGAGTGAGATGGAGACAGAACTGTGGGTGTGTGTATGTGTGTGTATTTTACAACATGGGGAATTTACTTTTTGCAGAGGCTCCTTAGTTACTGTTACTACACCTGTAAAGTTCTCCATGTTTGCATGTCACATATAATGATAATGGTGGCAGCTTCACCAGTAGAAATTCTGAGTCATTTTTAAAACAATTAAATCATAATTTTAGACAGAGTGGGTCACAGGCAGGCCTTTTCATACCTAACCAGCAATCATCTGTTTTACTGCCTAAAATGATCATTGTTGCTTGTAGATTTTATTAGCTAGCTGATGTTCACTGCATTAAATGAGTTGGATGAAAATGTTGTCTTCACCTGATTAAGGTTTCCTGCTCACACATTTTCAAGCACATATAAATGCTTGACTACAGATATGATTGTGCACATATTGTTCAATCCGTTCTTTACACTTTTGCTTTTCTGTTTTTGAAAGGCTAAAAAGAGACTAAACTCTTACATGTGCTCAGTGTACATGACGTTGACATGCAGAGAAGTACAAAGCTTGATGGGCCTGCTGTATCTAGTAACAGTTGCTATGCTATGATTGGACAATCACTGCTCGGGAGGGACTGGGTGTGAACATGCACAAAAATGAATGCAGTGATTATTTGTATGACTGAGAGAGAGCAAGAGAATGAATAAGTGAATGCGTGTTTTTGTGTATAATTGCTCCACTTAGGCTTTGAGCCAGATCACTAATTGTAAACCCTAACCATACTGAGTGTATTAGGTTATGGACACACACACACACACACACACACACACACACACACACACACACACACACACACACACACACACACACACACACACAAGCAAACACAAATGTACACACAATTTTCAATCCCACACTCTCCTCCTCCCCAAAATCCCCACCACTTTACCATCACTATGGTAATCACCAAGGCAACAAGTTACCTTAGTGACTTTTTTGTTGTTTTGTTTGTCTCCCCCAATTGCTGCTTCCTGCTGTTGATTTCCACAGCAAATTGATGTGGATTGCTTGAGATAATTATAAACGTTGGATGTTTCTTGTCTGCAATTTTGATTTACCACCCTAATATATTTTATTAAAAGTCAAAGTAATCACTTCAAAAAATTTACCTCTTGATGAAAATCTGATTTTTGGCAGAGTGGAGCCACCACAGAGGAGACTAATTGGGGTTTCAATTAGGGCTCTGCTGCACAAGACAGCTCCTCCTCTCTTTCTAATTAAAACCCCCAACTGGGTAATTATTGGAGGAGATATAGTAGATGGGGGGTGGGGGTGGGGAGGGTTGGATGGACTACAGGCAGAGGTCCAAAAAATAAAATGGATTGAAGTTGTGGCAAAAAAAGGAAGCGATAAAGGGAGAGATTGTAAAAAAAAAAGGATATGACGGGTAGAGATGTGACATATAAGATTGTATATGAGATGAAAAGTGGAACGGAGGAATATAGGACCATTACTGACAAACAGGGCCTGATGAAGGGAAGCAAAAATGGAGGGAGAGGAAGAGAGGAAGGGCGTGATAGAGGGAGGGGTGCAATTTTCTTGGATCTCAAAGGAGGACAGTGGGGGTAGAAGAGGACACAGAGGAGAAAGATCACTAGACTCTAATGATCAGTCTGCAGGCTCCACTCTGTGTGAGTGCATGTGTGTGTAGGGAGGGTTTCCATGGCAATAAGTGCTGCTCGTTAAAGAGGGTCCATCAAGTAGTCAGCAGCAGGTGTCCGTCTGTGGCTCTCCCACATACACACACACACACACACACACACACACACACACACACACACAAAGCACATACATTAATATCAATCAATCAGTGAGCTGTCATGTGAGTGTAATGAACCTGTGCATGCCCATTGTTATGTATGAAATAGTAAATGCAACCCAATAGAAGAGTGAGGGTGGAGGGATAATGTTGACAAACACATCTTCCAAATCATCTGGGATCCCATCTCAGAGCAGAGAGCGATGAGAACAGTGACAATATACGTGTGTGTGTGTGTGTGTGTGTGTGTGTGAGGAAAAACTGCAAAAAGAGAGTTTCCATTTGTTGGCTCTACAGTCAATCAAATGGAGTATGGGACATCAATAAATTAATACATTTGGGAAATAAAAAGTTACTAAATGAGTTAAAATGAAGTATTTATCTTACTTGTGAATAAATATGGAAAACTAATTGGACTAAAATGTTTTATTACATACAGTAAAAGTGTTAAAACCAATTTCAATAGTATTATTAGGTCATCACAATTCTTCATTATGGCTGCACAGTAGTTGGTGCACATTGTCCTGCTGTGTGAACAGATTCAAGACTGCTGACTCTGCCTCCTTGATGTAAAAAGGAAAAATGTTTCCGGCTGATTTGATGTTGTCTCATGCATCAAATTTTGGTTGCTGGGTTGAATGACTCAAAGGTGGTTAGTGCAAAATTTTGGTTTACAACCAGAAACTGTGCCACATTTAGAAACACTATCTAATTTACACTTAAAAGACATGAGTCAAGTATCCCTAAAAATGACATGAGTGTAGTGAATGGGCATGTCTGAAGTTTGTGTCTTGTTCTATAAAAAAATAATGTTGTCATATTTCTCTCTCTCTCTCTCTCTCTCTCTCTCTCTCTCTCTCTCTCTCTCTCTCTCTCTCTCTCTCTCTCTCTCTCTCTCTCTCTCTCTCTCTCTCTCTCTCTCTCTCTCTATTTAGTTGCCTAAATGTATTCATACCTGAATCCTACTATCAATCCAACACAACAGTATAAGAGGTAAATACTTGCTGCCGGCAGTGAATGCTCAAAATCTGGGCATTTGTACAATAGTTGAATATCAGCTTAGTTCTTGCTTTGAGAAACATCTGAGGAGACATCTGACTTCTTGTTCTTCTGAGAACACACCAAATAATGAGTATACTATCAGTTTTGTACAATTTTAGTGTTCACTCTTTATTTTGTGGGAACCTTTTGAGTTGTGTGTACTCAAGCACCTTGATCTGGTTTGAATGTTATTTAAAGAACACAACTAAAATTACTTTGACTATTTTCTAGCAGCACGCTATGCCAAATGGGATTCTGTTTGGAGTATAGCGCTGTTGAAAAGATTGAGATTTAAAGAGAAAAGCACAATTACATCTGCAGAGTTTCTTTGTTCTGAACCATTGTTGAAGAGTTTATATTTGGTGTGAGCTGCTCATATCAGACAAAATCAGACCGTTCTTGTTATTTGACTCAACTCAACCGTCAATAAAAAGAAATACCTTCCATGTTGCTTTGTAGCCACTTATAGTGTCTATTAAAAGAAGACTTCTCCACTTGTTTTTTCACTAACACCCACAATCTAAAACAACCTTTCTCTGATTATTTTTAGCCATTATATAACCATGTTACACTCAATGAAATGTTTGTTTTTAACAGCAACTATTACAGCCAGGAAGAAACTATTAAAACACAGTATAAAACCAATATCCAACTGTGTGTATTAACAGCTATAGAATAGACTGCAAGTGCAATTAAAGATGCTGCAAATCTTATGAGCCACTATGAACTTGGTAAGTGTGACATATTGCTTGCACAGCAGTCCTTAAATTCCTCTCGTGCATCAACTTTAATTCATTTAAGGGGAACAATTCACCAATGTAATCAAGTTATTCTGTGGCAAACCTCTCATGGATTCTACGGCATATACACCATGAAAAAAAACAACAGCTTGATTTTCACAGTACAGATAGATATTTGCTCTTAAGTAAATTTCAACAGCTAGTTTTCCTTGACTCCACATAAAAGTACATAATCAGTTTTCTTCTTCAAATGAACAAGCATTGGAGACACTCTGTGGTTATTTTATTTACTCCAAGGACAAAGCTAAAGGAGGATTCTTCTACAGTGGCAGCGTGAACAAAAGTCATGTTTTAGCACAACGCGTGTAAGGAATGATTTAGCATCTCCATACGTGAGCAATGAGTCGATTTTTCAGTTTCCGACACAACATGATTGCACGGGCTGAGCATAATCTCAAACCTCCCATATATTTTAGCTACAGCTCTCTATATGACTGAGCTGGGATGCCTTAAACAATAAATACAGCAGTTTGTCAGACTATGAAGTTTTATATTAAGGCTCAGAGGGTAAGATGACTATGGTGAGTAAAGTAATTACCTTTCAGAGACGAGTATTTGTAGTCTGACAGTGTTTGTAATTGTAACTCCTGGGACTCTCTGTGCTTCTGTGTGTGTGCTGCCTGTCTCTGTGTGTTTGTGTGTGCATTCTGCTTTGTAATCTCAGTGAGCTTTCATGCATGCATGTCTACTTTACTGCGCATGCCTGTGAGATCCTTTCCTTGCCAGCAATGCAGTTAGAAGCAAAGCACATGCTGCAGAACATCAGCATGTAAAGAAACAGCTGGGGCCCAGCAAACATTAATGCTGATTACCAGACACTGTGAAAAATAGCTTTACAGATGGTTTAGTCATTGCTGACAAAGCCATCTGTATTTCTGTTACCTAAGACGTAATGAAGCCAACAGCATCAGTGTGTTTGTGAGTGTGTTCTTGAGGCAGAGTTTTATCTTTTGATCTCCAAATGCTGCAATACATATAATGTCAGTGTTTGATGATGATAACCAGATGCTAGTGACAACAAAATACTGTCACTAAAGACGTGAACAAGGCTCTGCCATCGTATACACAGTGCATTTCATTTATGTATAAGCATGGTTACTAAATCCATTGATTTCCCCAGAGATTTTTCTCTAATGGTGAAGCAAAAAAGTTGTCTGACAGCATCTGCTGGCTGCTAATGTGGCTGTTGGCGTGCAGCAGTTAAATGTGGAGATAATGAGGTAAACACAGTACTTTCTTTTCAACACACCACATCTTTTGGGAAGAAGGGTAACGAGTGCAACTGTTTTTCTACTGTACTAATGCTGTTTGAGCAACTTTTATCTCAAAGATGAACTGGCTCATAAAGTGGCAGGTGGTGTGTTGTTGACTCATCAGGTGGAGTCATGCTGCCAAAAAGGCCTCTTTTCACAGCTCTTTGAGTTGTCAAAGCAGGGAAAGCACAGGTGTAACTCATAACATTAACTATGGCTCAGTTCCATTTAGTTGTGTCAGTAAAATTTGCTATGGAAAGAACAATATAAGATGATAGAACTACAACACCTGAATTGACCAAAATGTGTTGATTCAGCGCTTCTCTGATCAGAACAAAACTTGACACTATACTATATGGGCATCTTTCCCATTTGTTTTGAGAGGCTTTGTGTACAAACTTAGAAAGCCTTGGACATAAAACCTGGGGGGTATTGGGAGGGTTTCTGATCTTCTGATCTCTTAATCTGGAATAGGACAGCCTAATTGGAGCTAAACCAGACAAAGCTTTCATAGTGCCTAACCTCAATTGAACAAGGATTACAAGGAATGAACATTTAAAGCCTTTTTGTTTTACTTTAGCTTGTAGAGAATTGTCTTTACTCTGTGTAATTTAAGTTGTTGTTAAGTTATCATTGAAATAGAAAAGGGCGCCAGGTAAATCTCTGTATTTCACAGTATAAGTTTGGTGTCTGGTTTAGTATTCCCGTGCTGGCCAGATGAATGCATACTGTACATCCTCTATAGGCAGAGAATGCACACCAGAGATTTCCACCAAGGGGCTAACTTCTGGTTTGCCCTCTGCTAACTTGAATGAGGATAGAATAATTTCGTCTTACCGCTCTTCTAGCCTTTTAAATTCTGTCATTTTGCAGGGGTTGTGTAATAGTTGTGTAACTATTCATGGGATGGATCAAACTACAGTGAAGCCTATGAAGTAAACATATGTCAACAGTGTTTTTGTAATTACTCTCACTGCCAGTAGGGGAAGACAAAAGTCCCACAGTGTAGCTTTAAAGTGAATATAACTGATAAAACCCACAGGCTAATATGGTACATAAAATATAGCTTTTATTCATAGAATTTTACTATTCTTCCAAGATTTGTTTTTAGTGTATACTATCAATATGCTTTTAGAAGTATTCTTGTTATCCAGTATATATCTCCATCATACCATTAGATTTTAGTTGAGAAAAAAATCCAGACACTGTAAGCCGTATTTTGCTGAAGGGGTTTGATATTTAACTTTCTCACTGGCCCTCTATCATTTGTAGACAGAATTTATGTGTGATACTGTATTCAGCTATAGCACAGAAGACCTATTTAAACATCGTAGACTGAAGTCAGCACATGTCCATTTTATAAATAATGCATGGGAGAACTGAAAAATTATGTCATTACTGGTTTGAAAGTTCATTATCACATTATCAGATATTTTTTCAGTAGTTTTCTATTATTTATTTTTTTATGGGAGAAAACCTCATTAGGATTCAGTATTAGTGTAAGTATTACAACCTAACCATAATGAATGCATGGCAGAACAGGAAGGACAGAAACGAAACAGAAAAGTAATATATAAAAAATGATAAATGCACAAATATACATTTTCAAATACATTTTAACATTCACAGTATTGACAGTGTTATCATTGCGAGATGATGAGTTTGATCAACAGCTCTACCTGTGTCAGTTAAGCATGGACGAGTTTACCTTATTTCCCCCATTTGATCATCAGTTTTGTCTTTTGTTGGTAACTGTAGAAAAGTTTAGAACATATGACAGAAATATTTGGGGGAAATGTAGAGTTTCATCAGCATAACTTCACAACCAAATGTCAGAGTTAATGATTAATATGTATATGTTTGCAGTGCTTAATATGTGAAATGCAATGCCATGTCAATGCCAGTGTCTATGTTTTATTTGACTGTGACTCTTTCAGTCAACCTCCACCATGCTATTTCTCTAACAGACCATTCTTGATGTGCTGACCTGCAGTTTATATTCGGCTCTGGAGCAGGACAGAATAAAAAAAGGCCTTTTGAAGTGAAACGGATCCCCATCAGCCACAGCACTCTTACAAAGTAGGAGCTCAAAACTGCTGATGGAAAGAGATGGCAGGTAAAGAAAGACCTTTTTATTGCACTAAAAGCTGATAGGCTATGTGTGTGTGCGCTTGTGTGGGCATGTGTGTTGAGCTGGTGACATGAAAACTGAAGATGTATCAGAAAGATCTGTGTGTGCCTTTTGGGTTTGGGTGGAAGGTCCTTTGCTTCATTGCACACACACTCACACACATGGGAACGGTGATGTGGAGATCCTTCATTGAGCACGTCTCAAGCTCAGCCAAGCATTCAGTTCTCCCAGTGACCTAGAAATGAATGACAAGGAAAACAAAAGCTAAAATAGCTCACTCCTTTCCCTTTGGTTCATGAATTCTGTCATCAAGGAAAGAATTTGTATATAAGAAACACGTTTTTTAGAGAAATATTAAGAAACATTGTATTTAAAAAGGCTCCGTAGGTCATGGAACCCTCTGAAGACATACATACATACATACCTTAAATAAAAAGAAACCCACTAATAATATGCATACTTGGTTCAACTAGTTCAGTCCAATTTAAATACATCAATACAGAAAGGTCTGATGCCTCATGCTCCATACTGAAGGATAATACCAAAGCAACTTATTAACTTACTGCATCCAAGCCAGAAGTTTAATACTTTTAACCTTGGTCCAATCTTGCACACTTTTTTGCTTAGAGCTAGTTTATTCATTTTGGTTGAAAAAACCTTATCAAGTATATACCTGATGAAAGTTTGATGAAGGTCACTATGTATACTGTATACCTAATGAGGTTTTTTTTTTAAGAAACAGCATGTTTTTGATACTGTTATAGCTTGATATTTCTATGTTACACATTGTAAAAGTTTCTGCATGACCACAAATGGTTCCATAACCTTTGTTGATGAGGTTGTCCACTCATATATTTCTAATTAGATTTAGGCTCAAAAATGTATGGATGTATTTGAGTAGTTTGTATGTTGAGTAATGAATGAGATAAAACAGCAAAATCAAACTACTTTTTTATGTTGTCACCACTGCCAGTGGAAGCTTTTGGAAGTTAACCAATCAAAACAGAGTGAGATCTTTTGAAGGAGGGCTATGAATGATGCAAGGCTATTCCAGTGGAGCCTCCAGAATAGAAATATAGACCTGGAAATGTGCACAGAGAGTTTAAAAAAAAGAAGCTTTAATTAAACCACGTGTTTGCCCTTTTTTCTGTCCTATGTGCTTTGGAGTTACAGTTAAACCACACTAAGCTACACAGAGGAAGAAATAATCAGCCCATAAGCTACATAAAAATCAGGACCTCTTTGACATATTTGTTTGATTTCATACTTCATCAGGGCTGCTGAATGCACTGAGCCGTGAGAGACACTAAACTAAGATGCAACCTGCTGTGTGTTGGGGTAACTTGAATATAACCTTTTTTGCCATGAAAAGTGGTGGTTTTAGTGTTGAATGGTATCCATAGCAACAAGAGTAATCAGGTGCCCCTGGAAAGGAGGTAGGTGGCTGTGCACACAAAAGTATGGTGATTATGATCCCTATGCATTATTTTATTAATGGCTATAGCACAGGCTTCTGTTATATATCTTTTCTTTAGGTTTAGAGTCTATTCATTGTCAAAGTAGCTGGTGGTCGAAATGCAATGAAAATAATTCAAATTCTCATAAAAAATCATTATAAATGTCTAAAACACTATAAAGAATCTAGTTGTTATTGAACATTCAATAAAAATGAATCTGAGAAATGTACACAGCAATAATAAAACAGCAAGGACATAAAATCCTTGGTGCATTTAGATTGCGAATGATTAAGACATTTAAACTGAAGGACTAATGTTCCTCCTCAAAGTGCATTTTTCAGTTCAGGACCAGACTGAAAGGACAGGAAGAAAGAGACAATCAGAAGACACAGTGTTCAGAGTGACACGCCTTGACCTCACTTTCACCCGTGTTAACATGCATCTAAGTGGCACATCGACTCACAGAGACTGGAAATGGGCAGGAGATGAGGCTTCGACCCACTGAGTCTCATCTCGACTGGTTCTGTCTTATACATAAACATGATCAGCAGCAAAGTATGTGTGACCTAATCCGTTTTTATGCATGTGCCCCTCTGTGTAAGGGTATTGCTGTACTCTTCAGCTCACACTCTCAAGGTGTAGTAATACTTGTTATGCATGAACAATTTTCTTCATGTTGAGAAATAATGATGAGCTCCACTGAATACATCTGACTCACTGACGGTCAACGGTACTTTTGTTTTGAGTGGACTTATGGCAACTTGCTTCCATCAAAACAACATGATGGACGATATGTGTACATTCTTTTTCTTCTTGTGTTCTTCTAGGCATGGTGTCCGCAGTTATATGGGCATGTTGGGGTGAAGACAGAGATGAGTGTGGAGGTAAAGATCCTGATTTATCTTTGGTTAGTTCGTAAAGGTAAGAGTGCACAATCATTTTAATGTAGCAGCTCTTTAAGGCTGCACATGTTAGCATTGGTCATGTCTGTACTACATTTCATGGCAATCTATTCAATAGTTGCTAAGAAAATACAGACTGGTGACTAAGAAACTGACAGATGGCCGGCAAACATTGCTATTCATAGAGCCGCGTCACTAGCATGGGCTTGTGTCCAGGTACATGGTGAAGAACTTAGATATCCACTTTGAAAGGAGCTTTTTGAGGTGTTTTGTGTATCTGATCAGCATAGGGCTGCAACTAACGATTACTTTCACTGTCGATTCATCTGTTGGAATATTTTTAATTAATTGTTTACTCTACAAAAGCCCAAGATGACATCCTCAAACGTCCTAATAGTCCACAAGGCAAAGCTATGTAGTTTACTATTATAGAAACCAGAACATATGCTTGTTAGGGACATTTAAAAGAAAGAATGAATAAGTGATGTACAAAATAATTGATAGTTCATTTGTTAGTTGGCAACTAATCGATTGTTGCAGCTCTGGATCAGACTATCTCCTGGACACTACCCTGTAGAGGTATTCCAGGCACATTTAAGGAGATCTCAAAGCAGAGCCAGAACTCAATTAAAGAATTATATATCCCATCTGGTCTGGGAATGCCTCGGGATCCCTGAAGAGGGGCAGAGGACGGAACATGAGGTAAGGATGAAGGACTACCTTGCTTAGCCTGCTGCATCTCTGACCTTGAACAACAAATAAATGGACAGAGTGTATTATAGTTTGTTTGGAAGATTATTTCCTGTCTGCCCTTTGACACATCTGGGCGGTGTTGTTAGTAAGTGAATAGCATCGTTCTCAGATATGCTTGATGTTTTCGTTTTTCAAATCAATTTTCTTGGCCCCCCTGCTTGGTAAAATTGTATGCCTGAGACCTGTGATGAACAGTCATCTAAAAGGAGTGCTCTGTTGCATCTAAACAAGACCAAGAACCTATAAAGACTCCAACAGAAACACACACGACTCAGCATCTCATCTTAGAGTAAATCCCATTCTACCCATTCTTCAGAAAGTGAAATATTTATCTTGTCTTTTCCACAACACTGAACAGAAGTTGACTTGTGTTGCTAAATTATGTATTTATTCAATGTGAGCGGACACATTTGAATGTTTTTTGACCAGCCAGATCAAACTGCTGCCATTAAAATGTATGAGAGGGCAGAATAGCGCTCAGAGAAGATGAGAAATGAATGGTTGGAGAGGCAGTAGACAGAATGGTAGCCTATAGAAAGAGAGGGAGAGGGAGAATATGAGAGAAATGGAGAGGGAGGGATATTACTGAGCAGTTCCCAATGGAGAATCTCAATATGTTTTTGCAATATAACGCAATCTCCAAAATGAAAAGTCTCAGTAAATACTGAAAAGTAATATTGGTGTAAAATGACTGTGTGTGTGTGTGTGTGTGTCTGTGTGTGTGCTTGCTACCTGGCGAGGTTTGGTTTCTTGTCTAGCTGCTGGCCCCCTTTGTTGACCAGCTAGTCACTAACTTTGTATGCCTGGTATTTGGTGCTGGGTATGTGGCGTGCAGTGAGTTTATTAGAGTTTTTTCCCCTATAAACATCAGCCTGCTGTGTCTTCAAATAAAATACATGAGAATGAACCACCACAATAAAGCTGCAGGCTGTAAAACAATAACCTGAAATATACTAAAACACTCCAAAATGTTTTGTTTTGCCACTACAAGCAACATGTTTAAGATAATAATAATAATTCATTTAAACTTTCATTATTATAGAGATATTTCTTAATGCAACTTTACTACTATAATACCACTACAGTATTGTATTGGTATTTGCACCTGAGTCATTCTAAGAGCTAACTTTACTTTCGTACATTGGTTACTAATGCCTGCTTCATGAATGGATGTTCCTTTTCAATGCGAGATACACAACACCAAGAGGAAAATAGGAGAAAGTTAGATAGATGGTAACTTAACTCCCTGGTTACCTAGCAACCATTCATAAAGCACAGCCAGAAAAACCTTAGCCCAGCCAGTTTGCTTGGCTGGAACTTCCTGTTTTTGATGAATGCCCAGTTACACTTGGAAAACAGAAAGGTGGGAGTGTGTCTGAACACCAAAACCTGCAGTCAAACGTCTGCAACACCAGTCTAGAAATGATCCTTAATGTGCATTTTCTCTCTGGATTGGAATTCCAAACAATCAAATTTCACCTGCCATACTGACATATTCAGTGGGACAGAGGAAAAAAAACAAAACATTTTTTTTATGATGAGTACAACCAAAAATACTTTCTGCACAAAGATATCTGACAACTTTGTTCTGTCAGAAACATCTCATCTCTTTTTCCAGAGCACCAGCCACAGTCAACCCCCCTGTAATACCTGTAATATTAGTACATGGATCTCCTCTGTAAGCTACTGATTGTCATACACCATATATTGAAATCATAATGATGTACATCTCAATCTCATCTCGGTAGGATAGTCAGATCAAATAACATCTGATGTCATTCACAACCAAGAATAAACTGAGCATTTCTCTTACTGGAAGAAAAGAGGTCAGTTGCAAAATGAAGAGATGTTGTCATCTGCTATGTCACCGAAGTAACTTAAGTAACTATAATGGGAGCAGACTGTATAAAGTAATTAATGGCATTAGTGACACAATGATAAACAACATTCTTTGTCTAAAATGCTGAATAGCTTTTGTCTGCTTTATAATCCATCTGCAGCAGAATCAGTGACACAAAACCTTCCTGGAAGCAAATCAAGATTTTTGTCTGAGTGAAATCAAGTCAAACACCAGTTGTGAAACAGCTGTCCTATCAGTGTTAACAATGCAACTACACATCTGTATACTGTTGCATATCTACAGTCAAGCCATAGAATTGTCCCTTCAGAGCCCAAAATAGAAGTACAATAGGAGATTAAAAGACTGGATCAGAACTTCTCAGTGTTTGATCATGAAAAGACTTTGAATTAGAAGTTGAATTTGGAAAGAAATGCTTCTGAAGACAAATCACATAATGAAATAACAAAAGCACACACAGACACACACACACACACTCATCCCTGCACACACACACACACACACACAACTAAAGCTGCAGACACTTTATTGAGTATGTTGCTGATTGAGGCTGATTGAGTGTGAGTGAGTGCACTGGCAGGAGGCCAACTGTTTGGGGGAAATTACCAAGATGAGTGGCACATTGCTTGTCAGCTTTTCTGGGACGAGATGCCCTATAACACCCGCACACACGCACACGCACACATGCAGTACTTCCTCTGTGACAGAAGGGAGGAGATAGGGGAGACAACAGATAAAAGCCAGAATTGTGGTGCATTTCAAAGTGAACAATTTCTCATTTTTCAACAGATATTTCACAGTCGGGCTCTCATTTTCTGTGAGATAAATGGCAGCTACTTGGCGAATTAGATTCAAAGTGTATAGTGAACAGTTGATTTGAGAATAATGGGCTAAAAATAAGACTTCCCAAATGCATTTTTAGATTCTGTGTGCTTTCTGTGACATTTAGATGCCTTCAGGGTGTAGGGGAAGATAACCCAAGCACACCTCAATAAGTACATATTTACATATTTGAATCTGTGATTGTTACTCATAGTGAATTATGCTTTCTCTGCTGTCATTCTTTTGAATGCAAGTTAAAATTGCAGCACAAAAGGACTGTTTTTAATCAAATGTCAACATATTCTAAGACATTTCCATTTTTCCTCTGGTCTATGTTTCTTTATGACATCTCTTCTATCCTCACTTTCTTTCTTGATAGGAAATTGAGAAAATATATAGAGAGAAATGGAAAGAGACCACCTCCTCCTCAACAGTGGGAGTGAGTGGCGTCCTCTGGGGGACTGAGCAAGACGACTCAGTGGTGGTGGAAGCTTTCTGGCATCTGCTCAGTGTTCCAGACCGACAGCTAATTCGGTTTCAGGAGGTATAAACAGTTCTGTTCTGCATCCTTATCGCACACACAGACCCAGGACGTCATCATTGTGTAACACTTTGGATGCAGCAGACAAAGAAAAGGCAACAGAGAGGGGAGAGAGAGGGTGTGTAGGATGTGTTAGGAGAGTAGAGCACAGTGATACATCGCTGATGAATATTTTAAAGGGAAGAAGAAAAATGAAGACATTTTTTTCGCTTTGGATCTGCTGTAGTCGGAGGATCTCAAGGAAACCAGGACGCCAGGACATATTTTTATTCCCAAGGAGGAACAGAGTAACAACTGTTTTACTTCATGTTTCAAAACTTAAATATCTGTGGTTAAACTTATGCATCATGATAAAACATATCTCTTTAGAATTATCAGACTCCATTTTACACTTTATTTAATGAAAAATGCACCAAGGGCTCATCTGCATCCAAGCAAATGGGGTGCTACCAACCAGATGATAATATGAAACAGATATGTAACACTAAGAATTCAGTGGCTAATGTAAACAATATGTCTTCTAATCACTAGAACCATTCCCCCTTCATGTGGTAGTGTGACATGTGTCTGTTTCTAATCTCTCTTTGTTTTTTATGGCAAATTAAGTTGTGGTCTCTACACCAATGAAATATCTAGCTCTGTTAATACCTCTTTGGAAGTCAGACTACTAGAGATGATAAATAAACTTCTGAGTGAGGTTAAGTGCTACAGAATTTATTGTTAGTCACAACCTAGAGGCATGCAGGTTGAAAAACCTTGGCGTTTACCAGTCAGCAAGGGTCTAATTAAAAAAAACAAAAAACACCATTAAGTTGTATTGTGGGAATAGTAGCATCCAATATTTTTGGAGTTTGACTCGCGCTGGAGACGAAAAGTCAAGATATCTCGGCCTCTACTGCATTGATTTTATTGATTCTGTCTCTTGCAAGTCTAAAGACTTTATGGAGGAGCAATATTAATTTGCTGTAGTATCCCTTACAGTGATTGTATCCATGGCAACAGCACTTTGGCATGGAGGCAGGATATTTTTTCTTTGCTTTCAGTAAACTGGTAGATGTATTTTTTGGAAAGAGTTCTGTAGTGAAGTGAATCACTGAAAGACTAAAAATCAAGGCAGTCAAGATCAAACAAAGTCTGTCAGTGTCCTTAATACAGAAAAAAAATCTAAATCAACACAACAGTAATAGTACATTTAGGGTTTTAATATACAGTTTTCAAGATAAAGTTCTTTGATAAACAAAAGGACAGTTTTTGGCTATATAAAAAGCTATTTAGAAACCAGTGACTAGACTTAGAGACAACAGTGGTTGTGTGCTTACATTTTCAGGTATCAAATACGTACACATTTTGCTCAGAGTGAAGAGGATACTCACAAAGTTCAGAATAAACGTCTCACTGACTGATTTACAAGAATCACTTCATCAATAGTTTGAACCACGTCACTACACACTGAGCCATTTAGAATGAGCTATACTCCCGGAAATATGCAGAATAAGATCATCAGGTTTAGGAGATCAGTTTACTTTCAGTCCCAACGGAAAACAAGAGGTCAATTCAGACTTCATTTAAATAGAAAATACCTATCCCAAGGTCATGAAGTTGATTAGGAAAAAGTGTTCAAGGACATACAGTATAAACTAAGATCCCGGGACAGGTTTATAGATTGGCCCCACAATACCTTGATAGTGATGGTAATAGCATGACTAACAGGCTGCAGGGTACTCTGTTACAAAGCTGCTATGCTCTTGCCAATTTCCCCTATTAACTTGAAGAACTGCAGGCAGTACCAAGCAGAAGGTACATCCACCTGGATCTCTTGGTGCTCATAAACTGGAGTTCATTAGAGCCAAAGGGATGTTGCCTCCAGCTGTGGCAGGGAAAAAAACCTCACCATAGCAAAAGTGTGTATTTTAAGTATGACTGAACCTGGGTGCTTTTTAAAGCTTTCGTTATGTAGTGGTACTCTTCTTTCTGTATTGATAGGAGCTGAGAGCAAACTGACCTCCGTGCTGAGAGAGACACCCAGAGATAGTGTGCTACTACCACAAGAGCACAAGAGACAAACAGAGAGAAGGTGTTTGGCAGTGCAGAACCGTATGCAAAAGATTCATCGCAATATACAGTATACCAATGAACATCACACCTGGGTCATTACACAATTCACCACCATTATAATTGTTTTAAAAAATGTAATTTAATTTTTTTTAACAAGTCTTACAAATGATGATCATTTTAGAGTCATTTTGGTCACCATAAGAATCCCTAAAACCATTTTTAAAGGTGCAGTGTGAAGAATTTAGTGGCATGTAGTGGAATGGACTTGGCAGAAATCGAATATCATACTTATGTTTTAATTGGTATATAACTTCACGAAAATCAGAAGTGTTTTAGTTACCTTAGAATGAGCCCTTAGTATTTACATAGGAAGCTGGTCCCCTTCCACAGAGCCCACCCTGTTGCATTGCCATGTTTCTACAGTCGCCCAGAATGGACAAACCAAGTTTAGGGGAAAGGAGGGTTAATGAGGTTGCAATTTGTAATCTATCAGCTAGATGCCACTAAATCCTACATACTAGTCCTTTAAATGTGAACATGAACTATTTGGGCTTCAAAGTATTTTTTAATTGGCTGCATTGGAATAAGTGACATACCTTAGTGGTTTGAACTTTGTATTGACCCAGGTCTGATTAGCAGGATTAAGAAAACAGATTTACAGTACAATACACGTGTAAATTTATACACTGTGAAAAACATTTCATTGGTTCTCCTTAAAAACTCAAGTATTGAAATTGCAAAGGATATCAGAGATCAAGTTTTTTCTCTTTTAAAATGGCTGTCTCACTGTTTGAGCTGATTTACATACTTGTGGTAGCACTTTGTTTTACAGTTCAGTAATTATAAAGTAATGAGTTGAACAAAAATAAAAACAGCTACTTGGTATTTGCCCTGAACGTTGCAGTGATTATTGGTACAAATATATAATTCCCTATATATTTACAGACCATCAATTACCTAGTATTTACAATGCAATTATGCAGTATTGGCACTTTTTTGTAATAATAATTTAATAACATGGTGTAATTGCCAAGTAATTGATTACTAACTACTGTGCCTGCTACTATTTTACATAATCAGATGTAATTATATTTCTGTACCAATGTAAAAATAAAAGTATGTAGACACTAGTTAATTATTGCATCTATTACAGTATAACTACAAGTAATTATCTTTTCATTTATAAATATTTACAAGTATAAGTGACCTCATTACTGTACTGTAAAATAAATGCTACCATACTTGTAATTCAACTGTCAAACAACTGTCACTTGAAATAAATGCAGTATTTATGCTCCAAGATTCAGGCGATCTCTCTAAACAGTAGCTGTGGCCACTGTGGAACTCTACATTGATTTTCTTTCTTTACCACACTTTTATTATTGGTGTATTATTCCAAAGTCACAGATTGACTAACTGCAATCTGTCTTCTTCAACAGAAACAAAGTGCGCAGCTCAATTTTCTTGCAATTCTAAGTTGAACCGATGGATTTGTTGTTTACAGCGCATTCATCATAAGAGCACCGAAGAAAGTGTACAGTATATATACAGCCCAAAGTGTAAGGCGTAACATGATACAACAGTGTAGTGCATTTATTTATTTTCAGTCCAGTCTGTGCCGAGTCCATCCCTTTCAATTATATTCCACGGGTGTTATGTTCCATTACTTTCCACTCTATTTATATTCACTCCATTCAATTTAATTGTGGCATTTCATTCGATTCGATTCCACTCCATTCAACTTTAATTTGATTACCATTAGTCCACTCCAAACTTTTTCATTCCACTCGAGTCCGTGTTTATGTTTCTCTGAGACCAGCCCAGTTATGTTTAACGCAGTCAGAGTCATGGTTCTCTCCGATGTACAGTGTAAGTGTTGTGTATATTTGGATTCTCCAACGCAATCTCCGCTCTTTTTTTTCTTCTTGCAAACTGCCATTACTGCAAAGAGACACCCCCCTGCTAGTTTACTTATCATAAGCCGAGTACCCCAGCCACAAAGACTATAAATGTGTGCACCAATATCTGAACTGTACATTTACAGCTGATAAACTGTCCTGTACCTCTATAGGCAGTATTTTAATTATTATACATGACTGCTCTGTGATTAATTAGCTTAGTCCCCATAATTTCACCAGTGAACCATTTGGAAGGTGATTGGCATTGATTATTTCTCCCCTGGGATGTACAGTACAGTTTCCCCATACATAAATACTTCTTCTGGTGGTCAACACATTTATCAGCAAGACTCAATACAAACAGTACCTACTGTGACATGTATTCTGTACAAACATACCCCATTTCTATTGTACAGTATAAATATTTATGTTCCCATACACACATAGCATGATTTTTTTTTCTTTCTAACCTGATTCAAACATTTTTTGAGGAAATTGACATCAGCCAGATAACAAGTGGCCATTCCAGGTGTCCAAGCATGATATTTAGGCATACAAGGTCTACAGTAGGGAGGTTTGTACGTTTTAAAGGTTTCGGGCAGGATTGCTAACATTTGAAGATGACCAGTGTGTAGTTCCTGTATAAATATGTACTGACCCTGTTTTACAAGCACCCCAGGGCATGAGTGGAACAAACAGTTTGTTTTTTGTTAGCTTCTTTGAAAAATAACAATTATGCAGTTACTGTAAATGTACAGTATTAATATAAGGAATGAAAGTTGAGGATTTAGGACACTGACTGAATGTGATTATTCAGTGTCCAAGTTCATTCATGCACCCATTTGAAAATATGACTAGACTAGGTAAGGCAAATCTCTCCTAGAAAAGTCTGAGAAATACCAGCCACAAACTAATTGCAGGCTAGTGAGATCTCCATCCCTGGTGAGGAATGTCCGTTTAGCAGTTGGAGCCAGCAGGTGTGTAGTTACTCAGCTCCCTGCGGATGGTGCTGAACGGCGACAGCTCTAGCTCTGTGGTGCACTCGTGTTCGTTATCGTCACTAGCCGTGGCTGAGGAGGGTGCGTGGTTACAGCAGCAGCAACAGCAGCATTCCAGAAAGGCCCTGCCCAGTGGACGACACAGGAGAAGCAGCAGCGCAGGCGTCACGGCGGCCCGACAGAAGAGAAGCAGCTGAGAGAGAAGATGGAGGACAGACATGGTGTGCTCAGGAACACCAGCCGCCATGTATGCAGAAACTATGTTGCAGATGTTCTCAGGCACCACACAGGCACCATAGACAATTGCCAGAGCCACAACTGTGCAGTTCATCTGGCTCTCCAGTCGGATCTGCTTCTTGTTGCTGCGGACACTGGCCTGCTCTGCACGCCGGATCTTGCGTGCCGTCACCAATGAGCAACCAATGGTAAAGAGGGTGGGGAGGCAAAAGTAGCAACCAAAGCACCACCACAGCCGAGCGCCCTCATAGGTCAATCCTAGGACGTAGAGCATGTCAGGTAGTGAGGTGGATATCCTGATGATGCAGCGTTCAACAGGAGGCTCGTCTGGCATTCCTGTGTCTTCAGCTACCAGCTGTCGTATGAGGAGCTCTGGGAGAGCCAATAGCAGAGCTCCAATCCAGATGACTGCTAGCTTTGCTGTAGTGGAGGTGCAGTTCTCAATCATCTCGTAGTACATCTGGACATTGGTGGCCGCACGGAAGCGGTCGATGCACAGAGCGCACAGGGTGAAAGTGGTCACACCAAGGGAGGCAACCTGAGGAAACAAACAGAAATCACATTGGTCACTGAAAACATTAAATGTGACTTGTGACAAATGTTGTTGACTTGTACAGGCTCACTCCTCAATAGTATCATAGTTCCTCAATATATCGAAACACTATCCATGAAACCGCACATGTCTGCAAGGAAGGGGAGAAACAAGAGAGCCTCAGAGCTTAAGCTGACAGTAGCCTCATGCATGCAACAATTTAAAATCATTTCAACTGACAGATGGGCTCAGCTGCATGCAACACTGAACTTATAGTGAAGATTGTTCAGTCCCCATTCTTCATTGAATAGGAGAATAACAAGGAACTGACAAAATTATCTCATGTGTAATCAAGTCTGTTAAACTGTTGTCATGCATAATCTTAAAGGGCTGTTGGTAATACACACACAAACAGAGGCCTTTCTACCAGTTGACAAGTCAGCCTCCACCATTTAAATAAAGCACAAAACACATTAATGGTATTGGGCTTTTAATACACCTGACACTAGTGTAAGTATAAACAGTGCTATTAACACAGTGTAGTATCCTTCTCTGAAACATACATGTATGTGTGAGGGGAAAGAAAGAGAGTGTTAAGGTGGATTAAAAGCCGTCATTGCTGCATTCATTTGTTTAAATGTATTTTCAATGACAATCTTATCAATGAACAAACCTCTCATTCCAGTGTTTTTATGTTAACTAGGAGATGTTTGGCTTCACACTCTTGTTGCACAGAATTGTCAGAGTGCACAAATTTCCTCAGCATTTGAAAGCATCTGTTGGATTATCATTTTGGCACAGTGGGTACCCTGCAGAATATTCCTCTGCATCTGGAGAGTGTGTCTCACCCTGTTTCCCTTTAAACATCCCCTCTTCCTTTCCTCCCTTCATTCCTCCTGTCATATCAAATTTAATTACAACAGCCAGCTCCCCAGATGGCCCCAGTGAGCCTCGGCTTTAGTGCTCTAAACACATACTTCCTGGACAGATATAGATATACACACACACTGCAAGATGTCCTGTGTGTGTGTAGGCCTCGCACACACACACACACACACACACACACACACACACACACACACACACACACACACACACACACTGACCCTCTGACACACATCCTAACCAGGCTAATGAAGGGTGACCATACGGAACAGCGAGAAGTAAGTGGGGTAGACAAACCGCCAGCAGAATACAGCACTCTAAATAGTAACTGTGATCAACGTGACTGCGTTCTGAACCAGGAACGCAGCTGTGACACTACAATCATGTACTGAATTGTTTTGAAATTTAGCCTGAATAATTGTTTGGTACATATTTAAAGGCATAGTACACAATATTTTCCTAAAAAACAATGAATAGGTGTGTAGGCCCCAGCCAATAACAGTGTGCAGGGTGTGAGGTCGGGTAGTGTAGAGGCCAGGTTACACTACTGTCTCTGTGTCTCTCCTATGCTCTGTGTCTATGTCTGTTTGACCTCACACACTCAGGCCACAGCAGACAGGATGAGGCATGCAGAGGTGTGGGGATGTTTTTTTTGTGCTTAACAATGTAACTGCCTTGAAACAATCAAAAGTAGTTGTTGAAAAAATCTGATTCACGGCTTTGTTCTCGCCAGTGCTGCTCATTCTCTTAATTCACTGCTGCTCTCTCTTCCTCTCTGGTGTTGAGGAGGCCAGGGAGGAGGGGCCATTGTTGACTGTTGTGTTTACAAGTACCAACTGACAAATCCTATATAGTACACCTTTAAGTGACAGCTTTTTTCAAAAGCAACTTGAGGGGGATTTAAACTAAGCATGTTTATTTGGGTAGATTAATCCTTTAGTTGATTTGGTGAGGTGACAAAAATGCCAGTCAAAATGTAAGTGCACTTGGCAGAAGTTGTCATCTTATAGGTACTGATCAATGTGTGGAGAGCCAAGTGCAAACAATTTAATAAGCAGGAGACTGAGCTCTTTTACATCAATGTCTTCAGGTGTTTCTGACTGGTATAAACAACATTTTAAAGAGCTCAGAAAAGTCCATCATGTTCACATATCATTGCAGGGGCAGGATTTGTTTTTACTGCACTTGCCACCAAAATGTCTATAGCAGCGTGACTGGTTGTTGAAACTGTATAAAAAAGTGAGTAGTAGAACATGCATTAATGATGACATTAGTATAGGCAATAATGCATGTATGCCTCACAGTAAACACACTTATTTTACCATCACTAGCATTTGACAGCTCCACCGGTCATATACTTGGTGGATTTAAGTTTCAAATGTCCCCATGAACTGACTGCACAGTGATTGCAAGGAAATGTACCTTACATCAGAAGACTCCTTTAACATTTTCATGTGTCATTGGTAAGTGTGGATATCATTCACTGAAATGCTTTGCTTTTTTTCCCTCCAGCCCAATCCACAGTTTACACACTGTAATGCTGGAATAAATTTGAATTTTTTAAATGGACATCAGGCTGCATACTACCTCTATATATTGTTTGGTCCTACATCCCCATATATCAATGTTTTTTTAATTCTAACAGATGAAGAAGCATTCCTCCATAAACATATGCATACCTACATTCTCATATTGTAGTGAACACACAAAAAATAACCCATCCAGTACACAGGTGCTTGCAGAGAGTGAATATTTCATGGCTTGAACAACAGGGTTGGAATGGCTTTAAAGGCTGTCATGGAGGACCAGGAAACCCAGCTTTGATCAGTGTGTTGGGGCGGAGAGCAAGGGCAGGGCGAACAAGCATAGCTTTGTACTTGAGGGGAGATGAGAGAGAGAGAGAGTCCAAGAGTCAGCCCTGGTGGGGTGATGAAGCTGTGTGTGTTTGTGTGGAAGGGGGTTATGCTAATGAGGGAATGAAAAACAAGGACAGAAGAAGAATGGAAAGAGTGGGGGAAACTAAGAATGAGAGAATGAAAGAAAGAAATGAGAGATTGTGAATAGAGAACACTTGCAGGGGAAGACATCAGTGAGTGAGACAGTATAAGGTTAGAGGAAGAGAAATCTTTAGAATGATTAACTATGTTATTGTGGCATTTCTACCAACCAGCCTTGGCCTTGTCATGTTCACTTTACCTGCCGGCAAGATGACAGGCCTGCTAGCCTTGGGGCTGGAAATGGTACCTCTAAAGTCTTATTGCTTATTTAAAACCGTAATGCAGTTTCAAGAAAACAGAGCAAACAAGATCACAGGTCTTTGCTAATGTGGATGATTTGCCTCAAAAAGTTAGTGTTAGCACGCTCATATTGGCTAAGTAGCATGAAACATCTGGTTATAAAAAGTACTGGACAAACTGACATTTTTAACAGAAAATGGCCAGATTGATGATTAGAATTCATTCTGAGAGTGGCATTAATGTGTGCACCAAAATTCATGCCAATCAATCATATAGTTATAAAGTCACTTAGAACTATAGATGTGAACATCATGGTGGTGCCACAGGATCACCAAAGCCTTTAAACAGGCATCCTTTGGGAACCATGATTGTCTGTACAAAGTTCTGTCCCAATCAATCCAGTAGCTGTTGAGATATTTTAATGGATGGGTGAAAAGTTTGACTTTTTAGGGGCAGTAAAGGAGAAGTGTAATGAAATGTAGTTAATCCAACAAGTCATTACGAAATCACTTGTAATTAAGTGACAATATACAGTTTATAAAGCAATAGTCACTTCATATCATTTCACTTAATATAATCTATTTAGTCCCAACCTTTGCCTTCAAGGGCTCAAACAAAATCCACATGAAAAGGCCTTTCATCCAGAACACATGTTTTTGGGGTGTTCTGGCCGTCTATCAGCACAGCAGGTGAGAGAGACATTTTCCCCTGGTGCTGTTTTTAATAACGGCCCATTAACTTCCTGATTAAAGGTCCTGTGAGCTGGTGGCACAAAGGCCTTGCGTTATTAATTGGCTCTTAACAAGGACTGGTGGAGCCTGTGTGGTCATACTGTGACTGCAGCCACTGTCAGAGGTAATGGGTGTTATCAGGTGATGAATGACCTAATATGGAGACAGACACACACAGTCTTATGAGCCAGGGAGACAAAGGGTTAATCCAGCTGCAGTATTTTTTCTAGATTGAGTGTGTATGTGCGAGTGTGTGTCTGCCTGTGTGTGTGTGTGACCCAGTGCAGGCTTCACCAGACCATAACTCTAACCAGAGAGACCCTGCCGCTGACAGCCACCATCCGTCTAACAGCTGGGCTGTGTGTCTGAGAGAGAGAGAGGGATGTAGGTGAGCATGAACACCCATTTGTGAATTTGTTTGTGTCTGTGCACGTCCACATATATGCAGAATTATCAAAATGAGTATTTTGTTGATGCTGAGTACAAGTTTTGGATGATGCACACATATGACTGTGTGTGTGGGATTATGACTTACAGACTCATCACTGAATCCATCTATTCTATTCTATTGTTCTAAGTTGTCATGGAAATTATTTAGTTTTTAATCACATGATGTTGATATCATATGCATAGGCAACTATGTATTTTGATAATCAAATAATTGAGCTAAAATGCTTAAAAGCTGGTTGCAGCTTCTCGAATGCTAGGATTTCAAGCTTTTCTGTGTTCTTCAATGTCTTCTTCTGGCAAAATACACAAAATGATTTATCGGAAAAATAACTAGCAGATTAATTGTGGTGTGGTCGAAAGCTTATGAAACACCAAGTACTGTAAGATGGCCATGTGATAAGAATGTTTTGTTTCCAGGTCAAGAATGAATCTACACACTCAACTATTCTATTCTATTCTGAGACAAAACAAAGGCAAGAACAGGCTCTAATTGTAACTTTTATATTAAATTGTCCTTCAGGGGGCTGCCAGCCTGGAACAAAGATCCATAGAAGTCACACATAAGTGGAGTGAGCAGTACACCCTCTAATGTTCTTCTTGCTTCTTTCTTTTCTTTAATTAAATTAATAGCAACCGTCCATTATTCTACCCTTAGCTGTTGCTTTCTGTCTCTGCATTTACTGTGTGTGTCTGAGGCAATTTCTTCCAGACAATAAATTTCTCTTCTATTAAATTATATCCTGACTTGTGGCAGAATTCCCCTGGACATTAGAAAAAGTATTTGTCTCTCAGTGTGCAGCGGCTGCAAGAAAAGTCCCATTCCAGGTCATTGACCCCAGTCTCCAAGTGTTACGTTGGAGGCAATGCCGAACCCAGGAGCTTTTCATTTCTATCCTATTCCACTCTATGAAGGCTAGCTACTGTGCATGTTGGCCTGTTCTTTGCTGATCTGAAACTGATACGCTGGACTATTTCGTATCACCACCATACCTAATTCATAATGCTAATCACTGAATGAATACTGCATATCTACATGGGTAATTATAAGTTTGGTTAATTACATTCAACAGCAAGCCTAATCTTCGCTTCGTTATGTTGTGTGGACTTGTCTCATCATACCAAACACAATATCTACTCATCCACGGACAAAGAGCTGACTGAATGGACTCACCATCATGCATTATGTAGAGCCACTAATTATATGCCCTGAATAATTTACGTATCTTCCAATTAACTATCACGCGTGCTCCTAATAGACAAGCGGAGGGCACGGCATCTAGTGTGTTCCTCTGTGTACTTAACTTGTGTTCATGTGTTGTGTATTCAGTAACTGTATGTCCGCATTCAGGGTACAATACATGCACTATTGTGCGTGTTCCCAAATGCTTTCATACTGTATTAAGTGTGTCTGTGTCACTGTGTGAGTGAGTGTGTGTTCCCCCTGTGGCTCACTTCTAATCACAGATAGCTGATGCAGAGAGAGGGAGTGAGAGAGAGAACAGCCGTAGGCAGCGATCAGTAGAGAGAAGGCCATCCCACCCATCTGGAAGATCAGCACACCCCACTGACTTTGTGCATTTGAGTGCGTGTGTGCGAAGGCTAGATTGTTAGCTAGATAGATAGACAGAGACAAATAGACAGATGGGGATGGCTGGAATCTGGACTTACCTACCTATTTTCTTGATATACGAAAGGAGTGGAAACAATGCTTCCCATAAAGATCCGATGATAATAACCATATTTGGTGATTCTTGAATTAAGGAACTAGGGCTGGGTGATATGGACAAAAAAACATCAAAATTTTACTTTCAGCTTAGCATTTTTTGTTTGCATGCAGAATACAGGATTGAAATATTAGTGATTGAAACATTTTTAGACAATTGTGCAAGAATAATAAAAGATATGCACCACCTGCATGGCTGTCATTATACATAAAATACAGGCTATCCTCACTGCTGTTGCTGCCAGTACCAGATGCTTCAACTAAGTAGTTCACATCCAGTTTGATAATCAGTTTCAGCACAGACAGAGCAGAGAAGGCTGCTCACTAATTGATCTGCTGCGGTTTGTGTTTCATTACAAGACATGAGACTGGTATCTGCAGACTGCTGCTTGCTAGGGTTAGCTAACTGGCAGGTAGAGACAGACTAAGTGGAATCCACACAAGGGATTTCACTCATTTTCAGTCAGTCGTTCTCATAGATACAGTTAAATTCATTATGAGATAGCCAGAGACAGCTAGCTACCAGATAGTTACGGCAGTAAACTGCAGCAGGTGAACTTGTAGTGTCACAGCTCATGAGACTGCTTTGGTTCAAAGCTATTGCAGTCAGCTAGCATCTACGTTGCTTTTTGTGAAAATAAGCTTTTTGTGCACATTGTAATAACTTGACGTTTCACAATAGATATTTTACACATTTTGCAAAAAAAAAAATTACTATGAATTAAAGTCTGTGTAAAGTAATAATAAATATGTGTTCTGAGTTCGACATACCACAGAAAAGTGTGTTGTTAACCACTCTGCCAAATTTGAATTATTAAAAAAAAAATTGCCAAATATATGAAATTAGGCTTCTAAGTTGTGTAAAACTCAGCCTTTTTCTCTGCTACCAAACACTGTGGGAGTGCCCGTCGAGTCCGCTGAAACCCCGCCCCCTATCAAGTGTCACCTGTCAATCAAAGACACCACCTCTACCCGAAACATGGACGCTACGTTTGAGAGCTTTCTGCTGCTAGCTCAGCGGCTAACTCGGCTGCTAACTCAGCGGCTAACTCAGCTAACTGGCTAACTGTAGACTGTAGTAGTAGTAGTGTGTGCTGAATGTATTTATACCTCTACAGCAGCAGGGGCGGGTTGATTCAGACCCGCCCACTAAATCCTGAACACAGAAATCTTGAAACACAGTTTGTGAAGACTAGCTCTACAATTCAAATCTAAATGGTTGAAATGCTTTTTACACCTTTTTTAGAAATACATTTATGACCTATTTAATGTGTTTAGAAGAAAATGTCTGAATTCACTTTATACAGTCTTTAAATTAACTTAATGTGTCGTCCCGTCACACTAGAAAGAAAATAACAAGTGTATGTGGGCCCCTTCTGGTCCTGTGAAATGGCCTCATATTCCTGAAACTGAATTTGTAATTCTGATTTAGTTTCTTCAAAGTGTGTGTTCCTGTGTGTGCATGTGTGAGTTGAAACAACGTATTGTCAGTGAATGTGAATGTGTCAAGCTGATGTATGTCCTGCCATTACCGCCAATTTCTGCACAATAGTGTCTCTAGCTCTGTGGCTCCATGCAGCCTCTCCCTACTTCTCTCACTTTCCCTCCTCCAATCTCTCTTTCTCTTTCCTCAGCCTATTTCTTGCTCTGCTTCAATAGTCTGTTTCTCTGTCTTTTGCCTGCTAAGGCCAACTGTACCATAGCAAAGACAGCCTACAGTTTCTGACGACAGAGTATTGTACAACAGAGGTCAGATGTATGAATGAGGCATACAAACTAAAGAAATACATAGAGCATTTTAAGCATAATATGCTAGTATTAGTAAATAAAACAGTACAAAATATAGAATTTGAGTAAAATAGGGACTCAATTAAGTCTGAGATGTAGATATGGACACAATAGTATTGCTTATGTTTTTACAATCTACCAATACAAGCCACTGTGGCTCAAACTACACTATCTACCATATGGTTATGGTGATAGGGCAGAACTGGTAATGGAATTGCCAATATGTGTCTAAGGAGAGAATGAGCCTTTAGGGAGCCGCTAGATTTATGTTCCATGATGATGATTGGCAATTAGCTGTAAATCAAGTTAAGAAAGAGGTGTGAACACATCTTCTAATGCGAATAGTCATTAGGCTGCTGCAAAGGTTTCAAAATAATAACCTAATGGGCAAAATATTTTATTTATAAATCTGACAAAGTAACCACGGATGCTTGGCTCTGGTTCTGTTCATATACATACATTTAGACCTAAATGTACACATTTTATACAGTATAATCTTGTAAACAACTGTTTTTTTTTCTTTCTATTAAACACCCATCAATAAACAAATCATGTAATGCTGCTTGAAAGCACTACTCATACAGTATTATTGCTATTACATCTCACCATATGATGCTTTCTCAGTTGGTGATGCCTACGTGTTTCTATATTTATTGTAGATGTAATGAGACAAAAAGTTTTCAAAATCTCGGCAGCAGCATAGCTCTAAATGAGCCTTGACAAATGACTCAGTTATTCCCTATGGCTAACACAATGCTTACTGCACTGGTTATCTGTTATTTTTGTCTGCTTTAAAGTCTCATCCTAATCAACTGCCAGGTGCAAAACTCAATTATTGCCCATTAGTTTTGCCTAAATTTGTTGCAATGTGCATCACTGCCCAGAGGGGTCATCTGCAATGACAGGAGCATGAAAAAGGAGTGTATCTGAAATAATGCAGGGTGGCTGTTGCCAACATCTCTATTTTCCTGCTATATTTTCTCACATTTTACAGAAAAAATTGCTTTCTCATTTAGACTTGGGACATTCTGAATAAAATCAGGTTTACTGCAGGCTGCACCATGGGAGGCTCCTCTTTCAGTAGACACTGACAATACATGATCTATACTGCTTTCTGATTATGCATGCATACTCACGTGCAGTTGGGTTACATGTTGCATATATATGCAAACGTGTGTGACTGAGTATGCATGTCTTTATTTTAGGCCAAATGTTGATATCCCGTGTGACTGAATTTGGGTTAAGTGAAGAATAAAGTCACTCCATAGGGTGAATATGTGTGTGTGTTTCACTGAATGTTCCACAGGGAGAGAGTGAGCCCAAGGCTGCATTATTCACGGCCTGTTTTGACACACGCATGCGGCTCTGCACAAACACACACACACATACACACACTGAAAGCACTGTGAAGACATACAGGTCCAGTCCAGTGCACATGTCCTGATAGATATGCACGAAAATGCATATACAAGTGTAATAATAAACACACAGGGGTTCTCTATATTAACAGTAACCATTTGGTCTGTGCACTGGGCGTGCATTATTAAAGTTATTCAATAATATCCTGTGGTCCTTGGATAGCTCATATGCAGTAACACAAGGAGGGGGTCTGTTTCCCTGTGATACCCCATTAATTAAAATATATCCACACAAGGTGTTTGCAAATGAGATGCTGCATTATGATTTTACAGTATGTGATCAATGAGGACAATGGTGGCAAATAGGAGAGAGGATGGTGCAAATGCAACATACTGTAAGCAATATCTGCTTGCTTTTTGTAGAAATCATGCTGCAATTAAATGTATGCATGGAAAACTGCCAGTTATAGCTTCTAACTCCAACAAAGAGATAACTGTAACGAATGCCTGATGCAGGTTAGACTGTGACTCTAAAGCAGATTCATATTTCACTAGAATGGTCTACTTTTTTTGCCGAACTACTAGAGGTGTCATACTTAAAATGAGAGGCAGCAAAACTGCATTGCAAAAGACCACAAACAAGTCCATTTCACACTGAATTGAATAACTAATATGATTTAGCTCCACAAACAGTTTTTCACATCATTCTGTAAGTCCCTTTTCAATCAAAGATATCAATGCTTCAAAAATATGTCAAAATGTTGTCTGTAACCTAAACTATGTTCTTTTTGGGCCTTTTTCTGAAACAACTGTGGGTTCACCTGCTCATATTATCACCTCTTGATGCAACTGGCCTCTCCATCTGCATGCTCTTCTGCATCTCTGGAGGGTGGAGTCTGGTCACCTGTTCTGGCTTGCGGTGTGCCTACAGAAACTGGTGTCAGCCTCTTTCTCTCTCTGCTGCAATCTGGTTTCTTCTGGGTTTGGTTTCATGTGCTCTCCTCCTTTTCCTTCGCCTCTGACACTAATAACGCCCACTGCTTCATCTGTTCCAAATCGGTTTGTTGTACAGTACTTTCATTTATGTTGTATTTGGGTCAAATTAAATCATCAACCATGTCTCCTTTCTTGCCCTTCCAGACCTTGAGCTGGAAACCCCCTGCTCTGTTAACCTTTCAGGTGAATCTGACACTGGTGTAATTGCAGTAAGCACACAAAGGAAAGGTATCAACATGGTGTAAACAACCTGTCTAGCAACCCTCCACCACTAGTGAACACAGGTGTGTGTCTGTGTGTGTAAAAGAAGAACAGAGAACAAGGACAAGGACATATAAATTGTGCCATATGTGTAGCTCAAGCAACAGGAGTAAGAGTGTTATACTGTATGTATGTCACAGTGAGCTGTGGCCTTACATCCTGGTGTAAATTTATGGGTGTGTCTACATGCCTGAGGGGTAGGTGAGGCTCTCTCACCAGTAACAGGACCACAAGTGACAAACAGAGCACCCTTGTTACTGGCTGAGGTGACATCCTATACTGTGTACTTTCTTAACAGTAAGGGCTTAAAAACAGAAACTCAATTCTTTAAGTGCATTGGTCAGGCAACAAGAGTGTGAAACTTCATTTTCATGCCCCAAAGTCACACAGATGATGTAACTATGGAGGTGTTAACGCTGTCAGACAAGGCGGGTGATATAATGACACTGGTTGAGCCCCATTTACCATCTGTCATCCCTGCAGAGGGGGATCCTGCCTGTAGGCATTGCCTCAAAACGTGATCACCACTCCAATATGATATCATTTTCCTTGAGACATTGAGAGCAAGATACACAATTATCACGGAAAACAAGAAGAGTATAATCTAATTACCTCCACATAGGGTACCACTTTGCAGGTGAACTCTCCCAGCAGCCAGGACTTGGTCAGTTCATGGAAAACCACCATGGGCAGGCAGAAGAAGATGAGCACAAAATCCCACACAGCTAGATTTGCCAACAATGAGTTGGAGATGCTCTTCATGTAGTAGTTCTGGCACACGATGCACAGGATGGCGATGTTACCCGCTATCCCCACCAAGAAAATAACCCCTGAGACGCAAGTGATGGCGTAAGCGCCATAAGTCTCACTTGTCACCGGGTAAAAGGGGTTCTTGATTTCGTCCCCGAAGTCCTGCGAGCTTGGAGGGGTGATCGGAGTGGCGTCCCAGGGGTTCTCCTCTCTGAAAGTGAATAACTCGGGCCTCCTGGTGAAGAGGTCAAAGGGCAGGTCGGTGGAGGTGAGGGCCACCGGCTTCGGGATGGGTTCCCACGGTGACGCGTGAGGCTGAGCCAAAACCCCTGCGCTTTTGTTCAGCCTGTTTCTCCCCCTCTTCCACGCTTTCTTCTGCTCGTCTTTTGTGCCTCTCTTGTGCCTGTCACCCTCCTCGAGTCCCCCTCCTCCGTCTCCCCGGCCCATTGAAGAGGGCTTAGCCGCATTGTAGTGTCCACCTGCTGGCGTCCCCGTACTACTAAGACCGCCATTCAACTTTATCCTCCTATTATGGTGGCGCGTCGGGTCCCAATGTGAGACAGCGTTAGGGTCCTCCACGGGTGTCACTGTCCTATTGATGTCGCGTTTGTTGTGTCCAAATCGCCTCGTTCCTCCTGCAATTACCCTCTTCCAAGGGTGAGTGGAGTTAATAGTCCCCCTGACAATTGCGCGCTCCGCCGAGGACGCACCTGTGGCGTATCCAGCCGAGAGCGCACGGTCTCGGGCTTTGTTTTGATGACTCTCCCGGAGTGACCCATGGAAAGTCCTGGCAGAGTACACGCTTGTGTTGCTGACCTCCTTAGTTCGTACTTCTCCATTATTTCTCAAAGATAACAATACATGTGCGTGGGCCAGTAACACGAATAACGTCCTAGGCTGCAGAATATGCATGGTCCAAAAATCTCTGAGCGCCGTTTAGTCCTCACAAGTACATCCTCATACCTTTGTGGCAGCGTGGGGACACTTCCATTCAGTCAACACCCATGTTGGACGCAGCACAGGAAGGTGGGAGCTCACGGTCTCAATCAAACAGCTACATTCATGACGCGAGCCGTGCAAACTTGTATCCAAAATTCTTGCTGTGCACGGTGTACTAGAGCTGCAATAATCTCCAAGCCACCACCTCCTATCCGAGTCACTCCCGCTCCCAAAGTCTTGACATTACCGAGCCGGACAGCGAATCCAGTGAGAGAGAGATAAAGAGAGGTAGAGAGGGATTTGTTGCATATCCATGCAATACGCACAGAATATGCACAACCGTCACTTCCCCGCTGTGTGTAATAGCAACCAAAAAGGAGCGGTTCTCTCCTTGTGTGTGTGCATGTGTGTGTGTTGGTGTGTTAGTTCAGTGGGTTGGGTCGCCTGGCAGCAGCAGCAGCAGCAGCGTCAATGCAGTGCAGATCGGGTAAAGCCCACTAGGCTGTGATGCACAAGAGAGAGAGAGAGAGAGAGAGAGAGAGAGAGAGAAGGAAAGAGAGGAGGGGTGGAAATCGGTCGCTCCTCTCTCTCTGTTTCTCGTCCCTTCCTCCTCCTGCGTCCAGTCAGAGTCTCTCCTCCTCCTCTGCTTTCTCCTCGTGTAGGACAGTGCACTGGAAGAAAATGGACTCCCCTGGCGGCTAACCCCGATCTGTCACTCTTCATCCATCATGGAGCATTCAGCAGCAGCCCCGAGCAGTATACGGCTACAGCCCCCCGGCAGACAAGCCATGCCACGCCCGACAGACCTGCTAATAAATATATTACTCAGTTTTTAATTTTTACGCACAGGCGGCGCTGTGATACCAGCGCACTTAGTTAAAATGCATATCAATCTTGGAATGTGATTTTGATAAAATAATGATAAACCAGATAGTTAGCTACACTCTGAAAATAAATCGTTTTCATCTAAGATAACTGTGCTGATGCGTGATTATTCTGCCTAGTTGAACATATCTGGAAGGGAATCTGATAATACAAGTGAAACTGCATAATAAGATATTTACACCCCCCCCCCTCCTCTTTGCATGTTTTTATTTGTATTAGGAAAACCAACATTTTCAGATTCAGAGCCTTGATAGTAGCTAAATGTAGATTCATAATTAATGGTATTCATTATTTTACTGCTGCAAGTAGTAAACACTATAAAACAGCCCAACAACAGTTCTGTCAGCTTTTCTGTCTGAATTATTCACACTCCAAGGACCTTGCTCATTTGGGGTCATCAGTAACAAGCAGGGCTGCAAACATCACCAAGTCTGAAAAGTGATCTTCATCTGGTTTCTGGATTGATCTAACCTAACTGTAAGGAATATGGACATTGATTGCAGCGTGTTCTACTGCTGTGTGCATCAATAACTGCACCACATATATCCATAAAAAATGCTCTTCCATTAGAAAAGGTGCTTGAGGTCATTTAATATTTGATTAAATGTTGTAGGCTTTAGTAAGACCTGTAATCATTTTCTGAAAGGTTGAACTTAGAGGAACACTTATGGGTGGGTTTTAATTATTTCAAAGTGAAATCCCTTGACGTGGTAATGCACATTAAGTAGACGTTGACTTCACCTGTCTGTCAGTCAGTCTGTCTCAGTAGCTTACTGTAATTTCTTCAGTTTGAGCTAATGACATGCATATACCTTAAGTCTCCAGGGTATTTGATGATGTGTTGCTGCAATGATTAAATACATTGTTTTGCATGTACATACCCAACCCACAACCTGTGACTAAGTACAGTACTGCATGTCAAGCTGAGTCAATAATTCAAGAGACTCTCACATTCCCCTAAATGAATTGAGCACATTATGTCTCAAGTGCTCTAAGTACTGTAAGTGGAGCTTTTACACTGAGTCTAAGTCTCCACAAACTGAAGTCTTCACCACATTGGGAAAAAAAGGAACACATGAGAATGTTCACACACAATGCATGTTGAAATGTGCACAGGTATGCAGACAAAATGTACAGACTGTAGAAATAGAGGTATGTGCACATGTACTGGACAAACACAAATGGGGGTCTATACACGTGACTTTATAGAGAAGGTATTTGCAGGCATGCTCACTTGTGGGTTTGTTTTTCAAAAACATATGCAGGTATTGGAAGAGACGGAGAGGAGAGAGCGAATTGGCAGACACAGTGGACATGTAGCTGCTGACCTTCTACATCAAAGGTGATTGGAGCCAATTCTAACCAGGGGAGCACACACACATGCTCGCACAGCCAAGTTTCACACAGGGAGGAAACTACTGAAGATTACTCAAGTTGCTCCCGCCAATATCTAGATCTGACCTTGATCTGACTTAAAAGAAACAAGTTCTACATGTAAAATGGTACCGAGAAAAGTCTATTGATTTATTTGGGTATTTTGGAATGAATGAAACTTTAATGATGCTGTTAGCAAGAAAGGTAATATATATTGGAGCAATTTGGAGATTTGGTTTGCTCAAAGGCATACAGTAGCTGCTGAAGGAGGAGAGAGGATTCACTTTTTACATCCAAACTTTTCCTTGCAGAGTTCCACACACAGTAACCTTCGATATCACCCTTTGATTTTAAAATAAATCCTCAAAATAAGAGTAAACGCTGCCAGAGCTAATCACTTAGTGAATTCACTTCTTTCACAGGTTAAATCTTTCACATTACACCGTTTGTGTGTGACCTTGAAAATACCACCAGAAGAACCCACGGTACCATTTCTAATGAGCTGGAAGGCACAGGGCAACACTTCACATGTAATTATCATGTCTATTGTGCGGGTGGTCCACGGAGACGCTGTTAGTCGGCATGTGTGGGTGTAGATAAAGGAAGAGAGGTTCTCTCGCTGATGTACTCATGCATGGAAACACTTAAAGGTTCAGACACAGAGGGACATCAAGGGCACGCACGAATCACAAATAAGGGGGTAAGTGCACACACACACACACACACACAGACAGAGTAAAAAGTTGAGTTTAGTAGGACATGCAGTTGGAAAGAACATGCCAGGGCCATGAAGATTTCATGGATTTCACTTTTTATGTGATGTGATGAAAATAAATTATACACACACAAACTCTGCAGAGAGACATATGCACAGGCACCCCACGACTCAGGCATTCATACATGCTGAACAAAAACAGACAACAGGCCCACTCACAAGCCTACAGTACATGGTGGCTTCAATTAATTATACTGTAGAAGCATTCAGTTTGATTTAGTTTGATTACAGTGCAGGAAGCTCCAGTTGGGGGAAGTTTTCATCTTTTTACTCATCTAAATTATTTACACTTCCACCTCCCTGTGGTCTTGTTTGGAAAAGTTATTTTTTCTAAATAAATAAATGAAGGGGTGTAAATTTGTATTACTCAGTAAGTTTGCAGCAGCAATTTGTAAGACCATGTCACTGTGAAATTGTCTTCATAAACTATGTGTGATATGTGTGAGAGAGTTAAGAGTGATTTACTGGCAATCAGAAACACTCAGATTTTCATAGCCATTAAGTTTCTTCAGCATTTGACATTGTAGGTAGATTTATGTTCCTGCTGTTGTAGGATAAGATGACCTTGTTTACTATAGAGCACGTTGGAAAGGTTCACAATTTTTCAAGTCTGCTTTGAAGCTTTAGATGTACAGATTAGTCAAATCAAGTCAATATCTTTAATTCTTTAGTTTCTGACTTACGAGTGTCAGATTCCCTTTTTATTATGATCTTTCCACTGCAGCTGAACAGGAAAATACTGTCCACATGGCACGAAAAGGGATTTGTTTTACAAAAAGGACTGTAACTATGGGATATATCCACTTTATTCAATTAACCCAGATGGTAGAAGCCTGACATTGTCTTTATATAAACTTTTAAATGCATTTTAAATACAACACAAGTACCCCATCATTTACATTGTAAGGGCGTTTGGAGGAGATCTTCTATGAATTGCAGCAAAACCTGTTCCAACATTCATTTGGGCACCTGACTATTCTTTTAAAACAGACTACAAACAATGTCAACCTATCCTTTAAGGCTTTTATCAAACTGCTTATAATCTAACACATGGGGCTATTGTTCTGAGAGCTTTTCACTGGAGACATTGCCGTCCTTTAAGCGCCCTCTATAATGAATAACATTATCTCTCAATAGTGTCAGCACATCTCCCGGAGGCTCTTAGTGTCGATTTCTGCTTGGCTGTAGTCATGATAAACACATCACTCATGTGGCTGGACTCAGGTCCACATAAAGTGGGTACATGCCGCCATCTGCTGGTGTTTTTATGGAATAACAACATCTGAAAAAGCTCCCAAAAGACTTGATTTGGAAAAAATATCACCTCACATTTATCCACATTTATTCCATTTTGAAAACATGCACAAACAAAGATGAAGAGGAAATACGAAGAAATAATTGTTTAGATATTATCAAAAACGCCAAGTTCCTATCTGTTAATTTGACTGTATGAGAATGTACTGTAAAGAAAGTAGAGACTCAGAGGATCATTTATTTTGGAATGTCTTTTATACTGCTGTTAAATAAAACAGCTGCAGAAATCCATAATAGCTATCTATTAATGAACTGAAGGTTTTAGTTTTTGTCTGCCCACACTTTTCCCTTTACTCTTTCTCACTGCTTATATTGTCTTACCCACCCCCCACCCCCAACTTTATCTCCCACACATACTCTTTTCCCAAGGCAGCAGCAGACAAATTAACATATCATTTCTTATTTTGAGAAACTCACCTTAATGTCTTTACTCTTTGTAATCGGCTTTCACCTTTTTGATTACTCTCCTGTTGCCCACTTCTCTCATTCTACTTATAATTAATTCAATTACTCCTCGATCAAAAGGTATGGAGGTGATCTTATTTAGCATGCAAAGTGAATATTTGACCAAAAAATGAAGGCGACATACAGTAAAGTACAGTACAGTACTTTGAATGCTACTGGTAAATGACACATTCCACTGTTGAGGGAAAACAGGAAAAAAAAAAACTTAGAATCATTGAAAGTCATCCAGTGGTATAAGAGGGTATATATTTTCTTTGCACTGCATGCCGCTGCATTATATCTATACTAAAACGACAATATCATTGCAGCCAATGACCCTAGAAGGAGGCACAATTACAGTAAATGTGTCTCATGGGGGTTTGCTTAAGTGGATGAATTATTCTCCTGGAGAGTGCAGACACAGAAACACTTGACTTTTTGAACCTGACATTTATCTAATTAAGTAACAATAGTAACATATTAGTGGAAGTGTAAAGCAGTGGGTGACAGACTGTGTATGTACAGCACAGACATACTGCCAAGAATATTTTTAGTCCTCCTAAGCTCATCCTTTTATCTAAGCTCAAGTAAAATCTAATACAACCAAAAGACAACATGGTGGAGTCAGGACAGTTTGCAATCTTGGCAGTCCGTGAGAGGAAAGGACTTGGAGATGGTGCCTCATCAGCAGTTGTTGTTCTAGCAGATGTTCTTACTTTTGAGAGAGAAATTTGCTTTCAGTTACCTGCTTCCAGTCATACATCCTGGATGAATCTGTGCATTATAGAAATATAAATGGATGGATTATGACCACAGCTAATAAGATTAATATAAACCATACTTTTTTGTGACTAGTTTTCTCGTGGTTAAGAGTGTTGTTGGTGTGAACTAGGATCACAGGAGGAGTTGCTTCTTGAACATATCTAAGGTGGGGCCTCGAGAGACAGAAAAAAGTTTGTGATCAAACTTTTTCCGAGTTTTGTTTGGTTAAGTATACCGATGAAGAAAGCAGTGCGAAGACACTGACGTTAGAACTAAATTGCACCGTTGACATTTGACAAAGTAAGATATTGACTGTTGATAAGTATTCAATGCAGTGTGACGATCTTTTGTGTAGAGAGTGAAAATAAATGTGCTGGGTGCAGAGTTCTGAGTAATGACAGTGTCACTGGTGGTTGACAGTCTGTTATCAGTCTTTAAAGGTCTGTTAAAGGAAACTACTGAGAACTTTAAAGTGCTTTAAGGGGCTTCTTTATCATCTGATGCCACTGACCTGATTTGAAAGCTGAGCTGAAATCAATAAAAAGTGGTCTGTTCATAAGGAGAGTCTAAGTGTTGTGTAAGAAGTGAATGTAGGAGACAGACCACTCCATCGTCTCTTGAAAGTAAACTACAGAAGTTTGGTGACAGGTGGTTGAAATACGTTAAAACTAAATTTCAATTAGATGCAAAGTTATTTCTACTTTCCGTTCTCTTTTTGGTTGTCTTTTTAAAATGTAATATGTTGTATCTAACTATGAAGTTTAACAGTCCCATATTATTATTGTATTATTATTACTTAGTCAGAGTAGCAGTATTTGCATTTGGTTCATTTGGTTTGCATTTAATAGTATTTAAACTGTATCTGAATTGGTTTATTTTCTTCCCACTGACGATTTCTCGATTTAGCAGTGACCCAGAAACAAAGACACTTTTTTTGTAAACATTTTGTCCATTTTCACATAAAACAAAAAGAACAGACATGCAAATATTGTTTTCAGCTGACCATCATATACAGTGAATGCAAGATTATGTGGTGGTTTCTTTTTTTCCCTGTGGGAGCGGCTTTTGTCGATCACTGTCAGTCGCTAGTGTCGGACCGAACGATAGTTTTCACAGAATATTATGAGAATGGAATAATGATGAGTTTCTATGGCCTGGTGGAATATTTTAGAGTGCCATTACCTTATTAATAGCAATTTAACCTAAACAAAAAAATGTGTAAAAATGTAACAAAGGTAAGGGTAGCTTTAAATTCTAATTCTCATTTTTCCAGAGTATTAGTTTTAAATATTAGTGAGTATAAAACATGTAAGAAGCATGAAGCACTTCACACCACAGCAGCATATTGTAGGTTTCCCTACTAGTAAAGAAGAGCAATAGCACCCCCTGTTGTTTGGTTTGAGCCATGCTTGCTCTTTCTGGCAGTGTGGGCTGAGGGTTTTTTCACAACTCAGAATATATATTGTTTAAATAGCAAATCTCTTCCCAAGACTGAAATTCTTATTTGATCTCAGACTTTATTCCTGTGATGACCAAGATATGATCACAACACTGGGCTACACTTGTCATTTCAATTCATTTGTGTCTGCTATTTTTAGCTGTGGCTCTATGTAACATCTGCCTTGAAAGCCAAATCTTACTCCATCAGAAGTGGAGTGTGGTTCACGACAGAATGATATCATGTGTTTATATATATGCATGAAAGTATTTAGTGCTTTTCTACAATGAATACCACTGTTTTTAAAGTGACATTTCATTCACCTCAGGTCACTAAGGCACCATGCCACCCACCTAATGCTCCATCCATTGTTTTTTCATCCTCCCTGCACCGTCGCCCACAGGTCTGCTTCACACTGACGGAGCACAGCACTTTTTCTGTTATAATCCAATAAAACACAGATGGTTGAGATTTCATGCTCTGACTATTCAAACACAGTGGGAGTACCATTTCCTGCTCAGGCGAAGAAAGTAAACAAAAGCACCAACAGCAAACCAATTTTTGTCTGCAGCATTTAACTTTTTTTTTTCTTGGAATTGGTGTTGACATTTTGAGGAAGTGTGAGGTATGTGTGTGTGGTATGTGTGTTCATGTGTATATCTACATGTGAGGAAATTGCTAGACTAGTCTATCTTTGAGTGCTGTTTGCTTTAACTGTTCCTCAGTTGGTCAGCAGGTGCCACTGTGTCACAGAGGGAGAGAGAGAGCGAGAGAGAGAGAGAGAGAGAGAGAGAGAGAGAGAGAGAGAGAGAGAGAGAGAGAGAGAGAGAGAGAGAGATGCACCACAATTATTTTCAGCTTCCTTGTTATCTGTTTTCTACATAATCAGCACAAAATGTCATTTATCAGGTTTTGTACACTAACTTATGTTTTTTAAATGATATTGTGGGCGGCTCATTTTTGCTGTCTTCCCTTGTAGGTGATGGAAGATACAGCCATGACTACAAAGGAAATGATTAATTATGTGCTGCCATTTTACAAACTGTTGAATATTTCCAATCATGTGCTGCCTGTCTAAGTGTCTCAGTGCATATATGTTTTTTGTTTTCCATTCTCGCCTTTGTGTTTCTGTTCATGTTCATCCTTGCACTGTGCTGACTGGGTGCTTGTGTGTCTCTATGTGTGTGTGTTCCCTATAGTTTCATAATTACCAGTGTCTAGAGGAAGGAATCCTAATATCCTCAAGTTTAATCTTGGCCACAGGGAATCTGCTAATTAGCAGATACCAGCAGTCTTAAATTATACTGTGTTTATGAGAAAATGTAGTAAGAAAAGACCTATCTATCTATCTATCTATCTATCTATCTATCTATCTATCTATCTATCTATCTATCTATCTATCTATCCATCTATCCATCTATCCATCCATCCATCCATCCATCCATCCATCCATCAATTTAATATATTGTAATGTCCAGGGTTTCCTGAGATACTGTTGTACGAAAAGCTCCAACAATCCACTCTACAATCCTTCCACTTCAGTCTGACAGCAGCTCCTGTAACAGAGGGTGAAACGAGCTAAGTTAAAAGGGAAGAAAAGCTGTGGCTCAGTGTGGCCTTGTTTACTGCTTCATTAATCCTGCTTCCAAAGGGCTGCTCTTCCTAAAGTGTGTGCCCAAACATATACATACACACATTGCGTTGCACGTCTTTTCATGCTGATGTATGCCTGTCGTGGGCGCGTGTCAAAGTGTGTACTCATTTCTGTGCTCGTGCGTGCAGTCGGTGCTGACTCCGCAGCTCATTACAGACCACCAGGGAGTCTCGTGGCCTCCAACGATAGAAAAGGAGGAGGAGAAGTCCGTGACCCAGACATGAAGGGAGATGCTGGGAAGGAGAAGCCAACTCTGCCCGGGTCCCACTGGGCATACTGTCCACTGCCTGACAGCTTCAAACAGCTACTGTACTCTGTGTTCACACGCTGGCTTTGAGGGGTAGTTATAACACAGTATATTTTAAATATAGCTCTCATAGCTTCACCTAATGATAGATACATCTCTTAGAAATGACTTTCCCTCATGTGTTAAGTAGTATCTTCTAGGATATTACACTGTTAGATTTAGGTTATGCTGAAATTCAGTTGACTCACTTGATAGAAGAATGCAGTCAAACACCAAACCACAGTAAAGAGGCAAAACCTATGGAAAAACCCAGTAAACTCATTGCACACTAGCTACGTTGATCGTCCAACCTCTTTAACACCTGTGATATCTGTAAGGATCACTTTCACTTTAGGCTAGATGTCATTTCAAGGTACAGAATTATCATGGTGACAAGCAACATAGGCAGAAAGTTTGAAATTGTATCTTTAAGAGTTTGGTCTAAATGAGGCATGAGATATGAAAACAGACAGAATAGTTACTTTTCTTTTTAAAATAAAAAGAAGTTGCAAATGGTATTGACATTTGTATTTATTTTTATGCGTCAAAGTGCACCTATTTTGTGTACCACTTAGAAATCAGACATTTTAGTTCACTCAGGCATCTGCAGTGGCACCGCCTAAAGCAAACTATTAACTATTGGAGAAAATTTAAAGCATATGTTTACAAAATTACGTGCCTTGTAACATTATCAAGCATAAAGCAAAACCCAAACATATTTTCAGGCTTTAGTTTGGCCTGAGGGCAGGTGATGATGATCAAGGAGACCTGTTGAGGAAGGTCTTTTAAGCCTCGAGGCAACTTGGTAGCAGGAGGAGTGAGACAGAACTTAGTATCACCACAGTGTGGATGGAGATAACAGAAGCCAACACAAAGGTTAGAGATGGATTTGTATCCTTTCTGTCCATTGGGTGGTGGACAGTGCATGCAGGGCTGCAGTTCAATGTAATCAGATTTTGTGCATTCAGTGTAGTGACCATTTATGTGTGCTATATACAAATGTCCCCATTGCCTGGCTGTGAATGGCAAACAACAATACACCCAACACAACCACAGTTTTACAGGGTTTAAAGGGGTAAGAGTGGGATTTAGAAGTTCACTGAGGCCTTATTGTGGAAGTTGGACAGAACTGAGAAAAATCTGTTTGCGGGTAGTAAAAAGTGACAAAGTCTAAAACTCCATTTCCACTGCAGATTATATACAGTAAGTGCAGTTGTATGATTTGTGTGTGAGGATAGTTTGTTTTTATAATGACTGAAATAGTGTGCATCTATGTGATTCAGAGCTGCATAATGTACAGTATGTTTTATCTGTGTGAAAGAAATAACGACTACAATAGAGATAATAAATTCCGGATGAAACAACATTACGGCTGAAAGCTCGCTGATGATATGACACAGAGAAATAGAGAGCAGGAACACGGAAATGAGGCTGGATTCATATTTGCAAGCACAACGACAAACCCATCCCTGACCCCTTCACTACTGCTTGCTAGATTTAACTGTAATCAAATGTGTGCAGCAGTGTCTGAAGATTTCATTCATATTGAGGCAGAGGACCCCAAAGTGCTCATCATCTCTTCAACAAGAGAGTGTGAGAAAATAATAAAAAAACAACAACAACATAACACTCTAAAATCCTCCATTATTCCAGCTGAGACATCTGCTTTTGTAATGAAACCAACAAACAAACATGCATAATTCAACCAGTTTCTGCACTGAGTGGAAATAAGCCAAATAAAACAAAAAAGACAAGAGTCCAAAAATTATTGCAGCAGAAATGATGAAGTACCATACTTGTGCCTAAATGGCCTTATTTACCCTCATTTGTTAGGAGCAATTCAGGAGATAAACACTTATGTGTGTGTGTGTGAGAGAGAGAGTGTGTGTTTGTGTGTGTGTGTGTGTGTGATAGTGTACTGTACAACTACAGAGAGAGTTTCTTTTGCAGATGGGAAAGTGCTAGTGTCATTTTTTATGACAAAACCAACATTAGGTTGCAATTAACAGAGTCAAGCTTAAAATTAGGGCGTTAACAGTAGATGAGAGTTATGATGATGATGTTGCAATGTGGAATACATCCAGGGATAGGCCACACACACACACACACACAAACGCATGCACAAGAAGACAAATGCACACAAAAGAAAAATAAGCAGGCATTCATAAACATGGGAGACAGACATGCAGACATGACATTATTGCAAAAGAACACACATTCAGGCTGAGAAAGAGAACACACAAATACCATCTCTCTCCGAAAGCACTGCATATTCACTTCACTGTCTCATTTGTTATCAGCAAAACCACAACTTCCCAACTTTTCACACTGAGCAAGAAAAAAGAACCAGAAAAATAGAAGAAAGGAAGTTAAGATAGACAGAAAGAGAGAGGGGCACACAAAAAGAAAGGATGAGACAAAGAGAGGACAGTCAACATGATTAAGTGATGAAAGGATGGAGGTAAAAAAGAAAAATCCACAATTAAAGACAAAGGGAGAGTTAAATTATGCATCAGTGTGACTGGAGGGCAGGAGGAAACCAATCTGGAGGGGAGGAGATGCCAGACTGATACAAGCTGCACTTATCTCCGCAGTGACCTTCTCTACTTATCCCACTCCTCCGCTAAAACCTACTGAATAAGAGAGTGAGAGAAAACGAGGAGGATGATGGCCAAAAATAAATAAATTGAGTAGGAATGGGAGAGAGTGAGGAGGGAAGATAGAAATTGAGGAATCCATAAAAACAAAGCACCTCTGGGAAAACTGGAAAAAATCTAAGCAAACAAAAACATTCACCCATCTCAAATGGAGATGTATGGGTATCTTTGGAGAATAATAAAGTGCAAAAACACATACAAGTTTAACTACAATGTTTCGAGTCACCCATAAAAGACTTTAAGAACTCGCTACAGTAAGAACTACATGATGACACACTGACACCTGGCAGGTAGCAGCTGTTTTTGAGAGGGTCCTTTTTCACTCTTATCAGTAAGTCATCAGCGGTGGTCTTGACCGGTCTCGTTAAAAAAACCTGAGACCGAGACAAAACCAAGAACCTCAAAAAATGGCCTTAATGGTCCAATGGTCTTGGTCTCGAGACCCTACAACATACAAATAATATAACTATCTCGACCTAAACATCAGCACCACAGATAACTTCAACAAGGGCTTTTTATTCTATCAAAAGGAATGTCAAGTGGACTTCCCAGTTCAAATCTGGCTTAAAATGTTGGACTCTATTACAGAACCTATATCCCTTTATTATAGTGAGGTCTGGGGTCCACTTTCTCTCCAAGATTTTACAAAATGGGAAAACACCAAATTGATACTCTGAATGCAGAATTCTACAAATCTGTTCTCTGTGTCCAACAGCAAACTCCAAATAATGCATGCAGAGCAGAGTTAGGACGATACCCACTGATTATAGAAATTCAAAAGAGAGCATTGACATTTTGTAATCATCTAAAAGAAAGTGACACTGACATTCTCCATAACAAAAACCTCGACCACAGAGAGACCCTTGAGAGAAGCACCCTTAGCCAGCTGATTCTGAGGCTCTGTTCACAAGCAGAGACCCCAGACAGAAACCCCATTAGACTAAACCCAATAGTGAGAAAACAAAAAGAAAATTATTTGACAAATCAACTAAAGAAAGAGAGAAAGAATCAACTGAAAACCACAGCAAACTGGAATGCTACTTGGCCCTAAACATATTCACAATATTCAGTGGCAGATTACCTGATTACCTGTGTCTGATCTAAAACTAAGGAAATCCTCGACCTTGTACAGAGTCACTGAGCACAGCATCACCATGAAGAGAGGCCACCATAGTCAGACCTGGCTCCACACCTGCCAACTGTACCAAGACATCAGAGACATATACCTCCCACAAATTATAACCACCATCTGCTGGGCCAAATACAGCAATGTCCAAAGACAGCAGCTTGTTGTGTGCTGTTGTGATCGGAAAAATGGCTTCCAATGGAAAATAACTGCCATGAAGTCAATAACCTGTGTACTCCTGCGCTGAACATTTACACTATGCTGATACATAGGCTACTTACTGTACATACACACAGAACAAATATCCTTAAATACATTCATTTACAGTTTTTCTTAGTTGCTTTGGCCCAATTATCAAATTATAATGAATATTTTCACAGCAACATGTTAAAACCTCCACACTGCTGTCTCTTGTTTACAGATTTGAGTTTCTCTTTCTTTTAGACAAATTGCTTATATGTATGTGTACATCTATGCAAATGAATGAAGTACATTATTTTCAGAAATGTGCCCAGTTACTAAATGCATATGTCTTGCTGATCAAAACTAATTATGTTGCTTCTCTAGTTGAATAGTTGCTGAATAGGAGTTTTTTCAATGTGTAAGTCATCACATGCATAATAGTCCATTCCATTTTCAAAAAATACTCTACAACTTGCATCAATATGGAAATTTTGTAACATCTGCTAAATTGGTAAATTGGATTAGGGTTAGGGTTAGGGTTAGTAACATCATTAACAATGGGGAATTTCTAAAATCTAACATCAACCAATCACACATCCTGTTAGTGCTATTAATGAGTATGGATATTGTCAGACACATTTATAAAGTTTTACTGCAACAGTCACTACAATTTCTGAACAAGAAGGAGTCTGCTGAGGTAAACAAACAGAGGCAAATGCCTGTTCATGGAAGAGGAGGAGAAAGAGGAGTAATGAGGGGAAGAGGGCAAAACAGAGGAAGAGGCGGAAGAGTACAAAACCATAGAGCTGTCCCAGATTAAATAAGGGCCATGATGGTGGACCATGTAATTAACCGTGACCTTACAATGGAAGAGGCTGATCCCCATGTGCAGCTGTTAACCCGTCTACAGTGTCTTCAATTATCCAAACATTCTGCACAGAAAACAGGTATGTACTCAATCAATACTGTTATTCATGTGACAATATTCCAGTTACAGCAATACAGTAACTAAAAGTCAGTGCATATCTGAAACTCATGATGTAAGAAATACATGAGGCACACAGTACGGCGCTTTACAGTAAAATATACATATGATCTATTTCTTAATTCTAACATGTTAAACTAGACAGCTAACTCTACTGGTGGGTGAGTTCTTCTATCTCAGCAAGAGCAAGAGATCTGCAGCATGGTGACAGCAAATAATGCCATTAGACTGAAAGAGATCCACAGTGTAATTTCAAAGGACAATGGTGTCTTACAAAAATAATATCAACTCTGTCAGCACCTCTACAAAAGACAGAGTGTTGAAAAGACATCAGTTGACCATGAAATATCTCTACAGAGTACCATTTGAGAGAAACTGTGATGGAGTGACAAAACTGCCATACCAGTATGTACAAGTAAAGCTGTGGTGTGCACTACACAGTAGTATATTGTACTGTTTTGGGTTTTTTCTTCATTATGGTCTGTATATATTTACAGTATAAAGGCATGTATGTACTTACTGATGATGCAGAGAAGAACACAGAACACATTAACTGTATGCTATATGATTCTACAGTAAAATTGATTTGGTATTTTGTTTACTGTGTTAGAGAGAATAATGGAACTGAAAGGAAGTGGTCATGGATGAGGCTGGTTTGAGTCTGATGAAAGGTAGGAGACATGGTCAAGGTCAAAACATTATTGTCCACTGAGCCAGAATGGATACGCCATGTTAACATGGGGCGGGTGCAATAAAAAATGTGTGCTGCAATATCTGAGAATGGTGTAAGTACATATATTCCCATTATTGGCTCGTGAAACACCCAGCATCTCCTGACCTTCTTGGACTTCCTCTACAGAGATCCTATACCTGTAAATGATAAGGTTTGATAAGACATATTGCCAAATTTCGTAATTGTGGGGGTTTACACCATTCAAATGTCGTCAGGGAATGGCTTGCCAACCAATGGATGGTGATGGAGTTCATTCCACCATATTCCCCATTCCTGCATCCAACTGAGGAATTCATTTCTTCATGGAGGTGGAAAGTATATGATCAATAGCCCCAAGATGAGATGTCTCTGCTTGCTGTAATAGATGCTGCTTGTGACATCACAGCAGAAGATTGAAGGGGGTGGTTGTGGCATGCAAGAAGATTTTCTCCCATTGCATCGCAAAGGAAAATAGGTGTGATACTGAAGACATTCGGCAAATCTGCGGCCAGAAAAACGGGTGCGACAGGACATCCAGTGAGATGAATGGAGTCTTTAGTGTAGCACTACAGCTTTACTGTGTAACTGTACAATAATATTTGGGTTTCCACAGCACAACATTTTTTTATTTTATTTTTTTCTGATGTATTTTTGTGCTGTACTGTGCTGTGTAAGTGTTCTGTTTCTGCTTACTGTGTTGTAAGACATTGACAGTTAAAATAAACTACATTGAAACTATGTAAAACCTTGTAGTATTGAAATTGCTCTCAGAGTTGTATTCAGTTTGATACAACATCCAGTTCACTACATAGAAATGACATTCTATAACAGTACACTGTAAGCATTCAGGGTCAATGAAAACGTGGGAAATTAATAAAATGTGGATTTAAGGAACACCTCCAGAGTTCATTGTCATACTGACAAAACATCTTAACATTTTGACCACCACTGTCAAAAGAACTTTTCATTTTGATGGCATTAACTTATTTGTGATGTATTACGTAAGCTATTCTGACAAATGCACCTTGAGCCAAACTAATTGAGGAAAAACTGTCAAAGGAACAACATTGTAGTCTTTATTGTTTTCACTCATTTGTATTTATATTTCTGCAATTATAGATTTTTCTATTTTACATACCAATATTTATTATCATTATATATTTGTAACAGCAAAATCAGAGTTCTTCTGTTTATGTACATTATGTACAGTTGTTGGGTTTTTCACACTTGGTTTCGCAATGTAAACATTTATTTCCCATTGACAGTAAAGCCCTTCTGAATTTAATTAAACTGACAGAGAGGGAGTGATGTGTAAATAAAAGATTCAGTAGTCTAAAAGGAGGCAAAGTGTAGACAAAAATAAGGGATAGGGAGGGGGTTGCTGTAAAAAGAGTCAGGAAGGTAGGGCTTTTTTAGGATGGCATAGAAAGAAGGAGAGGAGAACAGGATGAGTGAAGGGAAGGATAAAGAGGTGAGATGCTGGGGAGAAGCACCTTGACATTGACTGTAGAGGTGAGAGGAGATGATGCGGTTGATTGCTTTCGTTCTCTTGCTTAAGAGAAATTATCAGGCCAGGCCAAACAGACCACAAGCACAAACCACAAACAGAAAGACCAACAGCACACTTGGTCTCAATCAGGTTCTTACTATGCATAACGAGATCCTGCCAGTGCAGGAATTTCACAGAGGCTAGGAGGTCAGTGTTCACTGTGCCCCCTCTGTTTGGCCTTATACCCCTCAAAAATGACATACCTTGCAGCTGCAGTGGCTGTAGTGCCCCAGTTAATTTCTACTGTTTTTAGACACCACTGGCTTTTGTTGAGATTTTGAATTCTTATAGGGCAAAATTAACATGTATAAATTTAACATTTATGACAATAGTTTGACACAAATCCAGTACTGGTCAACAAGGAAACTTAATCAAACTCATCCTGATGTGCCAAAGCTGAAAAGCTGTAACCGAGTGAACTTCTGAGAAAGTTTGATAAATTTGCTTAGTTTTGGTTATTTCATATTTGAGATTTAATATTATAATTTATACTATCAACATTTACTTACTTACCTCCGTCTTTGTGAGCTATTCACATAATGCTTGGATTTGAGCTGGTATTTCAGGTTTCTTTTTTCACTCTCAGAAATTATGACACTCCAGACAGATCTTACTTATTGCCTTTACAATTTTATTAAGCTCACCTCCATAATCCAAAACATCCCACACACACATATATATATAAGTTGATTCAATTACAAAAAATGTTGGATATATAGTTAATCAAGCTAATCAGTTATACACTTTCAGGTAAACCAGTTGAGTCACACAGCCAGCTAGCCACTCTGTAAAATTACCACTTACCAGGAAGTTACTCAGCCTGCTAGACAACCAGTCAATAGTGACTCAGACAGACCAACAGTCGGTCAGATTTACATCCAGTCAATCACTCTGTCAACAAAGCAGATCGTCAATCCATCTGCCAACCTATCTAGCAGCTAGCCAGACATTCAGCCTTCCATGAATCAGTCAGTCACCCAGTCAAATGACAGGCAAATAGTCAGCAAAGCATTCAGCTGTTCAGTCAGATTGTCAGATTTGTCACAACAGAAACCTTGTGAGCAACGCAGTAAGAAAGCAATTTGCCACCAACAAACACGTCAACACACAGCTCAGGAGAATGGATTGTATTTTGTCAATGCGTTGGAATGAGGGCAGAAGTGGGAAAAACAGACAGAAAACGTGGGAGTCCTGAAACGCACATGCACATCATAATCGGGCAAGCAAGTAACTGAAAATGCATATATATACAAATGAACAGAATTAAGCACAAACCAACAAAAGGCAAAACTCTCTTAAACATGCGTGCATACACACACACACACACACACACACACACACACACACACACACACACACACACACACTATAAATTGCACATGCTAATATTACACAGCAATTTGCAGATGCATGTCAGCAAAGAATAAGATTTGATAGGTGAACAAAAGCTGCTCAGAGGCAAAAGCTCCATCGTATTCATGACAGAGAGGAGATTATATGCTGTGTTAAGTGTATTTTAAGATGATAACTGGACACATATACACATGCATAACCTAGAAGCATAAATGCACACATATTCAAGAATGGTGACAAAGACATGCTTTAAAAGACACACACACACACACAAATCATGCAAGCAAACAGGCTATGACAAGAATTCAAAAGATATAATGACATCCAAATTCCCACAGTGGAAACCCAATTATTTACTTCATACAAAAGTGCTCATTGCAGGCTGTTAACTCACACAAACACAGCTCCAACCTGTCAAGATCTCCTCAGATGATTGTATGCTCTTTTGGCACTTTTCAAAGATGGGAGAAAAAGGAAACGTTGCCTCGTGAGACTCACAGACAAAATGGTGTCAGTTTTCATCCATATCTGAACACATGGTTGCTTCATGTTTTCCCCATTTCACACGATGCCTGTCAACAAATGCCTGCTACATCTTTCTTTTTACCTACTCAATCATAAAATCTAGACTTTCTTTAAAAGTTTAATTGTCTAAATTGAAACGTGTCTACATTGTAAAGTGAGAACAACAGATCATTAAATAATAGCTTGCAATAGATCAGAGGAGTAGTTATAAAATGTCTCAGGCTATTTTTTAACCAATATGCTCCTGATGTTTAGTTCTTGAGGCTTCTAAATAGTGCGACTGAAGATTTAGTCAAAAAGAGCTATTTTCTCTTCTCCTTCGCCCTATTTCCAGCTCTAGTGATTAAGGCTGTTTCCCTACTGTTCCCACCCTGTCCAGTAGTCATCACTAACCTCAGCCATCGTCTGACAATGCACCTGATCCGACAGCTCACATGTTTCCATAGACACAGAGCGAAAAACAATTTATTGCTCACCATTAACTTTGTATTGCGTGAAGGTGCCTCCTTGTCACTTCTGTCTGCTAGCAAACAGAAAAATGGCAAAAAGCTGCTGTATGGTGGGATGCACTACCAACAGGGTGATGAAACCAGAACCAGAAGTTTTTATAAGCTGCCAAACCGGAAGAAATCAAGTCTTTAAGAAGACAAAAGTGAACAAGTTACAGGACTGTGTTGTGGAAGAGAAGGACCCAACTTAGCTTCATGGACAGCAGGTATGCAGTGTTTGTAATACAGACATCCCACCTGCAAAAAGTCATTTCAGAGAGGTTCGTTCCGGGGGGTGGGGGTTGTGGAGGTTGTTACACGTGGTGTCTGTCTAGGGGAGGGGTGTGATCGGTGATGGTCTAGCAGCAACACAGAGCTATACGGACGCTTTACTCTCACACGCGCTGCATTTATAATCATAATCATAATCATTTGCGGGCATCAGGGAGCCACTATCAATATGCGGAAGACTCCTGGAACTTCCGGCAGAGTTGGGATGTCTGGTAATACAGTATAGCTAACACGCATTCAGTAGGATTAGGGTTAGGGGTTAAAAAGAGCCTGAATGGGAAATGATTGCATGTCTGTGAGTGTAATTTCTCTGACCCATGTTGATAAATGGTGACTAAACTAAACTGCATTTGTGCATGGCAACTTTACTATGTAATATAGTGAAATATAGTTAAGGTGGTCAAAAAAAACCCAACACAAACATGAACTTTTGTCTGAGACCAGACTTGAGCTCAGGGTTGGTACTGTATTCCATGGGAAATGAGAAACAAAGATAATGAAATATGAATGAAATTTGGGTAGTAGCACACTCTTTTAATGTATGCATGAGGATTAGAGTTTGTACTGATGTCAACAAGTTTGTAGCCATTTTTAAATGGACTGTTAACACTTTCTGTGAGTGCATAAATAAAACAGATAAGATTATAAGGAAAGTGCACATTGTCTGATAAAGCCATTGTACAGTTCTACAGTAACTAGCCTAGCTGCTTTGTTTTTGTTTTTCTTGCTCATCTGAGACTCTCCTGTCTTTTAATTAGTTTTTTCTTATCTTTTGTTATATATGCTTCCATCTATTCTATTTCTATTCATCTTTTTTTTTTTACCCCAAACTTTTCTCATTATCTCCCTTTGCTTCACTCTCTCTCTCTGTCACATCACCGATCTCTCTGTGCTGAAGCCTTAGGAAATCGGCTCCTGGTGAAGCTGCTTCCTTGCAGAGCTTGAGATCGATTTGAAACTAAAAGAAAGAAAAAGGAAAAAACACATCAACAAATCATTTCTGGTTAGACATGAATCATAGCCTGAAGGCACAACAAAACAGTACTTTTCTTAAATAATTTAGAAATTGGGTCCTGAACCCAACATGAGCGATTTCACTTACAGTATAATGGTTGATGATTGTAGTGGACTGATGGGAAACAGCGGAATGATGAATGAATGGTCAAGTTGCTTTTGACACACACCGTGCTACATGTGAATATGCAAAAACCTTCTGCACACACATTTACAAATACTGGTCCCAGCTTTTTGCCTCTCAAGTGTTTAGCATTACATTTGAGTCACAGGGCGTCTGATTTTTTAAAGGTCGTTTAACAACACATACCTCTACTCTGAAGGTATTTCCATAATTCTTAAAGACTCCTGATCATCTGGAGAAAAAAATATATTCTATCTGCTGCACAATAAAAATAAATAAATACAACTACTTTTTCTCAAGGAGTGTTTCTTATCATGTAACCTGAAATGATAATACAAAAATATTATACAGCATCAAATAACTATACACAAATACTCTGTAATATTAAAAAAAAATGTTTTGTTCATATTGTACAAACTGAGTAAGGAGATATGTCATTTCCAGTTACCATCTTTGTGTGTGCATCTTGGGAAATGGGTAAAAACATTTTTATCCAGATTGTTTCTGCTACTTCAAACAGTGGTAGATTTTGTTAAACAACCAACTTTTTAATAGATAGCTGGGTACATTTTTCAGGAAGTTGGATGCATAACTCTCCGACTTGTAATTTTGATGGCACAAAGTATTGTTTACATTTTACCTAATCACATCCAAAAAGTACGTTCTGACAAACAGTTTTTTTTTTACCTTGTTCCAGTTTGTGTTTTGTTTACTACACCGTATTGAAATTCCCAATTCTCCCTGTCTGCAGAAACGCTTATCAAGTGGTACGCTGCTCTGTACAGGCCATCTGGTAATGAGAGAGGAAGGCAGTGAGATAGGGGGAGAGAGGACATTCAGACATGGTGGAATGTGATAATTAGATAAAACAGGAAAAAAAATAAATGTCTGTCATGTTAAAAGAGTTAAAAGAAGAATGAATGTGAGTGTGAGGAAAGAGAAAAAAAAGACAATCAAGCTCTTAAAATGTCCCCCCTAAAAAAACAGCCCTGTGGAAAGCTTGGCTGCTATTCAAATATTTAGTAAAACAAGACACTGGGCACTTAGTCACTTTGTTAATCCCCAGCATCCAACCAACCCACACACATACACACCAGTCAGAATAACTGAATGTGCTTCGGCTGTAGGTAACCTTCACTCCTCTGTGAAACATCTGTTACCGCATTGCAGCGGCTGTTGGAAGGCAAAATGATTTTTTTTTTTTGTCTCTATGTGGAGAGAATTTATTTTGTTGAGATAAATAGCGTAAAAACTGAGGTGCAGAGGTGGGAAGCCTATAGACAATATCTAAGGCCATGAAATACAAAATATCAGTGAAAATATCAGTATCTGAGGCCAGGAAATATAAGGAGTACACTGCAAGAAGATAGATGGGGAGGGAGATATACGTGAGGAAACACAGCGTGAGATTGTCAGGAAAAAAGCTCAGTGTAGGCGGTAGGGGAGTGAAAGGATGAGAGAGAGAGTAAAGGGAAGTCAAGAATGAAGCACTTTCATAAAGACAAAATGCGAACATACACATTTAAAATGGAGTAGAGGTCAGGTTTACTGGTCTGAACATGAAAGGAGCATTGTGGAAAGGGACAAAAGACAGAATGAGAGAGAGAGAGAAGGATGAGAGGGAGATGGACGGAAAGGTGAAGAGCTTTCATCGGCCACAACGGTAACGTGTTTTATACATCGCAGAGGTCAGGTTTAAGGGTCAGGAGATGAAAATACATAAAAAGAAGAGGGTAGAGGAGATGGAGGAAAGAGGTTAAAGCTCTATAGCTTTTACTGAGCTAAGTTCTGAAATGGATCAAAGGTCTGGGTTAGGTGTCAAGCAAAAGAAAGAGCAACACTGAAACAGAAATGACAGGGCGAAAAAGGTTTCATGGAATCTGACCTATTAATTCACAAAGAGAATTAAGTCTGCATTGAAGAAGAAAGGATGAGGAAAGAGAAAGAAAGAAGAAGAAAAAGGAGTGTAATGTGCATTTGTTGATTAGAGTATTAGTGTGTGGGTTCAAAGTGAAAGATAGTGAAAGGCTTTTGTTGAAACTAGACATTAGCACATTCTGTATATCTGTTGAACATTATGACCAGAACAATGAGTATTTAATAACACTGGAACCCTTTTTGATATAAGGTTGTTGCATGTGTGGTTTTCTGGACCATGCAGTCTAATTTACATCCTTACAGTTATCAATATACATTAAAATATGCTAAAACTTCTCTAGCCATAACTTAACTTTCCTTTAAGGTGCCTTTAAATCCTACTCTCATCCAAGCAGAGAGCAGATACCCTCTGGCAAAACCTGTCTCATATAGTATCTGCTGAGGGTAAACTGCCAATAGTATCATCATAAGGCCATGGCTTGCTCAGTAATCCAGCAACTCCACTAGTATTTTAAATAGTTTCTGTATATCAGAAACTTTTCACACCTTTCTATGAGCAAATCAATACTCAACATTAAATGCCCAGCCATATTTGCTGGAGTTTGAGAGGAACAGCAGCCGAAAGTTAGATTTCTGCTTTGCATATGTGTTGGAATGACAGGGTAAAGTGTACCTCTGCCTTGTAAAACAGCAGTTTTTACAACTACACACACACAGACACAGGAGAAGGAAAAGAGACAGGAGTAACTGAGTAAGCCATTTCCTCCTTTAAGCCAAAATAAGGTGAAATTGGCCATTTTGAACAAGTCCTCGTCAGACAATTGGATGTCAGTAAAATGAAAAGAAGATGCTTGAGGCATTTGAAGTGAAGAAAGAAAGGGAAAAGACAAGGAAAGATTGAGGTGGTGGAGAAAAATGAAGGAGAAAAAGTGGATGGAATCACAGACAACAGACAAACAGGATAGGTGATGATAAGACACGAAAAAGGGGGGCAATTAGAGTAAGAAACAAGATGATAGGGACATCATCATTCTCAGACATTGAGAAAATGTGAGAGTGGCTCGTAACATCTGGTACAGGGTTGTGAAATGGTTTTCTAAAAGGTCAGATTCGTGGTTGGACATTTAGGGGTAAGTGGGTAGAGCTAGTTCAGGGCTTTGCTGCCTTGAGGGCATTCAGAGGTGTTGTCATCCAACATTTAACCCTGTCTGCCACAGAGATAATGGAGCAATGTCAGCAAGATGAGCATTTAGTGTAGCTTTTATCACACATTACCATTTGTCATTCTCTACAAGAGCTCTAGAAATAGATGTGAGGGAGAAAACGTTGCAGCCTAACTGACTCAAATCCTCCTGAGAGGACGGCTGCACGTGAGTTTGATGTATGGGCCTTAGCAGTCATCATACTGAATGATTATCCCCTCTCCTTCTCTCTCCAGCTCTGCCTCTTACCTGGAAGAGGAGGAGTCGTTACTGAGATGACACACAGCAGTCATTGTGTATGCCATTTGTGTCCTTTCTGGTAATGGCTCATGAAGAAGATATCATGAGTGCTCATGCCGATATCATTGACTTGAATTAAACACAATCACATTGTAATTCTGTCTGTATGCAGCTGCTGCATGATAATGAAGTACAAGTGATCATCATGTTGAGTGCAGCCTGTCTTTCCTCCTGTTTACCTGTCCGCCTTTCACCTCTTAAGCTTGTTAATAGTGTTTAATAGCCATTGTATGCACATTTTAACAATCTGTAGCATTATTGTGCTTTTACTTGTTTTATGAGTTTCCAACGGTCATTTTGTTTTTGCTTTGCTTACTTTCTCCAGCTGAATGTACTTATATAAAAACAATTATTTAGAGTAATCACACTTATAGCCAATATTTCCATTGTACCTTGAGATGGTGTTATGACTGCATTGGCAGACTATGACATGTATGTGTCATACACTTTAAAAATCAATGCCATTTGTGTCAGTAGCCCCATGAGATGGCATAAGTGGTGTTAAGTTCAATGTGATTGGCAGTTTCAGAGGTTGTGCGCCTGCCAACGGCTATTCAAATCTAAGTGATAATTAAGCAGTGTGCCATTTTCTACAAATCAGCATGTGTATTGGACAGCACATATTTCCATTACAGTGATTTTCAACATAACATTCAATAACAATAGTTTGACATCCTGCTAATTTCAGAAGTTTCTCTGTATACTGTGTATGTCTCTTGGGTATTGTTAATGCACATTTAAGGCTATTTAGACCACTTTACATTAGGTGTGTTGATGTAAAACAGCTGGAGGACAAATCACAATCATGGAAAGTGTGACGGGCAACATATTGTTTACTGGTAATCACCACTCATGGCCATTTGTCAGACCTGTAGGACGTTTCTAGCACCAGTTACATTAACTTTTCAGAGAATTGATTTGATAAGCTTGTGTAACCTTCTGCCTGTGTGCGTGCAACCATGTCATTTTGGGGAGATATGGTTGTGTGTGTGTGTGTGTGTGTGTGTGTGTGTGTGTGTGTGTGTGTGTGTGTGTGTCTGTGTCTGTGTGTCTGTGTGGACATGTGCTTCTGCAAACCCCAAAACAGAAACTTTCACAAAATGTGTACGTTTGATGATTGTCAATATCGATTAATCAGTCGGTTTTGTCTATAGTATATGTCAGAAATGTAATATGTCAGAAAAGGAAAATTTGATCTCATTACCAAGAGTAAAAGGTTATGTCTTTAAATGTATTATTTTTTCCCAGAAGACAGCTCAAAGCCCAAACATATTTAATTAACTGTCAAAGAAAATCATTAAATCAACACATTTGAGCTTGCACACACACACACACACTGCAGCTTTATGTTTACAACATTGAAAATGGGCTGTGTTAATTGATAGTTCTGACTTAGTTGTTAGTTTTGGTCTAACTAACAACCACAGAACAACACAGACCTTCTTAACTCATTTGAGCCTAACTATATGGTCCCTGTTTTTCTCTCCCACCCAAGCTGTTCTTACAGATGCTGACCTTATTTTCATGAGGCCTGTGTGCCCGGAGCTCTCACCAGAGAGTTCACAGTCCATTCTGAATCATTTACCATTTCTTTGTGCATTTTAATGCATGTTGGATTACGTAGCTTTGGAGGTGTGGACATTAGTATAATGAGGAAGATGTTAGTTATGTGATGAAATGTGATTACCTCAAACAAAAAACTGAAATCTGTTGGGTGATGTTTTTCATAATGACTTTTAGAATCTTCTAATATATCTGTAATATCTGAGAATGATATTTTTAAAAAACCTTTTATTTATTCAGGGAAGTTTTACAGAGAGGAAGCTTCTCTGTTAAATTGCCACAGTCTGTTTGTGTTTGTGTGTGTGGGAAAGAAAGATGAGGTAGACGAGGACAGAAGGAAGGTGTTGCCCTATAACGTTGCAGTCCTGTGACCATATGACATTTGGGATAGGAAAGATTATTAGTGGCTGCGGGCCATGCATGCACAAATACACAACCACATACACACAGTTACTTTTATAATACATTTATTTGTCAACAGCACCATACTGTATTTATTTTAGAATGGAAACCTTCTGAAATGGTGTAATTTAATTTTTAGTCTATTACAAATTCATCCTCCACTAGAGTAATTTCATGCTGTGTTTAAAATTGGAATGAAGTTTGCTGGTAAATACATAAACTGTGCAAAGCAGATTTTAATAATACCGTTTCTCCCTGGTACAATCTCAGTCTGGGTCATCAGATCTCTCTCTTGTCTCAGAAGGTGAAAAATCATTGAAAGAGAAAGAGGGTGGTGGTAAAGCTCCTATTAAGTGGTAGACACAATCAAAGTGTCTGACTCAGCCTCAATATCTGAGCTGGTTTCAAGACCCCTGTCTTAATAAGGGAAGGAGAGAAATTCAATACACCTCAAGATAAAATAAGTCCATCGAAACCTGTTGCCAATTATCAGGCTGCAGCCACCCTCACAGTGTTTCTCTGTGTCTGTGCATGTCATTTGCACACATTCAAACCAATATGTGTATGTGTGCAATGTGTATGTTCACATATTCTTCACATTGTCACATAATAACACACTTTGTGGTATGTTTGCTTAGGTGTTGTGTGCATGACAGTGTATCTGTGGTGTTTATAATACTGACATGTTTTTTTCACACGGTCCTACATGAACATGCACACCGTTTGCACGAGTACACCATATGTCCCTTTTGTGGACTGTCACATTCATGATATAGGGCAAGGAAGGCTTTTTGCATACAGAAGAATAAAACAGTGAAGACAGAATAAAACCACAACTAGCCTAATACATTGAAGGTCTAGTGAAAAGATAAAACACTCATTCTCTGGTGTGCAGAAAGAGCATAAAAAGGAGAGTTGATGGTAGAAAGAGAAAAACAAAATGGAAAACTGAATTGATTGTCAAATTGACCAAGTGATTAACTTTTTTTATGTGTTTGCAATTGCAAGGAGAAAAACAACATTGAGGACACTCAATACTTTTCAAAGTATTACTGCGATGGAAGAAGAGAAGGAAGGAATAAGCGAGTAGAGAGAGGGTGCCTTGGATAGGCTAAATGATTAACTGAATAATCTAAGTCCTTTTCCAATGACTTTTGCGTGCATCTTGAGACCACAAAGATGGTCAATAATAATTACGAACCACTGACAGTAGATGTTTTCTCTCTAAATTACAATGTAAGGCACACATGTCTCTCTACTTGCTATAATGATGTGGCCACTGGGTGGAATAATTGTATGAGCGAGGCATTTATGCATAGGTGTGTGAAGCTCAGCAGGTGGTAAAAAAACGGTCCTGTGTCGTTATTGTGAAAAATGTTGGTATCTGTGTGAGTGCCTTTGTGTGTGGTCCAGTGGGTAATATAACCATTGATTTCTTTTTTGTTTCAGACCAGCAAGGGATGACAAGTTCTTTTGTCGGATCGATAATTTCAGCACATTACCTTGCTCATAACTGACCAGTGAGGGAATGACTCACTCTCTTTGTCATCAGCCCAGTGGGGTTGAGTGTAAGTGCGTGCGTGTGCCGGTGAAAAGATTTCTCCTCTCTAAGCCCTGGTTGACATCATTAACAGTGTTTGTGTGTTCACAAATTTCAGTCTAATATTTATTTTAATTTCAGCCATGTTGCACAAATGGTTTCATTTGAGTATTTTGTGTTTCACAATGTTATATCTTGTTGAAAGGCTTCAGTCATGTTTTTTAGAGTTTTGATGGAAGAGCACATCTTTTGCTTAATCAATGGTTGTAGCAACAGGTGTGCATCATTAGCCGCAATCAGGAGTGAGTCATGAGGCTTTGCCAAGTGAGGTAGGAAGGATAAAACTGTTCTGTAGTAAATTTCATTCTGTATAATTTGGTGCACTCATGGATGTGTCTATGTGTGAAATCATAGGAAATTGTGATTGTCAGCAGTGACAGGAATTTTAAGTCAGTGTTGTTGTTTAGGTTTTGAAAGCATGGTATTAGTTATCCATTTAGGGAGGCTGAAATGGTAAAAGGCCAGTGAGAGTAGGTGGCAGCTTGCATTTGAAGCTGCAGATTTTCTTTGTTGCTGGGTTCATTTTTGCATCTGTTTCATTACTATATTTTTTGTTAATAATTATCACTTTTTGTGCTCATACTCTATCCTGCAGTCCTGCTTTTTTTTGCGACATCCGTTTAAATATTTCATGTGGTGGTACTACAGTGACCAAAATGGATGTCAGAAAAAAAGTGAAATGACTTTTTGATCAGTCAGTACTATCGATCAAAAAGTCAAAAGTGCAATTTTGTAGGAATGTGTTTGTGTGTTTTTAAGTAGAAAAATTGAAGACATAAGATCAAAAATGGAAAGTAAAACATAACATCAGCAGAAAGAAATGATTTGATGTGGTTAAAAATCAAAACGTGCATAATAACTATTTAAAATGTTCATTTTGAGTGTGGTACTTCACTAAATCTACTTTATTTCTTTCAACTTCAGTAGTGAGAAATGTTTTGACTCACTGTCAACAGTTGTTTGTGTAGGATTAGTATAAGTGTCTGATTCTGTGTGTACATGCTTGAATACATACATGTTTGCTGATTATGTTTCTTTTGGTGATGGACATGTGCATCCTTACAATCAACCTGTTCTTTCCCCTGATAAATCTTTCATGCTGCAAGTTCCTCATGGAGCAAGGAATGAGACTGAGAGATAAATGATGGAAGGATGAAGATTAAAGTGAGGGGGGTGTGAGCGAGCAAGAAACAGGAAATGAGATGATGGGAATGAAGCAGAGGCTTTGGAGATAGGAGTTGTGAGAGAGTGAGATTCGTCAAGAGATGTGGATGCAAGTAACATTAGGGTAGAGGGAGGTGACAGCGAGATGGAGAGGTAGAATGAAAGACTTACTGAGACAGGCTGGAATGACAGAAATCTGAAAATGTGCTGGAGGAAGAAAGTAATGAAAAAATCAGATCCAAAAAAGAGGCATGTAATACAGAGAAGAATACAGTAAGATTCTAATTTGCACATTTTGATTGTTTTTGGTTAAAGATGAGATGCACAGTGCAGTCTGTAAGGATTCGGTCAGTGACTCATTTTTTGTGTCACACCCAAAACCAGAGTCCATCTTTGAAAGGAAACAGGGGTAACAATTTCCTCCCTAATATGACCACTTGTTATCTTGTGACTGAAAATCTATACTTACTCTAGGCCACAAGATGACAAACTAAACCATGTCCTTGACAACTGAGCAACTCCATCCTCTGGAGAAGGAAAAGTCATGTGGCTAAAAGCTTCGGACACACTGAAGTAAGTGGACCGTGTGTTGAGAATGTTTTGCAAAACTGGAATAGTCTTGACTGGCCAACTTCACCTCAGTCCACCTGAATACTCTAAGTGTTTCATTTTATAAGGCAAAAACCCATCCAACAGCAGACAGGCCGGAGATAGCATTTCCAAGCAAGATGGCATGATGTCTATACATCTTATATTTTAAGAAGTTATCGACTGCAAATGACTCACAACAGAAATATTAACTTATTTTGAATTTATATACTGTAATTCATCTGATGTTAATGTAAACAACCTTAAATTGAATCTGCAGGAGAACAGGCAGGATCATTCTTTCATCTCAAATCTAATATATTTAAGTAAAAAGCCAATACTTACTGTTTTTATACACTTCAGATATACAGTATGTGGTGATGGTAGCTAAGAAAAATAAATATTTCAATAGGATTATACACTAGCTGGGCCAGCCCTGACAGTGTTGGAGCCCTGGGCGATATTTCACATTGGTGCCTCCCCCCACCCCCAATGTCATCGTGACCTGTGACATTTTGTGCCTTTGCCCCTGTCTACTAGCCACCCAAAAAACAAATGCTTTATAACCAGTCACTGACAGAGGCACTCCCTGTCACTGACTTAAAGCTCAGAGAAGGCTGCACAAAATTAATTTAACCAGTACATATAGGCTCATAAAGTATATAAACCTATTCAGCCCATCTAAATGGATTATGCAAATGACTGTGAGGAGACAGGATAAGAGTGGCTTAAGTGCAACTCAGCAGGGAGGGGTCTGTTTTATTTTCTACTCTTCCAGGGCACAGCCCTTCACTGCTGCTGCAATCAGCTGCCCCTGGCCATCAACAGATGGTGCTGTGGTACTGCATTTGCCACATCCACGTGCATGGCATGTAAAATCAGTAGACATGAACAGTGAGCTAGAACACCATCAGATGATCGAATTTACAGACAAAAACACACTTACGTCTAAAAGCACTGAAACATTGGATTACATAACGAAAACATCCCCTGCATGCCTTTTGCTGTCATGTCAAGATATGAGCACTGTGTGTTTGTGTGTGTGTGTGTGTGTGTGTGTGTGCGAGCAGAGAAGATGACGGGTTGTGTGCTATGCTTTAAAAAAGTGTTATTAGGTAATTTGAAAATGTCCTCTTGTATTCGCTCCCAATTCCTACACATGTCTTCTGAATTTCTCTCTAATTTTTCTGTCTGTATTCAAGATAGAAATGTTTGATATTTTGGCTACATGCCCTGATTTGATTTCACCATATTTCCCACTTTCTATCATAATCCATTTTCATCCTGTGTCCTCTCTTTCACTGTTTACACCGTCTTGTTATTCACTCATTGTATTCTTCTCCGCTCTTTCCTGTTTTCAGGGAGTAATCACTTCTCTGGGATCTCTGTTGTAAACTCAATCCCCTAAACTCCTGTCTTTTATCTTGGCTAAGATAAAGTTATGTTGTATGCACACAGATACATGCTTATACAGCCTGCACACAGGGAAATCCAATCACACAATTCATGTCCACACAACCAACACAAGCAAACAAGTACTTGCAATCACGCAGAGATAAACACACATAGCGGATCTGATTTATGCATTCTCGACAGAAAAAACAACCAACACTTGGATGACGATCTAACATCTTTCACTGACAATGTTCCTCCATTTTTTTTGTATATGCAGAAACTCTACATCATGCTCACCTGCCAACTGGAAATTCGACATGTAGGCAACAGCATAACAAAACAGATACTTTACTGTACAATCCTGTCCTGACACTGGAGACTGTTACGATCTACTACTTTAATAAAAATGCAGAGGAAAAAGTCACAAAACTGCATGGAACACAGTTTTGAATTAAAAATACATTTTACCCTCATTTCCCCACAAGTTCTCAATGCCAACACAAACACACACCTCACCTACAGTATACATTGATTCCCATGCATAAAATTAATTTTGGCAGCCCATGCACAGAGAGGGATACTGCCAGACACTCAGAGAGGAATCTCTCTCTGTCACTATGCAGGTGTTACAGGTGCTCAATGATAACGGCACTCTGCTGTAGAACTGATATGCACACACACTCTGAGGAAACCAATGAAATAGGAGGATTTCTGTTGTATGGCTTCCTGAACAGGCCAGTGACTATGGAAGGAAGCTACTTCAAAACACTTTTTAATTTTTTTTCTTGCACTCTACAACTAAAATAGTTTTAGGTTCTTATTATCTACTGCTCCTTAACCTCACAGCAGTTGCCAGACACATATTTTAAAGGAAGAATTAAAAAACAGAGACATTGATTGAGTCAACACTGAAAGCTCTGTTTGGCGAGTGGGCTGCTGCTATCTGCTCTCAATCTCTCTCATTGGTACATTGCTGTACAAACAACACAGTAAAATACTGAATTTATTGTATGCTGTAAATATCAAAAGAGCAAATATGCCCAATAAGATGCTGTTTCCTTACACTACTGATAATAAGTCAAAAATAGCAGACAACACTGGGGATTTTTGAAGCCTGCCTTAAAACAGGATTGAGGTGCTTGATAGGTTTTTCTTGGAATGATCATTACTCCTGTTAATATTGCCCATTAAAAGATCCCCTCCTAATGTGTTTCCAATGACGGACATCCCTTCAAATGGCCAGTATGAACAGTAGGAGTAGTTAGAGCAAGATAAGCATGTGTCAATGTTCATTTGTGCACCTGACTGTTGTAAGACAGAAAAATTGTTGACCGATGATGACTATAATTATGTATGTATTGATATCTTTCTAAAAAGGATTTGTCATATAGTGACAAATGCCCCTTTTCTTCTAAAATATTCTGCCTGACTCTACCACGTTTACTGTTTTATTTTCAAGGTGTCTCTTCCTCTGCCCGATTGGCTCTTGCCTACTTGCCTTGTTAATATTTCTTGACTTTCATTCTCTCGTTCTCTCTGTCTCTCTTAATTCCCCTTCTCTGACTTCATTTATGCTTTTTTCCCATTTCCCTCTCAGCCTGTTATTTCCTCTTTCAACCTCTTTTCAGTCTGCCACTCCTTTTTTCTCTTCAGCACAAACTTCAAACACATGCAGGATGTAACAATTCTGCTCAAATTACAAAATCCACTAAAGGCCCAGCCTTCTTCCATTCATTGCATCACATTTGCCCAATGTTAAAGTAATGATCTGTGACATTTTGATGTAAATGAATGTCTGTTTTGCTGCCCTATACAACACAACTGCAATTTTACTTACTCAGCTCTTGAGTATGAGGTAAATGGCAGATACATGAATAAGAAGAAATGAGTATTCAAAATGAACATTTTCCTTATTACGGTGTTGGAAATGTGGGCGGACAGTTATATAACACAACTTCTATAAACAATAAGTTTCTTTACTCACATACAGCATCACATTCATATACAAACATACAAATGAGTAAGCAGCGCAAAAAGCACACTTTCACAGCTAGAAAGCAAAGACACACCCTCACTTTCACTCATACACAGTGACAAGGAATAACTTAAGCCTCACGAGAATCTTTTATGTAATTACAAAAGAAGACACGTTGTGCTGGAACACGAATTGCGACGCGTGGAACAAAACTGGAGTCTTTTATGAAGCTGAGAGCTGGAGCTCAGTGAACACGATGACATGAGATCCAAACCCTCAGGGGAATACATGTGTCCTTGTTTGCTATACACAGATGGCAAACCATAGACGAACAGACGGATGTTTTGTGTGTGTGACAGTGTGTGTGTGCTTGTGTGTGGCTAAGATGTGGATATATAATTGTGTATTTTTATAAGCATGTGTGGGCAGGTATTTTGCAAATACTGATGAATTCCTGATGTGAATATGTGTGTGTCCTTGCATGAAGAATAGATGAGAAGAAAGAAATCACAGATCATGTGGTTGAGGTTGAACATTTTTGCGTGTTTGGTGTTTACATGTGTTGAGAGAGAAGAGGAAGTGATGGGAAACTAAATGACGATGATGGATGAGTATAGCATTTGTAAATCAGTTTGGGTTCATTTTCCCAGAAAACGAGGAGAATCACGATATGAAGAACTTGTGTGCTCAGTGAGTCTCTTGCTGGACTAATGAATCAATCTGTTTTTGGTAGCCTCTAGCAACCAAAGTTTTACTTAAATACAAAACAATCCTCCAAATCTATATTTGATTTAATTTCTACTCTGCTATTAGCAGAACTATTAGCAGCAGACAGTGTGGGAATGACACAATACAAATCCTTAGAATTCGCAATATTGCAATGAATGAAAATTTACTCAATTCTGGCTTGACTGCAGTGCAATCAACAGAGCTAAACACTTCCTCTGAGGCAGAATGTAAATTATGCACAGATCTGGCTTCACACTGTTAATAATAGATTTAACCCCTAAGTTCCCTCTTTTAAGTAAAGTCTACATGCGACTAAGGTTCAGAGCAGTTTAATGAAGCGCAAATGATGTCCTTCCCAATTTTTCTTCTTTTTAATGTACTGCTATTATTATCAGATCAGTGCATGTTTGAATGTAAATAGTATTCATATTTTAAGTAGATTTTCACTGCCAAGCTGAATAAAAGAACCAGAGAGCTCAGTGTTTACCACATGGTGATGATGTTGGATTTCATGGAGCATTTTTCCATTTTTGACTGACAGGGCAGTTTGCATCTGTGAAGTGTAAAGAATAAAAAAAACAGAAATGGAAAATCACTATTTTACATACCCCCACTTTGTCAAGTCATACAGTAAATCATATTTTCATATTCTATGCCTGTCTGCATTAATCTTCCAAGCTCTGTCAGGAGCTTGAAAAATCCATTCTGCTTATATAGTGGAGAGACTGTGCATGTGAAAATCCAGGTAGGAACTGCATGAATAGTTATTGTGTTTATTACAATACACAACTACCAAACAATGGCTGTTTTGTGAAGCTGGACAGGGTAGGGATAAATAATCAGTATCTCTATATTAGTTGTGCTTAGACTAACAGGCATCTACAGAAGCCAAGTTAACAATGAACTAATCAACTATTACAAATTAGACCTGATCGGAGCACTTAATCTCTATATTTTATGTGTCTGGCCCGTTTTAAAAACTACAAACAAACAAAATCAATCATTGTGGGCACCTTGCAGAAACACAATGTCACTGATGTTAATAAAACACCTATCTTCTACCTCATTAGATCATCAAGCCAACTGTTCTCTGCTGTGTTCAATCAAGAGTAAAATACTTTGGGAGAACTTTCATCAATCTGAAAATGTTGGAGATACTGCTCATTGTGGACTTATAAGACTTTGCTTTGAAGATGTGAACTTGCTTTTTTTTCATCTTTTCCTCTCACATCAAACTGGTGAATCTTAAGCTGCTTGCTGATTTATTGTTTGACTGTTCAGCATTTTTTTTTATCAGTGGGGAGAACATTTTGCCTGTGTGAGTGTTATATTGGCCAATTAATGCTTGGTGAGAGCCAGTTACAAACTCGGCCTGTGTCAAGCCAATCACTAGGATTGGGATCAGGAATTATGATCAGGATCAGATGGATATTATAGGTTTGGCATATTTCTAATCTGGCTCTGATTTAGGGCAGTATATATCAAAGTCCTGCATAGACAATATCTCCCTTAACTCTGACATTTCAGTCATAAAATCAGCCCATAAAATGTGTTATATGAAGAATGTTGAAAATACAAACAATGGATGAAAGAAGTCCTATGCTATCTTTGATTTTCTATTGCTTATTTTCACTTCAATGGAAAAGTCTTTTCTGTTTGAGAAAATTATACTTATTGTTGCCTGTCCTCAAACTTGACCCTTGCCTTGATCCTGGTCTGATGAATAGGCTTATATAGTTTAAAAGGGTACAAAGCAAGAGAAAGAGAGAGGTATCATTATCCCAACATGAAATCTGTTCTTCTGATTATAAATATATGTCTGCAGTGTTAGGACTAAGTACTCATACAAATACTTGAATGATTTTTACAGTGCCCAACCAAATACATATTGTAGTTTTGAGTTGCAGAAGGACTTACTTAATAGTCCACAGCAAATTCCCTCCTTTTTTTAAAGCAACTTTTAGACTCCTAATAGTGACCTTCCCTTCCTCTGCACTGAGCACAATGAAACTCACCACAGCATTGTGACTGGTTTCCTGCTAGTACTGCCAGGGCAATTTAAACACAAATACTGCCAATCAGTCAGCTCCTGCTGGCTGCAGTGGCTCAGTTGTTGCCTGGTCAAAACAGCCACAGCAGCATCCCTTTTCCTTTCTGTAAGCAGAATTACAAGTACTTCTAGTCTTTGATAACATGTTATAAAAAGTAAGGCATGCAATGATGTTCTCTGAGAAGACGACACAAAATCTTTAAATATATGGCAATAAGATTGATAATTGATGCAATGTTGCTTCATTTGTGTATGTATCTTTCATCGTGTTATTAAATAGCCAGGACACACTGTTGTAACTTCCCTTTAGCCCTAAAAACTGTGAAATGGCTACAAACATTTCAACTTTCAGCAAAGGGGCAAAATAGCAAGTGAGAGGAGCAACCCTTACTAAATGCTTCAGAACAATACTGCGAGCCAAAGCTACTGTCGCATTTTCCCTAAGCAATAGTTGAATGTTAATTGCAAATGAAACTGGTGCACTGCGGATAGAGCTACAGTGTGTGTACTGAACGCTATGCAGTTCGATTAATTGTTAATTTTCCTATTAGTTCACTATTTTTTCTAAGAACTTTGCAGAGCTGTGAAATTCTGGTGGGTTTAGTTTCCTTCAAAGGGAATAATTGTCAGAACCTTGAAGAGGCAATATAATAAACATAAATATATAACACTCAAATATTATGTACACACCTGCATAAAGGCTACAAACATTTCATATGGAGCTAACCTTTTCATCGTAACACTTAAGCACTCTCTCAAACACACTGTGTGCAGCTCACCAAAGAGTCATTTGTCATGATTAGCAGATGGCTACTGACTGACCATTCAAACACCTTTATCTGCGTCTACAAGGTATAGACCAAAGAAGTCAGACAGAGAGAGTAGTGAGAACTACTGTGTGTGTGCGCACTGCATCCATTCAGGAATTATTGCTATTCTAAATAATATTATATGTAGTAAAATGCAATCATCAGTCTTTACCTTGTGGCAGTGACTGCAGGGTTTTCACGGTCAGTCAATAAACCTCCATATACACATTCAAATAACTTCTCATAAGGTAAGGATATGCAATTTCTCTCTGGTTTTATAGAGCTTTGTGATGAAGGCAGATCGCAGATATGCATAAGTATTGTGCTAATGCTGTTTTTAATATTATAGTGTGTCCTAGAAAAGTGATTAACTGCTTTAACACTGCACATTGCTCAGACGTGGTTGTTTCACTGTGGTAGAATATTATCTACAGCATTTGTAATATATAGTTTTTAATGCAATGAACCATACACCACCACCACAAGCTAAGACAGAGATTGAGTTAGACTAAAATGCCTTTGATATTCCCTTCAATGGCAACAATAAGTTGTCATTTCAGTAATGCTCATTAATGTAGTTCAGCTTTGCAATCTTGAAAAAGTAGATATGAACTGACCTTGGACTGGTCACAGATATTATACTTATATACCCAAACTTTCGATTCTTTACACAAATGGCCTGCATATCCAAACAAATGATGCCACTGCTGATCAAGACAAAAGAGGTGTGCATAGAGTCTTAAAGATATAAGAGCCATGGGGCAAACATCGTCCCACACATCTCATGGGGTAATTGGGTTGTCAGAGTGCAAGTGAGGCTTCTTATGACCCATAATGGCCATGGGTACCAATGCTTTGACCTTGTGCTCTAGCAATGATGAAAGAGGCTAATTTCTATGGTGTGGGAGGCCACAGTGATGCATGGCATCATTTTTAGCCTACTCTGAGATGCTCTTGGGACGTTTTGTGTATCGCTAAAGGTCAATTCAAAAAGGTCACACGCCGATGGAATATACAAATATCCATAAATATCATTTATGGGAGAAAAACGGCACGTGTGCATTTTCAACCACACAGAAAGATAGGATGAAAGCCAGTGTGTGCATATATTTTTGATGTTTTGTTGACAAAACTAAAAGTAACATTTATATCAATGCACACTATAACTCTCATAGTGCACACACCTACTAACACACAAATGCAATCTTGCTTTCTGACCACATGTTTATCTAAACTCAGAGCTCAAAGCCCAACTAAACTTTAGCCAGTTAAGTACATTTCAAAGCTTCATATGACGCAACATGTTTTCCAACTTTATACCCACTGTTCTCAGCCAAATTGGCCAGAAACTTTCTCAACATGGATCTCATTTTGAAGATATTTCTACGATTAAAGGCGTATCTGAGATAACTTCTTTCATTTCTCCATAATACACCATAGAGTGAGAATGCATGTATAATCTGCAGCATAATTATACAGTATTAGCAGGACTCCCCTGGGAGAGAGACTGCAAGATGGAGGTAGAGATCAAGGCAAACAACAAAAGAGAGGGTGAAGATACAAAAAAAAAAGAAAGAAAGAAAAAAGATAAGAGAGTAAAAAAGTTAATAGAGACATGAGAAGGGAGATGAATAATGCTGAAACTGATGAAATAAAGGCTGGAGTCTGTTCCAAAATAGAGGCAACGTTCTAGTTGCAGTGTGTTGTGTTTCGGTTGTGTTTGTAAATGAGACTAGATTGCAGTTCATTTTATAAGGGATACATAAATTCACACACTTACATGTCCTAGTATGTGTGTGTGTTCATGGATGTGTAAGCATGTGTGAGATCCTCTTAGCTCCCGACATCAATCTATGAATAGGAGTGGGATGAGAGCAGCTCTATTTTGGAGGTCTGGATCCATGTCCGTCTGTCAGTGTGGGTAGAGATAAACCATTATACAACAGAAAGAGAGAGAGCGTGAGACAGAGGCGAAGTTGGATTGAACAGCTTGTTTCGACCAAATAACAAATAAAAATACAATTATACAATTAAAATATATATATATACATATACACTACTGGTCAAAAGTTTTAGAACACCCTGATTTTTCCAGTTTTCTATTGAAATTCAAGCAGTTCAAGTCCAATGAATAGCTTGAAATGGTACAAAGGTAAGTGGTGAATTGCCAGAGGTTAAAAAAAAGGCAAGGTTGCCCAAAACTGAAAATTATACAAAAACACTTAAAAATGTAGGTCTTTCCTACAGAATAAGTCAAGGTGTCAGTGAGTACAGTTTCCTTCACCATCAAAAAGCACTCAGAAACTGGGGGATATAAGAGAATAAGAAGAAGAGGCTTGCCTAGCCCATGAAACACCACCAATGGACTACTGAAGACTGAAAGAAGGTGTTATGGATAAAATAATAATACAATATTCTGTTATTCATGCAGGAGTTTTATACACTGTCGAGTAGGTGAAAGGATGGTTCCTCAATGTGTGACATTAACTGTCAAATATGGAGGAGGAAGCATGATGGTCCGGGGCTGTTTTTCTGGATCCAGAATCCAGAGAGTCCAGTAGGCTACCACAGCATTCTGCAGCGCTATGGAGTACTTTCTGTTATGCATGTAGTTGGTCAGGGGTTTATCCTACAGCAAGATAATGACCCAAAACATAAGTCCAAGCTATACCAGAACTACCTTAGGAAAGAGGGTAAGCTTGAAAACATTTTTTCAATAAAAAACTGGAAAAATTGGGGTGTTCTAAAACTTATATAACCTATAACCTATAACCTATGACCTATATATACTATATATATATATATATATATATATATATATATATATATATATATATATATATATATATATATATATATATACATCAGTTTCTTTGATATTTTGATCAATCTTGATGAAATGTTTAAGGTAGAAAAAGAAACGTTCAGAGAGGGAGGGATATGACTAGGAAATGTTTTTCATGGTTGTATGTGCCTGGTCATGTCATAACATGTTCACACTGACTACATCAGTGTACCGTATCACCTTAAATAAAGAGCAGTCAATGTTACAATAAATTGTGAAATATGATATTAAGCTTCAAGGGAAAAGAGCAGAGGTGCTATATCACACAACAGTTGTCAAGTATTTAATTAGTGAGGCTATTGTTTAGACTGTCTTCACTAACAAAATTGATTGTAGGGTTGGATATGTGTGATCAATCCCATCATAGATTCGCTTTGTGTGCAATGACAGAATAAAAGAAAGAAAAGACTGATTTTTTACAAGTTGGGGAAAATAGAGGTAATTGCTGTTCATTTGATGATCACCACTTAAATTGGCCTTTTTTTGGGCCTATTTAAAAATGGAAAAAAGAAATTCTAAATAATAAAATCAATGACAGTTTCAAAGTCCTGTTATTCTGCATGCTGGTTCACTGTCACACTATGATGACTATGATGACTTACTGAGACACTTGAATAGAACAAAGCCATTAATGTTTTCATTAACACCTGTGCTTTTACTACTATGACTAGTCAAAATGTGAAAAAGGCCTATTTCTTTAAGCATTATATCTTTAGCAAACAGAGCAGAAACAGTTAACCTCCATCTGTCCAAAGGAAATAAAATCTACAAGCCTGTGCTTTATATTAATAATCTTACTTAGGAACTTCTAAACTTACTAATTAACATGTTATATGTTAAATCTGTACAATAATTAAAGAGAGAAAACAACAGTTGTCCATTGTAAACCAGCAAAGGTAAATAGTATGAACAGGGTTAGAGGAAATATGCACCAGCAGGATTTAGGGGATGCAAGCAGCAGGGCGCTTAGACCTGATTGGAACAAGCCACTGATCAAAAGATAACCTGGTCAGAGCTTTGGAGGGACAAGCTACAAGACAAGTTCCTGATCCACTTGATTTACCGTTGATGCCAAAACAGCAGACGACATCTGCCGAGGGATTGACAACAGCACACAACGAGGAAGACAATTGGTCTTGTCAGGAAGTCACAGCAGTGCTCAAGATCAAATAGGCTTCTTGCCACCGTTTTGGACTGGCAGATGAAAGTTAACCTAGGGAAACAGCTCAAGTTAACAAGTTCATGTCTCCATGGAAGACCAGATGGAGGAGGCCTTGGAGAAAAAGAGAGCTGAGTACATTGACTTGGTTTCAAATGAAGCAGTAATTGATAAATTAATTGATGTCATGATTCAACATGCGGTGTAGTAATATGTTGAAATACAAATACTGTTGGATGTCCTAGATACCGTGAATTGCAATGTTCCTGGTTCCTTTGATGTTGTTCCCCATCCCTCATTTCCTGTCATCACTCTGCTTCCAGCTATTTAAAGGCATAGTTGATACAGTAGAGTTTGAAACATACAGGGAGAGGAAAGACAGATATGAATAGAGAGTAGCTCAGAAGAGAAAGAAAAACATTAGGGAATAGAGAGACTAGAATAAGTTAAGTGAAAGTACACAAAAAGAGAGAGAAGGGAAGTTGATACCAGCAAAACAGGGAATAAGCAACTGTAGAGTCACTATCACAATTTCTCAGTTTAACACCCTCTGAAAGAGCTCCACAGGGCTACATACAGTAGCTTCTTTGCATTTCACCACAAACAATAGCAGCCAATAGTAAACAAAAGTTTTCAAGACAAGGTGAGTGTGTTGGAGAGGTGTTGGGAGGAATGGGACTGTAGAGGATGTGGAGAGCAAGAAAGGCAACAAAGAGAGATATGAGTTTCAGCGAGAGAGACGGAGCAACTTTCTAGGGTACTTTGGTATGATGTTATTACACCTGCTGTCTCTCACACACACAGAGGCGCGCACACACACACACACACACACAGACACATACTGTCACATCTAAGCCTGCATTGTTGCGATACGGTAAGACAGAATAAATTACTCTGTCTCACTGCATTTCATGCATGGCTGTATATATGCACACACACACAAACACTCACTCTCACTTGCACACGCACACCCTCAACAGTGCCAGCATTCATACATGTACTAGTATATTGACTGAATGAGAAAAGAGATACACTTACAGTATGAGAAACACATATAGAAAATATATAAAATAAACACATTTTCTCTTTCTCTTCTCCAAAACCAGAAATAATACTGTAGGCAGAAGTGTATGGAGGAATATTTTCTGAATAGTTGTGTTTTATTCAAACAAAACAAGAAAGGAACCTGCACCTCCACTTTGCAAAACCAAGGCTTTTTCAAAGTCCATCACTTATTAACCACACACCATTTTTATTCTTTCTCCTTGACAAATACAATCTTTTTAAATCATCCCTTTCTACCGCCATCAAGGATGTACTATCGCAAAACATTTTCACTTCATTTGAGACCCTACTTATCTTTGGCTTTTGTTAAGTGACCCCAGAGAAGATAAAGCACATCATTTTTGTGGAGGGAGTATGAACAGTGGCTCCATAACTGTTTGAGAATCCAAGGAGAGACAGAGTGAGTCACAAAGGTTATGAAGTTACAGATGACAGATTCAGGTAGGTATTTATTTCTTTGCTGACATGACATGTGCCATTTAATTACAAGATAAACAGTGTCACTTACTACTTAATACTCATGAACATTGAACATGAACATTTATATATTAAGAGCAGATTTCTGAGGATGCAAGACACTGAAGAACTCATTGAAACTGGGACTATAACAAAGAATCATTGAATATTCGATCTATTTCTATTTCAGTTGACCTAATATTTCAAATGTCAGAAAGTTATTATTATTATGTTAATAGATGTATTGTCTTGTTAAACCAAATTCACACATTTCACATTTACTGGGTAGAATTCACCATGAATGTCTGTATCATAAGTATCATAATAAAAAATCCAATAGTTCCAACATATTTCAGTTAAAGTGTTGAGCTGAGAGACCAAAAATGTTCATCCATGGGTTGTTTTGTACGTGCCTCTGAAAATACTTCCCATTCTTATTGTGTTGCTCAGCAATTCAAATACTGTTCAAGGGCTATACTGCATTTTAGAGCAAAAACATTAAATGATTACAAAAGCAATAACACTCTGCTTCATGAGTCTTATCATAGATGTCCTTAAATTACTATAAACAAATGTGCTAACTGTTCTAATTCTTGAAATACCAGGAGTGCTTTGAGATGAATTATCCATGGATGGAAAAAAGAGAAAGGACTAGAGCACAGCAATAAAGGTGGTGGACAACAGATGGGTACATCCTATTGCAGATTTTTAGTTGAATACAGCTCATGATGATTTGTGAAGCCAAAGATTACACAAGGCCAACATGTTGATAGCAGTGTATTCACTCTCAGTTGCTATCAGGGACCTCGACAGTAAGTGTGCTGACCTTGGATGACATGAAAGAGGAAAAAAAGAAGATTATTTCTTTCCCACACACACAGCACTTTACAGAGGTGTATGTTTGGAGTTGCTTTGGGACTTGAAACTCATGACGACTACCCAGCAGAGAGAAAATTGACTGTGTAGAATATGATAAACTTTGCTCCCAAAACTTCATTATGAACACCAACACTTCATTAGTCATCCAGTAAACAACATCCAGTCTTCACTGCGATGCAATATTTTCTCAGCGATGGGTTCATCATCTGCCTTAATGAAATAGTTGGACAGTTCGGCAAATATGCTTATTCACTGTCTGACAGAGATATAGATAAGAAAATTGATACTCGTATGTCTGTCTGCCCTTAAAAATAAGGTTATAGTTAGCAGCTGGTAAACTTAGCTTAGCAAACTGACTGTAAACAATCACTTCTTTCTTATTAGCAAGTGATTTATTTCAATCTTATTAATATTACTTAACTTTTAAGCTTACTAATTATCACATTATGTCATTTGTTTATTCCGTAAAATCAAAGTGTATAAATGCCAAACCGCAAAGGGAAGACAGGCGTCACATGGGCTGAGTGCTTGGACCTGATGGGAGAAAGCCATTGATCAAAGTGTTGCAGAGCACTGGAAGGCTGAGCAACATGAGAAGGTAGAGGAAGGCATTTGGCCTTGTCGAGAGAGAGGAGAAGCTATAGTAGTGCTCAAGATCATCAAGTGTGCTTCTTGCAAGTGTTTTGGACTGGCAGGTGAAAGTTCAAGGAGAAAAGTTCAAGGAGAAAAAAGCAAGCAGTAAGTAGTAAGCAGACTAAATGACTAATTCAATAATTGATAGACTAATTGATGTAATGATTCAAAATTAGGTGATACCTGAGCAACTACACTCACATAGTAAGCTGGAGCCACTAACACATTCAGACTGAGTGTTTTCTAAAGCTTGCAGTCAGTTTTGGCCACATTATCTTGGCAGTCAGCTGCCTGGCATTCCTTCTGCTTGCTGAAATAGTCTCAATTGGCTAATAATGACAAACAGACTCATTAGATGCAGCTGTAACAACAAGTGGGCATTTCAGTGACACATTTTCTTCAGTAGGTCCAACATTTTTCTATGCAATGCAAAATACATTGTATTTGTATCGTAGGAAGGAGAGGGGATACTGCTGAAGTGTGAAAAGTTAAAAAAAAAAGAAAAAAGAAAGCAAGGTGTGATATAGGAAAGAAACACTGTACGCATACTTGTCAGCAACTGTCACTTGATTGGAACGTTTCATTCTTTCTATCTTTCTCTCTTGTGTTTGTGTCCATAGGTGGGTGCGGACACTTTATTGTCTGCTGCCATCTATTCTCATTATCTCCCTGTCTGCTCGTGCCAAGCTGTTTCTGTCTTCCTGTCTTTGGCTACACCCTCCTTTGATATAGGTCCTGAGTGTGGTCACTGTTGCATTCTTATCTGCCAGAAAGTGAGACGCAGCAGAAAGAGAAAGAGAGAAAGAAAAACAAAAAGGGGAGAAAGAAAAGATTCTCACTCCAGTTCCTTTGTCATTGACATGAGCTTAGAGAGGGACAGTGAAAGTGAATCTCAACACATTCCAGTGACACATTTCCGTCTCATTTCAGTTGAAACAGAAGACATAAAGGGAGAGATAGAGAGAGACAGATTGGTCTCGGTTCAACTAAGAGAGAAAGGGAAAAGGGATGGAGAGTGAGGGAAAACAAAGAGAAAGACAGGGGGACAGGCATACCCTCATACATTTTGATGACACAGGCTGCTACCCCGTCTATCCCTGTGCCGTGACATTGCAGAGACATCGTACATGCACACGCACACGCACACACACCACACCACAGCCCAGTGGATGTTCCTGCTGCTGCCTACCTGACAACTCGACACGGCTCTGCCTATCAGTGCTGACAAGGACATCCATCCTCTGTCCTGGAGAGACCACACACACACACACATGCACACACACACGCACACACACACACACATGAAGACCAACAGACAGACCTTACCCACTGACTCAGACACTGTTTTTCCACACAGACATGATACACATAGTATGGCTCATACAGCAGCAAACACACACCTGTCATCTCATACAGAAACACACACACACACACAGCTTTCACTACTGTCCAACAAAACCTGGAGCCTCCCTGCCAAACTGAGCTGGGCCAAGCAGAACCTTTTTCTGAAGCCAAGTTTACTAACTCTGGAGACAGATAGGCTTTGTTATTCATCTCAGGGGACTGAAGCATGATATAGCCTCTCCCTGCTCACAATGGGACCAGAAGTCAGTGAGCTGAGGGTAAGGTAGGTGAAAAGAAAAAAAAAATCAATTTGTCTGAGGTGGTCTTTTTGCAGTGCACTGCTTGAAATAACCAATCACACAGCACAAGGCAAAAACAGAAAAAAAAACAAAATAGCTTGTTTTTATATGTGTGTGAGTTATTCATATCCTCTTCTCTAGATCAGATTAGAATTGAAAATATGTTGATTAACTTGTATTTAATTGGAAATGGATGGAGAATTCACAGTTACTGCTTCGGCTCTTGAACGTATCAAACTTTCTATTTGTGTAGCCAATGTCGGCTCTTCGCTGTAGGACATTATAACCTGGTATGAGCTGTTTCTGATTAGATTGAAATTGTATTTTGTGCTCATTCATGGGGCTCAAGGGAGAAATACCAACAGTGTTTTTTCATTTGCGTGTGTCTTGTGGGCCCAGTGTTCAGTCTGACCTATACTCATCTTGATTAGGTTTATTTATGCTTCATCAACTGTGTTAAGTTATGGTAAACTCTGGTCATGCCTTCAGAAAGCATTACTATAGACACACACAGACACACATGCACATTCAAGAGCAAACACAAATTGCTGAACATCCACAGACCCGTATACACCCACATATATCTATAAGAATAACAGGATTATGACTGACGGGTAGAGAATAGATTGCAAGTGTCAGGGAGGAAGCCGGTGACAGAATCGGGATCTAATGGAGTTGACTTCCAGACTGGTGGTCCAGCGAGAGAGAGAGAGAGAGAGAGAGAGAGAGAGAGAGAGAGAGAGAGATGCCGATTGACTGACTGACTAACTGACTGAAGACAGAGATAATGAGATAATATGAGCTAATGAGCACAACAAGGAACAAAGGGGAAAAAAGCAGAGACAGATATGCAAGGAGACATTCGCATACAGTGTTTGTGTGCGCATTACATAAACTGACGTGATCGGATAAAAAAAACGCATTGAATTACAATGACATAGGCGGTTTCACTTGTTACACTACATTACACCATGAAATGCTCCACATGTTATGCAAATGACAAACATGTTGCCAAAAATACAGATAAATTTAACATGAATTCATTTCTCTGTGTGATGATTCCCGCACTTCCATATGGCTCTTTTGATGCAGTCATTTTTAGCATGTTAAAACACGATTGCTCATATGGCATATACATACTTTATTTATACATTCATACATTTGACATGACTTTCAGCTAAAATTAGTCTAAGTAATTCTCACTAGTTTTTAATAAACCAGACTAAAATCTTTAAGATATTGTGGAGAGAGAGACACCGGGAGAACAAAGCTAGATGAGATCTACGAGGATTTTTGTCAGTACAGAGCAGGATTTGTGGTTCAACCATGTTGTACAACAACTGTTGTGCAACATAAGTAGCACTGAGCCTGGGAAAGACTGCAGAGGAGAAGGAACTGACTGCTCGTGAAATATAACTCAATTTCTGAGTGTAGTGCAAAAAGGGTCAAGCTAATACATAAATATTTCTGGCTAAAGAGGATTGTGTACTTGTCTGGACTCCATACATATTGCATATTGAATATACAGGTATACAGTATAGAGACCAACAGAGGAATATAAGTATTATATTCCCCTATATTCGAACAATATACACTTTTAAGAAATTAAAATATAATTTATATTGCTGACTCCCATGTATATTTTAAATGACATACATTACTTTTAGGTTATAAGAGCACAAGACAAAAGTCTTATCTTGTGGGAACAAAACTCTAAAATCTGTTAATAGTTATGTCAATTTTCAAGTAAATGTGAAAAAAGACAAAACACTGTGTTTTCCTCCCACTGCACATAAACATAAACAGCCCCTTTTCAGCACAACTGATTTTTTTATCCATAATCCAGAGCTCCCAGAGGTGAAGAGAAAGAATTGCATGTAATATTAATGCACACAGTTGGGGGGCTCGTTTCACTGCTTGTTGTGCTGTCATCATATTCCTATTTGTCCATGCATAATGTACTTCGTCTTGAGGATTTCTGTATGTGGCAGATTTAAGAAATGGGGGATTGGGGGGGGGGGGGCTCTCTAAGCTTTAAGGGTCTTTATTGAAACCTGTTTATGTTCAGTTTTTGAGACAAATCAGCGAGAGGGGCTAGAACGTTTTAAAGAACACATTCACATACATTTCTGAGATCCTGTAGACGAGACATTCTCTCTGAATCATAACTTCAAACCATTGCTGAGCCTGCCATGTTGGAAAACATATAAATGCATTTACTTACACTAAGTGCCTTGGGAATGTAATACAGAAGGAAAAAGAGCATTATTACTCACCTCATACCCAGCAGCTGCCCAGTGGATACCGTTATGCACTAAGCAGAAGGTCAAATAAACATTTTATTATGCTTTTAGAGAACTGTAATGCAGCTTGTACAAACAATGCCAACTTATAGCACACACAAACACACAAACACAAATAGAATATGATGGGAATCAAGTGCAGAATCCACACGTGTGTCTGCATGAATAAGAAGGAGAGGGACTGTGTTTGGTGTTCACAGAGGTAGTAATCTATTCAGGCAAGGACAAGCTGAGTTAATGTCTTTATGCACAGGAGCTCAACATCCAGCTGAGAGTGTGATACAGACCAGGTGTGTGGTGCTCTATCCTCAGCCACTCATCCATCAGAGGTTACTATCTGGAAGAGATATGTACAAAGAGATGTACAAAGATGTGTGTTATTGTAGTGTGTGTGTGTGTGTGTGTGTGTGTGTGTGTGTGTGTGTGTGTGTGTGTGTGTGTGACTGGGCATTTGCATATTTCAAAACAGACACACATACTGTAATGCCTGAATCTTAATAAAGGGGATGGAGGGGAAACTGTGGTGGGAAGAGCAAAAAAAGAGAGAGAGAGGGAGAAAATGAAAAAGGGATGCTCCAATGACACATCCAGAATATGAGAATGGCATAAATATAGGTAGAGTGGGAAGAAAAGAGAGTTAAGAGAGTAGAAATAGCTTCAGTGCTTTTTCTGATATATATAAACTTAGCAATGCGTCATTAAACATACTTTGAGCACTGCTGTGAATGTTCCAAGTTCAGATAATGGGAAGAAAAGTTAGTGAGAGAGAGAGAGAGAGAGAGTTGATGATGTGAGATAAAGGTGCATGTGTGTCTTTGAGCATGTGAGCCAAAGAGAAGTGCATGTGTGTGAAAAAAAGAGCTGCCATTAATGTTTAGAACAATAAAACAAATGAACTGGAGTGAAATTTATCACGTTAAAAGAAAGACAAGGGAGGTTTTTCTTTTCTTTTTTTTTTGCTGCTTTAGATGCAGAACACATCTGAATGCTAGAGCTGACAGCAGTTCTACAGATCAGCAACTGTAGGAGTTTGACCGGCCCTGAACTCCTACAGAGATATGAGCACCACCACATGAGTGTGTTCTAGCAAAATGAAATATCCCAGTAATTATTAACTAGGCAGCAGCATTAGTGCGGCAGATTGAATAGACGCTCATTAACCTCCGCTGCACCGCATATCAGATTCAAACTCCAACTGCTTTTCACTTGGGAGTGTGAATACAAGAGAGTGGCCATGGTCCTGTAGTGTATCAATTGCGAAAGAATGGTCTCTAAAAAATGCATGAGTGCCTGTCCTCTTCCTATTTGGAAGCTGGAAAACTATCAGCCTCTCACCAGCTTGTGCAGTGATCTGTGAAGCAGATTTAAACTCGATTAGACTGTTTAGACTTTGAACTCTTCAAAAAAAAAAAGTAAGTAAAAAAATGAAAGATAGAGTTTAAGAGTAAAAAAAAAGAGAAAGATGAGGAATTGACTGTAACAGCTGCATCATCACATATCCTCTGTGCGGCAGCTGGCATTAGAGTTTCTGAGGAGGGAGAGATTTGTAAAACATGGACATTACAACAATGGCTGGAGCATAATCTGCCCAATCCCATTACTGGCTAGAACCATCCACAGAGACAGACACACACACACACACGAACACATAGATGAAAGGAAGAAATCTGTCACTGTCTGCGTGAGAGAGAGAGATGTGGGAGGGAGAAAGGATGGAAGGAAGGAAGAAGAACGGCAGAATGTGACAGAGATGAAGGAGAATGTAAATATAAGTGTGTGTGTGTGTGTGTGTGTGTGTGTGTTAACTGCTGCATAACACGACAACATGGCAAGATCTCAGCATCATAGGTCTGCATCACTTATTGACTAGGGCAAGTTCAACAAGGACTGAACTGCATGCTGCAACTTATTGACTGTCCCCAAGTATTAAGCTGTCGGCTGATGACCTGCATCAGCACTGTGGCCCCGACCTTTGCAAAATGTTGTGCAGATGTTAGACTTCACATCTTGTTTCATATCAGACTTTACTTTAAATATATTAACTTCGTGTTGGATGTGGAAAAATATTGTGTTAATAGAATTCATCTCAGTTAGTCATGTTTCTCATAATTTCTCTTCAAACTGTGTGTGTGTACTGTAACTGAATGCTAGATATTTCAAGCTTGAAATTACAAATATAGAGGAATGGACAGGCAGATGTTAAATATCCCCTCCAGACATGTATTAAGACATATGCAAACACTATTTGAAAGAAGCATATGCATCTTAGCCACAATATATATATATAATTACCACTTTAAACTCCTTAAAATGGCATACACATTTTTCCTCATCTAAAAATATGCAAATACATTTAATTTCAGAGGTTTAACTGCTGGACATGAGATCAGTGCACCTGAGGCTTCAGGTTTCCACACCACGCTTGTGTAAGTTGAATATTGGATGAGGATTTGGCTTCCAAACTAGTTGTAATATCATAAATTATGCTTGTAGGCCCACCCCAAAAAATCTGTCAAACTCTACACATACATCATTCTCTACAGTGAAGCTCAAACATTCAACAGTAGGAACAAGAAGATAACACATTTTTGACTTGAGGGGGACTTTAACAAAATTCAATTTGATCTATTTTTAGGGACAATTTTCATAATTCTTTACTAGTTTTGTTCTTATAACAGACAAATTCGTTTAGGCTTAGCTTAGCATTTCTTAGCTAGACAAAGGTAACTTCATACCATTACCATTGTATGTCAGCTCAGTTTACATCATATCTATATCGAAATAATATTCCCTTACTTTTGTGGTTTTCATGCTTTCACCAGCACATGCATGATCCTGGGATATGTAAATAACAAATTGTAGTTGGACCAGCTGCTACTTCCATCTATGATTTAGACTAAATTTACTGATTTGAACTACAAATGCGTAAAGCAACATAATGTAAGAATAAACCATTAACATGTCTGCATGCTACAGAAAATATCTTAGTCTTCATTGTGAGACTTACAACTGAGTTCTGATTTAAAAAATGTAAAGTGCACCATCCTATATGATGGTGAAGTATGTAAGAGTACAGTGCATCTTGGTTTCTTGCACTGAAATCACGTGCTGCATTCTGTGGCCTAGATGGAAGTGTATCTCTCGCAATGTAACAGGATTACCAGCTAGTCAGAGGGTCAGAATCTGTGCATTGAAGCATCCCCACAGGAATATTGAAGTGTTGACAACCTATGCTAAGAGGAAATTGAAATGATCTCAGACAGCCTAAGCTGTTGATAGAGTCAGTAGCTCAGAGGAATGAGCGACTACGCAGACTCTTGGAGATTGTGGATCCAATCATCAGTGTTCATCTTGAATGTCTTTCCCCCCCTCCTTTAGAAAGCTAGCATCCTGTGGGACAACAGCTCTGAGGTTGAGTTTAAAAGCTGTTCTTATTGCAGTAAGCAGATAAAATAAGTTGCTGCCTTTATAGCTTTGATACCTGACTTTATGTTTAATAATGAAGAGCTGGCATCTGGAGAGGAAATTGGAAAGCTTACATGGAATAAGTCAACAGGCAGTGAAACTTGGTGGCTCATTTAATCACATGTTTATAGACATTTATAGTGCACCAACAGTGGAGCCATCATCCACTGGCCAGCTTATTCACTATGTAGCTCACAACAACAACATAGAATACATTCAGAATCTCGGGCCAAGGTGGGGTGGTCTCTTTGTCCCCTTATTTATAAGAATGTGCATTCAACTAATAACAAAGATGTACTGTATAACCACAGGGGATGTTGCAAGGCAGAGGGGGGAACTGAGACTTTGGCTTATGTTGTGGATCTTCCTTTATGAGATTCTTTTGATACTTCTCTCAGATTATATATAGATACTTAGATTCACAAAGACATGTCTCTCTGTTACTGAGTGGGTGCACAGGGCTGAACTTCAGACCCTGCACACATCAATATAATCATCATCCTAATGAGCTCCCTGCAAATGATGACTGCATGGTGCAGGCACAGGTCTGCTATCAAAGGAGCAGTGTTACTCTATAGTAAGGGTGCAGTGCACGTTTGAGGGTCATGTGAAAGTAACTGTAGAAACTTTAGTTTAACCATAGTTTATTTGCCATGATCATTTCCCCCCCAATTTATTCTTAAATTTAATTGTTATAGTTTTTTTATAATCTCTTAAAAAAATGTTATGACCCCAGGGTGGTCTAGGGGAGAGGGGAGTAGCATAAAACTAGATGAACAGTATGAGGAATCAGTCTTATATTGCCAGATGTCGAAGCAAAAGTTTGACTTCATGAGCCTTATCAAGGTCAACACATATTCACTCATTTCCCTCAGTTATTTATTTACAGGGTCACAGGAGGCAACTAAACAGGCAGGAAGCCAAAACGTATTCACCACTCCTTCACAGGAATAACACAGATTTGCATTGCTTGAAAAACATTCCAGTAAACAGAAATACATAATTACACACATATAATTAAATAAATAATTCTTTTCTTTCTTTAACTTTTTTCCATTTCTAAAGGGACTCACTCATGCTCTCTATCCTCTGTACACTATTACAGCTAGATAATGTTTCTTGTCTTGGTCTGAGTTGAACATAAAAAGTTTTAATTGACACTGTAGAAAAAAAAGACACTCACCTTGCTGTCTCCTCTGTCTCATTATGAACTTCATAAATTACTCCTAATCTTGCATTGTGTAAAAGAACATTATATAAATTAAGAAAATTTGAATGCTTAAACTTTTCTTAAATAAAATATAACCTGTCCTGCTATCACGACCTTCAAAGAGAGATTACTTCTACTTTGCACTTAAAACCAGAATTCACCATTTTAAAATATTTTTGAGTAGAGTTGGGACAACACGAGTGTACTTGTTTTTTAACAAAGTACATTTAAAATGATAATGATGCTAACATTTATAGTTCAGTTGCATTCCACATTAGATTTCAGGATTCTGTCCTAATTCTCCAACATCCTAGTAATTATCTGGGTTTGTCTCAAAATTCTGGTTTACTTTGTAATTTCCTCCTTTTCTTCCAAACAGTGTTGACTCAGTATGATCTTAACAACAAAATCTACCCAAGCATGTGGTTTAAATTTGGTTTTCCTGTCATACTGTGCAGTATCATTAGACATAAAGGCTTCTACCTGCAAATAAATAATGAAATGATGAAGTCAATTCATGATGAAATAACACACTGAGCTTTTTCTGCCCTGGGTTAAGCCTTCAAAGACTTCAAACTTTAACCTATACTAGAAACTAAACATAACAATTTGACTGTCTGCTTGATGTTTCACTCAAGCTGAGGAAGTCCTTTAACCTCAAAGATATCTGTTTTCTTGCCTGACCTGAATTTGCCATGTTATGCACCCTGCTGTGCTGTGGGATAAACACTCTCGGGTTCTGGCTTTTTTTTAATGCAGGTCTGTATTCTCAATTTTTTATACAAACAGACTGTTTTTTCTTTGTCAGTGTAAGTACAATCATGCTTCTTCATTCAACAGCTAAACAAAGGGGACAATATCTGCATTATAAGGAAATCTGACATATTTTAATGGCAAATTGATACAACTGTATTTTGCTGCTTAACAAATGATCTGGTTTCTACCATAGACTGTGTATAATTGGTTTGCAATAGAGTGAGTTTGAAACTCAGAGTTGTAGCTTAGGGCCATATTTTCTGTTTGTATCCAGGCCATTCCAAATAAGCAGTGCAGTGTGTTGCCTTTCACGTTCTGGAAACACGCTGGAAAGAAGTGAAAACTTGGATTAATAGTAGTTACATAAACTAAAGTGTGGTAACAGGGTGGTATTAGAATCAAATAACGTAAAACTTCTTGAAATATTGCCACAATAATCCGACTAAGAGTGGGCCTGAGAGCCAAAGAGAGCAGCTGTCAATCAACACCCACACAGCAGAAATCAAAGCTACTGTATTCAAATCTTATTAACAGTAGTAGTAGCAATAGTTTCCAAGATCACCATCTTACTTGTTATTTACACTTACTTGTGAGTTCAGACAGTGAACCAGTATTGTCTCATTGGAAAAAATGATTGATTTAGAATCTCTAGGGACAGTGGAACTGGAGCTAGGATTTGCGACTGCTGGTGGCATTGCAATCAAGATACTTCTTCACTGGTTTCAGCCTAAAGCCATAGTAGTTGCAATTTGTTTCTATCTCCAACATGGAAGTAGTCAAATGAATGACATGAGAGAGTTATTAGTTTATGGCTATTATCCAAATCTCCTTCAAACTCAAAATGCACCAGAATGTAGCTGGTAGCTGCTATTAATACTCCACCATGAAAACAGCTAAGTGCATGTAACGCTTCTTGCATTTGGAAACTCCTCAAACACACAGTTGGTCTTTTTATGGATAATATTAGCCATAAAAATCCTGACCAAGCAAGACTAATTACACTGTAGTCGCGGGCGGCTTTTCTGCTGCCTCCAGAGACTGCAGGAAAAACTACCCTGCTGTGTATTCTTTGTGTGAGAAAACATTTCAGTATGTGTATGGCTAGCCTTTTGTGTCTGTAGGTTTACATACTGTCAGCTTGTGTGTTTGTGCATGACACACTTGGCAGTTGTCATAAAAAGCTTCCTATTTTATTTACTGTGACTCAGCAGAAACATGAAAGTGTGTGTCTCCTCCTGTTCTCCTGTCTAACTTTTCCTTCATTTATCTGAGCTACATTCACTGCAAGATGGCCCCACTATGATTAATGATGTCTAGGTCAGATTAAATATCAGACCAAACACTCTGACTTCTTAACTTTTTCCTCTCTTGACCTCTCTATCACAGCTCTATTCTTTGCTCCTCAATCTCTTGCTCTGTTCTCGTTAAGCTTGCTTCAAATTGCTTTATTTTTATATCTTTCTGACTTCCTTTTTCAGTCCACTTAATCACTGCTCTGCCTCATTTTCATCATCCCTTCATCGCCATCTTTTTGCCTTTCTTACTATTCTTTCCTTTTGTTGGCCCTCTTATATCTTGTCTATCTTTACTGACTCTTGTTAATTCCTCTGTCCTTCCTCTCTATCTCTTTCTCTATCACAGCCTCTCATGGCCTACATTAGTCTCTCTCCATCTTTCCTTTTATCTTACTCTTTCCATTTCTTCTCCATCCTCCACTTTCTCCCTCGCCTCCTTTCTCTAATTGACCAAAGCTGAAGAAAAATCCATTACACCATGACAGACTTTCTGAAAGATGAATAGCTTAGACGAAAATGTCAACCCCAATGTTGTATATAATTTGCATCGCCCCATCCTACATACCATTACAGGCTGAGTCATATTTGTCTGATGCAAGAGTTCAAATAGTTAAGTTGTTTAGCCAAATCTCCAAGTAAAATAAAACCCATTAACGACCTTCAAAGTAGACAGAATGTCATGGAAAGGCAAGTATGGTACTGTGAGGCAGTTTGAATTAATGTGTATGTTTGTGTGTGCATGTATGTGCATCTTAGTGAGTGTCAGCGCTCTTGTGAATTGACATCATTGCATTTATTATACCTATAGGGTTATATCCCTAAGCTCTACAACACCATGTGGAGGTGGAAGCACCACCGATAACAAATCTTCAATATTATCACCCTGGGTCACAAAATCAACGTGTTCTGAAGCAACTCATATAGGAAAACTAATATCCTATAATATAAATAATGAATTACTGACCATGGACATATAGTTTCACAAAATAATATTAGCACATGGTTAGGGTTTAGGGTTAGGGTTACTCAAAAGGTATTAAGCAATCTTTAAATGAAGTCCTGAAATCATAAGCAAATCCAATCCTAATGTTAATCCATAGATTCATTTAAACACCTGGTAGCCTCTTTTCTTTGAGGACAAGCCAGTGTGTCCTAAAAGCACACTGTGCCGCTAACTGTCATCCTTCACAGGCAAACCGTATAGTAAACGCTTCCACAAACACATAAGATCATCATCATGTACTCTGCATCTAGTGGGGAACCATTACAGTGTCGGGTAGTAGTTTTATTACAGCGTTATGTGTGTGTGTGTGTGTTAGTGTGTATGTGTGTGTGTGTCCTGCATGCCAGATCGCATCAATGAACCACCCACACTCCAGGCACAGTGAGCTAAGAGAATGAGAACATGCTTCGCTTCCAACACATTTATAATTCAACATACTGTCACAGCCGTACTCATCTCTCTCTGTCTTACCTTCTCACTCTCATCCTTACTTATCTCGCCTTCTCTCACCTGTATCTCTTTTTTTCGTCTTCTTCTTGGAGCCGCCCCTCTCTTTCCAACAACCATACCTCTCACCCTCACACCCTTTCTCATTCCCTTCTTCTGCTACCTCTTTTACATTCGCCTCGCCAACCCTTCTCTTATCTCAGCCTTTCTCTTATTTTCTCCTGCATCCCGTCTCCAATGATATTATTTCTCGAAGCACGGGATGGCATTAGCAGTCCATATGCTTCGGCGCAAACATGCAATATGTTGGCACATGACAAGATTGTGTCCCCCTCTGCAAGCTGCAGAGAGTGAGAGCAGGCGAGCATCAATACTGTTCACCAGCCAACCGTGACAGGCAGCCATCCACCACATGATAACCACACTGGTAACTCCCCACACCCCTCCCTTCTAACTTGACTCCTTTTTTGCTGCTTCCTGCATCCATTTTTCAATATTTCTTTACCTGTAATTACAATAACAAAATTTACATATCTTGTACCATTGATTATCCCCAAGGGGTGAGCAGTGTCCTCAAGGGATTGTTCAATGTATCCTTGTTTTTGTCTAACTCCCACGCACTCTCTGGCTGTCATCTATTAAGCCTCAATGTATCATTTTCCCTCATTGTTTTTGTCATTGTCTTATTGTTTAATACTTTTGTGTCATTCACTTTAGTTTTAAATTCCTGCTGTCTTTCTTTGTTGGTTGCTTGCAATGTTATTTCTCTTTTGTGTCTTTGCTTCTCTTTCATCCTCCTAGGAATTATTCTATCACTCTTTTCCTTCACCAGCTTGCGTTCTCCTGCTGGGTTTCATATCCCTTCGTTTTCTTTTTCTCAGCGTATCTTGGGTATATTTTATTATGACTGGCAAAGGACATTTTATTCAATATACTGTATGTTGGCCATGTTCTTTGGCTGACTGTGTATACTATTTTCAGAAAGTCCCAGACCATAGGATAATTAAAAAAAAAATCTGAACTCGAATGCCACTATGTAATTATAAAGAACTTTTTTACATGACAAGAAGGTGCACTCACAAACATATAAACAACAGAAGGCAAATATAGTTTAAAAACTGGGTGTGTTTAATGTTAATAATGTTAATGTAAATTGTTTAATAATGTTAACATTGGAGAACAATTAGACAATGTAATGCAATCTCTAAACCTGAAATCATACAGATTTACATAATTGGGAGCCAGAGTACTCCCACAGTATACACTGGAAATGACAGTACATTCATTTTAATTTGTCAATCAATATGTTGGAGGATGTATTAAAAAAATCTCTTAAATCAGTTCCTCAGAGAAAGTTTTCAATTGTATAATGTTTCATGGCATCATTTTCAAGTATTTCTACAGTATTTTGTCAAATTATATTTGGACACATTTTTCAAGATTTTGTCTGTGTATCCAAAGCCTGATACAACCTATTCCTGATAGACCTCAATTGTTGTCCAAAAAACATTAAAAATACATCAGATAACCACATTGTTGCATTTGGTGAGTAATTTTGTGTCATTTCCACATACACCATCGTAAATTTCCCCTAGCATACACAATCTGCAGCTGAAAACAGTCCCCAACAAATGCATTATTTATAGTGTTTTGTGTGAACAGTGTCCAGCTGCAAATTATTAAGCCTTTTGAAAGATGTAACTATATATTCATGAGTTAAAATAATCCCCAAAAACAAGATTTATGTCTTCAGATTAAATGTGCGTCACACCCACAGGCAGGCTCGGGAAGTTAGGAAGTATTAAGAGATGGGCTAATGTATGTTTAATTTTGGTCTTCTCATGTAATTTCTTGACAATTACATACAAACATGAATAATTAATACAAATATAAATACATGGATACATGAAAGTTTGTTAAACTCACATTCACTTACTGACTTAATAAATGACTTATTGTCAGTTACCTGAAACATGTATCTACCCCCTGCTCTCTTTGCTTACTCTACATCAGATATAAGATGTTTTCAAATTCTATTTAATTGAACTATTTCTGTCTTCTAGAATGGTGCCACCACCTGCATGACTGGAGTTTTTTTCCTTACACCTCATTCAAATTTGACTGAATCCTCTCCCTCTCTGCATCTCCCTATATCTACACACATGTATTTCCCTTCAAACTGATGCACAAGACTCACAAAATCGAAATTAATATCTGTGCTGATGGTTGATGTTAGTCCTAAATTATTTCTTCTGATAAAGACATAAGAGCAGAAATGGGCTGCATATGTTATCTTACTGTCATCAGAACCGCTTAAAGATGAAACATTTTTACATTGACTGTCAATGTAAAATAAAGCTCATGATTAAGAGATCTAGGTGCTATAATTTCCTGTATAGAGATGAACAGGGTTGTGTGTTAGTCACATGTAAAGATTGTGAGTGTGATAAAATGTTGATATGAAGATTTAATCGTACCATCATAAAGTGAGGACTTCAAGTGCAGCTCTATAAAGTACAGTATCTCCTCTTAACTGAAATATCAGGCCAGTAAAAGTGCTTCAAGCTGCAATTAGTTTCATCATGGAGATGAATGTGTAAATGTATTATTATACAAGATATTAATAATCAAGCTGATGGATTTTACATATAAAACTCCTGTCACGGACACCAAGAACCTTTTATAAATCTCAACTGTATATGAGATTGAGAACATGAGAGGCATATAGTGGTTAGTGTTTGGCCAGAGCTGACTTCTAATTCTGAACAGAAAATGTATTATTCCTTATAATCCTCAGTGCTCAGGAGCCAAAGGGACATGACTGACCTTTGCACACAAACACACACATGTACGCACCCACACATACACAATGCCTGTAGCTCTGGGACTCCATATTGAGTCATCTCCCCTCTGAGCTCCACAAGATCCATTCACAACAGAGGGAGCGCTACAGAGAGGACAAGAAAGAGAAAGTGGGAAAATAGTAGGGGGGGTAATGGGTAGGCAGAAAGGAGATGAAGGTGGAAAGAAAGAAGAGATGGAGAAGGGTTAAAGATGAGAGTAAAAAAAATATAACAATGCACAAGAATCCAAAAAAATTGAAACAAAGCATTGAAGAAGAAAAGTGGGAGGACAGAGGGGCAAGAGGGATGAGAAAAAGAGAGAATGTAAAGGTAACTGGTTCCCCTGCTGAATAATTACCAGAAGTGAGCAGCAATGAGGCTCTGAATCCATATCCTCACACATTTTGCCAAATAATTATTCAAAGTATGGGTAAAATGGGTAGGGGATTAGTACCCAAAAAAAAGGAAAAATTATTTATTAGGCTCCTTCATACCATCTTACCTGATTTCTCTTTATACTTCTCTCACATACAACACTGCCAAACTCCTGTTTAAGTTGGTACCACCGTGATGAAAGTGAGCTCCTATAACTTTTATGGAAGAAAGACGGAAAGGAAAGAGAGGACAGAGAAAGTTATGGAATAAGTGAGGGAGGCTTTGGGGAGTAGAAAAAAGAAATTGTCTTCAGGTCACACAGAGGTGGGAAACTGCCTTCTCTAATGCACTTTCCATTTGTCAGAGTATCAGTCAGACCCACACACCAAGAGGTACACGCACAGGCAACACTGAGCGAGTAAAGCATACTGTCACCCATTTCAGGCATCATTATTCAGCAGAATGTTCCAAATTTATTGCAGATACAATTTTCCACGCTTTAACCAGAGAAACAAGCCAAGTGGAAATAAACAAAACTTGTGTATGCAGCAGAAGGCAGTGTGAGGAAGGAGGAGGAAGGAGAGTGGCATCTCTCTTGTTAGCTCAGAGTAATATGTTTACCTGTGTTTTTCAATTAACCCTCCTGTTGTCCTCGAGTCAAAGAAGGAAGGAAAGATGGAAGGAAGGATGGAAGGGAGGAAGGAAGGAAGGATGGAAGGATGGAAGGGAGGAAGAAGGAAGGAAAGGAGGCAGGAAGGATTGAAGGGAGGAAGAAATAAGGAAAGGAGAGAGGTAGGATCAGGCTATTTTTTTGCCGATGATACCATTCTGTTTGCCATTGGCCTGATCTGTTGTACGGTTGTTGCAGACAGTTTCAGTGATACCACGAAAACCTTGGATGTCGAAAGCAAAAGCATTTATTGACAACCTGATCGATCAAGGTGACATCTAGCACGATTAAAAGTGGGTTATTGACACAGTGAAATGCTACTCGAAGTCTGAAGAAAAGAATTGACCATTGCTTAATTATCCTGCCAGTTCTGATCTCATGACCAGATAAGAGTACTCTGCCTACGAGACAACCTTTGCCCATGTCATAATAGGAAGAGACCTTGCTGTAAGATTGTTTACTTTTGCAAAGGTCCCCGTAGCAACAATCACAAAGAAAGGTCCCCGTAGCAACAATCACAAAGATAGGTCAGCTTGACTAGGTAGACATCAGCCAGCTGCTGCTCTCCATCTGCTTGGTTTAATTTAACAGTATATAAAAAAATTCCATCACAGATCAACAATTACTACATACTATAATATCTTTTAGAGTTTGGAGTAACATATCACACCAAAGTATACAACGATTAATATGAATAGATTATGTAATTATAATAATTATAATAATTCAGAATTATTAATACAATGTAGAATTAATCATATCATGAATTTAATGTAGTGACGTGATGAATGTAGTGTAGTGTAAAATAATATAGTAAATCTCAACTATTTAATCCTCAGACATCACCAATCCACAAAACATCAAAAGAAATTGGCCTTAATTAAACACCATAGAAATAAAACTAAACATCTAAAATTAACCCATTTTACTTGTCTGTGAGAATAGCCAATTATAGCTAAATAATTGACATAAATCTTGCGGCAGTGATCAATCAACATAATCATATGAAAAATTAGTATTTAAATAGCATATAAGATTCAAAAGTATTTACTGAATCTAGTGTTTTAGCAATTTGTATGTAGTGATCCTCTGAAATATGCAGTAGGAAACAAATAGTATGTTCATGTGAGTAGATATGAATTTACAATATTCTTAAATAAATAAATTAAATAAAAATATAAAACAAAAAATATGCATTACTGGGGTTACTTGTAGTCTAGTAGTAGTATTATGATTGACTAAATAATTAATGCATTAGCAAGCAAAATTTACTATAAAAATAACACATTAACAAACCCAAAGAAAAACCTGGTAAACTTTAAAATTCTACTCTGCAATTAGAGTCTGATGTGTGCCTCTTAGTTCACCTATGTAATGATACACTGATGAACCCCCATCCATCTTACAGGGTTTTTCTTTTCTTCAAACTGTCAAGTTTCTTTAAAAACATGTTCATCTCCCTTCATCATTTGATCATTTCATCAAAGATATTACCCAGTGGAACCTTATCTTCAAATCCTTGGAAGTGACCATACATCAACTCCAACCCATTATTACCAATGCTTTACCATCTGCTTGGTGGCTGAATAGGAATAGTAGTTCTGTGCACAGTTAAAGCACTGTCACCAAATGGGAACACAGGAGAATCAAGTGCTGATACCATAAGGTTGATTAAGAATCTAATTAATCCAGACCTCCAAGACTCTAATAGCCTACACCTGAAAAATCCCCCAAGCTAAATCCACCATTTTCATGTACTGTAATTCTCTAATACCTTTAGCTGTATCATGAACTACATCAATAACCTCTGTGGTTGCCTGAGATGTAGAAACAACAATATTTTAGTAATTTCTTGAATGCTTCAGGCAAATCAGGAAAAGTCCAGCAATAAAAAATACAATTAAAGGTGGATTGTATGAAATGAAATATCTGTCATTAGGAAGGGTTAGAAACAAACCATGTGGAGTACAATGAATGATAACATTCAGCTTGCCTAGCAAAATTAATCAAGTAAATTAATTTTGATCTGAGATAAAGAAACAATGCTGTTTATCTGTATCTTCCACAGCCAATAATCTGCTAGAAGTTGGTGTACGCATTCATTCATTAGCTTTTACTGCTGACATGGTAGCTCCACTGTCTACCAAAATATCAACCATATTACCATTAACCCCAACTGGCATAATTGGATCCTCCGCAGGACAAGTAGAAAGCCAAATTATTGCTGTTTGTAATTAGGGTTGATGCTCTGATCCTGTCTCTCCACGACCTCCCTAAGCCTGATAGTGATTTGTTTGCCTCTTGAAATCTAACGGAGGTGGTGGGGGTGGTTGTGAATGTGGACAGCCAGACACCATGTAATCATGATTTGTGTTATGGGATTTACCATGGCGTGTCCTACACTCCTGGGCCCAATGGCCTGGTTTGTCACATCTGAGACAATTGCCTCTTCTCTGCCCATTCAAAGTATCATTGAACAGCTCTTCATCCACTTTTTGAGGCTTGCTGTCAATGTCTACATGTAGCATCATTTGTTAGGACCTGCAAACGATCTACTCTGTAAGAAAACCTGGCTTCTGTGCAACACCTTTATTTTAGTTTTTGTGACTTTTCAATTGTGAGACTATGCATCCCATATTATGATGAACTGCTAAATACAATCTGGAAAGGGGTCCTTACTGCCCTGTACCCACTGAACCACCTGTGAAAAATCATTTTGGTTTCATGCACATTTTGTAACAGCTGTTTTGACATGATTGTTTAACCAATAAATCAATGTTTTATTTGGAGACCACTAGTCATCTGATTTAAGCTTAGGGAAATAAAGTACTTCTTTACACAGTGTCCAGTCATTCCCACATGTGAACATTATCAACTGCTTCACAACAGATACTAGACAGTTGTAAACAGTGCAATGTAAACCACACTAGATATTCATCTGGGCGTGTAATTGGATTGAGGACTCTCCTAACCATGTATGTGATTTCAGATGGTGTTCACAGTTTGCAAACAGGCCTACCATTTTTTAGGGGGTATATTGACATGCAAATCCTTCCTTTCTTTTCAGTCAGTCATAATTTAGTTGTGGAGGGCATGTTGACCTGTATGTGCATGGTCTGCTACTGCATCTATCTGTCTATCTGTGGCTCTGTGAAGAGAGCTTCTGCTGTGATGTCCTCCTACAAGTTTCCCAGCTTCTCCCTTTTAGGCATCTCTTCTTGTCAGAAATCTGAGTCCGAAGCATAATCCTTCCTGTCCTGTGCTGATCTCTCTGCCCCTTCATATGTGCTAACGCAGCCAATGCAAGAAGCACATTTCATTGTCTGTCTGCCCTTATATATGACATGGAACAAAACGGTTAGCACATCTTTCTACGGTATTCCTCAACTCATGAGACATCACCAGCTCACTGTGCTTCTCCTTCATCCCCATACTCATGCCACACTCTCCCTAGACACACCCTCTCATGTAGCTATTTCATTTTTTTGGGATCATCACCTCTGCGATGTATAGTTTACATTCCTCAAATGATCCCATATACAGCCACTTGCCATCACCCCATTCATATGTAGGCAATGTGAATGACAATGATAACTCAACTTTTTCAGCCTTCCTATGATTCCTGTGGACATTTGAGGGGAACACAGTGTGTCATAGTAGTAGTAATTTGGTCTCTGCTGGCTTGTTTGCAGCAGGGTGATAATTTGGCTTTAAATGTAGACTTTTAACATAATTTGTTAATTGTTCGCTGTGGACTGATTATTACACATTCAAATCAGGGCATTAAACACAAAACATGCAGACCAGCTTGTAATAACACACAGATATGCATATCAATTAAATAACAGCAGCATCACAGTTTCTTATGGTCTGCTTTAGTTTTATTTGTATCATTGTCTGCAATTTAAGACATCCATTTATTTTACTCTCCATCCCCAAAGAGGAGCCTTACTCTGTAAGAAGAGTGCATCAAATGTTCTACACATCACATCATGTCAAACCTTTTTTCCTTTATGAGTATTGATGTTTGTGCGTAATGCATATCCACAGCCAAACTACAGAAAACATAGTTTCTTTATTATCTCAAATAAACAGACATAGCAAGGCAAGATAAAACAGTTTGCACGTACCAGTCTTTTGTTCTGCTGAGATCTTGTTTGTTTACAGCAACCTGTAGAAACTCTTGGAACAGGAATATTAAGAACACCTTGTATGTCTTAAAAGACAAAAGACAATGTGATCAATCAAGGAGACATCTGGTACAATTCAAAATACGTTATTGACACAGTGAAATGCTGCTTGAAGTCTTTAGAAAATATTGACCGATGCTTAGCACATCCTACGACCAGATAAGAGGACTCTGCCTATCAGACAACCTTGGCTCAAGTCATAATAGGAAGAGACCTCGCTATAAGATTATTTACTTTGCTTTGCTTTGTTGTACATGCTGCTGTCACTATCCTTAAACCATTTAATGCCATGTTTCATAATGTACTGACAGCTGTTGTACTCAATATTGTAAGTTACCTAAAAACATCAAATAGTCATCACAACATCCAGAAGGCATCATCATACTTGTCTCTTCATTTATAAAGCCATAAATTACCAAGGTTTTTTTTTTTTTTTATCTCAATGTGACTTCCCAAATAAATAAAACTTAACTCCAAACTAATCTTAGAAGTTGTTGAGTAGAAACGCAGTATCACTATAGATTCATTAAAAGTACAGCTTCATAGCTTCTAGCACAGATGTTCCATTCATCACACCACTCTCACATCTTGCTATTTTATTGTTTGAAATTCAATTCAAAGTCAGTTTTATCATATCTTTAAAGACACATGAAAAAACAATGATCTTCTTTTATTCCTCCCCGGTGAGCACTTCATCATTTTGGACAGGAAAGCCCATTTAAAGCCTTTCTTTTTCTGTCACTAGCATATAACTTTAAAAATATGAAGAAGAAGGAGGAAAAATGTCATTATTTTATTTGTGTGTTTTCAAACAGAGTTTATAGTCTGTGTCACTGTAGCTTTAATGACTTATTCATAAACCCTGTCAGAGGCTGGATCCATTTTAACAAATATACAGCAGTATGACAGCTCTGCATTTGGCCCCACTGAATTTTTCATTAGAATGGATAAAACAGAGTGAAGAAGAGGAGGATGGAGATGTAAAGAGTTAAGACCACACACGGAGAATGAGAGTAACAGCACACTGACCTGCTCACACATATGACCAAAGCACCTCTACAATTGATCCGGGCGAGATGCAGATATACAAAGAAGGGGTTAAATATGGAGTTTATGCCATTATGATGTGCTCATTGCCTTATGTTTCATATAAGTGGCTTTTGCAAGTGTGAAGTTTTGTAGATGAATGGAAAGTGTTGCTTTGACTTGTCTGTCTCTACATTAATCTATTAAATCTCTGAAACACACTTCTTCATTATCTCTGACTTTTTCTCCAGAGTTTGTGTTTTATCTTTTTTGCGTTTTTCTCTCTTTGCTACTTTATCTCGACCTTCCTCTCTTACCCTCTATCGGGTCTCCCACGCAGTATTATGTTGAAAAGCGGAAGACTTTTATCGGAATTTGTAAACCTCTCTTCTTTTGGGTTTGCTTCTCATATTCTCTGTAGCTGTGTTGTCTCTTGTTCCCTCATTTTCTCTTTCTCTCTTTCCTCACCCCCATATACCTCTCGCTCTCTCACACACATCATACAGCACTGAGACATTCTCTCATGTGCATTCAGCAAATTCTCTCACATGATCTTAGCTTCCTATATGAATCTTTCCTAAATCACCTCTCGGCATCACAGATACAGCAGGATACTTGCCATGTCTCTCTTGAGATTAACTTTCAATCATATAAAATGAAAACAGATTTAAATGTCTTGGGTCTGGTGTATTTCATGACTTTTTCAGTTATGGTTTGATGTTAAATATACAGTTGTGGGACATACAGTTTATGCTTATTTGTTTCCCTGTCAAGAGTTAGATGAGAAGATTGATACTGCTCTTAGACAAGTATCGATCTTCTCATCTGACTTTCAGAAATTGAATGCCTGTACAGCAGGCACCCATTCCAAAGTATATGAATATATCCTGTATTACTGGAATACTATATTGACTTTCAGATATATGTACTTTCTTGACATTTTTTCTTCTTTGTTTTGTTACAAAAAAAAAAAAAACATGCTATAGAAAATTACAATAACCTTTATTAAGAAAGTACTTTTCAAAACATACTATAAAACACGTGTCTTGAAAAGTTCTTACAATGTATTATGTTTGTAGCATTAATATGTTAAAGAAAACTGGATTGAATTCATATTTCAGTTCAGTTTTGTTTTGTTTTTTGTTTTACTTTATTTTGTTATTTAAAGCTGGAGTATCACACCTTTGTCTCCCTCTTCCGGCAGTAAGAGTAACATGCTTACATCATAGGCTGCTCTATAGCCTACTCCGTAGCCACTGTTGTGGCTGTAAAACTGTTTTTAGCATTTCCCAACTCCAGTGAAATGATTCAGAATTTGATCCATTCAGTCTGGTAACATTTGGGAAGTTTAGAAGCACGATTACATTATTTTATTTATTAAGTGTTTTTCTGCTCATGCTCTTCCCATAGTGCAGTGCAGTATACATTCATCCGGCCATTGCTGGAATGTCAAACATGATATCAGATTAAAAACTGTAATGTAATGGATATTAATTTATATTTTATCATATATTATTTATGTAAAAGTTTTGCACTGCAGATTTAAGTCTCATAAATCATATTTTCTCGTTCTGGCATACAATTTCAATAATATACCACCCTTTTAAGATTTTAGTCAAAATATATTATGGTTGCTATGCGACTTGTCTACCACACATAATTGAATTTCAGGAAACACAAAACAAGCCAAAACTCTATGGAATAAAGTTGGAAGCATCAGCGCTGGAACTTGTGATCTGACAATTCTTGTATTTGTATTTGTAAATATTCATTTCACTTGGAGGACAAAGTAATTATCTCTCTATATATGATAATATTTGATAACAGCCAGGTCATGCAGACAGAATGCTTGACAGCACCTGATCTAGTCTGGGAAATGCACTCAGTCAACGATCACACATGCTGTATTTCAGGAAGATAAGAGGCACTTTGCACCAGTAGAACACACTACAAAAAGCTTTCACTTTGACCTACACTTAGTATGATCCTACACACCCACTGTACAGCTGGTGGAGGTTTGGAGAGTCGTAACATGATGTACTGTTTGCATATGCAGACAAAGTTCTAAGTACTACAACATGGTGAGGGAGTAGTTTGTTTGATGTCGTGACTGAGCTGAAAGTTGACTAAGTGTTTTGTCTGCTGGAGTGCTTCTTAACTCTGCTTTTAAGGGATACCTGCCCCACCATCCACCCGTGTATGAGATTCTGCTGCTGTTGTGTTTGTGTGTGGCCTCAGCCTCTCTCCCTAAAAAGGTCTTTTGCCTCCAGTAAGAGCAGGGAAAGTACAAGAGGAGGGAAAAAAAGCAGGGAATAGAGCTGTAACCATCAGCAAGAACAATACAGAGAAAAACACAGTGTGCAAAGAGGGATGAAAGTATAACTAAATAAATAAATAAACCATGAGTGTACTAAGCAGTTTTAAATTAGTCCATATGAAAGAGTGGTCCTCTTGCTCTTCTTTAAAATGTAATTTCTAATGGCTATGATTACCCAGGCACTGTGTGAACCTGCACACTTTGAGGTGGTATATGGCTTGCTAATAAAATAACAGCAATAATTACAGTGAAAGGGACATCAAGGAATACTTTGTGAACAAGGAGAACTGTTTCAGGAGCTTTTATCTGCTCTACCGTACCTTACTTTTTGCAACATTTCCTACCGTATGCATAGGATGAATTACAACAAACTGTATTCATGCAAACCTCCTTCAGGGCCTAACTTATAATTTCATAAATATTGACCTCAATTGACAGGGTTGGTCAGTTAGGTGTAAAAAAATTGATAGAAAGGTAAGAGAGAGCTTCATGAATAAAAACAGTGTTTATGCATATTGCATTTGTTGTTGATATTAGGCATATTTGTTTGACACCCTTTGAAAACCACCTGAGAATGGATGTGCCCGTTTTCATTGTTGGATAATGTTATTACACATTCAGTGTGTATATTTACTCTTTTGTTCCCCTAATCCTCTCTGCTGGACATGCACTGAATGTTAAGTGCAAAATACATTGTGTTTGTGGATGTCTTCTACTGTTCTCAACAATTACTGATCACTAAAATACAAAAATATAAAACATTTTCTCTGTCAGAAATCAGAAAGTTTAATGTAAACTATTACTTATGTAAACTATTGTACTATTTACTTTGTGTTAACACAGGGACACTTTTTTATTTATTTATTTGACCCCAGCCATAAATCTAAAGCTGATTTATGTACAGTATACTCATAAAATGAAATACCAATAAAATTACAAAATTCATGTTATTTACTAAATGAATACTGAATAAAAGCTCCTGAACCTTGGCCTTAGCCTTGCAAAATTGGATACGTAAATGTTTGACCTTCATGTGCTTGGACCCATGAAATCCTTCAGACTCTTGTATAATTAAAAAGTATGTTAGCGCCTACAGGACTGTGCTTGGGTCCATGAAATCCTTCAAGCTCTTCTATAATTAAAAATATATTTGTGCCTACAGGAAAACAACCCTTATATTAACTCTTAGCAAATTTTGTCAATTTTGTTTTTCATTTTCCACTTAGTATTGCCAAATGTGTGTGAAATCAGTTCAGACTCTGAGAGTAAAGATTTTGATTAATTTCAGATAAACTCACTATAAAACACTTCTCTCTGCTGTAGCTGGCAAGCTCCTACCTGGGCTTCAAATTAAATGATTTTGGCTGCCCACCAAGACAACTTCATCCCTATTACCACCATAACAACAGTCACACAGCCTTTTCAGTACACAATCCTCTTCACTCATTTTCCAAATGCTGAAGGGGTGAGCTAAGTGTGTGTATGTGTGCTTATGTAAAGTAAAAAACTCATGAATTCCAATGCAGGGGACTGAATTTGTGTGGTTTCACCACTTTCATCTGAGAAATGTGTGCATCTGTATGCATGAGTGCACATGTATTTGTAAGCATGACTACTTAAAATACATATCTACACATGTATGTGCATATGTGTACATGTCTGTGCATCCCAAACAGGTCATTCAGGGAACTTTTTTTTTTTTTTAACAAAGACTGACAGTGTAACTTGAAACCTGATGGCTTAGTCTAAAGCATAGGTGTTATACGTATTCATTGTGCATACCTGTGCTCAGATGGGAGAAGGCTATGCTAAATGGAAATTGATGCAGACATTAGAGATACTGAATTTTAAAGATAGTCCAGTCTTGAATACAGAGCAAATTTTGAGCTACAAAACTCTAACAATATCTTTTATTTGATTTCCAATCTTACCACATACAAGCTTAAACACTAGAGATGCAACAGACTGCCACTCATTGTGAATGGAACCTCCAAATAACATGCTAGTTCCTTCCCCTGACTCTATATTCACTATATTAAAGTGAGCATCAGTAATTAACATTTAATATAATGTACATGCATTTGTTTTTGTACACTTTATATTACCTATACATTGACTAGAAATTATGAGCTATCAGTTTTAGATGATATTTATTTTAACTTATATTCTCACATTATAACTCTTACAATATTGAACTAAAACAAGCTGACTGGACTTGAAACATAACATGTTGGTCAGGAAATGAGTAAGGCACATGCTTAACATCAGCACAAGCATGCTTTTTGAGTGCTTACTGTGTGTGTGAATCAGTAGTATATAATAGCTACTATATGGCTAATTCTATAAAAAAAAACAAAAAAAACATGCTGTACAGTGAACAAAAAAGGGTTATCAAATAGCAGCAGCTGCCCACATAACAAGCAGAGCATTCAAGAAGCTGCTTGTCTGACGTTCACTCAAACATTTTCTCTTTCTGACACCCTTCACATCATGTCTTTCTTCTTCCCTCTCTCTGTATTTCAGTTTTTTCCTCACTGAACTGTTTTCCTCTCTCCTACTTTGTCTCCACTATCCCTCTTTCTCTGCCTCACTCACTCAAAACGTCCCTTCGCTCTCCCTTTACATTTCTTCCCACTTACAGTACTCTATCTCTGTCATATAAATAAAAAAAAAATGTACTGCAGGTGTTCTATTTTATGACGTACATGTGTATATTTGTTTATGTGGATGTGTGTAAGTATATGCAGTTATTCTCTCTCTCTATATTTTTGAGTTGAATAATGCGGCACCAAAGCAAGCATGCCCAAGGCTACACTTATCCCAGCTTCCTGGCCCCTCCAATAGAATGCAGCCTGCTCTTTATCCCTAAACAGGGAGTCTGAAAACACTCTCCCTCAAACCCCCTTCTGCCAGCTGTAGAGCTTTGGACCATGAACAAGGAGAGGTAGAATACGGGTTGGCTGAAAACAGGGGTTGAAAGAGAGGACAAACTGAAAGAATTTAGGAACATAAATGAAAGTGGAGCACTGCTTTGGGTCAGAGTTTGAACATGGTACAAGGTAAAGGAGGGATTTCAAGCATAAATTTAGTAAGCAGCAAATTTGTGATGGAGAGTTTGTCCCCCAAAAAAAGTGATTATGTTAAAAAAAAAAAAACCTAAATTATTACACAGTGTGATGGCTCCTCCCTTTCAAGGCAGGGTGACTTGATGGTAAATTATTACACATTACTGATCAGCATCTATGTGTCCTGGAGGAATGTAATGAGTCTAGTTGGTTACAGTCAGTAAATACTTGGCCTGATGTTTCCCTCATTCCAAATTCCTCACATGCTCTGAACTAAAATGTAACTATGGTATAGTCACTGTGAAGCAGCAGAATGATGTAATGCAGATGAATCATTAAATTTGGAGTGTTACTCACATTCCCATCAACTCTGTCCCTGCATGTTCTGCATACCAAGTTGACTTTTTTTTCTTTAAATTAATTCCCCGGCCAGGCATCTCAATGAGCCAAAACATGGTTAGACTGGTCAGAAAAAAATGAGGGAATGATATCACTTCCTTATGTTAAGTATTACTTTACCCAGTTTAGTGAACATATAATTCCCCCTGTGCTTCCGGATGGGTATTTTTACCTTGGTATGTGACAAAACCATTTCAATATAGTCTTAATTAAGACAATCAGTGATATGCTAAACCACCCCAATGTAAGAGAGACATTCTGCAGGAGTCAAAGTGTTCATTCTAACAGATCTACAGTAAAAGCCTTGGAGAAGAAAACATCATGCATGCCTAAAGGCAACTTCTCTTCGTATACTATAAAAGTAAAATGATGCACTCATACTTAACATGCAGATTATTTTCTCTTGAGGAGGAAATTGCTGCAGATTGCTAAATTTTGTTTTGCTTCTATCACTCGGTACAGCAGCTGCATTATTGTGTGTGCTGCAATGCACCGTGGAGCTAAGACGAGGCTGAGCTGGAAAACAATTATAATTTATCAGTCAGTGATCACTTACCTCAATTTGTATGTTTCATAATTTTTCATGTCACATAATTTTTCACGTCTACATATGTATATGCCACCATCTTTTACATTGCAGAGAATCAATGGTTTCCTCTCATACTATAGTTACAGGTGGCTGTCCTCTATAATGTTCCCTGTACTATGCAGGTAGCTTAACCTGACTCTACAGCGCCCATTAACAGCAATGATGTCAATATGCTGACTGAAGCAGAACTCTGCAGACTCCCTTGTCCATTCTCACAAGTCACAGGTGCAGGATGATTCCCTAACAGAGGTATTAGTACTCTGGTGGGTATCTGCCATTCCCCAGGGATAACAGAAAAACATTCTACCACTCAACTCATTTGAATTTATCCAATTTTTCCACACATTTTACGATGCAAGTTCAACACAACACACAATAGGCTTACAAAGTAATGTTTACAAATGTATTGCTTATCTTTAGTACATCTACTGTCACAAAACCACTAAAGTAGGAGCTACAATAAACGGATTGTACAGGACATGCCTCAGCTGTAACACTTTACAATACTAGTCATTTTTTTCTATATTTTTTTTACTACAATCACAGGGACCTGAGTACAGTATTTCATTCTCTTTCATGCATCTACATGGCTGGAATGACAATAAAAAACCTTGAATCCTTGTGATTGAGAGTTAAAAATGGTGGTGGAAAAAGAACAACAAAAAACCCATTGTGGTAATATAATTTTTTTGTAACTAAGTATGAGTCACTGGGTCCAAGCAAAAGAAGGCACTCAGGGAACTGGCTGAGGAGGCAGAGAAAGTGAGCTTCTGGCTGTGGCTCAGAATAAGAGACCCTAAGTGGGGAACCAAGGATCTTAGGGCCAGCTGCCCCACCACCCAGAGATGTTCTGGAAATTAAAGGGGCGAAACATCTGTGAAAGATGGCTCCCAGCTGACATCCCTGCATCTGGCCCACTGGCGCTGGCGGAGGTGCAACAGGCAGAAATGTCTTGCAGGCAACAAACACCTGTGCTTCCCTCCATCTAAATAAAATTAAAATGAATATATCTGAAACATGACAGGGTACTTCAGCTCATTTTATAAGGTAGATAAAAAGGTAAACTGCCAGCAAGTGGGTCCACTACCAAACCAGTTTCCCACCATGAAGGAGAAGTTATGTCTTGGTGGAAACCAAAATTAATACAGACAATAAATTAATTTCAACATTTTCCTCTAAATTACATTATGTTAGGAAAGAAAAGGGTGTCTATTACAATAAGAAAAGTGACATGTTTACACAACACACTAGATTAACCTTGACTGGCAAACCCACATTAATCAAAACATTAAGCAACCTGACAATCTGCAACCTAACATCATTATTTTATCTCATCTTAACTGAACCCAAATGTGTAAAAAGTAACATCCCCAGTTCCCCTGCTGAAAATAAAAACAGGAGGAGGAATAATAAATGTACAAGGACAGGGCATGCAGGAATATTCTTTCTGCCTTAAATATGTATGTGGTCTCTACTTTACCTTGACCCCCTTTAGATTCCTCTGATCCAGAACACCTCGGACATCTTTCTCTGTCTCTCACTCTCACACAGGGATGCAAGCACCTTAACACAATAGGAGATATATAAGAACACCAACATAACTAAAACAGACAAACCAGTATTGGCTGGAGGAAGACAGAGAATTGTGTGGCGGTGATCTACAAGGACAATTCTCCATTTGGAGCAGCGCATTAAACATGCTTTTAAAGAGCAGGCGATAAAATGTGAGGCTTGGGGATTGGAGAGATGAATCCTTCTCGACAGACTTTTCCCTGGCCTCTCTAGCTCTAAATTACTGGTTTCGAACCGGCCAGAGAGGACCGGAGAGATTGAAAAGTACATTTTTTTCCCTGCGATGTGGGAAAGGCTCAGGGAACAAAACAACAACAACAACAACTAAAAAATTACCCAGAAGAAGGAATAACAGCAAAAAAATCGAACAGGAAGACGATTTGACAAAAAATAGAGAGCAAATGTGAGAATCAAATAGTAATTTAGGTAATTTTAATACAAAACCTGCTCACCTGCAGAAAGACTATTTCTATCATAAATTATAGAAATGTAGCACTCCAAGAAAATTGCCACATGACTCAGAGTAGCATTTTCTCCCCAGAGCAATAGCCACAGGATACAAAACCCATTCAACAAGAATTAATTTTGATTACCTGAAATGATTTTGCACTTCCCACTTACTTCATCACCCTAACTAGACAAACGCTGTGTCAAGTTCATGCAATATTTTTGCATTTATTACATTAAACCTCTAAACACCTGGGAGCTGGGAATAAACCAAGAAAAATCCAGCACCAAAATGTTGCTTTGCTGTTTGTGGTTCAACAGGCATTTGCTTGGATTAGGGTTATTGCCAGTGGTCATTGACCAAAAATGACTTAGTCAGAGCTAAGTATCAAATTGAATTGGCGTCAATTCAATTTCAATCTTACCACATGACCAGCTCATAAGTAATTTAGATCAACATGGATACAGGATAGAATCATTTTATCACTGCAATACAGAGTGTAAAATGATATTACACTTTCATCTGAAATAAAGAATTTTGTTTGCAGTGTATAATGCACTGTAATGTAATGTACCAAGTCATGACTAAAGGGAAATCTAATTTGCTGAAAGGTGCACTGAAGCCCTGTCATAATCATACACATTGAAGAGCAAGTTAACATTCCTAGTTTATTGATCCAACCACAGAATCCACATTCTGCTGGTACTCAGTTATGGTGTTCACTGCAACAAAACATTTTTCTTCTATTGCAATGAATAAAAGCCTCAACTCGAATCACATATACTCAACCTACAAGGTTCTCACACTGTAAATGAATATCACATAAGTGAATGTCACTGATTATCCCTGCTGTTAACTCCTCTTCTTTTATCTCACCAGAGGTATTTCAAACTTCATATAAAACTTCTCATGCCAAAGAAACAATTTCATTTTCTATTTATATATTCTTTTTTTCCTCTCACAAGGACTAATCAGGTACAAATTCATCCAGACCAGCAGGAGTGTCTCAACAAGTGCCAAAAACACAACAATTTGCACATTCAAAATCCCCAAACCATGCCATGCAGGATAGCTCCAGCTGCTTCAAATTATAATGTGAAATGTATAGAAAAACGAATAAAAGCAAGCTTTCAGGTTAAAAATCAACACAGAATGGAAATAACCACAATAGCACCTTTTTCTGAACACATTTCTACTTCTGATAACAATAAAGGGTTTGCAGTTCCCCTCTGTGCTGCCTTTTTCTTTCTTCCAGCACTTCCTGCTGCATTCATCAGAGCTAAACACCCTCTTAGAGCGGAATCAAAGCCTATGAGTGGACACTGAATGGTGGAAAGTAGATTTGTGGGTTTCAAAGGAGTTATTAACATCGGAAAGAATGGCTTCATTTGTGAAAATTTCACTTTACGTTTCCACTGCACGTTTTCCTTTTTTCATCAAAGCTCTGACAGAAATCAGAGTTTTAACTGTGGTATTATGACTGCACATTTATACAAGCAATATATTGAAGTTTAAAAGCCGTATGGCAATATTATACCATATTGGCATATGAAAATGTGTGTTTGCATATATGCATTGCTTTGTAATCAGTATCATTTCTGCCCAAGGATCAAGCTACAAATTTGCATTTCAATGTTATTGTGAAAAGCTTTAAGCTTTTTAAACAGAAGCAGTATGTATTGCAGTGTTCAGTAGTGTATAGCACAGTCAAACACGCTTCCAAAATGGCCTGAAAGGAGACTCTTCATGTGGAAAGAAAGCAAAGGAGCCTGGAGGGTAGCAGGTGTTCAAAAAGGTCAGGAACAGGTCAGAGACAGAAGGCGTGGTGAATGCAGAGAAGAGTTTTTGCATACTGTATATCTGCTAATTTCCAACACCTCATGCAGTCATTGTCTTTTTGCATACACACCTGCTGACAAGGAGGTTTACAATTGGGCATACAAGCAAGAACTTGTCTTAGTAAAGTTTCCATCCAAAAAATTTGGACTCAAGAAAAATGGCAAAAGAAAATTCTATATAATGTGTGGAAATGTGCTTGTCTTGAGCAGCAGTCAGTCTCCTCATGGCTCTACATAGATCTGTTGTTTTCCATCTGTCACTGTTTTTTGTCTCTTCGGTGAAGTGGGACCTTCAGTGGACATTTAAGTCATATGCTTCTGGAACATCATCATTTATTTACTTTGTGTATAACCATTGTACTACGTCACAGTTTTTGTTTATCAATACACAAACATTTCTACCTCAGCCATACCTACAAGCTTTTTGTCCAGATTTCCAGATTTCTTTTTAATATTCTGCCTTTTAAATCAGGTTTTTATGAAAATGAAACTCTCAAAATTAGTTTGTGAAAGACTTTAAAACTCACAACTTACTATGAACATTCCTGTGCTGAGTCACCTTCTGTGACCCTCTAATATTCAACAGACTGCTTTTCCTCCTCCTAAAAAGTGAAATCAACATTGGATCGTAGCCTCTGAGTTCCCTAAAAAGATCAGCTGTTTGAACATTCAGTACTGTTCCTATTTTATTAAAACCCTTTCCTCATAATTGAAAGTAGTAGTTTAGGATGGAGGCAAATTCAAGTGCAAACACAATAATGAATTCTCAGGCTGAGGTTTCCAGCTTGGGATCACTTCCTGTACGACCACCAGCTGTTCACTTGGCTAGTTGTTAGCTCACCACGAGCCTGCCTATATCTACATTACATTACACTGCATATAGAAATTGGAGTCATGTACAATGATTGTAACTGCAAACTGTAAATTCCTGGGTCACTCATGAAGGCAAGGAGATTGAGAAGAAGAATATGATATTGAAATTAAGATGGCCAAAGGCAGGATGAGGAGAAATCATCCAGAAATTTTAAGTAACAGGTAAGGGAAAAATAATTTCTGGTACTGGTTAGATACAGAAATAATTGCAGGCAATTATCTATAAAGTGGAGAGGAAAGAGGTGAGTGGCAAGACAGAAATTGCATCTTGGCAGCATGAGTTTCCACTATAGTCTGATTTATAGGTTAATCTAGATGTACTCAGGTCTAAAATATGCCCAAATTATTATCACTTATCGTACAACTAAAGCTGATTGTACCATCTACTGTGGTACAATCAGATTAATTCTCTTCTGACCTCTTGCCTACTTTTCCCCTCTCCTCTCTACTACTCTCTCTTTCTATATTATCCTCCTTTCCTTCCATTGTGTAACCCTCTATTTCCTTTTCCCATCTCCTCCTCTCCTCTCCCATGAGGCAGAGCCACTGAAGAGCTTCTGCACTACACGTAGTGAAGAAGACTAAACAGTGGGCCGTTGCTCTTCACTAAACTGACACACTACCCACACACACATATGTGCACACACACACACACACATAGAGATAGACACTTATCCACCCACATAATGCAGCCTCTGACTCTATAAAGACTACAAAAGAAACTGATTCACATGGCCACTGCATTGTCAGCCTCCACAATAGACCTGATGAGATTGAGACCACACAAACACACACCTACACACTCACAGACACATACACAGTCCTGGACAATGGCCCTGATGAGTTGTGTAAAATACTAATTGACCCACAGGTAGAGTGGAGCTGCTATTGGCACGTATTTGCAAAATGGAGAGTCATTGACAGCAGTGTATTGTCGAGAGGATGCAAGAGAGTGTGTGCCTAGGAGAGAAATAGTGCAAGACTCAGACAGATACAGAGAGCCTGCATGGGAATGAAAGGGGAAAAAAGAGAGACAAGGAGAATATGACAAAAAGTCTGTGTGGGAGTGTGTGGGGCAGTCTGACACATTCTCTCAGGCTACATGAGAATAAGAGAATAAGAGAGTGAGAGACAGCAAAAAGAAAAAAAAAGACAATTAGAAAGCGAAAGAGAGAGTGAGAAAGATGGAGATAGAGACAAGAGGGAGGAGAAGAGGGTACAAGACAGCTTTTATTACACAACATGTGCTGTGGACAGATGGTGGTGAATTATGTATTAAGGCTTTTACACTGCTCCTGTACTTTTGCACTGGAGTAGAAAATGAGCCCGCATGTGGAACAAAATGTTTAGCGAAGTTTTCACATCTTCACCCGGGGGGCTTTTTTTAAACATTAATACAACAGTACATACAGGTGACAAGCTGTAGCACACACTGAGGGGAAAGTTGTTTTGTGAATTAATATATGTAAATACTTTGTGTAGTTTTATCAAGACATAAAGAAAACAGAATTTAAGATATGATTAAAAGTAGTTAATTATACATTAATGTCAGCATCTGCCTTCTTTTCTAGAATTCTTAATTTGTATTTATCATCAAAAAAAAATCATCTCAGCAAAACCAAATGTCTCTCAGTACTGTTCGACTTCTTGCAGTGAAGCTCAGCTCCAAGCTTATTTTTGCTCCAACTGAAAATGTAAATCTTTAAAAACAAGTCACACAAATGTAATTTCAGTTTCTAAATGAGGTTAAGTACTTCCTACAACAGCAGAGTATTGCAGTTTTTGAAACTATTTTCAGTGGCAGATTGATACACATTTGGTTCTCAAGGCAGTATTTACTGTACGGTAGCAGGATGTTTTATATGTGATTGACTCAAAATGAACTACAGTATAGTAGCTGTGTTCTTCATAGTAGATATCACAGCCACTATTCCTGCAGTCCCTTGTATTTTGGAAAATATATATTGATAACGTATTTCTGATTTGGAATGGCTCAAATTGTGATCTCCAGTCTTTTTCACAGCAACTCAACAACTGTATTCATTCAACTGAATTCAATATCGAATGTGACAACCACAAAGTAAGTGTTGGTTTTGGACACAGAGGTAATCTATAACAGGAGAGACATCAACACCACACTCTTCTCAAAACCCTCAGACAGGAATAGTTTTTTACACCATTCAAGCTATCATTTTATCCCCCTCAAATAAGGTCTTACAGTCACAAGGGATGATAATTTGCAAATAGAAGCTCACAAACTCCTTGAGCTTGTTTCTGTTGAGAGGGTATCCATGACATGTCTTGGGTCAGGCATTTGTAAAGGCTTATGAGAACAAAACAGAAATTAACTATTCACCAAATGTGAACCCCAAAAAACCCATTCTTTAGTGTATTTAATACTTCCTATTCAGCACTTGGGCCTGTGATATGTAATGTTGTTAAAAAACATTGCAGCATTTTTCCCACTGATGACGCTGATCTTTAACTCTCTTCCTCTTTTCTCTTTTTCTAGATCAAAGAATATCTGGGACATACTCATACACACAGACGCACATTTGCACAATGCCACAGATTTGTTTCCTTGCTGGAATTATGCTGCATGTTCTAATTGTAAAAAAATACTTGTAGCAGCTTTGAGACAAAAAAAAAACAGTACACAATTTAAAACAAATTACAACATGCAGCTCTAGTAATGTTATCTACTTTCTTGCATGTACCAAATGGCATCCAATATATTGGGAAAACAAAGAGACAGATTTGATTTGGAATCAATGAACATAAAAGCTATCCACTGAGCTGATGCTAAATCAGTTGTTGACACTTTGCAAATGGTAATCATTCTGCTTCGGATTTGGTATTCTGTGGTACTGACATGATTCCTAATCATCGTGGTGGAAATATTGATCAGATTTTACTCTAATATGAATGCAGATATATTTTAAAGTCTGTGTAAAGTAAGAATAAATATGTGTTCTGAGTTTGACATACCACAGAAAAGTGTGTTGTTAACCACCCTGCCAAATTTGAATGATTAAAAAAATCGTCAAATATATGAAATTAGGCTTCAAAGTTGTGTAAAACTCAGCCTCTTTCTCTGCTCCCAAACGCTGTGGGAGTGCCTGCTGAGTTCGCTGAAACCCCACCCCCTACCAAGTGTCACCTGTCAATCAAAGTCACCACCTCTATCAGAAACATGGAAGCTACATCTGAAAGCTTTCTGCTGCTCACTCACAGCTGTAGTAGTAGTGTGTGCTGAATGTATTTATACCTCTACAGCAGCAGGGTCGGGTTTAACGCAGCGGTGATTCTCAGACCTGCCCACTAAATCCTGAACACAGAAATCTTGAAACACAGTTTGTGAAGCCTAGCTCCACAATTCAATTCTAAATGGTTGAAATGCTTTTTACACCTTTTTTAGAAATACATTTATGACCTATTTAATGTGTTTAGAAGAAAATGTCTGAATTTACTTTACACGGTCTTTAAAACAGCTACGAGCTTAAATAAAAAAGTAGATATGATCAGTTTTCTATGACTACATCTTAAAGTCTTTCTGTACCAGTGGGTCCTATTCCCAGTGTAAAAGTTAACATTTGTATGACAATGTGTTGATGCTATGGAATTATATTATCTTAATGCGTTTGTAATGACTTAATCTGCAGGGAATTGGCTTTATCGGTGTTCAATCAAGCCCTTAAACATTGACGAGGCGAACCTGTAGAGTACCTACACATAGGCTGGCTCATCATGCACACCACATTTTGCACTGAGGGAAGTCTAACAATGAACTAAGAGGTTTGCTCTCTTGCACTCTATGCACTTTTGCATATTGTGTACACTGTCTGTATAGCCTTGTTTTGTCAATAATAGAAATATTTAAAATCCAGACCCCAAGTCTAATTTTTTTTGTTCACTGTGTATGAATCCTTCTTTGCTGCCTTAACCTTATTAAGAGTTCATGAAATTTGAGTTGATTTGCTTCAGCAGTTTGAAAAGATAAACATAAAAAACAAGTCTTAATGGGTTTGTGCAACACTGAACTTTCTGTTACTGTCAGATAACTTCCAGATTCCCTCAGCCCTGCCAAGGTTTCATTTTTTTGGCAGCAGTAGGCCAACCATTGGGAAAAAAAGTGGTGGGCTCTAATTGGTGAAAAAACTTAGAAGTGGCAACATTTTTGATCAAGCATGTATGATGTCATTTTGAATGTATAAATTATATAAGTTGTTAAAAATCTAGACTGACATACTGACATGTGCTCACCTAAATGCCAATTACTTTCCAACTGCTGATGTTCGATGTCTCAAAATCTCACTCTCTGTCAATCAGTGTCACATAGTATTTATAATCCTACCAAATCACAGACAGGTGACCGTCCTCCAGCAGGGGTTTGACATCACAATTAATTCTTTATGGAGCTTCATCCAATTCTCTATTCACACAGCTGAGAAAAACAGACACTGGTCTACTGCAAAAAAAAGCACAGTGCAAGCCATTTGGAAGAAATATGGATGGAGGGAGGAATGAAAAGAGCTGGAATGACATTTGCTTCACACCCAAGTGAGTTTGTAGTCATGCGGTTGATTCTCTCAACCCCTCCCAGTGATGGACTTGGAGCTGCCCACCCTGTCTGCTGCCAGTCATACTAGCCTTCCTGGCCAATATGATGGCTCTAAGGCTGCAAATGCACTACTCCTCAGGCCAATGGGACACATGCTATTAAGGGAATTTGGCAATAATGGAGTGTAAAGAGACAGACAGAGGGAGGGTGAGAGAAAAAAAGAGGAACCGAGAAGAGTACAGAATACTGAAAGCAACAGGAAGACAGGAATGGGACAAAATACAGTGACAAGACCGGTTAGTAAAAGCGAGCCGAAAAAATGCTGTCGGTATAATTAAAAATAAATGATTGGAAGTCATCTTCTGTCTCTTTCCAACTCACAACACTCTCCAACTCTTGTGTGTAAACAACACTGTTAATGAGACACAATCTCTCACTCTGTCTCACACACAGACTCACACACACAGACACAACTGACACAAACATGAACCCAATCCCATGCAAACTCATACCTCAGAGACAGTACACACAGCCTCACACAAGCTCTCTAACACATTATACACAAATGTAATGAGAGTCTGATGTTTACGCCGTGAAGACTGATGGCTGTTATTAAGTCGGAACATGCCTTGCACAGAGAGATAGGTTTATTTTGAGCTTGGCTTTCATAAGGGACATTTAACAGGGACATACAGTATGCATCTCACAGGCATGTTCAACATCAACGCATAAAGCAGGTGAGCAGCAACCATGAACAGAATTACATAAAGTCATTTGGAGCCCCTGCTGTTTTCTGATATTTCTGAAATGCAAATTTGTACTCTTTGATCAATTGTGTCACCAACTAAGTGTGTGACTTTGACTTTGTGTTACTTCAAACTGATTCTGCAATTAAGTTGGTGCAATACCAACAGATAGAACACCTATAGAACAATTTTCTTTCAACCATTTTAAAATCTGTATTTCACTTTTTCTAGAGCTTTAATTTCATTTTTACCTCTATTATGCAACTTTAGATAACATTTTATTTTCTCCTTTTCCCTCATGATCATAATTTATATAATATTTAGCTGAAATTGAGAAAGCTATGATTGAAACAGAAAAAACAGGGAGAAACCATGTGAGTATTCAGCTGCTGTCAGCCACAATAGATTAATTTTGTAAGATGGACCTGAAGCATATTACATGGCTGCATCTTTTATCAGTTTAAATCATACAAACATGATCAAACTGTCAGATTGTAGGTACACACACACCCACCCACCCACCCACCCACACACACACACACACACACACACACACACACACACACACACACGCACACACACTGTACGTGTGAGTGTGTGTCATATCACGTGTATATATGTTCAAAGATGACAGGGCATCCAGGGCTTGCTCTTTGTACATCTATGCTCATAAAACAATGTAATTTCAATAAATCAGTCAGTACATCAGATACGTATTGCTACACACCACTCAAACATGATGCACAAGATTCACCTCACATACACATAAAATAAGCATGGAGTACAATATTTCAGACACATATATACTGAAGATTAGCAGAAGCACATACACATACAAGAATACACATGTACACATTAAAAATATAGATACAGAACCAATCATTAAATGTGCAGGCGCACATATGCACCTAGTATTTGTATGTAATACAAACAAAACAACTCTGACTCATCATGTATTTATGTTTTTAGGATCTGTAAATGCATGCAAGTGCTGTGTATAATGGGCATGCATGCATGCTCATGAATGTTTGTTTATGTCTATTGTACACTCCACAGCAACCTACATACAGTGTGATATGAGTGTATGTTGACCAATCAACCTTAGAACTGAACCCTGGTGAATTTCAATTACAACATGCATGAAGTTGACATCATTATACAATGCCACAACTGAATGCTGTCTTGTTGCCTGTCTCACATACTCACCTGTGCAAGGATACACCTCAGTCCATACCACATACATTTACACTTGGCATTTGGCTGCCATTATGATGCAAACTACAGCTTCATACTGATGTGGAACACAGCTTTATCTCTTCCATATGCATAATGTATGATGGGCTGCATTTTTCAGTATAGAGGCATGTAATAGTTTGCACGGCTGTCAGTGGATTCATCCATCGGTGTGTATGATAAAAGTGATAGATATATGTAAATAATGTTTTAACGTGTTTATAGAATATGGAGCACAGTATTATCATTATTTAGCATATGTTCACAATATTCAAATTTTGGTTCTAGTATTCATGTCTGTAAAATATGCATGCTATTACTGAGCTGTGTATATTTTTTGTGTGTGAATGTGTTCTTAACCATTCCAAATCTCAAAAGAATAGAAGGATGAGGAGGTAACATTTTGCCAGTCCTCACTTTCTTAATTTAAGGTTAAATGTGTGTGTTGTGTGTGTTGTACCACTTTTTTAATGTGTTTTTCTCTCTGCTCTTCTCTCTGAACCATTGAACCATTTTTTTAATCATAGACAGCCTCCCACTGTGAGCATCTTGACAAATAAAGTCTTCTGCTGACTTGCTGAGGTTGCTTTTAGTTTAGCTGCTGATGACACTGTGAGAAACTGCATGAGAGAAGGAAAGGGAAAAAGAGGCAGTAAGCAACTAGCCATCATCAAATTCAATTTTGAAAACAAAGTCGGTCTTAATTAATACTAAATGACTAACTGATGAACAATGTGGCAGAATGTGTTTAGGGGAAGCTTGTTTGATTATGTAGATTGGGGATGGTGGGCTGTTTAACACACAAACAACCTCACTAAACAATACTTGCTCAGTTGTGTGTGGGGATACATCTTTCACCAGCTAGTTTGTCTGTGCCTGTCTTTGTGTGCGTGTACTTGCATGCAAGAATGACTCTGTGTGTCAACAAGGGTATAATTATAAATTAGCATTAACATGCCTGTCTGTGCTTCTTTGGACCCAAATTTAAAGTCAAGTAAGTCAACACTTTGTATTTGTATGGTTTAATATCACAAATCACAGATTTGCCTCAGGGAGTTTTATAGTCTCTACAGCAATACAACATCTTTTGTCCTTAGACCCTCAATAATTTAAATAAGGAAAAACTCTTTAACTGAGAAAATGGAAGAAACCTCAGGAGGAGCAACAGAGGAGTGGTCCTTGTGATCCTTGTGAGTACAGAATAGAACACAAAATTATATAGTATAGAGTATAGCACTTACAGGATGACACAATTATAATGGATTTATAAAATGAAGACTGCAAGAAAGAGGATGCCAAGTGGCTTCCAGGTGCTACCAGAACACACTAGGACCTGAACCACTTGACCTCCATCACCATTTAGACCTGGCAGGAGAACAGACTACACATGCATACAGGAGAGACAACATCACACTATTCACATACACGGGAGAAGAAACAAGAAAAGGCATTATTCACGAGAGGGAGAAAGAGAGAATGATAAAGACATCACTCAGAGAGAGACATGAAGTGAAGCTGAACTCGTGCAGAAAGGGGAACCAGATCCAAAACCTCGGGAACTGGCACAACAGCCAGGGAAGCAGAACGGTTCCAGGATGGGTGCTGGTCCAGGAAGATATGCCTGAGAGAAAGGAGAGAACATGGGGAGAAAAAGGGAGAGAGAAGGAGAAAAGGGAAAGGTGCTCAAAGCTCAGATGTCCAAGCTGAAGGTTAGAGAGGTGCAGTGCTTATCAGAACAGTTGCAATACTAAAAATCCAGTTGGCAGGACAGCGCTTACTAAATTGATTGAGACAGAAACCGACTGTGCAGTACAAGGTCATGAAGCACTCAATTAAAGACCACTAATTGTAGATTAAAGCAAAAAGATTAGTTTTAAGGTTAGATTTAAAGGATTAAACAGACTTGGATTGTCTGACTTCAACTCAAAGTCTTTTAGGAGCATCAGGTGCCAATCCAAAAACATAAAAGTAAACAAATAGAGATGTCAGCACTCAAACATTACTACTATTACATTACTTCTGACTTTAATGCTACACAGCAGCACCAGCAACGGACGCCTTTTAGCCCTAGGCTTTCCTCAGCATTGCTGTCACAATTGTGGGTTGACCCTATAACAAAGTAGCAAAGAATCTGCTGGTGATTAAACCCAGCTGAAACAAATCATTTCAAAAGCCCGTCTAAAAAGTTATTTCATATGAACAGGGCTATAGGCGATAGGAAAATGCCCTGCCAGCTGCTTATTTCTTTTTAACTTTTTTAAAGCTATCGTAATGCACGTGTTAATGTTACTTTTATAATATTTTGGAGAGTTCAAATAAGTGGAAAGGTAGAATAAATTGCTTTTGAGGGATTAAGTAAAAAGTGTAGATTCAGTTTGGAGTCTGGTCTGGGAACCACTGTGTACTCAACTGAAGAAAGTGGATGTATGATGGTTTTGATTTGACACTCGTATTGAATGCTGAGTCACTGGGAGAACACATTTTTCATGGAGCTTCTCATAAGCACAGGGCATAGTCACGTTAAAATAGAGAAGATTCTTCCCCAGACTTTTGCCAGCAAACTGGAAGCACACTATTGTCTAAATTATAATTGTATTCTGTATTATATCAGTTCAAAATTTAATTAGAGGATAAACCCTTGAGATGCACCATCTAGTTTTCGAGGGTCCACAGGCACAAAACATAAAACTCACAACATTTAAACAAAACAGAATACTTTAGTAAAATAATGAAAATAAATTAAACAATACTACAACACAAAACAATCAACATAGTAACATCAGTAGGGACATACACATAAGGGCTTTTACACCTCTCAAACCCCACCCGCTACAGCTGTTAACATGTGTCATCTGTGCAAAGAAAGAGCCAGAAATAAAATAAATGAACAGATGAAATACATTAATGTTTAAGGGCTGAGTCCATTTATAAACTAAAATCAGGGTAAAAAGAATCAAACAAGTAAATAACCACAGAAGTCTTAAAGTCATGGAAGGAAGTCATCAATTTCAGTCAATAAGTGAGTTAGGCAAATTATTCCAGTCTGATGGTTTAAATTTAAAAGTAGGTTTCCCAATTTCTTTTAAGATTCTAGGCACAATAGAAAAGGTTTCAGAGGTATTATTAAGACTCATATAGATGCAGTGTTTTGGACTGAATACCACCCGCTTCCCCCGCCCCCAGTCCAAGCACGTAGGAGAAAATACATGGACCTCACGAAAAATGTGAAAGACCCTCCCTTCAACGAGTGTTTGGTTTTTCTGTTTTGTAGAAACATGGCAGTGAAATATGGCTCTGTGGAACAGGACCTGCTCCCTCTGTAGTTTTAAAGAAAGCACACACTTATTCTTATTTTCATGTGATTATACACAAATTAATATTCAATTTCTGAGTCTGTTCCACCAGTTGCCACTAAATTTGAAATGCTGCACCTTTAACTGGAACTAAATCCAACTTTGAAGAACAGCCCAGAACAGAAGCACACAGTAGTGTCCACATACTTTTGGTAATTTCTAGTATTATTAGATACTATAGATATGCAACTTTTCTCACTTCAGAAACACACTGTACACTAGCATGCTGATTAATGATCAACCATACATTATGTTTTCATATCCACATACAGTATATGTTGATATGGTTTGAAGCCCTTGTCCGCAGTATCTCACAGCTATTGTTCAAAAATAACTTCCAGGTTTAAACCTGCAGGGCGATTGTTCACTGTTATCATATTAAGGTGATTTGTAGACCCAGCACTGTTATTTTTCCTCCACCATGAAACCTGAGCATTCCATTTACTATTTGTATACACATAATTTCAATTCCCCTGATCCCCCCCTCTCATATTCTTATGATCTAGAAAATGAGAGCTGTTGAGGTGTTTCACACTGAGAGACGGAGAAAGTAAGGCTTTGAAACACACCTTTTAAATCTACATTCGGTTTGAGCTCGCTCCTGAAACATTTGCAAGTCAAATAGCGAATACGTTTCACAATGCCAAGGCGGCTGAAGCCCACCATCTGATCACATTTGACAAGGCTTTAAACACTTTTCCCAGGTTGCTTATCCTAGCAAGAAATCCAACACCATAATTACATTTGATATCTGCAAAAACCAGGAGATACTGCAAACCAAACTACCTGAGGTAAAGTCCCATTATTGCCAATTCAGCTGTAATGACTCAGTATTGTTAATGCCAACAGACCCACAGATCCTGCTCCGAATTAAATGTATTCAGCAGATTCCTAATTTGAATAATAAAATTAGGTTTAAAAAAGAAAAAGTGGCTTAATATTTCTGTAAAGTGCCAAGTAAAGCAAAAAAGTGAATTCAAAATATGAAAATGAGGGTGGAAACAAGGACCTCATGGGTAGAATACTTAAGATTATCTGATCTGTATATTACAATTTTTATGTTTTTATTACATGTCAATTTAACAATGCTGTTACATACATTCTTTATTTCAGTTTTGTTTTTCTATTTGTAGGATGACTGGAAGAACAGCAAAGAGAGGGTGGAGGATCAGTGGAAGGACAAATAGGTGAGACGGAAGGGCAACAGGGAGGAAGTGAATTATAGAGGTATAGATTTGATAGAAAAGATGGTACAAAAAAAAGGAGGGTGGTGGAATTTGAAGAAACACTACCTATCTTCTCTCTGCTAGGTCATGACACAGAGAAGAGATGGAGTGGTGCCAGCTCCAAAATACTGCCAGTGCCAGCAGGTAATGAGAGGAGCGTGGATGTAGAAATGTCTCTCTTCCTCATCTTCCTCCTCCTGTCCTCTCATCCTGTCTGCCAAGGCTGGGTTGTAAAAGCCTTTTTATCTTGTCGTAAGTCATTATCACGTGTCACTCACAGTCAGCTTGAGAGAGAAGGAAAGGGGCACAGAAATGGGCGAAAGGACAAAAAAAAAAGTGTGAGAGCAATACACCAAGTGAGATATGGCAATGGAGTGTGAGAGAAATTGTGCGTGTTTATGTGTGTGCAGCGCAATAGATGCCCGCTTGAGCGTGTGCATTTTACACCTTGCGCATGACTGGAACTGAATCCATTTAGAGGGGAAAGAGGTTCTCAATCTGACTGACACTCTTTCCACATAGTTAAGAATCACAACCAAACAGTCTGTGTGGGAAACTGCTGTTATAACTCTGTGATGCTGAGGGGAGATAGAGGCAGCAGAAAGCCGACTGGATTTCACACACGATCAAGTAAACATCACTGACTCAGATCTCTCATTCCCTCTGCTCTGAGCAATGCACTGCACAAGCTTACAATGATATCATACTGCATAAAGCAACATATAGCTTACATGTAGATACCATAGACTGTAGAAAAGAAATGTACGTAACATCCGTGACGTCACCCATTGCTTTGTGGACTGCTGCTCGAAAGCCAATAGTTTCGAATCTAGGCAGCGCCATCTTGAAAATTTCAGGTGCATGCCGGGAAAAAAAGAACACGGATTCTACTGATATGGGCATGAGGCGGAGTCATGGGCGGAAGTATGGGCGGAGCCAATGGCAGAGCAGGGAGGTTGCGATTGGTTGCGAGGGCTGGATCTCAAGGACATTGGTCAATCAACCTGTCAATCACGATGTAGCCACGCCCCAATGCATACTCTGCTTTATCGTCAAATATAAAATCAGGGAGGCCAACATTTCACAAATGAACATCATACTGCATTGAAGAAGGCTTTAAACTAGCGATTGAGACCATAAACACATTTTGAAAACGTTTACTGAGGTTAGAAATCAAGTGAGAAGTTGGTGAATTCTCCATTGACTTGTATAGAAACGGAAGTCCTGTTGAACACAAAACGGTCGCCCCCTGGTGGCCTTTTGATAGAATGCAGCTCTAAGTTACTTCCGCGTTGGCCTCATGTCAGAGGACCGGAACTCCCCACCTGGTAGATACACAGATTTGCACAATGCCAAGAAGACATCCACCTACATGAACATACACAAACAGTTTTTTAGTTTTGTTTTTTAGTCTGTTGACGTTGACTACACAATAAGTTTTACTTCCAACTTTGCTCTGAAAAGAAGACGTTTTTAATGGAACTCACAAGTAGACTTCCATCCCAGTGCACTTTCAGAAAACAATTGTTATTCAGTCTAAAAGACAAGTTTTATGCATCAGCAAACAAGCAAATTTCACATCAGTAAAACAGGTTTGATAGACTGCGCGGGCATCACAGGAAATATGAACAGGTAAAATGCTAAATGTTGTGTTTGCGCATCAACTCACTCCTGTCTAAACACAGATGCAAAGTAATTCCAAGAGTGTCAGCTGAAATGCAGAAGTTCTTACTGATTTTTTTTACACAAATCAATCTGCCTACCGCTCTCTCCTGCATTGTTAAGTTTGCTGGAAACATCCTTGTTTTTGTCTATACAAACAACTTTGTCCTCAGCTTTTATTTATTTATTACCAAGCTTTAACTGCTTTGGGGGTTTAGTTTGAAATATCTCCCCACACACTGTTGACATTTTGTAAGAGGGATTTGGAACACAATACACAAGAATTACATTACAAGTTGCTGTCAACAGGAGTCTTGCAGAGTAAATATCAGTTTCTACTGATTTATTTGTATGAGCACTCCGAAGCTTCAAACACAACACATAAAATGTTGTACTTGAAGCTTTGGTGTTTTCATGCATCAAATTCTGAATTAAATCTTTAACTTGTGAAACTGATTCACCTTAAGGCCACACAATGTTATATATTTGTTTTCAAATGGCATGATCACTGTTGATTTAACCTACAGTCAGTACAGCGAGAGTCATTCGCCAAGCTTAATGTCAAAGATATGGCTACATTGATTGAGACAAGGAAGAAAGTCACACCTAAATCAATGCAGCTTTTTCTGCATTAAAAAAGCCTGATACAATAACAACTGTCTGCAGGTTTTTTGTTTGTTTGTGTTGTCTCAACAATGTGTCACGAAAAAGAACTTTTGTGTGCTGTACTGTGCTTTGTGCTCAGGTAGCGACAATACCTTGTTCAAACAAGAGTATCAACCAACAGAGAGCAAAACACAATATATTTCTGAGACTCAACCTATTGCTTGCCAAAAAACAGAAATGTATTCAGCAAACTAATCAGGTACTGTAACCAGAGACACATCAACACAGACAGCTTAGTGAAGTCTATATGTTCCATTCCCCAAGAGCTCTGTGCAGTTAAGATGATTTATTGAGGCCATTAAATCTTGAAAATTAACATAGTATCATTATTAAGAAACGATTAGGTGACATTTTTTTTAATTATTTCACAAAATCATTATTAAATATTATGAATATTTGATTTGGGTTGTGATGTCATATTTCAAGATCACTTTGTGTTAAAATCAGTCATCAGTCAATCATGTCAAGATAACTTTGACAATGCATGTCAGTAGAAAGTATGAACATACCTCAAACAGGCTGTGATGCTGGCTCTGTAAGGCTGTACAGTAGCTGTGCAGATATGTTTAACATGTTCACCATCATGTTAGTATGCAAACATTTTCTAAGTAGCACGAAGCACAGAGACTAATGGGAATGATGTGATTTTTTTTTAAATTAGAGTGTACAACAGCACATGATGAAAAGTTAAAGGAACCAAAGTTACTACATTTCATCAGGAGGGGGACATTAATGTTTTTATCAAATTTAATGGCAATCCAGCTAATTGAGAAATATCACTCTAAACCACATGTCAACCTCATTTTGTTAGATGTCATGCTGATTAAAGCTAGTAGATGTTTAACAGTAGATATTTAACCTGCTGGTGGCCCTACATCAAGGGAAAGCCAGTTATCAGGATTCTGGGAACAACTGCTATTTATACCAAATTTCTTCAAGGTTTATCCAATAGCTCTGAATACATTTCAGTAAAACCAAAAAAAGACAACCTCATGGTGGCAAGTCAGGGCATCACCATCATCAGTAGGCTTCATCCTCTGGGGACCATCCTTACAATATTTAATGGCGATTTATTAATAGTTGGACCATAATGGTGGACTGACCGACAGATCAATTTTGCCATTCCTAGAGGTAAGCCAATAGCCTTGCTCAAATTGATTTTGAGTGGAGTTGATGAATTATAGGCTGTTGAAAATGTTTGGTAAATAAAACTGTTGTTACTATTTGCTTAAACAGTGGTAATAATAAGATGCAGATGATAAATGGGAAGATAAGCCAGATGTGAAACCAACTTTTCTTCAGTTTTTATTTGTGTTCAGTTCTCAGTACTTTAATAGATTTTTTTTCACTTCTTCCCTTGATTTAAGTCCAGTGTCTCTTAAAACTCCCTGTAAGGCACAGGAGTGGTCACAGCATGAACAAATACTAGTTTCCTTCCTTGAGCTGTAATAATGTGCTGAATGTTCGTAAGTGCTTTTATATGAATATGAGGCAGGCTGGTGGAAAAGCGACAAAGTCTATGAATAAAACTGGGGAAAAAATTGAACAAACTGCCTCAGTGGAATACCATTAGTTTGAAATCAGTGGATGCTGTGTTCCTCCGGGTACTTTATAATAATACCGTATGTCAGGTTGTGATAAGCAGAAGGCAATAGGCACACTTATTAAAACAAATTGACAAGCCAGATAACAAGTACTGGGGAGTATCAGTCTGTCACACACACACACACACACACACACACACACACACTAAAGGAACAACTGATTTCTCTGCAGTCCTTTCTCTTCTATTCTTGGGTAATTTCCTCTTGTTTCTCTTCTTCCTCCTTGTGAATCACTTTCAAAATCCCAGTTGACTAGTACTCTTAAAGTTCTCAAACTCCAAATGCTCCCCTGCTTCCTTTAGCAAAACCTTTCTCTACCTATCATCATTTTTGCTTAAGACCTCAAGAGTACAGAACACAAATCTCTTGCAGCAAGCTTAAATTCACTTAGTGGGTTCAAATTCAGCAAAGTGAAGGTTGCTGGAGTTTAATTATTTTTCATGGTAATAAGGATAAAAGCAATGTGGTTTATAAGTCGTAAATGCCACATAGTGCATTCACTAAATAAAGGAGGAAGAGATGTAGAAATTACTAAATGATGCTGTCCAGTCCTTTTTAAAATACTGATTTATTCTTTGAAGGGTCAGTGTATGCAGGGATTGGTAAGAGCCAATCCCTGCATACACTGACCCAAAAACAGGAGAGTAAACCCAAATCATGATCTTTCCCTAACCTTAATCACATCTTTTTTGTGAATAAATGTAACCAATGGCATTAAATTAAAAATGTGTGAAAAGCTTAAAATATGTAGACATGACACCAGAGTGTCTATAAAAGTGGTGCTCTCTTTACATACCATCCCATGAGATAACATTACTAACTCTATATTTTAGCCGCTTTGTGCTGTGCATGTGGTGTACTGTGGGTGTATAAGAGCTTTTATGTTTTCTGAAAACAGCTGCCTGCTGTGACTTAAAATAATGCTGTAAAGTTGTGGAAAGTAAAACTAAAACTGTGCTAAAATACACATAAAAGCACTATAGAGTTGATAACTGCTTAATAATTCTTGTTTGTCACTACTTCTGACCCCTTTCACATTATAAATAGTAAGTGGATTCATTGCTAATATAAAAATATTGATTCCAGCACCTTTGAAGCATGCCAGTGAGGTGAAAAAAATAATGTGTTATAGGTCCCCATATGTAACGGCTTGAAAGCTGGAACTTGCTGGACCAATGACATGCTTATACTTAATCAGTATGTTACTTGGGCTTTTATGGGTCTAGAGTTTACTTTATGTTCACAATACATTTCTACATATGTCATGCATTGAAATCAAAGCAAAACAACAAAAAAAGCCACTATCTGGTCTCCATCCCACCTACTGTATGGCTCCACTTCTTCTTATCAGCTCCCCCTTTCCACTCCACTCCTTTTAGCTTTTGTGCTGGGTTTGTATTTTGCGAGTATAGAGCACAGTGTTTCTGTCACTAGGGAGTGTCAGCATGTCTCTTCACTTGATATGCATTAGATTTTCCACACTTTCTGGCAGTTATCTGATTCCAACTCAATACGCTGCCGAGGGAAATTGAGTCCTAAGGCCAAGAGAGAGAGAGAGAAGTTTTTGGCAGCTTTTTAAATTCATTACTGTATTCTGCTGTCGTCTCAATGGAGCTCGCCTGGCAGCACGAGGCCACGGAGGTGTGTGTTACAGCAATAAAGAGAGGGGGGGTGGGGGGTGGTAGGACGCTTAGCAAACTATGCTGCCACTGCAATACAGGAGCTGCTCTCCTCACTACCCTGAAATACAACATTCTTACTTGTTGAAACTGTGCAAGGGAGCAAAAATACAAAGGCAATATAAGCACAGCCTCTGTTTTACTTGAAAGACCGAGTCCCAACTCCCAACCGAGTTACAAATCTATAATCTACAATTCATGTTCAGTTACCATATTATATTATAGTGGTGGAGCCTATGATTGACAATTCTAGTCCAGGTCTGATGACTGGTCAATCAGTCTACCCAACACTCTAGACTAGAGCAAAATATTCTAATTTGTAGATAACCATGAAATTTGCTGAACATATGCATGCTTCAAAGATGACCCTTTTGATTTTAATGACCCACATGGCCTTTCCACTTGCACTATCCTCAAGATTCAACCCTACATTAGCCACACTGGTAGTAATGCCTTGAAAGAGTGTTGCACTTTGATAGAGCTGTGGGTACTCTGATTGAAAGAATTAAAAAGAATAGTCAAGTCAGTGTAGGGATGTGGAGATATCCTGACTTTAAACTTGTATGTTTCTCATAATGCAATAATGCAACCAGCTTGTTTTCATCACATCCTTTCATTACCTTCCCAGATAAACAATTACTCCTGTAAAACGTTGTGACTCTAGTTTGTAATGCAGGTTTTTCATTATAAATTTGCATTTCCCTAGCAAAGATAATCTAGAGACATCACCACTACTATTGTATTAGTCTTGACAAAGCTCCTCTGGTCACTATGTCTCTGGTGTCCACATCTTTTATATTCTAACTCTGCAACTGTTATCCCTGAAGCAGCCAATACGGTACAACAGTAGTACAATATTAAAGGAATAATAGATAATTGCTATTATTTGCTTTGTCTACTACTCTCATACCACTCTCATGTCTGTATGGTAAATATGAGGCTAGAGTTAGCAGCCTGTTAAATGAGCTGAGGATAAAGGCTGGCAACAGAAACAGTTAGTCTGGCTCTGTCCAGAGGAAACAAAGCCAGCACATCAATAGCTCACTAATAAACATGTTATATCCTATTTGTTTAATCCTTACACAAACCAGGGTGTTACCTTTGGAAAGATGAAAGCTAGCTGCTTCCATTTGCTCCCAATCTTTGTGCTAAACTAAGCTAACCAGCTATTGCTCCATATGTACCATACATACATGAGAGTAGTGTATCAGTCTTTTCATCTAACTCTTGGCAAAAAAATCCTTTTCTCAAAATGTTGAGTTATTTCTGTAAGACACTTCAGTGCATTTCATCCCTTATATGTGCTGCATGCCAGTTGACTGTCTCTGTCTTTAGTTCAATTCAGACCTCTAAACTTCACTTTCCAAAAATACCTCACCTGATGTAGCTGTTTCATCATATGTCAGTTTGAGTCAGCTTCACTGTCCACAAAGAGAAGAAGAAATGACAGCAATATATAGAAAGGCTGAATGTTTAATATACCCCACGTTACCTTGCCAATATTAGCGCCACAGCTCTTTTATTACATGCCCAGTTCCAGGTCTGCCATGAAAAATTGCTTCAATCTATGTTTCTTGGCAGAAATATATGCCAAGAAGAAGCGAGGACACAGATGAAAGTGTGACAGGTGATAAAAGAACCGTGCTAATCAACCGATAGTGGAGGATTACTTTATATGTGCAGTTTTTAAATATAGAATGCTTGGCCTGGACAGTGTCATTAGTAATACATTTTGAATTAAAGTAGAAAATATTTCTTGTGCACTAAGAAAGGATTTAATAATTCCCTATATGTTCCAGCTGTCCCTCTGTAAATATGTGTCTCATTTTGTGTTTTCTATAAAATCATTCCGGTGTCCGCTGCCTAGTCAGAGATGAGAAATGGCTCCCATCTGGGTTTTGTAGCTAAAACAAAAAAGCAAGAGGCAGGAGGAACATGAACTTCAGAGAGAAATGTGACAGGTGATCTAACAGAGTACTGCTTAATCAACACACTGACAAACCACCAGTGGAAGACTACTGATTGCTGCACTTTGAAGGGATATCACCTTTCCCCAAGCCTTCTGTTATCCACTGAGCTGATTCTGTATATCAGTGGCTCTGTTTGTGCTTCTCTCTCATGTTCTTCGCTCTTGTTTTTTTAAGTCAGATTTAATTTTCATGTTTCGTACTAAATTGAGTTACAAAGGCTGTTTTTCATCTTGTTTCCAGCAGATTTACTAATCACAAAGTACTATAGGTTCTATACTATCTCTGTATACTCATATCCCCTTCACTGTGGAGTCTGAATTCTCTTCCTCATCTTCCTTTTTTCTCGTCTCCATGCACCTCTTCCATTATCATGTTGTTTTTTCTGCTTTGTTTCGTTCCCCCCTCCCTCTCTTTCATTTTCATGCTCTCTCTATCTTTGTCATTTTGCAGATTCTTCCCAGTTCTATCTGTCTCTCTCCTTTTGAAGACCGGTTAGCTGACATATGTATGTAGAGAATAGATTCTGACAACTTGGGCATTCCTCTCATCTGTCATCCTGACCGTCTGAGTATCTGTGCTTAGGAGCGAGAGAGAGAGACATAGTGAGAGCAGAAGATACAGGGGAGTCACAGGAGAACCAAACAATCAAAGTGTACCAGGGGAAACAATTACTTTGAAGGAAAGGCCTTTGCATTTTGTGGTTAACTGGTTCTCTTATCATTACGAATTATTAATTTATTTACATCCTGAGTCAGCAGGTGGTGAGAGGTGACTGGTTTCAAAAGGGGTACAAGCTTGTTTTGTTATTCCTTTTTGTAACTTTTTCATTTTCCTATATTAAAGCTGCTTGAAACAATATTTTTTTTACAACAGTGGATGAATAACTGTAATAATGTGAAAGGAAATGTCTGTACAATTGTCACTGGATTCACTTGATAGTTTCCCGCAGCTCTACAGACACTTTTAGCATCTTTCCGTGAATTGTTTTGGTAAAATTGGGTGGCACAGTGATTTTGTCGTTCGCTCTCAACAAGGTCCTTGGTTGGGGGACACTCAACGAACAACTACGACCACCAAGGATCGTGTGACAGATGTGGTTAGCCGAGTTTCTGCTAGTAAGCTAATCTATCTTATTTACTCCCCTTGTTGTTGTACCATACATATATCATTTCATCACATACTAAATGGGTCTTTGAGAGGGAGACAAAAACAAAACAATGGAACAATGAGCCCCTTGGCATATCTTAGCTGCCACAAGTGATTTGTCTCATCATTTACATTTGTAAATGTTTTGTATTGCTCCAATCACAATGTGTCCAAACTAAGCAGTGGTGAAAGAATAAAGAAACATAACCAGTTGATGAACACATTTTACCATGTTGTCTTTGCTGTCAACAGTTTCACCCACGTTCCAGTGACAGTTTTCTTCTTGACTGTTCACCTAATGTCACAGTACAACTAGATAAGCTGGGGTCTTTATTCGTGGTTTGCATGTTTTCTCTGTGGATTACATAGGTTTTCTTCCCACAGTACATGTAGGTCAATCAGTGACTGTAAATTGCACAATTATTGTCAGTATGTGTTAGCCCTTAATAGACATGGTCCAGGGTGTATTCCACTTTTGCTCAATGTGAGCTGGGAAAGGCTTTGGCTCCCATTGGCCCTGTAAAAGAGCATAGGCAGCTAGCGGTGTAGTTTACTGATGGATAAGGTAACAAACAAATACGACACAACAAAGAATTGTAAAATATAAGTAATGCTTTTTTTTATTAAGGTAGGTAAAAGGTACTCTGTGGAGTGTGTTTCTTACTGTATTGTGTGTACTTGAAGTCTAATGTCTGAAATGCATTTCCTTCCTAATACATATCATTGAAAGCCATTCCTTCATATTATTTAGAAAAATGCATAGCTACTGCTAGCAGTCTTCTTACTCATCACGTTTATTACGTTTACTACTACATGTCTTGGGAAATTACTGCCACTAAGTATTGATTGGTGCCTAAGCATTTACCTGTCAGCAGCAGAAATGGGTACTGCATCATCTGCACACATGTGTGTGCTGGTAGAGAAACAATCAAAGTGGAGACTTGCTCATTAAAACATTGCTTCATTGCACCACTAACACTCAAAAACTCCACAGAGTAACTTTACTTTAATCCCTTAACAAAGAACACATGTAATATCAGCAATCAGACTTAAATTAGTCACTTTCACATGTGCAAGGTTAAATGTCTGGTTTGATTTAGGGGATCATTTCACTGCCGTCTGTTCTGCATAGTGTGACCTATGTCCATAATAATCAGTCTTCTCTCAGTTATAATGAGCAAAATAATAGTCAAGTGTTAAGTACTCCTCTGCCGGCTGGCTGAATCTTGGAGTGACTTATGGGACCTTTGGGACATCTAGACCTCATTTTGAGACCTTTGTGACAGCCGTACTTCATGTTGTGAGAAGTTAACAGTCCAAGGAAAGAAGGTGCACTGTTTCAGTCAGGCTCTCATTATGCTGTAAAAGGCTAGAGGAACTGAGCAAATGAACTGCATCTTCCTTCTTTTGGATAATGCAGACTACACGATCAGACTACATGATATTTTGGTCTTCCACGATGGTCACCATGTCAGATAAGGCAATCATAGTGCCATACATTTTTGAAGTATCTTGATCAGGAGACTGGCAATTCTACAAGTATAACCCTGACCAATCATTGTTCATGATCTTGCATAAATTCATAGGTCATTGTTGTAACTGAAAAACTGTATAGCGATGTATTTCATTGAATGAGGACAAGAAAATAGTTGCTGATGACTGATGGTGTTTTTTTGTTGTTTTTTTGTTATGTTTGTTTTTGCCTGAATTAGCCTGTAGCTCTCTCCACTGTATGAGATACTAAATGCAACTCAGCTCATCCAGACAGCTATTTGCATGCTAAACATTGCGGTATTGGTGTTCACATATGTGTCCCAGAGAGCACTCTTACCTATTGGTCAATGTCAAGGCACAAATTGTAGGAGATGTCAAACTAGGCAGGAAAATACAAACAATTCTGACACGCTAAACTTTTCATTTGGGTGTCATGGGGTGTCCCAGATGCCACATTGCTGTTGTTCAATTTTGTCACACTACGCACCAGTTCATTGTTCCTGATATTCATAATTGGGCTTGACGCTGGACATTTTTTGGCAACGACAAAATAATTGGGCTGATTTTGTGTAATCTGATCCTGGCATTAGGAGGTCAACTATTATTCCACCGGGCTGTAATCAATGCTCATTTGTCTTGTCTTCCAAATTAAATGACCACAGAGGTTGTTTGACCATGCTTTCCACAACGATCCATAGAAGCTGTCATAATGACCCACCAGAGTGTTTTCTAATCATATTCTTTCTAATCATAATTCCATTATGTTTTATAGTGTGACAACTCTCTCATTGACGTTTGGTTAGATTTAGGCAGAAAAACTACTTGTTTGGAGTTAGGGAATAACCATGGTTTGGATGATCACTTCATTCACAGTTGGGTTAAAGTTACCACTTCCTTAAAGTTAGACAACCTTCATCGTCATGGCAACAGTGAACACTACAACAATTGTTAAGGTTTTTAAAAAGCTGTACTGACTCGCTGTTGGAAGCAGGAAGCAAACAGGAAGCAAACAGGAAGCAAACAGCAGTATCCTGCAGCATAGTCCACTGAGCCCACTTTTTTCAAGTTAGGTTCTAACAACGCACCCAATGCACAACCTCCAAATATGGAAATGTGTCACCTTATATGGGCAGAATCTGAATTGTGCCACTTCTCTGGCTTGTAATTACTATTGCCGCTAGATGGTGTCTGTCATTCAAACTTAACTATATTCGGAGGATAGACTCTTTTGTATGCAAGGAGGACTATCTCGGTGTGTGTATGTGTGTGGAAGCATGCATTTCTGTGACTCGTGCTTACTCCTTTAGTAAGCATGTAGATTTGTTTGTTTCCCTGATTTCCAGAATCCAATCTCCAAAGCTCAGCTCTCACCCTGCTCTCATCAGCTTAGATTCCTGACATGAATACAGATGTACTGTAGCCTCACTTTGCCACAGCATGTTCACATTACAGAGAATGTCAACTGCACTCTCCTCTATCTAAAATTAAAATGTTTTCAATTGTTTTCAAATGTTACTGGTGTCAGTGTAATGGGTGCATGAGCCAAAATTTAAATGGATAAAAAGGTCTTTCCAATTCACATTAGCAATACAGAGTAGTTTGCTGGCTGACATACAATGTTTGGCATAGAATAAATGATGAAGGTCTGGCCTTTACATGGCATAGAATTGCTTAGTAGTCACCTACCATTTCAACATAAACCAGCCAACCTATTGATTTCTGTTACATCATTTGCAATATTGTTAAAGGTAACACAACAAAGACTTTACATTCCCCACCCTCAGACCAGTAGCAGAACAATGCAACTATAGGCCTGGGTGCAGACTTCACCACTGGGCCCTGTGTCCACACCAAGCAATGATTATTTATAAGATGGGTGCTTTTGTAGCCTCTGTATACATTTACAAATATACAAACATCTTCCTCTGTATAGCCTTTCTAGAATTAATTGGAAAAAAAACCCACAATGCTAACCCAATTAAACAAAAACAGCCAACAATTAATTAAATAAAAAAAGGCCATGACACTGATACATTACATCTAAATACATACATCAAATAGCCTCAGCAGCATTACTCATACATCCAGATGTAGCCCATACAAATATACAAGCAATACAACACAGCACAGGGAATTTATAGCAGCCCAACCCACCTCAAAACAGAGAGTCTGCATGTTTTTCTGTGCACTGTATAGTCTAATGCAAACACACAGTAAACGGTATGGTTGCATCCCATCAGTAAGTCGTAAACAATGACCCTACAGGACGACTGTGCTGTGCTCACCTAGGTCATTTTACAGCATTCTGTGAGCCTTGAGCTGCACAAAGTCCTCCACACTATGGCCAAGGCCTCATTTCTTTTCTTTATGATTTTTCCACTTGGTCTGTCCTGTCCCATTGTGCTCCTAAAATAGTTTGTCAATAGTTGTTACGACAGGGACAGGAATTGTCTTAAATAGTAGAAAGCCAGAGCAGACCTCACTGCAGATGAGGTGTGTTTGTAAGGTTGTAGCATTTTGGATAGGCTTGCAGTGTTTTTTCATTCAGATTTACATTTGTGAATGCAGCTGTAGTCTGGTGGGTGTATGTGGGTCACTTAGCATTCCCCACAGGTGTTGCATTAAATCAGTAATTAATTAAATGATGGTCTGTATATGCAACCATTACTATGCTGAGTTGTAAACACAAGAACCTTACTGTTAATCACCCTTTACTAACTTTATTGCAATGTGTACATTGTTGCTGTAAAATTTTTAACTTTTACAAGCTGCTAGGAGACATTTGTAGGGTTTGGGTGCGGGTGTGGCTGCACCCTTTGCAATCCCTGATGCACCATCAGACAAGCAGCCCACCTCTGCTATACAATGCTGCAGGGAACCATAACTTTATACACATATTTTAGATGTGATTTAAATTGTAAGGGACATAAACTTCATTATTTTAAATGACTTTTAAAAAAGTATTTAGCAACATTGTAATTGTGTAATTGTGTAATTGATTGCTTACTCTATTCAGATAGTGCCTCATTCATAGTGGGCATTAAATGTTATTCAATAAATTATACAGTATAATGTGAAGGTTATTTGTCCATAATAACTGTATTATGATGTTATTTTTAATTAATGTGCAAAAACACACACACACAGTCCCTCACAAGGGAAGATGGAAGCCTGATTGCTTTGTTTAGTTTGTTTATTCATTAATAGGCAATATTGAATTTATGTTCATTAGCACGGGCTAATGAGAATAGCCTGCTGTGTATGCTGGTACCTCTTTGTTAGTGTGTGTGTCTATGTGAGCACACAGGTGTTTGTGTTCGATATACAATAGCAGTGAAAGGTTTGGACACACCATCCCATTCACTGATAAGAAAGTGTGTCCAACCGTGCCACTGGAACTGTCTAAATGTACACGTGTTTGTTCGTGCAGACACACACTTGTGTATGACTTTATTGTTTGTGTTACTGAACATATATGCCCATGGCTTTGGATAAACAAATACATACACATGCTTTAGTGTGTGTGTGTGTTTCTCTCCTCTACTATAATTTGCAGTAAACAGTATTGTTAAAGACACGTTGAATCTTCAACACATTATTCATTCCAATCATCATTAAAATCCCACCGACGGTGAACAATCAAAATTCACACTTGAGTATAAAACACCCTTGTGATGAAGCTCTTTGGTGCTTTAGATATAAATGAATTTGAAAATTTACTGAACTGACTCACTAATTTCCATGCAGAAACAGTCACATCAAGCAGTAATTAGTCCAAACAGCTGTGAGCACATCAACTTACAAATTCAACTCTAATTACTGATAAGCCATTAGTTATTAATAATGAGATTTTAGACATGTGTAGTGACATGTAGATAAATAAAGCTGCCCTGTGTGGTGGTGAGGTTCAGCTGAATGGTTAACTTTCTCATTAACAAAATTATAGTGTTTTCAGCTATTTATCAGTGCACAACAATGTGTGAGGCACATTTGAATTGACAGGTCCTTGTTAGTATGAATGACATTGACTCTAACAGGACTGACAGGAGAGTGTATTGCAGCTTTGAAATATGAGTCTGTTGTTATGTTATGAGAGATGCAAATAATTCCCTTAAGTTTACCATGTCTTACCTTTCCTTACTTGAAACATGTGAAAAATAGTCAGCAAAGTAAACTTCATTTAAGTGCTCACAGAGGAAGATCTTTATATTTTTCAGTGTCTCTCTCTGAAATCGTTCTTTTTTTTTCCCACCTCGAAGAATTCTTTGTTGTCTAAACAGCTGTGGAAAAAAGGAAAAAAATATTTTACAAACTTTCTTTTTTCCCAGCTGTTTTGCTGCTCCCACTCATCTCCTCTTTTCTTCCTGACTCAAGGGTTTTAGCACAGGGCCCCTACAGAGGCACTACTAGCAGCAGACTATATTTTGTTATAATGGGCTCCAGTCAGCCACTTTGTAGGACTGAGTGGTCCAGGAGGTATACCTCACACATTAGCCCATTGTAACCCTGCTATTTGCTACCACTGACAGGACCTTATGTCAGTAAATTACAGCTAATACACCTGAGCTGTGTTCTTATTTAAATAGCTGCTAAAGAGGTTTCAGTCTATTAAGCTCATTGAGGATTAAAGTGTCTCTGCTCCACTGGTGTCGAACACCTGTGGCTGTAGTTTATGTACTGTATCTACCTAGAGATCACTTCTATTGCAAAACAACAATATAGTTTTGTTAAAAGGCAGATAACATAAGAACAAAACAACAACAACAAGTAAGGTTGCTAGGTTTGTTTTTTCTGTCTGCTATAAATTGTTAGATTTTAGTTTCAGTCTGCTCTTTTTTAGACAATTTAAATGTCATGGATGCCACAATGCCCATTGTTTGTTGATAATACCTAGAAGATATTTATTTGAGGCATTTGTATGAACAATGAAGAAATGATAACTTTCATATTGACCTTGTTTAGTATTTTTGGACTACTTATTAGTTGTGATGTAATTCATGCAGGACTGTTCATGTATTGTCCTAGATAATGGTGATAGACAGTTTAATGAAACCTTATTCAGAATATTGTTAGCAGTGAAGTGTGCTGTGGCACTGAGTACTTTACATTGTGTTTTGAGTGGTTGTAAATTCATGGCAACTGTTTTCATTCATACTGTGACATGACCTGTGACCTGTGACAATTTTGAGCCAAGGTAGCTGCATGTTTCTCCAGATGGCAATATGAGTCAGTCCACCGCTGTTCACAGACTGAAATATCTCAACAACTATTGATGGACTGCAACAAAATGGTAGATATTATTGCTTTCAATCTGGGGTCCTTTTCAGGTCAAAACATATCCAATACCTACAAAACAGCATTCCCATCAGTGTCCGTTTTGTGTTAAGAGCTAATTAGCAAATGTTAGCATGCTAACATTCTAAACTCAGATGGTGAACATAGTTAACATTATACCTGCTAAAAGAAAGTGCCATTCCTAACAGTGCTACTAGCATGGCTACAGACTCTTTCGATAATGTAAATGGCAAACAGTTACCTAGTTACCTATTTGAAGTTCAGTTACTGTCCATCTGCCAAATATTCACTCTTCTTCAGCTCTCTTCTTCTCTATTCCTGAAGGAAAAATGTGTCTCTTTAACTGCTAAATGCTCCACTATGTTCACCGGATACCTGCTGACTGTGTCAGTTTGCTGTTGAGTGCTGAGCAGGTAAAGTACATTGGGTCTGTAGAGCTTCTTCACTGATAATAGCTGCAAAAAGTTCCTGGCCGAACAACTACACAATGAGTCGCTGATAATTCCTGTAGGTTCTTCACTGCAAGCACAGTTAGATTTGTTTTCTTTTTCAAAATCATCAAACCACATTTACTAAGTAACTGCAAAGGATATACAGTCTGTCTTATTGGAATATATTAATTTGATTCATACATTCACACTTTAATTCAGAAGTCCTATCAGATTCAACTTTTGTATACCCAGCAAGCCTGCAGTAGTATGCCTGTTTCTAAATGTTTTAGTAAGTAAATGATTGATTACACTCATTTAAAATGTATTGCTTTTCAGTTATTGTATCAATACTCAAACAAGATGATGTCTCTCCTTCCCTAGATTCAAATGTTCACATGCCACACTCAAATAAACGGGAATGCACAGTATGAATTACTCTAGCAGAGCTGGTAAATCTATTGTAAAATCTACAGTGAACATGATGTGTGACCGGTCAGTTTGTTTATGTTCCCGAAGGGAGGTGAATTGATAGTGTGTTTATCCCCAAGGGAGGCTATGCTATGATTCCCAAGAGCAAGAGCAAGAGCAAAGACCGAAAAGCGAAGAGAGAGAGAGAGAGAGAGAGAGAGAGAGAGAGAGAGAGAGAGAGAGAGAGAGAGAGAGAGAGAGAGAGAGAGAGAGAGAGAGAGAGAGAGAGAGAGAGAGAGAGAGGAGAGAGAGAGAGAGAGAGAGAGAGAGAGAGAGAGAGAGAGAGAGAGAGCGAGAGAGAGAGAGGGGCAGACAGCGACAATCTGCCAGAGGTGGTGGTTACAGTGCTGAAAGGGAGAATAAGAAAGAGAAACCATAACAGTCAACATGAAACAGAAGAATAGATTTTTAAAAATCTCCTCTTCCTTGTAAGTACTATAGATTGAGCACATCAATAAAGTATAATGGCTTTTACCTGGATGTACCTCATCAGTAGCCCTAACTAATACTCACTGTACATACTTTAAGCCCCTGAGAAAAATGAAATACAAACAATCCGACAGAGAAAAAGAGAATCATTGAGTGGAGTGGAACACAAGAGAATATGTGACAGGTAGAGTTACGCTATGATAGAGGAGTCATTCCCAGAGGAGATTCCTTTCTCCTCCTCACAGATGATGCTTTGTCACTCCAAACCATCACCATCTGCTTCCTACTAACCACTGATCACTTAAATACCAGTCTGGCATTTGCATGATTTTGTTTCATTTCAATATGATATTTTTGTAGCCAGTGCTTCTCTTTAACTGCATACTTTTACTTCTGTACTGCCCCTTACTAATATATAAAAGGTACACGGTTTTCTTTTAAATGTCAGTCTAGATTGCCCCTTGTCCTGCCCAAGAAAGTATGTGAAATGCTCTCTAACTGTAATACATGGTTCATTTTAGCTGGCAGCAGCTGGATAAGAGCTTAGACTTTTTCTGTGGCCTCCAAATCTCCTGTCAGTAAATGTTCTGCCATCAGCAGCAACCATAATGATGTGGAGACAGAAGATAGGACCAGTCAGATGGCTGTGTGAGCCAGTAAACCTGCTTTAAGGTAGTTTTCATTGACAAGGTCCCCCCGCCCCATTCAGGGATGAATTGGATAGTAAAGCAATCTAAACTCAATTTTTACCTGTCTTTTGAAGCTGTCATATAAATCCTCCAGTCACATATTCATGGTTCAGAGGTTTTGAAGACTGATTTTCTAGACATATTTATAGCTTGACCACAGTCTGGACCAGAAACAAATGGATTCAGCAGTCCAGAGTATTTAGTCTTAGTAGGAAGTTGAAATAAGACCATTGGTATGGACACCCTGGGATATACTGTACTACAGCCTGTCAATGAATATATTTACAGAAAATATTATAATAAAATGAACAAAATCACATGAGAGATATTACATACTTTTTGGTATCAGAGTGGAACCTCCTTTAAATGCACAGAGCAGGTTTCGAAATAGCTTGCCTGGGTATATTATTAGTGAATACATTTGCTTATGCTTTGAAATTCATGTGTAGATTTTGCTCTGGTTGAAATAAAAATGAAAGAAGTGTTTTTTTTTCACTTAAGATTTTATTCATCAGCTAGTATTAGGCATTCATAAGCCCACATGGTCATTAGACAGACAGAACTCTTCCCTATAAAAACTGTAACTGCATGGTTTACAGGCTGCTGATGTAGAGAACTGACATCTTTTTATTACAATTTAAGCACTGGTCATAGAAAATGGAACTATGGTATTATAATCTAACAAGTCAATTGTTAAATGAAATTCTATCACTTGGTCCCAGTAAGTACCCATAGCCCCCAGCGAGTGCTCTCTTTCTCCACTCTTTCTCTTCTTGTTTCCCCAGTCTATAACAGTTGCACAGCGTGACTGGAAGAATGAACAACTGACAGGGAGCTAAAACTCCCTGAGGACCCAAGATGTCAGCCAGATAGAACCAAGATGGAGTAAGCCTTTGTTCTCCACAACAGGCTCCACTTCATCAAGTCCTGAAGCTCTGATTGCCCTCCAGACCATTAGGTGGTTGAAAACAGGGCTAGGTAGGACAAAGTGGAAGCCCCCACCTGGAATGACTTCAACCTAGAAATTGAGCTAACAAGGATCTGATCCAGCTCTGTGCTCTTCCCTCTGATTAACATGGCTCTATAAGGTCAGTCCATTTTAGATTAGGAGGGTTGATCCATTTAAAATAGATTTGCCTGCTATTGTATAAGCATAGGTATGCATAACTTATTCTGTTTCATTGATGTAATAAAAAGCTAAAAGGAAACCTTACGAATATTTTAGCACAGCACACCAAGAATGTTGAATGGAAAAATGGCACCACAAATGACAAAACTAGAGGAATCATAGTTAGCATGTAAATACATGTTCTTTTGAGGGTCATAGCAATGCTAACACAGCTTATCTGAGATATTGCTTCTGGGTAAACATGATGTCATCTAAAAAGTACATCAGCCTTGACTGCCTGCTGACTTTCACATATTTAAGACACTGCATGCTGTTTGGATAGCCAACATCTGGCCTCATAGCACTGTATGCCAAGCACAGCAAGTAAGCAATTACAGTAAAACAAAACTTCCATATCAATGTCTTTGTGACTGGCAGATAAGCTGATGTTTATCTGATTTGTCGGCCCATTGTCTATCTAGCACAAGTTGAAACAAATGCAAAGATGAGGATGAGAGAGACAAACAGTGGAATTGTTCCAATCGAAGGGTACTTATGACATGTTGACAGCAACCTTCTCATCTCATGTCAAAATAAATCCACAGGAAGAAACATACATGAAACAATGCAGCCTTTGGGAACATTGCACGGTTTAATGCAAAAACACTAAGATGCAATTGATTGATGTTTTCTGCGCAATTACTAAACTGAGAAAGGCACGGATTAAAGTCTTTCATTGAATCCTTTTGTTGTTGACATTCAGAATATTAAATTCCCATGTTACGGATTAGACACATTCCTTTAAAGTGACAAAAAAAAAAATTATTTCATGATCAGAAAGGAGATTAATTGGTTACTGCCATCTAAAGAAATCCTCGTTAAGGGAAGTCTCTGCGATATTAATTGGTGCAGTACTGGTCCATTAAATTTTCAGTTTTACACGTCAGTCAGAGTACTGTTTTGCCCACATCACTGAGAATAATACTCCATCCATGGCATTTTGTAACATCACCATTGTTGAATAATATGCAAAGCTATTGTTCTCAGGATGAAAGCTTGATCACTCAATACATTTGTAGACCTATTGAACTCTCTCAGACAACTTGATTAACTTGATTAATAAGGCTTTTGTTTATTCTAAAGAACAGCAATAACTCACTGCCAAGGCCTGTAACTATTCAATTGGGAGAGATTACATTAGAGTGAACAAATAATTTATTGACATATGCACAATAATGATGAGAAATGTGGAAACGTATTTGGTGATTAGACCCCACTATGACATTGTAATTTATAGAGGGGGAAGTGAAGCTGTGAGTAGAGAAGGATATTCTGGGATAGAGTGTAGACACTGTTGGTGGTGATGGATAAAGAAAATGCAGAGCTCTGAATGATGAGAAGAGGAGCAGGCTGCTGATGAGCTCAGACCTGGGCACTGAAGTGATGAAACTGGAGGTGAATGGGTTAGACTAGACACCACTTTGTGTTGAACAGTGGTGGGTGCACCCCTGCCAGTTACCTCCACTAGGAGCCATACAGTAGTTAGCACACATAGAAAAAAAGTGAATTACTTATTTTTGGACAAATAACATGTTTGTTTTCTTAATTGTGCAAATAAACCTTCCTCAAATCATTCTTATTTGTTAGTTAACATTTCTTGTTGCAAGCTATTTTTCAGAACATTTTTAATAAATTAAGTATAGGGACAATATCAGCCATTTCAAAAATTGGTGGGGACATGTTATTCATTCATGAGAATAAATGAGTAACATAAGCAGGTGACTGCTGCACAGAGCCTCCTGCATCGCATCATCATCTTCAAAATAACACATGTTTGATTGGGATCAACTGTTTTAAATAAATATACAGAAGACTACTTTTGTGGAGCTTGTTAAAGACATAGTTTTCCTTCATTTTTCTTGTCACTGTGAGGTTGCTTGGAAACCAGTGTCAATTTCAGGAAACCATTGACCCGGCCAAGAAAGAGTTACAGTGCATCACTTGCTGGTTTTACATTTCTGTTTGTGTATGCATTAAACAAAGGAGCCTGCTTCCAGTCTTTATGCTATGCTAAACTAATCATCACCTTTGTCTCTAGCTCCATACATGACAGGCATACACCATAGTGGTTTATATTCTTGTTTGATTCTAGCAAGAAAACAAATAAGTATGTTTCCCAAAATGACAAATTCATTTAAGAGGGATTTTCCAAATGACAGATTTAAACCATATTGATCCCTCTGTTGTAACAGCAGAGAACATTTTTGTGTGCCCCCACCTTGATTCAATCACCTGTCTCCTCTGTAGTGCATCTAGGACAAACTTGAAATGTCTTTTTTCCTACTCTTGCATGAGAGTAATCAATTCAACAGGAATTTACTTGACCTTGGTTCAAAGAGAACTAACTTTTTTCTCTTATAAATAAAAGGGAAAAGAAAATGAGGCACAACAGAAAAGGAAGATCTCTTCTTTTTTCTACAACTAACCTTCAGGCAATGCTGAATGTATAATGTATTTTAAGTTAATATATTCTCTGAAGATTTTTTTGTTGTGCTTCCAAGTTTCCTGGTTAGAGTTGAAAAGATGAAAATGCCTACAGTATTAGGTGATGTGACATGATATTGCATAATATAATATTTGGGGCTGATGAGAATTTAGCTTTGACCTAATCATTTTGGAATATCTTAAATTAAACTGACATGTCTGAGCTAGGAAAAGAACAGAATAAACTCATCCTCTTTTTAGTAAAATGTGCATTGATTCTACTTTATGAAGCCATTAGATGTGGTGTGCTGATGAGCATCAATTTTGATATGCCAACATTAATTGCAGATATCAATTCATTAATATTCATCTCTGCTTCAAGTCGCCCCAATGGTAACTAAGGCCCACCTGTTTCATTGAGGGTATTTTTCTTTTGGCAACAGTGTGAAACAGAACAGACTGTGTTAATCCTGAACGTCTAACCTCATTCAAACCGTCATTTATCACTCTGACTCCCAAATCGTGTAAGTGGACAAGACCAGTAAGTATGATATGCATCATATATGTGAGACAGATTTATTGTAATGTGGGAATACCAGGAAGTCATTGGATATATGAAAAGAATGAATGACTGAGTAATGATGTTGTGTGTTTGTGCCTTCACCAACTCCCTTAACTCAAAACTAAGGCAGTCTAAACACAGAAACATGGAAGAGTAATGAGTCATGGCAAAATCCATGCAGCCGTGTGTGTTCGTGTGTCAAGGTTGGCAAGGACAGACAGAGAAGGGGAAAAAAAAAACATGGGGGAGAGAAAGAAAACGTGAGTCATAGATAAACTTGAAAATTAAAAACTAAAATCTGGAAAGGCATGTATAGTATTAACCCCTTAGATTCAATTAGATTAGATTGCCGTTTTCAATTTAATTTTATTCAAATCACTTAAATGACTACAAGGTGAAGCTTTTGGGATTCGATTTCAGTACAGGGTGTAACTGCACATTTCCATCATTGCACAGGCAAAAATCACAATCTTCAAGCAGACAGAAACAAACCAATACTGTGATACACTTTTCATAGCACTGCTATTCATACTAATTAAATGTAAATCCTCTATTTTTCTCAAGATACAAATTATTTTTCATTATCTGCCGCTAACCAATGACCACAAAACAGTATTATTGGAAGAGAATAGCTGTCACCTGACCATAGTCCCCCTGCCCTTGGTCCCTACAGTGTCTTAGCTGAAACACAGCATAATTTGCCTGTTAATGAAAAGGTCGCCAACTGTAATATTATGCAGGAAGGCTGTCCGCTACAGTGGTAATTTGTGCAAACATATCAGAGATAATCAGTGGAAGGAGTCTCCAGAGCTGCAACAAAAAAAAAGAGAGGGGGAGGAAGAAGTCTTGGCAAACCAATGAAATTTTCACTGATGGATGGTTTGCAGAAAGGCAGAATGTAAAATTATTTGATGGGTTTCTCCTCCTCTGTATAAGTAAGATAAACTGTAATGGTCAATAGGGCCCTCTAAAACCCCTACCTGAACTACATGAATACATTACCAAAAATGATCTAATTTTGTAAAAATGTCCTCTCTTCTGAGGGTAAACTGATACATCCTGCAAGGACAGTCACAGTTCACACATATTTGCACACTTACCTTTTGCCTAACCACCGTGATGCAGTAGCTAAGGAAGTGGATGGCTGGTTAGCCGAAGGGGAATTTTCCTTGGAGTTAATTTCCCTCATGCCTGGTTAAACATGATGTATTCACACTGTCATGTCTACCTGTCCCCATAGAATCAATGGGCCATGGACTTGTAATGTACAGTAGTAGCCATGGCAGAAGTGTGCCATTGTGCATTTGCTCCATATATTATACATAGGTACAACAAGGCCAGTGTGTCTCTTGAATGGTACTGCAGTGATATAGTTGCATAAACATGCTTGTTAACTGACTTCTGTTCCCTACAGTAATGCTTACATAGCAATGCATAATCTGACATTTTTTAACTAATGCATGAAAATTGATTGCTTTAAGAATTGAACCATCAATAGGTAAAACTTATAATGAGATTTAACATAAAACACTACAAACAACCCTCTCCCCATGCAACCAAAGAGCTAAATTAATGCATCCCTGACACAATCTCAACACAATTGCTGCACAAAGGTAGCATTTATCGTAAAGCTATTGCACTGAATTGCGTTAGATTTTAAAGGCATATGCTGAAAACATTTAGTTTAACAAACATGACAGGCAGAGACAATCAAAGATGTTTTTGTGTTTGGCAACATGTGTTGCATCCCAGAGGAGGCAGTTTGCTCTTTATACAGGTATACTGCAGAACTCAGTCTCTGAGGAAATACTATGTAATTGCTTCATCACAACAACTTATTATCATGTAGAGTGTGCATACTGCATGAGGTTATGTTTCTAAGTGTGTACACATGCCTGAGTGTGCATATGCTTAAAATTCAGGCTTGTGTGAGTGCCGTGCTGCAGATATGACAGGATCTCTTGGGGGTTTCATTCAACCCCATCTCCATCCCTTTCTGTCTCACACTGTTTCAGTATCTGTGATCACAAAGAGCCTGTGTTTTGTCTCACCTCATGTTCTTGATAACAGCTAATGAGGAATCACAGTGACAGTCTCCCCATTGCCCCTCAGAACTGATCCATTAAATTAATAATGAAATTCTGACACAAACCCAAAGGGTGTAAATGTGTGGGAGTGGACCTCACCTAGGATAATGAGAAACTTTCCTTTTAATAAACATGTCTGGCAGTGTTTGTTGCGCATGTGCATCTTGGTGTAAAAGACCTATGTTCACTGATGGACTCCCACATGGATTAAAGTGTGTGTATACAGTCCATATAACAAATTTGGATCTTCTTTCTTCTGCACATGGTTATCATTTCTGCAAAAATATTTTTATCTGCATTAAACTTAATAGCAATACTGGGTGCGCAGGTGGTCGAGTGGTTAAGAGCGCAGGCCATGTACGCAGTGGACCCCGGTTCGAGACCTTTCTGCATGTCACACCCCCCTCTCTATCTCCCGTCTCTCTACTTTCAATAAAAGGCGTCTATGCCAGCGAAAACCTTTAAAAAAACAACTTAATAGCAACACGTCAAAGCTTGACTCAAGAGGTCAAATTAATGGCAATTCAAATCATGACGGAAGACCACTCATGTCTCGACAATCTCACTTTCCTCTCTTTTCATTCATGAAACAGGTTATTGTTTAAATTTGTCAGTAATGAACACCTGGGCACTTCAGAAACAGCAGTGATTGGGGACCATTTGCTGCAAGGATTTAATTAAGCATTACCAGTGGTTATCGTGCCAATGTTGGCTATTGCAAAGCTGCAGGGAGTTCTGTAAGATCAAATTGTGTCCATGATCTGCAAGAGGGAATATTCTTGGCAATGGCTCTTGTGTCATACAGTATCTTAAAGGAGACATACCATGCTTTTTGTGAATTTCTGTAATTTACATATTTTTATGAGATCAGATATCTCTGCTAAACATGGTCAATGTTCCTTGAGGTGTAATGAGGTGTACTACATTCCACAATATACTGTATGTGGAAAAACTCTCTGCAAGTTAAAAGCTCAGACAACATGTTTACTACTTTACTGACAAGCTGTCCTCACCTCATTGTGCATGCCCATATCCTTTGTTGCTAAGATTGTTGCTACGGTGGTTCCATGGGTTGTCAGATTTGAACATCTACGTATCTGAGAAAAAAAAACTACTATTGCTACTACTATTTGTTTATGTAGCTTCACAAGCTGGTGGACGTCGGCTAAAATGCAGCTTATGGAAGATGGCCAATCAGAACAGAGTGGTCTCACAGGGAGGGGGGCTTTAAGACATACAGTTGGGGTTAAAATTGCCTGTTTCAGACAAAAGCTGAACTGGGGGGGCTGGGTAAGTGGCCAGTGTGAGTAAAGTAAGGAGTTTGCATATATCCATTTAAGTTATTTTTGTGATATTTGACACATAAAGTAAGAAAGTATGCAAGACAGTGATGGCATCCATGACAAGTCTTGCCCTAGAATCTGCTGGATACATAGCATGCTTTAGACCACTGACTCATTCATATCAGAGGTGTTTGAAATGGAGCATGCAGGGAGCACAGCCGAGCTCCCACAGGTTTGGCAGATTGGTCCAAGCTGAAAGATCAGATAGCCATATGGTGGACCTGATGCTATAGAGCTCTTTCTCCTTCTCTCCCCTCCAACAAGTCAGGCTTCTCTGAACAGTCAGTCATCCTCTCACATGGAAGGAACATCAAAGGAAACTCAGCGACTCCATCTGACTGAATATTCTTTATATGCAAACACCCAGCTGACCAAAACAAAACAGGTTAGCTTAGCATGTGTTTCAAAAGCATTTGCAGTTCAAATCACTGTCTAAACTGTTCACTTGGTGTAATGAATCTCATGTTTGTTGAAGCAGTTTAGTTTATGAACTGTGGAGTGGGATGCTTCAAAGCAGCAGAATCAGGTTTCCCATAAGCCCTTCTATATGTCTATTGGAACGACTTGGCTTCTGAAGTGCAAGATCAGCTATTGCTCAAGAATATGATTGCTGATACACCTACATTTCTAAACTGCTGACCAAGCTGAATGCATCAACCTGTGAAGCCCATGCTGAATTTTGTGGTTAGTGCACATAATGCCACAAAGATAGTTGTAGATACATATGTGAAAAGAAAATGTATATATGTTTAGAGCAGGTGTGTAGAAGCTGTAGCTACTGGTGACATTTCTATGGCACCACTTCACTTGAAGAATAATTTTAATTTATTACAATTTGACTTGTTTTTGAAGTTCATGTCATCATTTCTATTGGTTATAATAACATTGCACTAACTGAAGTTGATCAATGTGATCTGGGGATGTGGCAACATTACTAAAAATAAGTCTTATGGGACAAACAATCTCAACTTTAGGTCCACTTACTTATTTTGGAGCTTTTGATATGTATCTCATGGTTTTCTTCAACAGATATTTGGAGAGTTTTCTCAGTTTTTGTGGAAGTGTAAATGTTCAAATTCTCCATGAGTTTGAGCTGTAGGATGTCTTGTCCATGTTTACTCAACATTTGATTGTAACAATTCATTTCTTACCTGGAAACAACAGCTGACAAAACAGGCTTAACTTAAGATCCATTTACTTGCTTATTCTGGAGCTTTCACCTCTTCACGTCTGCTTAAATCAATACTTTGTTGAGGGTTTTCCTCAAAGTTTTAACATGTACATTTAATTAAAACTGAGCAAAGTGTATCTGCTTATGAAGGCCGTGTGAAATGATCAAAATGTCCAGAACAAGTGTGTAAGTGGATCTTGAGTAGAGAGTCAAGGAATTGTCAGGTTAAATTATTACTTGAACTGTCAATTGTAAAATTCTATCACAGTTTACAGACTTCCTTGTTTTTTTGTTTTTGTTAGTTTTTTTGGTCTATTGGACTTTGTCATAGTGATGTTGGCATGTTCCCAGCTCTCAGTAATTACTTTGGTTATTACAATCTTATAATGGTCAATAGAAATAATTTCCAAAAATACTAACAAAGTTGTGATAAATTGGAATTATCCTTTAACCTCATTCATATTCATTCCCCTTTTCCTGAAAACATCAAGCAACAGTAGGTAGTAACTGAAAACACTATGGGGAATCACTGCAACAGAGTCTGTGATAGTAAACGACAAATGAAAAGATGGGTTGATGTTAGAAACCCCACATGCACCCAGATGGCCTTTTTGTATCTGTGGGCTATTTCAGTGGCTACAAATATAAACAATTTTATGCCATCTGTTTAGTGATGGATTTGAGTCCATCTGTCTAATCAAGCATCTCTAGAAGCTTGCTCCTGGTTTGCACGAAGGGTGAGGATTGATAATCAGTCTGCTGCCACAAGTTCATAAATATGTACATTTACATATGTGCTGTATAGATTTTGGCTGTGGAATCAAATGTTATTCCATAAAGAGCCCACATCCTCTCCTTCACATGGATTATTTCATTCAACTGTTGTAGGCTACACTCTGCTTATTTATTATTTATACACTGCAGACGAGGGGATATTCCTTATTGTACAGTGGTGCACCATGGCATATTAGGTTTAATGTAAACTGTTTTACTTTCTACTCTCACATGGGAACCAGGGGGAAGGTTGTAAAGGTTTTCATGAGTAACATGCTCCATTTCAGCACTCACCCTGCCCATTAGTTGTTCAGTACAGCTAGTTTTTTTTTCTCATCTTCCATGTGAGAACAGAGCAGCAGTAGAGTTCAGACAGACATTTCAGCTATGCCTTATATGCACTGCACACAATGTCTGAGTGTCATTTCCCCCTGTGAATGTATTAGACAAGTTAAACAAAATAAAAATAAAATATCACATTTGCTTGGGTGTGTGAAGCACTTTGTTGTGCTTTGAATAACTGTTTAAAAAGCGGTTTCTCTTGGAGGCCAAAGGGCCAGGCATCCCTAATACCTATGATTATATTCTAATAAGAAAACACAGATTTGACTGATTTTTTATATCCCTTGTTATAAAAACATTATATTTTTCTTGCTGCACCTGAAAATAAAACAGAAAGGGAGGACTACTACAAAGCTGGACCTGACTCAAGAGCTTAGGGAAAACCTAGGTCTTTTTGAAATGGAAACTATATTAGAACAGAATGGCTAACGGGAAGGTAGAAGCTAAACTGGCTTTTCTTGCTGGCATTGCCTTCAGTTTGACCAGTCAAACTGCTTCTCAAACAACTCATGAAGCACAACATGATTCATTTATATGTCAAATCTCTCTTACATCAGTAAGTTACTTGTATGTAGCAGCAGTAAGTTACTTGTGTACGTGTTGTTTTTTTCATATCCATCTAATGTTTAAGTCATTGTTATTTTGCAAAAGGTTATAAATATAATTTAAATGTTACTTAAATGCTGTCTTAATCACTTCACTTTGAACACAGAAATGGCATTCACTTTTATCATAAGAGCTTCAGAGTCTGTGTATTAGTGCTGCCTATAGCTATTAGCAGTCTAACCATTGCAGCAACAGACAGCATTACTGTGCACAGTAAAGCACTGTGTTAATATCCTATATGTAATTTGGTGTTTCTGAAAACATTGAGCTATGTATGTATTCTTAAGATGAAAAGAAACTCAGAAGCAGCATCATGTTAAGCCTGTATTGGTAGTGTGTAATTGTGCGTGCAATCAGTGTTGTTGTTTTGATTGCAGTTATATTGTTGGAGATGTCCCTTCATAGGGGTATTCACATAATTCTTCTGTTACTAATAACATTTAATAAACCTTGTAAATTCTTCTGTTCTCCAAGAATGGGATACAAGCATGAATGAGAGGCATTACTAGAGTAAAGGCACTTGTTCAGTCTGGTTTGTGAAAGCAAGTAACTATATCTCCATATGATCATACGTAGATTTAATATCCATATGATAATAATAATAATAATAATAGTAATAATAATAATAATAATAGTAATGCATTTTATTTAAAGGTGCCTTTCAAAGCACTTAAGGTCACCTTACAAGGCACATATAACACAACAACAGTACAAACAATCAAACAATATAAATCAGGTGACATTTAGTGTAAAGACAAAGAATAAATATGAATGTGACTACAAAGGTCACCATTATATGGCGATATGATCTCCCTACCACGCTAACTGGCTTCCTCAGTGTTATTTGCCAAACACCAGCGCTGAATGCCAAAAAACCCACAACCTTTGCACTCTCCTCACACTTGTTTGCTCTCCTTAACATAAAGTGAGGGGTGCCAAGAGTGAATTACAATTATTGCACACAATACAATCAGATTCACAAGAAGATTATAACTGAGAGTATAACTGACTACTATCTCTCTGTTAGACACAGAGACACTTCAAATCTTTTTGTACCTGTATTTATGTGATGCATTTTGAGGTGTAGTCAGCCCTGTTGCCTCTAGTCTTTTGTTATGATTTTATTTATCTTTTAGCCTGACTTTCTTGAGTAAATCTTGAAACCCCATATGTGCTATATGAGTGCCTCTGTCTTTGCTGTACCACAAATCATCCAACCGTCCCACAACACTACCATGCACTCTTGCACACACTTACATGTTATGGACTAGATGACCAGACATCCAACACATTTACACTGTCTCTCACACACACACACACACACACACACACACACACACACACACACGTACACGCACACGCACACACGCACACATGCACACACGCACAGGTGTCTGGCTAACAAGACAGTTTGACATGTGTGTGCAGGTTTTGCTGACCAGTGGGGGATTCTAACTGACGTTAGGAGAAATCCCACAGTCATTTAACTCTTTGCCTGGCTGTTTTCACACTAGCTCTCTGTAGACTTCTTAACACAAGCTGGGCTGTCAGAAGGGAGAGAGACAGAAAAAGAGAGGGAGCAAGAAAATGTGTGTCTGAGCATACTTCTGCATAAGTCTGTGTACTGTATGGGTGTCTGTGCTAGTACATTTACCTCAAGTTCATGTGTACTGTGTGTATGTGTGTGTGTGTAAGGAGCAAGAGTGTGCCTCTAATGAGCTCTGAGGCCAAGGGTAAAGAGGAGCCTAAAGCATTGAAAATCCCTCATGAGACTCTTTGATGTGTGTTTCTGTGGATGTGAGTATGTGTATATGTTTGTGAGGGAAAGATTCACTGTGGAAAATAGTGAACAAGGAATAGAGAATTTAAAAAAAAACATTACTGATTAAAAAGATTTGCCCATTACAACCAAGTTGGTCTAATTCCATTACAGTCTGGTGTTGACATTTGGATGTAAATGTGCAGTTTGGGCTCTTTAAGGATTTTTTTTTTTTTGGACTTTCAAAAGGAGTCACACATAATGGGAGAAATAATCTTTTAAAAAATGCAGGGAAATTGCACTGAACATCACCGCACTCACCTTCAGCTCTCTTTGTGGAGTTAACAGTCCTATGTGCATTTGTTATCTTTTTTATCCACCATGTTTACCAAATTTAGCATCTAACTTTCCTCTCCTTTTCAACAGAAATGATACCATACATTAGCAAAGTATACCTTTTTGATAGATGTGCATTTCTGTTGTGATACAGGAACTGTTTTCTTGAGGGAATTGGGGCATTGCCTGCATTGTTCAGGTGTTATCCTCTGTATTTACTCAACATTTCATATGTGCTGCTACTTGGTGGTTTAAAGAATGTATATGTTGGTGGGAATGGTCATGATGTGTGGGATGTCTACTTTACAGATGGAGGAAATGGGCGACTACCATTGTCTCCATGGCTCTGGTTTATGGATTCTCTGCTAAAATCAATCCAGAATTCACAGTTGAAAGCTCCTATGGAGGTAAGTTGAAATCCAATAATCTGCAGCAGTCGTAGTCTTACTCTTGAGCCTTATAAAGTACCATTACATATAAATTAGTTTAAAATGTATACACTGTATGGATGCTTCTCTGTTGGTATTTTAACACTTTGGTTTGTGTTTCTTGGTTGAAGTAGAAGACGAGTAAAAACTCACAGAGATGCTGATACTGGGATTTCAGCAAAGCTTGTTGTTTATTATAAATTCACATCAACCTTACCAAGAACAACAGGGGCCAAATCAACCAGCCAACGACCAAATGAGTTGAAAGGCAAAAAGAAAAACAGGAGTTCAATAATATGCATCCATTCACAGCATGTGTGTCAATCAACTAACTCAAAGAATACAAGGTGCGGTCTGATGATGTCGCTTCTTTTGTATCTAGGCAACACACTATGTCTTAGAGGTATATTTCACAATTTCCACTATTAAAGTATGTAACAGCTGGTGTGCAAATCTCAATGTATGTATCTGTGAATGTGTTACATGTATTGTTGATGAATCCCAGTTTGCATGATCGCCTAGGCTACGAGCCAGTTTGCCTGGGTACATTACACAGAAGTCACACAGCCTTGACCAGGATAAATCCAAGTGGACAAGAGCAAGTCTGTATGTGTGTGTGTGTGTGTGTGTGTGTGTGTGTGTGTGAGTGTGTGTGTGTGTGTGAGTATGTGTGTGAGAGAGTATGTGTGTGTGAGGAAGATCACAGAAAGATCACAGAGAGGTTGACATCTCATGGAGAGAAGAGCCAAGCTCAGCTGTCTGGCAAGTCTAATTGATGCACTGCCAAGAAATCTGTCACTGAAAAAAGTAGAAAGCAAAAGATGTGATAAATTAGATTCATGGGCATTTAAGGCAGTTTCATTACAAAGACAGGAAAATACAGACAGAAATGAGGACAGAAAAGGGGGTGAGACAATATAAGGGTGTACAAAGCGGAAACACATGGAAAATTGATGGCAGGAGGAAAAATAGGCTATAGGTAATGCACACACAGAGAAACAGGATAAAGCTAAATTGATACAAGACAGAAACACAGTAAGAAACAAAAGTGCAAAAGGGAAAAAAAGTGCAAACTGCATGTAGACTGGGAAAATTACAAAAAATAGAGAAAGAAACCTGTAGAGAAAAAATAGGAAAGAAATATATCATTTTAGTAGGCCTATAGCAAACTGCAGTAAAAACCAAAGAGGGGTGGTGGTGTGAGAACTAACAGCTGAGTAATTTAAAATTTGGCTTCACAGAAACAGAACACCAGGGGTGAGAATGGATTAGTTTGAGAAATTCATGTCTTGCTCTTAATAAGATTTTGATATGCTTGTCTGCCTGTTGCTGGAAGAGCTTAGTGATGCACCAAACATATATCTGCTATTGTCAGGGAGCTCAGTACTACACCTCCCTTTACCTGGCTTTGTTACAGTCTATTGAGAAGTGTATTTTACTTGATATCTCTCCAGCTCACACTGCTGATTCAGTCACTGTTGTGGTGTGTCTGCATTGTGATGTTCCGATGGGAAATTAATGTAACTGTGCAGGGACAGAGAGAAGGAATGGGAATGTGGAGAGACAAGAAAAAAAGAGGAAGGACAGAACAGCAAGATGAATACATGTAGAGAGGGAAATTAGTTTGTAAGACCATGTAAAAAAGGGAAATTGGTTAGAAAAAAAGGAGAGATAAACACAAAAATTCAATAAAGCAGACATATTTTGTAAATTGAAAAAGACAGTAGCCCTGAAGGGCACCTGTGTGGGGCAAGGCCTGTGCTTTAAATATTCTATTACTTTTGCAAAAGCTCAAGCCCTCCCCTATCGCTCCTTTTTTTTCTTGTCTGGCAAGTCTGGTATTGCATATGCATCACATAATAATCTCCACCATCCATCACTTTGTCTTCCCATTTTTCCCAACTCTATTATGTTAATAGGGGATAAATGAGAGATCTAATTGTATGAAAAAGTTGCTGCACCCTTGGGAATTTCTTTCTTTATAAATCCTGAAACACAAATGATATTCCAGTGCCAACTATTTCCAAGTAGTATCTATCTGTAATAATGCATAAATTCAACTGAGAAACAATCTAATACATACTGCCCTTACTTGAAAATAAAGAAAAACAGACACACCATCTCAACACACTTAAATGACTTTCGGGGAAAGAGATACTTCAAAGGCTAAAAGGCAATGGGACCTGATGCTGAGAAGGCCTTGGGCATAAACAAAGGCATCACATTGTGTTGGAAAGTGGTGGGAACATAACAGCTCAGACGAAAAATCTTTTTTTTTTTAAACGATCGTCAACATATGCGATATTAGACAGTGTAATCTGGGGATGGGGGGATTTGAGGTCAAAGTAGATAATTATTAGAAAGTGATTCTATAACAGCACAACAAAAAGGACATAACCAAGGATACTACAGAGTCAACAAGAGGAAAATACTCAGCATACAATTCATAAAGTAACAGTCATCCATATGCATCACATCCACAGCTACAACACCATGTCAGTCAAACAATGCTAATACCACATCTACTGTAGAAAGCAAGAAAGCACAAGGTCATGTCAGTCAGCCAGGGATAGCAATATCCAACATCACTGCCCTAAAAAATGACAATTAGCTTTTATAAACTGCAAACATACTGAATAGCATTGGCTACATCTATGTTCTTTCAGTCAGGGGTTACGCCATGGTTATGTTACCAACATTGTTGCTGTGCTAGAATCATGCCTATGACAGCCCCTACCTGTCACTCAAAGCAACCATGCACTTTAATCATGCATAACTTTAAGCCTTAATAACATGTAAATGTGTGAGTTGTATAAAAATTAACTCCCCCATATAGCTGTCATGAATGAGGAAATCAGCTATAGAGACCAAACTTTTTGTTTTGTTTTGTTACCAGCCTGTAAACATTCTTATGTCTGCTGTTAAATTGGGCATTTTAACATAAGGGTCTATGGGGATTCACTCAATTTTGGAGCCAACCTCAAGTGGCAATTCAAAGAACTGCTTTTCATTTTTCAGACCCAGAGGTTGCTGCTTAAAGAGGATTGGTATTGGCAGTGTGTGTGGATGAATTGTGTAAAAATTAAGTTAAGGTGTTGCAAAGAGACAAATAGAGAAAGCTAGAAAAAGCTCATTTATTTAACCTGAATGATCTAGTCATCACAGAGCAAAGATAAACAACTCATCAAATAGTAAGAGCACTCTGAATTGAATCACACACACACACACACACACACACTTGTAAGTGGCCCAATCAACTGCAGACTGGGGAAACAATCCTAAGTAGCATTATTTGCATCTTGACTCAGCATTTCTTCACTAACTGAAAGGCAGAGAGATAAATGCTCACAACAAAAGCCTGTTATTGATCCAAAGCCTGCTGAATCAAATGCATACACTCGGCACAGAAAGCCAATTTGCAGGACAAACAAAGATTTTCCAGTTAGGCTGTCTTGAAAAATTACCCTGACTGACTTGTAAAAAAAAACAGATTAAACCATACATTTTCTTGCAAAAACTGGTGTTACTGTAAGAATCATGAATGGGTGGAATCTTGCAGATAGATGTTTTTGGATGATTATTGATGCATTCACATTTGTGTCAGGATCACTTTGTAATATAATGTAAAATGAATACCAGTCATACTATTAAGTAGATTTCAAGCTGTGGAAAAACAAATCTTTGGAGATCAGTGAGTAGTTATTATAGCGTAAACACTTTGCTTTGTCAGTCAGATTCTGGAAAGCTTAAGTTCCCCAAAGTGAGCGGAAAGCCGTACTTTTATTATGACTGTCGGCTTTATACTGTATTACTGTGCATTCAGGTCAAGAACATGTCAAACCTTTAAAGGATTTGACTTTCAACTACACCACATAAAGTGTGAGCTCTTTCAATAAAAGGCTTCTAATACCCCTTTTCCACCAAGTTGGAGCCAGTGCTGGTTCAGGGCTAGTGCTAGAGCCAGTGCTCAGTTGGTGCTAATCCAAGCACTTCCATGATTCACCAGTGAAAGGCAGCAACATGGCGCAAGGCATCTAGCCTGCCAGAAACGAAGAAGAAGAAGAAGAAGAAGAAGAAGAAGAAGAAGAAGAAGAAGAGCTCTGGCAAAAAAAGATAAAAAAAATACTTTTAATCAACAAATCTTTAACCCTCTGTAAATGCCACGCTAGTCAGCTAATGAACGTTAACCCCGCTAGTCTGCTGATAAACGTTAGCCCCGCTAGCCGGATAATAAACGATAGCCCCGCCCCCAGTCCGCTGACGTAATCGGTTTCTGCTTGAGACCAGCAAAGAGTTGGTGCTTGCTTTGGCTCCCGTTCTGAGGCTCGGGGCTGGAGCTTTGGCGGTGGAAAAGCAAAGAACCGGTGCTTAGTAAGGCTCTGGCTCCGAACGAGCACCAGCTCCAGCTCGGTGGAAAAGGGGTATAATTGACATTTACTCAGACATGAAGAAGCTGAAGTAAGAAAACTACAGTAAATAGTCTGCTATCCATGAGTTAGTCAGACAAATATTAATTTATTCAATAAAGTACATTGTGAGCGATGCAAGTCAGTCACACAGGCTTTCACTCACCCAGTCATGCTGCAGGCCCAATGAGAGCCAACATCTCTGTCAGCCACAAAGCAGCCTACGTCATTTGGTGGTCAGCCAGGCTCCAAGTCAACAACTCAGCCAAAAATCCCAGTCAGCCAGTCGGAAAAGTCACCCAAATATTTGGCGGGCTAGGCATTCCCTCACCCGGTCTGTCAGCCAACCAAATCAGCTTGTCTGCCAGCATTACAGGATTGCATAGAAAAAGAGCTAGCAGCAGAAATGAGGTTAGCAAGAGAAAAGGTGAAAGAAACACAAATCAAGATAAATGGAGAAAAATAGAAGCATTCAGCGACAGAGTCAGTCAACACTGCACTCATTCAGTAATAGGCTATCAATAATAAACTGATATGTCAATATACACGTATGTGCAGGTGAATTAATGCAATATCTCTAAAATAATGTATTTAATTTTGTCAATGAATGAGTCAAAATTGAAAGGAAACAATGAATTATGGTTGTTTAAGAACAGTCAAAAAGCTTATTGATTCAACACAATAGTATTATTTCATTTTAACAATAGAGCTGTTTTTGCAGAAACGTGGAAACAATGGGACATGACAATAAACTACACAAGAAGCAGTTGTTTTATGAGACAGATAGCTGGCAAAGGACTGCATCATTATCACACACAATTTCTGCATTGACATTTCAATTCACGCACATTATGTCGACAGAATGAAAAATATGACACACACATATTTACATGTGCACGCAAAAGCACATACACACACAAATACGTGCATGCCCCCGTACACAGAAGGTCTTTGGAAATTTAATTTGCTGCCTCATGATGAAGAAGAACATTTTAACTGGTTAGTTGAAAGCTTGATAGTGTGGGGACTGAATAAAGATTAAAAATGGTATAGACTGACTGCAGAAATTTACTGAATAGTTTGCCTATCAGGTCCACAGTAAGAAATAGACAGTTTTTGTATTGACTGATTCAATGATCCAGTTAACAATAATGATAAAATGTAGATTTTTTCTATTCTTAAAAGATTGCTCTTAAATTGCGTGCTCACACAAACTGCATTATTTGAACCTTTACTGGAGAATCCTGCAACTAGGATGGTGCTGAGCTGAAAACTAGTTGCTGCTTCCAGGAAGTGATTCAGACTGCTCAGCCATTGTACTGTAAGCAGATACATAAGCAGAAACAACTTCAACCTGCATGGGCTCCCTCAACTTACTGTGCACAGTGCTGATGACCAGCGTGGATCTCACCTTCAAGAGTTAAGGTCTTGTCAGGAATCAATGCAGGGAAATCCGGACTTGTAAATGACTTTTCCTATCTTTTTCATAGATTGGTACTAAAACTGCTGGGTAATGGCTTAGACTATGGAGAAAGAGATGTTGAACCAAGCAGCCAGCACAAATCTCACCACTTGATATTGTGCTGGCTTTAGGCTATAAAGTTTTATACACTAACTTTTCTAGTCAAAAATACCATAGACTAAGTGCCTTAGGACACACTACAAGCAACTCAAGTCAACCAGACCAAACCTAAACTAACTATTGTTTCATTGCTACCTCCCAGGCTGCCCCTGGTTTTCTTTTTGGATTTAATGAGTACAATATAAAAGGCAATTTAAGTTTTGAAACTTGCTTGAGAAATCAGTCATAGTGTCCTTTTCTTTTGTTTTGAGTTATCTTTTTTTTTTAAGCAGTTGAGTCAGCTACTGAATTGAAAATACTGTACATTTAAAGCCAAAACAAATGATGTCTTTAATATTTCAATGCTAAAATGTGGACAGTGAACAATAGAAAAAGGCTTATTTAAACAAGTACTCAAAAAGGACAGCTAATTATTATTTGACTGTGGTATGGTCAGAGATAATTAATACAATATGTTTTACAAGTGTATAATAAGAGGAATGAGACACACTGAGGTGATTGGCCAAGACTATTTCTATTCACAGCCTGGACTTTTTCATGTCTTCTACCGCATATTATTTGTCAAAAAAAGAGAATATTTGATTTGAAAGGGTTACAGACTTCATTGAAACTCCCCCAATGACTGCTCACAGTGTAAAGAAAGTATCTTATTGGATAGGGAGCAGGTGAAGCTGTGGCATCAATAGTCACTGAGGCTGTGAAGGTGGTGACGCACAAGGCAGAGAGACAGATTGTACCATCTGACAATCTGTTCATGCTTGATATCACTGTCTGTTTACCTTAATACTTTACCTTAATAGTTAAAACAACTAACTTAAGAATATACACTTAGAGTTTGTGAATTTCTAAGAATTTGCACAAGACCTTTGGTAAACAACAATTTTCAATGTTTGTCTGTTGGGATTTTTTTTGTCAATATGTTTACAATGCGGATAGATTAAGTAATAGTGGCAGAAGAAGACAAGCCATAATTGGATGCTGGCGGTAGACTATATGGGGCCGTCATGGTAGCTGCAAGCATAGGCACCTAACCAGCTTGTGCATCTCAGCTTAATGAAAGGTTTAAGGAAGAATAACTTCCAAACCTGTTCCAGCTCATCTCATCATCTCTTTTACTGTTGCCTGTCTTGTTTTTATGAATCCTTCTTCATCCAACTTCTCATATCTCATGCAATACATTATACTACCATAGCACACACATATATTGTACTGTATCACAATGGCACATCATACACAACATATCATCACAAGTTGCATTACAGCTTACTATACCAGGGCATTGTAAATACTTGTCTCTGATTGACTGGAAGGTATCAAATAGGTTCAAATCATTTAACAGGACATCTAAAATATAGTTCTGGTCAGCAATTCAACCATACCTTGAGCTTAACCCTAACCTGCCCCCGATCTAAAATAAGCTTTGCATTCTGTTTGAACCAAGTAACCACAGCTTGAGACCAAAGTCAAAGCAGAAGAACCTTCAAGTGCACCTTAGTTACTCTGGGCTTCAAACTTTCACTTGTGAAAGACTTCAACGGTTAAACTGGCCTATAAGTGGCCATGGTATGAACACAGTAATACACTCTGTGTCCACCTCCTCTCCATGTATATTACTTATGTAATACACCTGCAAGTAGGATTCAAGTGTGAAATAACTGGTGTTAAAGAATTAGCTATTATAAAATCAGTCAAAAATTAAGCAATCATGGCTTGTTGTCTAATCCTGTGTTTTTTTTACTTAATACTTTGGGTGCGTGTGAGGGCAGGAAAGCACATTCAACTTAAAAACCTACAGATTGTTGTCAGAAAGAAATTCAGCTTCTCCAGTTAAGCATTTCTTCCTGGTTCATTTACGTGACACAGAAGAAGAGATTTAGAGTGTCAAAGATAGGTATTGTATGAAAGCCAAAGTCAAAAGCATGTGGGAGTGAGTGTATGGAAGAGAAAGAGAGCAAGCGAGAGAATTAATGAAAGAAACACTGATAATGTTATTAAGGTTTTCTTTTATTCATGCTCATGTTATATTATTTCTATAGTCCTGACGTCTTGTCAGGGTCTCTGGCTCCTTGATAACTGTGTCCACTTTTCCCACAGGGCCGAGTCTAAAGGGCTTTTATTCAGCAACAACGCCATATTCTTATCTGGGAAGCACAGACGCTCACATGCACATTACACACACATAGACACACAGGCACAAACGCACACATTTGCTCATATTGCATTATGCTTCCACATACACTGCTCACATTTTCACATGCACAGCAATGAAGAATTAAAAACACTGAAGTTCCCACGCATGTGGGTGAACATACAGTGTATGCTCACACGTACTGACACCTATACATACACAAACATAGACAAAAAATGAAATGTTCCTGAAAACTATGAATCTTCAAACAATTAACATAAGCATAGAGTCATAAAATACTAATTGTCTGGACAAAAAGAGCTGTGTTTTGAAGGACAGATACAGGGTGTGAATCTCTATGGGTATTCATTACCATGAATTATATTACTTTCATAGATGCAAATTAAAGGCTTTGTTCTTAATGAATATCAGAAATCTCTTAAGACCTGCTTTGGTGCCCCTATTGGCTATAATTGACAGAACATCATTTGTCTGTTCTTTTCAAAACAGTTACAAATCACTTAAAAATAAAGTTTAGTTTTTTTATGTGACAATGGTTAGATTTAAGCACAGAAACCACTTGGTTGGGTTTAGGGAAAGATTATGGATGGATTAAAATGACTGCTTTGTTAAAGTTGGAGAGACATTAAAGTTAGTAGAATGATAGAATCTGCCTCCACCCCTTCTTCTCTGCATGAGGAAAAATGTTGATATCTGTATACATCATCTAAACTGTGCCATTGCTCTGGGCCATAATTACTGCAGCTGCTAGATAGAGCCTGTCCTCCCAAGTAAAACAACTCTTAAGATTGTAATGTCAGTCGCTGAAAACTACCTATAGTTACATTTGAGTGACAGATAACCCATCTGTAGTATTTATGAGCTGGAGAAGTGACCCAGTTCAGATTACTTTGATATAAGGTGACAAATGTCCATATTTGGAGGTGATGGGTTGGGAGAGTTTTTTAACAACTGGAACTATGATTGTTGTGTAGTTTACTGTTGCCATGACAATGAAGGTTGCCTGACTTTTAGGAAGTAGTAACTTAAACCCACACCACATTTCAAGTGATAATTTTAACCTAAACCATGATCTTTCTCTAGCCCTAACCATGTGTTTTCTGTGCTTAAACCTGACCAGACCTTAACCACAGTGTTGTCACCCCTTATTATTTAACATTGATATGTAACAGTATTGGAAAGAACAGATACATAATATTATCCTGCTGGTTACTTCCAATAGGGCCATCATATTATAAAATGAGCTATTTGGTCATTTCGTTTTCATTTTAATTTGTAGCTTAGATGGCATCAGTGTTATTCAAATATAATTATTGGTCATTTTTAGGTGACTGACAAATGAAAAGTTTAAAATAATGGTTGTAAATGGACTGTACTTATATAGCGCCTTTCTAGTCTTTGCGACCACTCAAAGGGCTTTACATTACATGTCATTCATCCATTCACTGATGGCAGGAGCTACCACGCAACGGGTGCCAACCTGCTCATCAGGGGGGAATTTAACCATTCATTCACATTCATACACCATTGGCGCAGCAACGGGAGCAATTTGGGGACACATCAACATGTGGACTGGAGGACCCGGGAATCGAACCGCCAATCGTCCAATTGGAGGACGACCGCTCTACCTCCTGAGCCACATTTCCCTCCATTTTTAATTATTTTATTTATTTATTTATTTATTTAACAAGGACAATGTTTATTAATCAACAGAAAAAAACAACTGTAATTGAACCAGAGTCAGTGTACAAGCCTATATAATGACTACAAAGCACCAGAAGTTAGTGACAAAAATGTAATTTTACAGATGACAAAACTCTGTGGTTTAAACAAGCCCATTTATGTCGTATAGTATGAATGTATGGAAAAATAAGTAATTCAAGTAATTTGTTGTATTAACATTAATCGAATAAAATTAACAGTAATTCATCACTTCCATAAACAAGTGTGTATGACAAACAACTAATGTTAAAGCCTACAGGAGTCAAAAAGCATTTGCAATCAGCTTGTAAAAAAACTGTAAATGAATGTATTGTATGGGCTTGATGAGTACTTTCACCACATGAACAAACAGTATAACAGCTGATTAAAATGGGCTGCTTGAATGCTTTTAAATGTTTAGTGGAAGCTATTGAATTTGAATCTGAGTGTTTCATAGGTACACGTTATTACACACTTGACCTCAGGGTTGAGAGAGAGGAGGAGTTGAAACAATACTATTGTGTGTGTTTGAGATAGTATTGTTTAAAATAAACCATAAAACAATATGAAAAAAACACATTTTACAGCTGAGATGTTGAGTGTTCGAGCATCAGAGAGAAACTTCAGACTTTCATTGGTGCCTGAGTTCATTGAGTTTTACACATCAAAATATATTGTGTGGTATAATATGTAACTGTGCATGGCATACATGATAATGTATGTTGACTGCAAACATTGTATGGGGCTGGACCTCTGTGCTTGTGTTTGCTACTGCATATATGTGAAGTTTAGCGTACTCTATACAACTGTGTGTGTGCAATTTGTTGCTTTCATGCTGATTTCTGCTCCTCTCCAGTGATCTCCTCTCAGTAGTGGACTAACCTCACAAGCACAGAGCTGTCAATCATGAACAGTTACACACTTGCATGTGCTCAAGCAAGCATGGAGATACACACACACACATCCATGCACACTGCAAACATCTGTAGAAATACTCATACAAGCGCTGCCTTGGTCACACAAGGAGGGGTACACACACACACACACACACACACACACACACACACACACACACACAGGAGTACAAAGCTTTCAGTGGATTTTTGTCTGCTGCTGTGGACACATAAAGGGAACTATAACACCATGCAAGCCTTTCAGTCAGCAGCATCATTTTGAGTAATCATGCTCACACATTTAAAATGATTTTTCAATATTTATCAAATAATATTCCTGTATATATGTATGTATGTACTTGTCTGCCACAACATATATATGGATATGTATATGTTGCACTCTTGGATCATGGTTGGTCAAACCTTTGTCACTGCGGATGTGACAGGGAGTCAGATATACAGTAACTGGATTATTTCATATTGTAAACTAAATGTCATTCACACTCAAGCTCAACACATGGACCAATTTAAAAATATGATCTCCAGCTACTCTGCTTTTGAATGCAACTGTTTTTAACATTTCTTGTTTTGTTGCTCTTTGTTTTTCTGTGATCTCAACATCACTGAAAATGAGGGTTTGCCCTCAATGATCCTCTCGAGATTTAAATAAAAGGTTAAATGAGTACTTATGCATTCTACCAAACAAATTAAATACATGTAACAATGTTACCATAAGAAACTAGCTTTCTTTCATTTTGCAAAACACATTTTTAATGAGACTCTTTGGTATGACCTAATGGGTGAAGCACACTCATATCGTCTGTTCCAACCATCTGCACATCAACATTTACAAATATAATGGGGCAAAGAACTAAATATAATGTAGTGCAGGTGAATCAGGGTTAGGTTTAGGTAACTCATGGTACCTACGTCAACTCAATCACACAGCTGCAGTATTAAAACTCCTCTAATCAACAGGCTGCATGTGGCAGTTTTTTTCACCACCATACTTTTCTACTATTCTCATAAAATAAAATCTTTATATTAGCTTCTCGTTTTCATGTAGAGGATTAATTCTTGCAAATTTCACCACTGATGACGACTAACTAATTTACTTTTTCACTTTTATCACGTATGCCCTTCTGGATTTCTAATCCCATTTGCTAATTCCCAACCCATCACTGGACTATTATACATCTAACTCTGCTGCTTTTACGAGCTGCCTTTTATCATCTGTCTGAGACAATATAATTTCTAAGTTTAATGGTATACAGCTATAGGATTGAGAGCATAAGTCGACCTGATAATATTCTTCCAGGCCTCCAGAATTCAGCTGATGAAGCACTGTTCCCTATAATTGCCTCAACTGCAAGAAAGATATGGGAGGTATTCATGAATTACAGTAATCTATTACCTTTTTTTGTTCAAAACCTAATTGAACTAAACTCTGAAAAACATAAAAAGACTTCTGGTGCATCAGCAGAGCAGCAAAAGCATATCTTTTATGTGCTGCATAGCTGAAACTTTGGCTGCATTAACTTCTTAAAGGGGACATATGAACATTTCCAGGTCTACATGTTTAATCTGGGGCTCTACTGGAATATCTTTGCTTTTTTTTTTTTTTTACAGTTGAGATAATTTCTTACTCATCTTATAGCCCCTCAGGTTCAGCCTCTGTCTGAAATAGCCTGTTTAGCTCCTGTCTCCTTAAGGCCCCACTCTGTCCTGATTGACACCGGTGACTGCCAGTTGCTCAGGAGGCTACATCAACAAATCATCAAACAAACTATAGTAGTCAGATTTCACTGCTTTTACATCCATACATGTTCAAGCCTAAATCTACAAGTGGACAATACATAGAAAAATCTGAGCAACAACCTTAGCATCCAAGGCAGGAACTGACAGCTGTTTATGAGCATGTGTGACAAATCAACCTCAGCTCATGGACAAGATAGAAAGAACCTTGGAAAATAGTTCAGAGCAGGCTAAAGTCTTGAGTTTTAGAACTTTGACGACATTTAACATAGTTATCTGATATCATAAAACAAAAAGTCTGACATGACATTTGATTCGCATATTGTCAATATTAACGATTGTTAGCAACAGACTAATGATAAAGGTTTATTTTTGAGAATTACTGTTAAGTAAGCATTTAGTCTTACTTTGAAATGTTAAGTTTCTGGAGACTGAAAACATCAAACACATCAGTAAGCCTTATATTCTAGGAGATTACTTGTTTTGATTTATAAGGCAGTAGTAGTTGTGTATTTGCATATTTAACCTTATCTCTCTTCCTCTTTTTTTTCTTCTAGGCCTATCATGTCATATCAAATCAGACTGAGAACAGCAAAAAAGTCAGAATTCAATTTACTTAATGAGTGATGCTGGTGGCCCACTTCCATATTAATAAAAATCATATGCAAATTATTGTTTTGAGCCTGTTAATTAAAAATAACTGTGCTAATAAGAGTTTATTTATGGTACTCAACTGAGTCTAAACAAGAGGCTAAGAACATGTGCATGGGTCAAAAATATTTTATCCTCATTAGATAAAGATCTGTCAAACTTTAATATGTATACGCTGGTCAGTCATGACTCAGAACATGATGGGTGAAGCTGTTTTATGTTCTGGGTATAAATTTGTAATTTAAGGGGCAATTTATTTGTTTTGATTCTAAAATAGAGGATGAACAAAATGCGTACATATGTGCTTTTAATAACTTATAAGCATATTTTTGTCAAGAAAAAAGTGTGAGGCTTTATAGTATTACTTTGAATTTAAATGTCCAGCACAGTATTTCCCTGAACATTGCATATGTGCACATGTGACATATGTACAATTTACTTTTTTACATGTTTATAATATTTAACTTTGAATTTTTATTCTTTATATTATAAACCTTATTTTTCACAGTAGACACAGTAGCTAAACCAAAGGAGCACACCACTGCCCTTCACTACATATACTGCTTGTAAATGTGACAATCAAACCTTTAAGTGTGTCACTACCAATCTTTTAGAATACACAGAACTACAATTGATTGCTCTCATCAGCAGTATGGATCTTCATGATTACAGCTTCATCCACTGCCCTGAAAAAAAATCATCTGTCTTCTATTCATACTCTCTACAGTATCTGCACCTAGCAACTTCAGTATAATTAAATATCCCTTCCAGACATGTTTTTAGACATATAAAAAAAACTTGGCTTTGTGTGCAACTTATGATATTTCCACAAAAATGTTCATTTATCTCATTACATACACACACATGAATGTCTCCTACATAACAAAAGTCAATTTTCAGCATACGTGCACTGAAGATTTCAAGTTTCCACATCACACTTGTGTAAGTTGTATACTGGGCCATGATTGGCTTCAAGGCTAGTTGTGATCTAACAAATCATGCTTCTAGGCTCACCTCTTGAACTGAGATTTAAAATGAGCACAGATAAACTTTCCACTTTCAGCAGAATAATGGGAAAACAGCCTTCTAGTGTCAAACTCTGCAAATACATCATTCTGCACAGTGAAGCTCAAACATCCAACTGAAGGAACAAGAGGGATAACACATTTTTGAGTGGAGGGGTACTTTTAGGTTACAGAAGTTCTTCGACCTCCACATTCTTACTGTTGGCCTACAGAGCATGCTACTAGCTGCACTGGCACTGGTCTTAAAGGCAGTGAGGTGAGATGCAGAATCGTTCAATATAAAAGGTTATTCCAAGCGATACTGGGCTGGAATAAATACATAAACAATGTAATATTTGCCTGTCAGGCAGATTTCCATAGCTCTCTCTTTCTGATGTCATAAGTATAAAATAAAGAGATTTGGAGATCACTGTTATTTTGTGCCCAGATGATCTCCAGCACATGTGATTGAGGCCTCAGAAAATATCAGATACACCATTCCGATTGGAAAGCATTTTATGGTGGAATAGAGCATAGAGTGCATAAATGTGAAATATTGAGGCCAGTGCATTTTAAAATGTAATTATGGTAATCACAATTCTTATTGTTAATTACAGCATAAAGGCCAAAGTATACAGAATTAACAGTGTGTTATTATCATTTTGATTATGGAAATTATCACAGAATTACAATCAAGCTAGGATTGTTTGCTGCATGCTTTGATCTGCCCAATAGAATAAATAGCTGTAACATTCATAAGTAGACAACACCTACTAGTCCATTGTGTATGTTCTGTGTTATACAATGGTCTTCAGAGTTTTGATGAGATGCTTTTGTGTTTAGAGCTGAGAGAGAATGATGCAGAATATTAGGAATAAACACATTATTTCCATAAAACTATGTGTGCCTGTGTTCAGTGTGTGCACACTGTTCACAGGATTGCGTAAAAGTGTACATGTATATGTGCTTTTGGATAAGTGATGAGGCTAACAGCAGTATTAATGGCTATACTGAGCACCCAAAAAACTCCTAAAGCCACATAGGGAGAAATAAAAGCCTTTAGAGAGCAATCATTATGAACCTAGCAATGAAAACACCAGTGTGTGCCAATCCTCTGTTCACTTCTCTGCATTATTCATTCACTGACAGCAAAACAAATATTAACATATCAAATATTAACATAAATTCCCACGAGACATTTATACCACTCCAGAACTAAAAAGGGCAATTTAATGCCACATTTGAAACTCAAGTTAAAGGAATGCATTCATGTCAGTACAGGAGAGCTTTAGATTGTTTCAACTGAAACAGCAGAGACATGATTTAACATAATAAGGCTTGATAAGTTTGCGTATAGAGGCTAAATTCACCTTGAACATAATTCAATTCAAACCTATTCATGCAATTTCTAAACTTTGGTGATGTAATACTTCCCAAAGCTAAGTAATGTCAAAGCCAAGACTCAATGCAACACTTTTTCTGATGATGAATGGGAAAGTTATTTTATTACTGAGCTTATTTTGCAGAAATTTAAGTAGAATCCCTGATAATTTTGTCACAACTAGCATGTTAGAAATATTTTGATTTTTAAATGACAAAATCATCATTATAATTTACTTTTTTTTTTATCAATAAAAGAGTTGCGTTCCTAACAATGACATGAACCCATGTTAAAACTGACATCATCCCTTTTGTTTATTGTTGATTGTAGCATTAACTACAGTGATAGTATATAGTACATATGCTGTCTTTTTTCGCCTATGCCATGGGAATTATTTTTCTCAGTCTGGGCTTCCTCATCAAGAGACAAGAAATGACCCATTTTACCCTATTATTCAAAAATGTTAAGGATCCCTGCAACAGTCATATGAACATTTAGTCTATCTGGTACAGCTATGTCTCATAATCTGTTTTACAGTATTTATCCAGACATACTGGCTTGATTGCGGTTGAACACAAAAACACATAAAATCTGGATTTACATGCTTTAAAGATCTGAGGCTATATTACTGAGACAAATCAAATCTCTTACATCTTACTCATTTAGTCACAATGCAAATTTGAGTTAGAGCGTTAGATATTTAGAACATTTGAAAGCGAAACTCAAGATAGGGAAATGAAGACATGAACCAAGCATAAACGCAGGCCTTCTCAAGTCTTTGTATAAAAATTAATTCAGAAATAAAAGACGATAATCAAGAAGCACAGGAAAACATGGCATTGAGATGTGTAATTTTGACCTTAATAAATGTACTTCCCTGATACCCTAACAATTTGTACTGTAGATTTCTCCTGTCAGTCTGGAAAGACGTGAATAATATAAGAGGAAGTGACACTTGTTTTGGGTGAGATAACTGACTGCAGGGTGTGTGCATCCCAGGTATAAATATAATCTATTTTAATCACCTCTGGGTATGTGATTCATTTTACAGTAACACCAGGTGTCAAGGAAACCTGTTGAATCTGTCTGTCAGTCTGTCTTCTCCTCTGCCTTCCCAGTTTGTTATTTTTATTTTTTTCTCTCAGTCTGCCTACATGTCAATCACCTAGTCTTTCTCCTCCTCTTCGTTTCCCATCTACCTCGGTACATCGGCTACAGGGATCAAATCCTCAGGTTTAATTGTCTCCTGCCCTCCGGAATTATCCGTGCTCCCAAACTGGCAGGGTGCCTCTGGGATTTTTAGAGATCCTTTACCCTTTTTAAAACATTCATTCATACAGGCAATGTTTAAGCCACTCCGTGACATCCCTTGGACATCCGCAATATAGCTTAGCTTAATACATGATTTAATCCCTCTATTATGATAAGGATAACACAGTGGAGACGGACACAGAGTGGCCAAGTACTGTAGAGGAACGAAAGGGAAGAGGGAGGAGAAGACAGAAGTGGAAGCAAGAAAGCGAGGGCTTGACCTGACATGTAGCTGGATGGTTTGACCCTCTTTCAAAGATGTGCATACGGCTGAGCAACAGTCCATTTGCCCTCTTTGGCTGAGCTGCCTCTCTAGGAGAATATATAATTGTTTTATTTTTGCCGTTGTGGCTGCATCAATACAAGTAGTCCATAATTGCTAAAGTTATACCAAATTAAATCACCACATAATAAAAACTTTAATTACTTTTTGATAAGTAAGCTTCTGCAGGACACAGAGATGAGGCGGCTCACGGTTGTCATGTGACACGGTAGCATCCAAACTATGGGATGCCCAGTGAATAAACTACACAATGCGCAGCTTGTCATGTTTACATCAAATCACACAATATTGCCAATTATAGCTAGCTAGCTAACACAACACAACATAGAACATAAGAGAACTCCTCAGTTCTAATTCATACAGGCTCCTACCTCTACTGGACCCCAATGAGTTTTAGCTCTGTCCAGTCACACTCAATGAAATCTGCATGTGCATAGCTGGCCTACTAACACTGAATAAGTGTGTCCCACACAGTACATAAGGCAGCGCCCCTGCTGTTTCCCATCCTCTTTTTCTTCTTCTTTCATTTTTTTCTTCAAGTTTGCCCACTGATCTGTTTTCCCCATGGATGGAGTCGCCACTCAACGAGGCTCACCAAGGCCTGCAGTGCCCTGGCCTTATGGCTGCCACCAACCCTGCTAAGCGTTCCCCCTTGGGCCTGGTGCCTGCAGTGGTGGGACCACAGCACTTCCATGTGACTCTTCTCTGTGAGGAGAGTGAACTGGAGTCTGATGCCAGCATCCACATACAGGACGAACCCTATGGTCCTCCACTACTGTAACCACCAGCTAACTCACCTGAGATCATACTGGCGTCACCGTTAATGAAAAATGATAACTTCTCGATCGGTGTCTGGTATATCAACAGCCTTTGGAAGTCTGCCGCAACTTCTGTTTGGCAGGATTTGTGTGATGACCATAATGACAGAGCAAGTCAGGCTCACACTGCCCCCACTGATCCCGCCAAAAGCTTTTGTCAGCCATATCTTCAGACATATGGCGGTGCGTTGAAACGTCCTGGAGGGAGCCGCTGAAATGAAGGACGCAGTAGCAGGACTGGTCGAGAGTGCAGGGCAGCATGGAGGCAGCTTGCTCCCCACAGAAGAGGCCCTTGCAGCTCTCCTGATTGCTCACTCGGCTGAGTGGTCAGTGAGCAGGAAGCCAATGCCGTCACTACTACAGGATAAGGACATGCTGGAATATTTAGAAAAATCGCTCCAACTGGGTGTGCAGTTGGCCATGCGTGCTGAGTGCTGGCATTTTAAGTGGCAGTTGCACCTACCATTTCACTCAAGGACAAGGACCAAGGACCAAGATGACCTCATGGGAGCTTCTGTCGCCTCTGAAGGATTCTTTGGATCCATCTTGTCTGTGACTCGCTCTTGATTTTGTATAATGGGTTGCTCAAGTGGCCCACATAGAGACCAGCTAGGCACTAATATCTTTACTAGGTAATCCGATCATGGTAATCCAATCATGATTTTATTTATTGAATATTTCACCAAGACTTACCCATGTCTTATAGTTAAAAATAAAACACTGGGATGCAAATTATGCAGGGTCACTTTGGGGAATGTGAACAGGAAACCCAAAATGCATATTCTCTAATGAAGATATCAGGTAGACCCATTTTCAACAACAATGAAGTAAATAAAGTCTTTGGGAAAAAATAATAAATGAATGCTGTCTCAAACAGTCACAAATTAGCATATGAAATACAGAAAGATCTAGAATCAAGCTTTGTAAGCACAAGCTGAAATGTTACTCTTAACCCACAATGTCTTCAGAACAGTATATTATATTAGCAAAACTTTCTGACCCTTTGATAATCCAGGACTAATAAAGCTACAGATAATAAATGGTGCAAATGTTGATGTGTTCTTCACTTAAATGTAACACGTACAGACATTGTACATTATATATCAAAAGAGATGAGGCAAGCATTATTGGCATGTAGAAGAGTGACCCAACCAAAGCTCATGTTATTGTGGATGAAAGCACCTTGTTAAGAATAAAGTCTTGCCTTATTGTACACTTCAGAAGACTAACTGATAGCTCAGAGCCGCTGACCGTGTTAGATCTTCTTATGTTAGAAAACACAAACGCAGATGGAATCACTAGTGAATTACTGAACTACCCACTGTAACGATGCTTTTCTTAAAGAATGTCTGGTGGGATTCTGCTCAGATGGAGCCTTTATAATGCTAGGCAAGAAAACAAGAGAAAAGAAAAAGAAGGTGTACTAAGTAAGATCCCAAGCCTTGTAGGCTGCGATTGTCTGAACTATAGGTTGGAGCTGTCTGTATCAGATGTAGTCAAGCACTGAACAGAGACCAACCACTTCACAGCTTTTCTTGACAAGTTACACTATCTGTATAATCAGTCACCAAAGAACCTAAGAGGGCTTGATGCTGCTGTCTCTGAAGTAGGTGAATGTTTGAGAAGGATTGGTCGAGACTTAGGGATAAGGTGGGAGGCTTCATCTTTCAGAACAGTAAATACTGTTTGGACAATGTATACCGCAATCTACAATCACCTCACAGCTGCAAATAAAGACGTGAACCGAAATTCAAGTGAAGATGTATGTTTGAGAGGCTAGCAGTTGAGCTCAATTGTTTTAGTTAAAAACTTGCTAATGTTGGATGCACTTGAGGAGCTTAAAGACCTGTCTGAGGCTCTGCACAGAAATTAGACTAATTCTATCAATCAGTCTATACCATGAGCAGAAACCCAGACAGTGGTTTATTCTATAAAACTGCACTTGAGGCTGTGCAGCCAGGTGCTTTTAAATAACACTATATAAAACACTAGAGACTGACAGAAGGCAGAAGATAATAGATCCCAGAATGCTCTATTAAAGCACTATACAAAAGCATGCAAATGAAGAGGAATCACTTCTTCTTCAAAGTCAATGTGTTGGATAAAAACACATGGTCAAGCCCTCTACCAATGTATGCGGCAAATGAAGTAGACAGTTATGTGATCTTAAAAGCCTAAATTAAATCTTAAACACAGGATTCTCTGATGTTAAGCAACGTTATAGGGATTTTAAGGAGAAAAAAGTACCCCCTGAAACTTAAACATGCATACCTCTGAAATGACTGCAGTTGTGACACCATTGTGCTCACAACTTAACTAAATGTCTCTGCTATTTTGATGTTCATTAAAATTGGTTGCACTTCCTCTTACCTCTTGGGATACCACAAAATGAGTCAGGAAGTGAGTAGGTACCAAGAGGTCTGCAGACCATTTAGCTGGAAGTGAGTCCAGTTAAATAGAGTAAGTAGTGATGGTTGCTGCTTGTTCATCATTTGTGATTTGTGCTGTTATATATTTTTCACATATTGAACTGAAAACCTGTCTAAAATGGCAGCCCTCTCTGACCTGTAGAATTAAATAGGCCTTTACTGAAACCTCACCACATAGATTATTTAAATATTAACATGACAATATCATTGTTTGTCTTAGGAACTGTCTGTTATTACATTTTCAACACATGTAATAATGTGTTCCTGTACAAACTCGTTTTTTGCCCTATATCATTTTCTGTGATATGATAATACTTGTTTGAATCTTTATCGGGAATGTAGGCCACTCTCTTCCTCCACAAGGCTATACTTTTATGGATTTCTTTTTCATAATATAGATCCAAAGGCAGAAATTAAAAGAACAATCATGTAATTTGGTTTTAGTGTGCAGTAGCCTGTTTTGCACTTTACACTCCAATTGTATTCAACCACATTTGACATGCATCATCATACTTTTTATAGCATGTTTGTTTACCAGTGTATTAAAATGAAATCACTTACAATGTCATTTTTTCCATTTGTGTGCATATGATGAATGACAACATTAGAATTAACAATAGAATTTTCAAACATGGAAGTTCTATTTTGAAGCTGTAGTTTTTGTCACATGTAAACAAACATGAAATTTCAATTTCATTATGTGTTTTCATATTACTACTGCCAGCCAAACAGAGTTTTAACTGTATTGGGCAAGGTTTAGAAATTTAAAAAGGTGTTAGCAGCCCATGAATATAATATAATATGTCAATTAATTAAAGTTTAATGTAACTATTAAAAAGACTGGTCTATTACTTTGTATGATTATTCACTCCCTTAGTGGTAAAAAGATACATGGGAGAGTGCTCTTACAGTTAAGATTAAGCAGCTGTAGTTTTGTGCACTGCCAACAGTTCTTCCTGATGCCGCAAGACGACCCACCCCTGGGCATGGACGCATTTGGACATGTGCTATGGCAAAGAAGGCAGCTTTATGCCTTCTCTCCTCTTCATTTCATTAACTCTCTGCTGAAGAGAGTGTGACAGGAGCAATTAACGATCATCCTAGCTGTGGAGTGCCACTTGGCACTGTGGTGTGCAGGGATGACCGAAATTTTGTGGGGCCCAGGCCTGGATCATTCTGGGGGGGCTTTGTCACAGGAAGTGGGTTATGCTATGTTACCCACAGTAGTCCAACCTCTCCCAGCTTGGCTCCTGAGAGGGACACACTAAGACCAGCTGGCATTTCCATACAGGTTGTGCAGATCATCCAGGCAACAAGAGCAGGATCCACTATTGTCTGTTTTTCGTGGTTGGAATTCCAACACTAGTGTGGAGAAAGGAGGTTAGATCCCCTGACTTGTACAGTAGGAGCTTTTCTTTCCTTTCTGCAGAATCTGCTAGAGGAGGGGTTCTCTGATGCCACTATTAAAGTGTATGCAGCAGCGGTCTCTTCCTGTCACAAGGGTTTTGATGACATCCCTTTGTGAAACATTTCTTGCAGGGGGTCAGGAGGCCATGCCCAGTTATGCATGCCTCCATCTCTCAATGGGGATTGTCTATTGGTTCTGGAGGCTTTAGTGAAGGATCCTTATGAACCTCAGGAGCTCTCCCTGGTCTTTAGGCAGGCAGGAGAGAACCTCCCACTGTGGTTCGCGCACACACTATATGCAGTGTAGTAGTAGGAGGGCTGCCATGTTTGATCTGTAGTTGGTCGAGATCAGTAAGGCAGAGTCTATATATATATATTGAGTATATGACATTTTGTAATCGTTCTGTATTCTAGTACATATTTTTACATACAAAACAAGATATAGCCTGTTCAAGTCTAATTCAAGGGCTTCACCGGGAATTATTGAGTCAAGCCACTGTCAGCATCATGTCCAGGAAAATTCACCTGGCTGCACTTAAGTGTCCAGTTGTCTCATCTTGTCTTCAGTTGAACACCCTGAACTGAAAGAATTAGAATTCTTGTACTGACAAAGTATATATTTTCTAAATCGTAGTTCTACCGTGGCCAAACAATTTGGAATGGAAAATGCTGTGGATAATGGTATTCTTAATTCTAATTAAATTAATTACATTTAAGATGAACCACAATACTCCAGATCAGAGAGTGATGGATAGCACGCTGAGCATCATGAGATACATCAAACAGGTACATATGAGGGTGATAATGGCCAAGAGGAAGTTACTATAAAAGGGCTAAGCCAGTATGATTGGAATAAAGAGAAATATAGATGCTCTGGACAATGGTATAAAGTACAAAGGTACACTATGAAACTTAGGCATAATTATATTAAAACATTTCTTTCAGAGACAGCTCCATCATACAAACTCTCCACCAAGTTGCACATACAAAAAGATAGATCTTGCCTTGAGCCCAACAATGATAATTATTTATTTGAACAATTTGCAACATTAATGTCTTTAAAAGACCTCTAAAACATCTGTAACAGGTCTTTTCAGGGTCACTGGTTTGATGAAAACCCAGACATTCTCGGAATGTGCCTCCGCTGCCAGCTTTATATGAATGACGAAAAATATAAGAGCCGGTCTGCAAGGAAGTCTGTGGAGTTAAACATGGAGGCAGGCCAAAGTCAGAATGAAGGAGCACTGCACTCAGTGAATCACATATGCTATCAGGTGGAATAAATTTAAAAGAAAGGCACTGTATATGGCTTTTGGCTGATTCTCAAATGCAAGCAGCCAAAGAAAGGAGAGTCAGAAGAACAGAGATTATCTTCCAATTAATGGAGATCACAATGCACATGCCAAGACAAGCTTTGGCCTTCAGGGGTAGTGATGAAAGCTGGTTAAGTTCAAACAGGAAATTTCCTGCATCTGGTGGATATGCTAGGCCAGCATGACAGTGTCCTCAAGCTTCATCTTGATGTAATCAATCAAAAGCAGACATCAAAGTAAAGACCCCAGGTGTCTTTCCTTTCCAATAGAACGCAAAATGACATTGGAAGAGCACTCCGTGTCTATGCGAAAGGAGTCATCCAGAAGGAAGTGATGGAAGCATCACTGTTTTCCATCTTATTTGATGAGGCCACTGACGTGTCACATGTTGAGAAGGCATCCTTCATTGTACGCTATGTGTATGAAATGACCATGAAGGACCACTTCCTTAAACTCTGTGATGTAGAGTCAACAACCTGAAAAGAACTTGAAAACTTGGTAATGAAGCGAGGAGAATCAGTTGAAAGTAAAAGACATTTGTGGGCATGGATACAACGAGGCAGCCAGGGCTATAGTCCAGGATACAAAGGCAGAATGACAAGGTATTGTCTGTGCATTTCCATGTTTAAACTTGGTTTTAGTGGAGAATGCAAAGTCAAGCACTTTGAGGAATTTTTCACAGTGGTTGAAAACTTTACACCTTCATTGCAGAGCAGCCTGCAACATATGTGGAGACACAGAAGGCCATCAAGCCAAATCAGCGTATCGTTGAGCCAGAGAAGCTCTTAGACGTCTGTTGGAGCTGCAGGGAAAATGCCTTAGAGACAATCAGAAGGGTCCTACCTTCTGCCATACAATACCTGAAGGATATAAGGAAGTGCGAGTCACCTTATCTGGCTGCAGGAGAGGCAAAAACATTCTCACACTGCCTACATTTTGAATTCCTCTGTTTGGAAATCACAGCACTAGTGTTCCTGGAAACATCAATTGCTTCCAATGCTCTACAGCAGAAAGACCTGGACGTGACACCTGTGTACTTTGTTGATGAGGGTGACGAGTGGAAGAGCTGAGGAGTGATGACCAATTCAGAGATTTTCCACAAAGCCACAGCAGAGGCAGTGGACATTGACATGTCGGAAGAGATTCCAGGCCAAGGAAGACACAGAAACGGTTCTGGAAGATTCAATAATGGCTCCACATCAGCAAACAAGGACCACCTGATCAAGACACCTCACACAGTAGTACTACAGGCTATATTTCACCTTTCTGGACAAATTGAGGCGGGAGCTCAATAGGGGGTTCAGAGGCACACCAGTTACATCATTATCACAGCATAGCCTCACTGACCTGGCATAGTGGAAGGACATTAGCCATGGTCTCAACACTGTGGGGGGGGGGGGGGGGGGGTAACTCCTTAGAGCTGAGAGTCTTCCATGTATCATACCAATGTCCCCAGAGGAAAACCCAGGTGACACTGGATGGATTTAAACAATTTGATGCTCACGCTGGATTCCCCACATTATTTAATAAAACAAATGTCACCCTGACTGTCTCAATAGCAACTGTAGAGCAGTCTTTCCCTATTTTTTTAAGCTAAAACTGGCAAAAACAAGGCTAAGAAATCTATGTGTTCAAGAGCGGCTGTCAGATCTCCTCCTACAGACCATAGACAGAGACATGCCTATTGACAACACTCAGGTCCTGAATATTTTTATTGATGTGGCCCCTACAGGAGGCTTCTCCGGTAACTCTTTGAGCTTCAGTGAGTTTTTTTTTAGGATGATGTATTATTAGATCTGACCAGCACTGCTGCTGTTCTGTCCACCACAGCACTTTTGATGTCTGTGATTTTTACTCATTAGTACATCACAGATATCATTAGGTACATCATTAGTACTCTGAGCCAGAATGATGAAAATCAAACATGGTGTTTATTAGCTGAATTGGCTCTGTTACAGCTTTTACACTGTATTATTTTACACACAGTGAATTTGATGTATGTTTTGTTCAAATAGTGGTATGTTCCTGAAGGATAACTTCTTGGCTATCACCTACAATTGTAGGTATTCTTGCAAAAGTGTGAGTTATGCTCTTGCTCATATAGAAGAACCAAATGTTTTTTATGAGGCCAAGGATGTGCAGTACTTTGAAATATATAATGGTTCATAGTTGTTTGGGTTGTTACGACTCTATGGTCAAAATTAAGGTTGCAGGCTGGAATACTAATATAATATATATAATATAATAATATGGTTGGGAAGCACACACAAAAACTCCTATTCATTTGTCATTCACAAGTTATATACTGTAGATAGACCTTGGCCCCTAAACCTGAGCTAAACTTAAACTAAAGCAAGTTCTTTTTCTATGAATTGCAAAGTGTCTATGAAGTGTCTTTGTGACAAAAGCTTTGTTAAATAATAAAATAGAATTGGATTGAAAAGAATAATAACTTGCCTGGCAAGGTCTCTTTATTATTTTCTCTAAAAATGTCATAGACAGAAATATGTGTTATTGTAATCAATACATTCTGTGGTATTCATTTATGGAGACATGAGTACAATAAAACACTTGGTTTTGGATGATACAGTGAAGTATATTGAGTTTCCAGTCTGAGGTCAAGGAGTTTATATTTGAAGTTTGAATATTACATACTTACAGGTACACATATTTTATAACAAAACTGATGGGTGGCAGTGTTGAGCTCAAGACACAAATTCATATTAATGCTTGAACTACTTACAATAAATGATATTTGCAATAATGTATTAACTTATGCTAAGTGCATTTACAAAATCTATTCATCTTTTAAATTGTAAACAATCTACAAATGTAAAGTTAATTTGTCATTAGTTAAACAGCATGGAGTGGAGGGTTAAAACAGCGGCCCTGTCACAAAATGTGCATGTCCCTGCCCTTTTCAATAGCACTGGGGTGCTGTTTGACCCCCATGGGAGACAGAAAGAGCGAAGAATAGGTTATGGGGTGGGAAGGCTGAATGAGAATGTGAAGGCGTGAATTTAACCCCTTTCAGGCAGTAATTGGCCTTTTATTACAAAGAGAGACGAAAGTGGAAGGAATGTGATAGACATAGTTAGAAACAAAACAAAAATACAGTAGATGAAAACAGAGAAGTAAAAAAACAGGGAAAAACATATCTGAGCATGATCTACAGGGAGGGAGAGATGAAAAACAGTATCTGTACATTATTATGGTAAGAGTCTTTCTTTTCTTGTTGTTTAGTTTATTCTAATGGCCAAGTTATTATAGCTAAGCTGCTGGAGATCCTGAAAATGATCTAATATTGGATCTAGTCAGGCAGAAAGAAAGGGTTCAGTACAAAAAAAGAGGAGACTGAAGGAGATGAAGGGATGACAAAAGGAAAAAAAGACATCAGAAAGTGAATAACAAAAAGTGAATTAATAATAAATGCCACACAGCAATCAGCCCACAACAGATGCAACCTCCAAACACAAGAATTTGAGTTAACTGTCACACCTTGGTTAAATCTATTGTTCTCTTTCAGTTTTATTCAATTTCAACTTCGTGTCGACATGCTACAAACCAAGAATTTGTAAACATGAAGTCACACTTATTGACAGGGAAATCATGGAAAATTTGGTGATCCCATCATACAGCATCTGAAATAAATCAGACATAATCAAATGATTGACAGCAAGTCATACTGGAATTCAGTACAATTGAAAGCTTTAATTATCGTCTCCAATGGCGACAAATAGCTCGCAAAGAAAACAGTGTTTACCAGCATAATTAGTCAAACCTGCAACTTGACCTCTTCTATTATAAATAATGACTGACAGTTAACAGGAGTTGACATGTTACCTTGTATAACTAATTGTGGCAGTGATTCTGGTCATTACAAAGGTTTTACCAACTTTTAAGCACATCCCATCTCTTTCAACCCATGTTCACTTTAGTATTAGGGGTAAATCCTTTCATATAAGTACTGATGTCCTTGTCTGTTACCGTGGTAACCCAATTGCAAATTCTAGATAACTACATGTACAAAAACTTGCTTGAAAAGTTGTTATGATCAGGAGATAGCCTCAATCAATTTGTGCAACTTTTTGATTAATATGAATATTTCTGATGTTCACTTTTCATAACTCTGTGGTAGGTCTGATTTGAGCACAAGCAACCAATTTAATCAAAAGACAAAATTTTAGTCTTGGATTTTAAAAGTCGTGCAAGAACACACAGATCAAATCTATGAGAGAAATAGGAGAGAGAATGAATGCATAAGAGAGCACGAAGGGTCAACACTTATGTTTACAGACGGAAAGGAATCTCAGAAGTGATGCATAAAAGAAAAGCATAGTAAAAAAGAAAAATGAAACCGCTGAGAAAACACAGATGGTGAGAATACAGAGATAATAAAAGAGGAAAGGGTTCCTGCAGTTTACAGCAAACTTAATTGATGCTAAGCAGGCATGCAGGAGTTGACAGGATTCTGGCCTTCGTCCATCCAGTGGGGATTTATTAGCCAATACATAAATAACACACACACACACACACACACACACACACACACACACACACACACACAAAGAGAGATGGATCCTAAACAACAATAATTGAATATAAGGACATTTAGACAAAAGATTTAACAGAAAACAAAATAACTACAGGATAAACAAAGCCAGTACAGATCCAATAATAAGACAAATAAAATAATAAGATCATACTCCAAGCAGAGCAAATAGATCTATATACCAAGTCACAATATGTGACAATGTATTGCTTCACATTATGTAAAGATGTGCTGGCTTCAGTTGACTAACAAGGAGAAGGAATAATGCACAGTGGGAGCTGGTTTCCTGCAGTTGGGTTGGATCATGGTCAGATCACATTCTTACCACAAATGAACTGTATTAGAGTTCATTTCTAACTGGACCAAGACTACCTCTTTAACAAGGCCTCGATCCAGATCTACACCCGAGTATGTTTGCTGCTTTCACACCTGTCCAAATGCACTGCACCAAGGGAGAAAGTAAAGAGACATTCATGGACGGACAGGAGAAGCAGTAAATGGGACAGAAAGAGGATATGAAGGGGCAACAGAGGCCACATTTTTCTATTACAGTACCTATGGCTTTAATGAATGCTGGTTATCAAGTGACTTGGTTTAAGGGTTTTTCAGTCTCTTTTGTGCTGTTATCTGAGTCCTGTAAAAAGTTATAAGGTCATCACTGCCAAGATGGGTTACAATTGACCATCAGCACTGATCCGTGGAGTTACATAATGGCTAGGTGCAGATTTAGCCCATGATCAAATTCACTGATTACAGTGATTTCATTGAAATATTTCTGAATTAAATTTCACTGTTGGTGTGACCAGGCATTTCCTCTAAGTTTGTGGAGCTGGTTAATGCTTGTGCAACTTTTACAATACTGCCTGGTGAGTAGTACACTTTATTACTCTTAATGAGAGTAAAAAGACAACTTTTGGAGGCAACGAGAAGATAGATGGAAGAGGAAGAAGTATATAAAGGGAGAGTAGCACAAACTGAAGGGGAGGGGTGAGGCACTGACAAGAAGAAAAACAGAGAGGCAAGTATTAGATAGGCGAGGGGCGAAAGAGACAAAGCAAGGAAAGAATGGAGGAAATGAGACTGAAAAAGAAATAGCGAAGCAGTGAATAAGCAAGGTGGCAAGAAGAATGACAGAGATTGAGAGAGAGAGAGCGAGAAACATAACGGCAGACGGGTGAAGCGAGCGAGGACGGAGGAGGAGGAGGAGTGTTGAGAGGAGAAGACGTTGGCGGTGTACAGATTTCTCCTCCATTACATTCTGAAAAGAGAGAAACAAGGGATGCAAGGCAGAGATAAGAGGAAGTTGATTAAAGAGGCACAGCCAAAGAAAAGAGGCCCTGTATTTAGCATTCTCCTGGCACTGTGGAGGCTTATTTTCATGCCCTAGTTTGTCAAAATGAGAGGGAGCCAGAGGGTAACGGCAGAGGAGACACAGGCAGCGAGCACGAAGAGATAGTCATGTTATGTGATTGAGACAGAGAGAGAAGACAAATGCAAAGCAGACTCAGCGAGTGATAGAGAAAATGAGAGAGCACTTCATCAAATTATCAAACCCTTAACATCATTTTTTCTGCCACATGCCACACTTCAGGGGACAAAGTGTAAAATTGCATTGTTACGCGCAGATGTTGACAATTACATAAGAAAAGACTCTAAAAATAAGAGATATGTTGCTTCTTTTTTTTGCCTTGTTGGTGTCTTATTTGTGATGACTGTATTGAATACACTGTGTTGGACCAGCTATAGGGCTTGGCAGGGAGGTTCATGAGAGGAGAGCAGCACTGTGTGTGGTCATCAAACTGGTTTTGATTGGACTTAGAGGCAGAGAGGAGGTTTTTAGTCTGGGGTTCACATTTAACAGCATTATATTTCTTCCACAGCTCTGTAGACTACTGAGCTTTTTGGCTGTTTTGCTTGTAATTTTTAATCTTTGTTTATCTATTCAAATTTCTCTCCACTTCTCACAGGAAACTATTCTACCAAGAAATAAACAAACATATAATGACAAAGCCCTCTAACAGCCATAATGTCCATCCAGAGTAAGAAAGGTTGAACTATAGTGTGATACTGCTACAGAGGAAGAGTGTCAAGTTGGTTGGACGGGTCAATAAAAAGTTTGACTTTTCTTCTTTTTTCCTACCAGTAGTAAACATTGGTTTATTTAACCATGACCTATAATTGGCAGCAGTTATTATTTCAATAATTCTAACCTTAACAAGCTAGATCAATCCAAACTACAGTATGAGGTTTGCCTAATCCTAACCAAATCTAAACCTAATCAAATCTAACCAAACATTAACCATAATTGTGATAATTGTGTCGGATGATAAACTGGATTTATTTTTTCAGTGATGATTCAGTAACTTGTAGTGATTTAGGCACAGACAAATGATATTGTCTTGTCAGTAGGGGCATCAGCTCAGTACATGATTATACAGTACATGTCATTCTGGAGGGAAATTAAAAAGTGTACTTTGTCATTTTAATTTAAAAGAGTTTTTTATTTCAACTAATGTAAGGACATTTAGCAGATAAAGCATTATAAACATCCTTATGGTGAGTTAGGATGATATTATATGGTCTTGGTTAAATATTGAAAAAATAAATGCTAACTTGATGGTCAAGACAGGTTAAATGTAACCGAGATGAATGACATGAACCTCTATCTCCAGTGTCAAAGTCTTCAACCTAACTTTCTCCCTTCATTCATAAGTGTGTTGGAGATGAGCTGCCTCTCGTCACTTTACCTTCTACTCCCGCTCCAATGTCCTCATCTAACTCCACTCCCTCCCCTCCCCGCCCTCCATCCCCAAATTTCCCCTTCATCCTCTCATCTCTTTTCTCAAATCTCCATTCTCTCTCTCCCTCTTTTATAGCTCTTCTCTCCTCCCCTGTTGCTCAATCCTCTCTTCTACCCTGCTCTTCTCTCCTCCTCCTTCTGTGCAGCCTGTAGGTGGCATAGAGGCATGTAAATTGGCAGCAGAGTGATCTGAATACCCATTTCTGCTCTACAGCCATCATGAAAGACTCTGCTGTCATATCCCCTCCGTTCCACCACTCTCCTCTCAGCTTTTACTCTTTTCACTTTCCGTCAGCCTCGCTCATCTTGTCCTATCCTCTCTCTAATTATCTATTTTCACACTCTCTATTTCTCTACTCTCTCTCTATTTCTCGCCACCTTCCTTTTTACCTTCTCCACTATCTTCTCTCTCATATCATCTTCATCTACACTCCCATCTGACATTCACTCATTCTAGCCTCTCCTTTTCTATTTACTCCTTTGTCATTTTGCCTCTTCTTCTACACTGCTCTGCTCTCCTGTCCTGCCCTCTCCTCTTAATGCCAGTCATCTGTTTATTCCATTGCCTTCCAGGTTGTGTGTATTAATAACACAGTGCCATTTGTACACATGGACAGCAGGAGATGAGGAGGGGACACTAGAGGGATGAACACGGATGCTCATCCCTCCTAGGGAGGGGGGGGGGGGGGGGGGGGGGGGGTTTAACTTGCAGTTTATACTACAAGTTAAAGGATATGGCTGTAATTATTCTGTATATTTGCTGTAAAAAAGTTCTTAATACTTTATGGTACCCCTACCCTGTGTGTGGCACTCTACCCCCAAACCTATTTGTCTCTATGTACAGAGAAAAAAAATCTTTCAAAAATCAAGTAGTGAATCTATAGATTTATTTCTAAATGAAAGCTCAATCATTTCCCAAAACAGCTGAGTACTGTAGTTCTTAGCAAACATTACTTAAACAGGAGTAATAAGTGTTTTTTTTTGGGGGGGGGGACTACCTTCAGCTGTGGACTCATTCATATTTGGTGCTCTATTAAAGTATTAAAGGCATTTGGACTATGTGAGTTGATTCAAAATACACTACGGTGCCTATGTTCATCATAATGAAGCAAACACTGAAATGGTTTTTTAAGGGGACCATACCATGCACATTTCCAGGTTTATATTCATTATTATCTCATACTGGCCTCTTTATGCAGGACCTCAGATCAGCTCTTGGGTCTTTAACCCTTACACTGCTGTTCAGGGTCAAATCTGACCCTTTTTAAATATTTGAGAGCTGTAAAAACACCCTATACATAATTAACTTTTCCAAATGTGACCCACAGTATACAACACTGGAAATAAAATGCACACTTTTTTATGTAGCAGCTGATACATGTTTATATATACAAATGTACAAATATGTGTTTATTGAAAAACAAAAGTTATATTCATCATATTCTATAAATATTCTTTGAGCATAAACTAGTGATTGTGAATGTTTTTTTTACCATAAGATTAATTACTGATAGGGGAATGTATGAATGTGAATTAGTGTACAGACTAATTATGAGTCAGAATATGAATAGTATGTGAGGGTTAAGGGCTCCTAGAAGCTGCCCCCTGGCAGATGCTGCGTAAACAATAACAATAACAAAAATAGTAGTTGGATTTCACTTCTTTTTCTTGTTCTTTATTTTAAATGGCAGCTTCTCATATACGTCTGTCCACATTTGAGTCCCAAATCTGATCCAAAACATATGCAAGTGGACAACGGAAAAAACCTGTGGAACTACCTTAGCTGTTGTGGGCATGCACAAACAATCTGATGGTGGTTTAATGGGGAAGTAGAGCTAACTTTGCAAATTGAGCGTTAAAGGCAGGTTGAAGCCCTGGATTTTGACTTAATAATAATATGTAAATCACAAAAAATTATAAATGAAGGGTCTATGGCACAGAGGAGTAAGGTATATCAGGCTTTGATTACACAGTAGGATAAGAAATATTTAATGCAAGGTGGGAGTACACTTAATAAAGCTACAGAAGAAGAACTGCTATTCCTCTATCACAGTGAATATTTAATGAACAACACAGGGGCACATAGCAGAAAGTTTGTGTGAAAGTTACTCAGTGTGATTTTTTTTAAATTGATTAGTTTAAAAATGTGAGCATTTAATTATATTCTAACAATGATATTCATTTAAGGAAAAAATAAAAGTAATTGCAGAAAAGAAGCCAGATAGGTTAGAAAAACAGAGGCTGTGGCGCAGGGAAACGAGAACGGTTAAATGAGTTAACCTCTGGATGTCACTGCTGGAGCAGAGTTGTATTTTAACTTAATGAAGAAAGTTGAAAACAATGACCCACCATACAGGCAACACCACATGCTACCTTCTCATGCAACTTTCTTCCACATGCCGCCTCCTCTTTTTGATTTCCCTTTCTTTCTTGCCATATTGTCATCCGTATCTCCCGCTACCTTTACCCTCCCCTCCCCTTTTACCATCCTAACCCTGACCCCCAGCCTCCACCATTATTTTGTCCCATCATTCATCTTTTCTTCCTTACTCCCTTCGCTCCTCCCCTTCAATGGCTGCACTACCATCATGTTTACTTTCTCCATCTTCTCTCAATGTGTTTTCATCTTTCATCTCTCCCACCTCCTCAGTACTCCGTGCCTCTTTTTTTCCCGTTCTCTCTTTCCCGTCCTTATGCCTACCCATTCATTCGTTCACTCTCCTGCCACTGCTGTTGCTATGGTAACACAGGACGAACATGCTTGCATTCCAGTATGAGAAAGACGATGGCTCATAAAAATCCCTCTCTCTCTCTCTCTCTTTATGTTCTGCACATTGCTTCTGTCAAATTCAAACACACTTTTTATGTGAACGCTTGATAGCCACTGTTGCAAAAGAAAGTTCATTACACAATGTAAAGAAAAAAAATAGCAAGGTGACAATGAAAAGCCAGAACACACATAAACCCAATGCTGATTAATCCACTGATAAATAATTAAGGACAGTATTAAAGGGAATTGAGAGCACACATAAATGCATATATACATAACATTTACATATAGATGATATTGATACACACTATGAATACACACGCACACATTGTGCCTGTGGTTTACAGGATTTTCATTAGACTGCTGCTCCTTTTTTACTGATGGGAGATGAGACATTTACAAATATTTGTTTTGTTCTGTTTCCTACTTCCAAGAATTTTAAAATTACCCTATTTGAATACTTTTTTGTTGTCTGGGCAGCCATATTTTCCTCTTACCAGCATTAGAGGTTGTGTCCAGACAGAAAGTGAAGCGAGTTTGATTGCTAGACCATTTATTTGCCTCAAGCAGCGAAAATACATTACTGTGTTTGTTAGCTAGCCGTAAGCTAGCTGGCAATGGAAGTCACAGGCTATGTCTGTGGGATTGTTTCTGAGTGTTTGTGTTTCAGTTCAGTTGAGTCTGAACTCAGACCTCACCAGGAACTCTGGCTCTGTCCGTTATTTCCCTCCAGTCTCCCTCTTATCTCTTGTACGTTCATAAGGTACTTTCATAAAATATATGGCATACAGGCAAATTGTTTCCTAAAGTTGAAACCTTTTCAACTCAAGTAGGTGCATATCCAAGTCACCTCTCCTCACCTGGGGCGGGTTTGTGCATGGTCGTGTCTGTGCATTGACTTAATATTTAATCATCCTGCATGGAAAAACAATGCTTTGTGTTCAATCTGATTTCTAGCAATTTTATGCACCTTGAAGATGATTTCTGTCATTAATTTAAGCTTTTACATGTTTTTTGGTCCCATGTTTACACAGTTTAGTTAATTCTACAATCATAAGGTCATAGGTTGAGTTACAGACACACAATGTTTAACCAAATTCAGTTTTTAAGTTATTCTAGTGGAGTAAAACTTTCTTTTCATTCAAGATCCTTATGACCCCAATGGTCTTTTATAAGTAAGCCAATGACCATTTTATTTTTAACAGTGAAATGACAGACCTGCTTCTTTTTTGAAACACCCACTACATGCATCCTATGTTTCCTTAACTTTCTTTTGAAAGTAAGTGTAAGACGGACACACAAATGGGTCTTGATGTGGAGCTTGAAAAAAAATTAAACGACAAAGCTGATCATTTAGTCTGCGTTTTCATGTGGCTCTATGCAGTAGATTACAGCAGGTGGTGGAGAAGATTTGTTGAATCCGTAATTTATATTCATCTGTCAAGCTGTCATTGTACAGTTTTGTTTAGTAACCTACCATCAATCATCACCATAATATCAAACATGTCATGCAGGATACAATTTTAAGAAATGTCACACTTGAGATTCTCAGCCCCAGTTATCTGAAAATGATAGAAGCTTGGTGACTGATGTAGGAACAATTTCTTATGTAAATCATCTTCTTGTTGGAGCTACGGATGGCAGCCATGGTGAACTGATGCACTTGTTTGTAATTTAGTGGAAAAATAATGAATATGATAAATTCATTTAGTGAATGCCAAATTAAGACTTCATCAAGGACAACATTTTTTAAATAATATTTTTTTTGCAACAGCTGAAAGAGCTTGTTGCTTCCTTTGCTGTGAAACAAAGAGCATCTTCTTTTATCATTTTGTTGAATGCGCATCAAACCAAAGCTCTTTGCTGTCACCTTTCTGTCTGACACTTCTGCGACATGATGATGGAATGCTACTTCTCCCGGTGGATTTCACAGCAAAAAAATAGGACATCAACCCCTCTACCAACCCCCATTTGGACTTTAGGAAGAATAGATAATCCACTATTGCGGACATGCCAACACTCCAATTTTCCCCAGGTTACTCCCTTTTCACTTATTCTCCCACTGTGCTCCTGTTTTGTTGTTTCTCCTGGGACAATCCCATTATTTACATGGCCCTTAAACTTTATAAAGAGTAATCATCATACACAAGGATCCATAAGTTTTGTATGTTTGTCTGTCGTTATCCAAATTGCCAGATTGTCTATGAAACACAATCTACACACACACGATCCACAAGACAAACAATTTCAACCCATCTGTCACCGCAACCCGATTCAAGAGGTACGTGCACAGCCTGTCAGAGCAGTCAGTGTTTCTTCGTGTCCTCTGTCCTCCTCCCTCTGCTGCTGATGTGATTCACTGCCTCCAAGTACTGCTGGTAGAGAGGAGGGGCTGGTTTGTCTCAGCCAGCAGCTAAGTTTACAAGAATTTGCTCAATTTTAAAGATACCTGGCAAACTCAAATGAACAGTTAGACTAAATACAGGCAGCTTTCATGTTATTAGCCTAACCAGAGACACTGTGGTGGTGCAAAATATGCTGGTGGTTGACGGGAGCAGTTGGAAATATTGCGTTTCTACATGTTCATGCTTGTTGAACAGGTAGTTTAAAACGTATTGTTGCACATACGATAACAAATATGGTTGTCATTAACTTGAGTTACCCTCCTGCTATTACCCAACATACTGTGAATATACATAATTTGGCATTGTTGCATATAAAAATGACCAATTATTAATTATAATGCAACATTGAGGCTTTTCACATTTTTAGCCTAAAACTCTCTTACTTTTTTCTGAGGTTTGCTCGTATGGGTGTTCCAAGTCGGATTCAACAAACCATTTTAACTGCCTCAACCTAAATCGAATGCCACCTGTTCATTAGTAGGTGCATATTTGTGAGATGTCATCATTAGCATTATCCACACCCCTAAAAACTGGTGTAGAAAGCTCCATGTTTCGCTTTGTTTGTGGGCAAGCTTCTTTCACATTAAAGTTCCCAAAAAAGTAAAATGACTATACAGCTTTAAGCCCTGCTCTCAGAAATCAATAGAAAACAGACATAGGAGTGTCAGTAGTTGGAGACCCAAAGAGACAGCTGCTGAGTCATCAGAGCAGCTCTGTGCTATGACAGAAATAAAGATGGAATCCTTTGACATGAAGTCACGTACTAAAAAACCTCTTTCTAAAGCAAAGTCCGTGATGGGAGGCGGTCAAAGGATGTGACAGTCATTGAGATGTTAGACAAGAGAATATTATAGCCTATAGCTGGTGATGTTACACTGTCAGCTGCAACATAAGATTATACTGGACAGAGAGCTGCAAAGACACAGAGGCAGCTGTCGGAGTGAAAGAAGTTTCCTAGCAACTACTGAAATGTGGTCACTGCGCCAAAATATGTTCATAAAAAATATTGACTCTAATAAACCTTAAAGTAAGTAAGTAAATCAGCAGCCATGATCATGATAATGTGTTATACATAATATTCATATTGTATTAAGTTTGTTTTAGTTTTATATTTAATTAATTTGGGTATCATATTTAAACTCCAAATTAATTTAGATTAAGACATTATAATTGTAAGTCAAACAGGTGTTTTCCTCTGTGAAGAAAGGCAGAGATGATGTATTCATGATGACAGGTCTGAACCATAATCATCATCATCATAAACTGATAAGTGCCACAATTGTTCTTATATTACTCTGACTTACATCTTAAGAACAAATCTTCTAGCATGAAGCCCATTGTCAGTCACTTAAAATAAATTAACAACAACCTAATGAATCAAACATTTTAATTTGTTTTAGGTCATCTCTTTCTTGCTCACAGTAGTGTCAGTGCAGGTTTTGTGTGATTTATTAGAAGATATTTGAAAAGAATACCTGATATGAACTGACTTTTCTTCTTATACAGATTTCCTGGGAATTATTAAAAAATAATAAATACTTGTAACTTAATCATTTAAAAGTGAGTTTTTAACCACTTAACGCATGCTGTTCCGTTCACGGGACGGGACGGATGTTAGGAGGTAGCCACAAGTTCTTCTGAATGTTTTAAACACCAACCCTTAAACATATATATTCATGCCGTACATCGTTGGAAAGCTTAGATTGTCCTGATTCATTCAAGACCACTCACGACTTATATGGTTGCTCACAGCCGTAATAGTATTAGCGATTAGCTCGGCTAGCCCCTGAGCTAAGTAAGAAAAGCTATAATGCTACATACCTTCAAAGTCTTCCCTTTATCCACAACGATCATCTTATGACTCAGGACTTTCTGTACAGCTCGCCAAATATCCATTCTTGTGAAATATGAAATCCGTTTCCATAAAACCGGAATACTTTCCTCAATATGTCCATGTATTTAGTCCAACACGTAATGTAATAACACACATAACAAACCATATACGGTCCGTTTACGTCATTTCCTGACCTGCACGTCCATCTCAGAGTACACGTGACTAGATGTTTACGACCGTGAGTCGTAATAAAAATATCTTGGAAGTTAGGAAAAAAAGGAATTCACAAAAATAAATAAAGTGTTTGTGTTTTTAAGAAACAACATAATACTTATTTCTGTTCTTGATTGTCCTTTGTGTAAAATGTTTGGAAGATTTACTATTGAATACCTGCAAATTATTAATTTATACTAATTTCCTAATATAAAATTGCCCATAAATTTGACTTTAAAAATAAAATGATAATATGCCTTTGCCAGCACTTTTGTTGCCACTCAAAAACTACAGAACCTAACCCTAACTACTGAACAAAAAACAATCTGGACCTTCCTCTCCTGTTGTTGAGACCATTTCTCCTCCATGACTGAGATGAAAACAGCTGTTTAAAATCAAGGTATTTTACTAATAGCTGAGATACATTTTTTATCACTACAACATCACATTTATATTCCACTTCATTCAGCACTTTAACACATGGCACAATGCACCAATATGAGCAGAAGTAGTGAGGAAATGTGTTTGGATAAGCATTAACACTTGTCTTTGTTGCTGCACTGGTAAAATGGATCCCTAAATGCTAGTGGTGGATGCTGCAATGCAGAGAAATAAAGATGGGATGATAGGAGGGAACAGTAAATGGATTGAGTGATGGAAGGAAGATAGAATGGAGAATAACACAGAGATGATGTGAGATGTAGAGTGGCTGAGAGCAACGAAAAAAACCACAAAAATTCTACGGCAAGACAAATGAATAATGGGAGACTTCTATAATGGCTACTGCTTGGGCCTCACAGTGTTCAATGCAAGAATGCCTTCGGGTCATTATTATGCTGTGGTATGGCAAAGAAAGGTCCAAACAAAACCTAGCAAATCACTGTTGAAACAAATTCCATTATCACAGAGCATATGCGCTCCAAGTTCAATTTAAGATAACAGAGGTTTGTGGTGATTGATTTTTGAATGAATGACTTCCTGGAGACAGATGTATATTTGTGATTCAGGCTTTTTTTCATACCACTTAGTTCATTTTTTCTCAGTGTGAACACAGTTGATATATTTTTTGTGCCGGAACAAACTGAAGAAATGCTTTTTTCTTCTATGTTTATTGTTATTTCACACCGACCCTTGTGAAAATCCTCCATTTACCTATTTTGCCTAAATGTCCTCATTTTACTCATCCAGCAACACCTTCATGGAAACACACACACACACACACACACACACACACACACACATACTCGTTTCATGTGCTCTCAGCAGTCACATTCTTCTACAAAGTCATGACGATGCTTCAACACAAGACACAAGTACACACACTGTAAACTTAACATGCTCCTCACTGTATCTGCATCTGACACACACACACCTTCACAAGCAGTAGTGGTAGACAGATCAGAGGGCAGTTTGTAATTCCATTAGCTGAAAGGTCAATTTCTCTCCATTAGCTCTGCACCATCTGTCTGGACACATAAACTCTGGTTTTAACCTTAACTATATCCACAATCCATTTAAACATGAGCGTAACAAACAAAAAGACACAGAATAGCAATGGAGCAGGAAATCAATTCAATATATAACATTTGGTATACGATGATGATGATGATGATTCAAGGGTGGGGGATTTTTGAGTGTGTGTGTGTGTGTATTATTTGTACTGCATGTTTATCTGTCAGAAGAGTCAAAGTCTGAGAGTTGGAGAGGAGGACTGAAGACTTCCACAGACACACAGTGACATAAGAAAATGAACCCACCAACTTGTCCCTCCCTTTCTCTCCATCTCCAGCTAGGTGACATTTAATGGATGCACCTCAACAGAATGCTAACAGAGCCCCGGAGCGATTGGGAGGGACAGAGTAAGAGAGACAGTGCCGGGTGGATTCGATATTTTTGAAAGTTAAAACAGAGCAAGAACCACAGGATGAGCCACTGAACTTATTACAGATATGTGAGTTTGAGGCTTATTGTAAGAAAGTCAGTGTATGAATGAAAGGAGAAGAAGAGTAAAATGGGGCAAATGTGACAATAATATAACCTGCCCAATTAATAAGTTACCTCTCAAAAACTAAAATCCAACTATGCATTTCTTTTCCTTTGGTTCAGATTAAGTAAAGCAAACCTAAGGTATAAAAGACAGAAAAAGTGGGTGTTGGGAGATTAGTGGAAGAGAAGAGTAAAAGATCAGGAAGCATCAATATAAAAGTTCTGGTGGTAATTCGTTCTAACTGATTCTTTGCCCCCTGTCACAAGTTACTGCTTGAATCAGAGGAATGAATAAAAAAGATTAGACAGAGGGCATGCACTAAGTCCTGTCTATGCCAGTATCATAAATCTCAAATCACAGATAAAAATCTTAAAGACTCCATCTCCATTCTTCTTTCTTGAAAGTGGTCGATGAAAAGATGGCAAGATAGAAACCAAAATTGGCTTCAGGCCCTGGCAATCAGAATTAACACTGCCACACACACACACACACGCACACACACACACACACACACACACACACACACACACACACACACACACACACACTTCAGAATCTAAATATGATTTATGGCACAGTTAAATGATAATTCATTAAACGTGCTTTTGCTCAGTACAACTTTTGTGAAATATCCCCTATTCTCTGAAATTCAGTAGAAAATTCTTGTTAGTTAAAAGTAGCTAAAGATAAGGACCATGGTGCTTTTTTAATATCCCATCAGCAATAGAATGGTCCTGAAGGACAAGAGCTGGAGAAAGACTAATCAAGAGTTAAATGGAGCAGTAGAGGCAATTTGTTAAAATAAACTTGGAGGAAGACAGGTTATATGACATGATTGGGTTGGGAGTTGAGGTTTCCTGCATCTACATTCCAGTTGTCTGCCTGGCCAGTGTGCACAATGGTCAGCTGTCCTGTGCAACACCCACACTCCCCACTATCCTTACAGAAGCACTCAGCCTCACAACTGCAGTATATAATCACCACCATGCACTCCCACACATGAGTCAACCACCCCTCAAGCAAGTAAGGTGTGTACAAACACCTTACTTGCTTGGTTACACCTGGTAAGTAATGATGGATGGATAGCCCCATGCATTCCACTGCTCAGTGAAACATCCACAAACAAAGCAGCATCATAAAAGTAACAACATGCATTACATATACCATGCATAATACATCATTTCTTCACAGCAAGCAGGAAACGTTAGCGAGCATGCTGCCAGAGGTGGCTGCTTAGTGTTTTGATGATGAGGCTCTGAAGTTCATGCTGGTAAAATACTTTTTATCGTGACTAGCATTAAGCACTTAAAGTTGTTTCTTTTTCACACTTTTATCTCTCCATACTCATACAAACACAGAGTCATTGACAGAGTCAGACTGGCCATCAGGAGCACGGGTAGAAATCCAGTTGGGAGAAATCCCAGTGGGCTAGTCACTGGGACGCTTGAGCAGCCCATTATACAAAAACAAGAGTGTGGGGCAGGGGTGGATTTAGTGATATGGGGACGAGGCAAATGCCACTTTACTTTTCACCCCTTTTTTATCACCCATTTTACTAACTGGAAATGTTCATATTGGGAGTTATAATAGTGTTTCTTAAGTACAACTATTATTACCACATTATTACTCTGATGTAGAAGTACAGCCTTGGGTTAGGGTGTGGGGGGGGGGGGGGGGGGGGTTATGTTTGTGAGCCTTTAAATTGGGTAACCTTAACCCTAACCCTGGTCAGTAATATATTTATGATATTTGGGGATTTGTATAAGAGAGAGTTTAATTTCTTCATTTGAATTTTCATTTCTCTTGCTATATCATCCTCTCCCTCATACTTCCCTCCTGTGTTTCTATCAACCTTTCTCAAACATAAGGTGAAATTATAGAAATTCATTTATAATTCAGCCTTTTATCGGACTTATCAGGTTTATCAGGCTGAATCATGTTTTAATTATATGTGGTTGGATTTTCTTATTCACCTTTTAATAGAAAATGACAATAGTTAGGCTGTCTCTTTTCACCTCTGAATAAAAGATTATTGCTGTGCAATCATTAATATGCTCTTCCATTCACTGTGAGAGTGACAATTGCAGTGAGTGGAGAGCTTGGAGATGGCTTTACCAAATGTATTACTGAAATTCTCCTCAGCATGATCCAAATAGCCCTCACTATCAACCACTGACATCAGAAACTTGAAGCTAATGTAGCCTCAATTACATTTTTGAGAATGTGCATGTCAGCTACATGTCTCTGTCGCTACACCGTAACCCCTTAAGGTTGAAGTAGAAATGCGGCTCTAATGGTGATAAAAGAGCAAAGGAACACTGCCAGAGTGAGAGGGAGACCGAGGGAGCAATAAAGAAAGAGTGGTTGCAGCAGGAGAAAGAGGGAGATGCTCTCAGAGGGGAGAGAAATGACTGTCGTACCAAAAAGAGAGGGATGGAGAGAGAGACTAGTGAGGGACCAGTAAAAGAGGAGCTTGAGGCTTGAAGACACCAAAGGGAAAGGTGGAACTCTCTTTAAAGTGCAAATTGATTAGACTAGAAGCTCTGTACGTGTGCGTGTGTGTGTGTAGGTGTGTGTGTTCTGCATTTAAGCTTTGTCCTAACTAATTGTCTATCAGTATAATCTATCTGTGTACGTATCTGTTATTTGGTATCTGGTTTAAGTGTGCCCCTGCATGTGTCTGGTTGAATGCTTGTGTTCCCGCAGAACGGACTGACTCTGCTTGTGCAACCCTCTGGACACAGATGTGTGTGCGTGCGTGTGTGTGTGTTGTAGACAGGAAGACGGGGTCTGGATAATGGGGAGACAGAAGGCTCTGGTCTATTGGTCTATTGGTCTATTGGTATTCTGGCTCTCTGCCTGGTAGACAGAGAGAGAGAGAGAGAGCGTCTCTGATTGTTTGACACAGGAGGAGGAGGAAGAAGAGACCAGAGAGGAGCAGTTTCAGGTTCAGGGGGTGAGAGAGTAGTCGAAAGAGAGAGGTGGAGAAGAAGAGAGGTTAGAGAGACACATTGTAAATTGAGAACAAAAGGCAGAGAGAGAGAGAGAGAGAGAGAGAGAGAGAGAGAGAGAGAGAGAGAGAGAGAGAGAGAGAGAGAGAGAGAGAGAGAGAGAGAGAGAGAGAGAGAGAGAGAGAGAGGCAGACAGCGACAATCTGCCAGAGGTGGTGGAGGAGAAGGGGGGGGGCATGGATAAGGAGGAGGGAGAGGTAGGAAGAAAGTAGGAATAACATTTGATCTTTAACCACCTCACTCGTCCACATACAGTAACCCCTGGTCTCTAGCCATAGCTGCTGTAGCTGCTTATTCCTCTAGCATGGGTACAACTAGTTTTGTTGCCTTGTTAGAAAAACCCAAAAACCCAAAAACAAAACCTAATGAAGCAGAATAAGAACAATAGGCATGAGGGAAGAAGTAGCAATGTTTGTTAGGCATCATTTCTCATAGAGATGCACTTGTGTGAGAAGATGTCCCTGTTTTAATGGGGACAGTTCCTGGAGGCAGGTTTCCTCTCTGGCCTTTATGTTTAGGTTTTCTTCAATAAAATAGAAAGTTTACTCAAAGAAAATCTGCTCACACAAACCAACATGTACAATGACACAAAGTGTGGTACATTAACACATTAGCACATAAATGAAGGAGTCACTCCTTCCAAATGAAATGCTCATTAGTATGATCTCTTTTCTTAAACTTTACTACACATAATTCTGTCTCTCATCAATCTCATGTCTTTTTCTCACCACCGTTTTCCTCTGCTTCTTCTATTCTCTGTTTTCCTCCGTTTCCCTCTCTGACTTCCATCCCTTAGCTTCCCTCTATCCTCTGATGAACCCATGGATAGATTAACGGGTAAGAGACAAAGAGAGAGAGACAAAGTAAGGCAAGAGTGAAGAGAGATGGGGGCGGATATGAGAGATGTGATCACTCTTCAGAGTGCAAGACCCACTTTAAAGAATCACTCAAGAAACAGAGAGAGACATGCAGTTCGTGGAAGACTTCATATACAAAGAGGATTACCTGGTATCCTTGTCACATCCCCAGTGCCAAATCATCTGACATAGATCCAAACCTGACAGCTATGTAGCCGAAATATTGCTTTTACTGTTATAATCTTGCGTTAAAACTAAACGAGAGAACAATGTCAGGTATTTTCATCCTCTTTAACTCTGACTTAACTTCCTGAAACACTGACAAGGAGACACAAAGGCAAAGACGGAGAGATGGAGACCAATGCAGACAGCACAGAATGATGTCATTTCGATATTTTACATTAATAGTCATCCACTACAATCTCTTAGGCCAGAACCTTCCAAAGCCAACATCTTATTCTAAAACTGTATCCATGAAAGATCAGATTAAACTGCATGTTCTTTACTTTCCAAATAACTTCCATTTGAACATTTATTTTTAAAGTTTCTAGCATTTAGAATCACACAATAACATTAAGTATCAGCACACTGATAAACTCACATTAACCTGACAACACATACAAAACAGTATGCAGATAATAAAATTCAATCACTTGCACACACATTCCTTTGTACTGATACAATTATTACTGTGAATAGTAATAATAAAAGTAAATTTTCCAGAATTTTAATACTCTCAGTATGTTTAGTGAATAAACATGAATAAAAGAAACCAGAGGGAAAAAACCCCTCCATATTCATTATGGAAAACATACTAAATGGACAGCGCTTATTATCTTGCACATTTGAAAGACGCAAGCCTCAGTGAGCCCCCGTTAGTAGATGAACATTTTTTTGCGGGTGATGTCCAGTTTGCACGTCTTTACACACACAAACCTTTAGTAAATCAGGCCCTAAAAGGACAGTTAGACTGATCTGCATCACAGTTCAAACCCACATTTAGACTGAGGGACTTGCACTCACACATACTCACAGATGCATATTGTATGCAGGAACACACACAACATTTTGCAACAGTGTTTATGCTTAGTCAGTATAATTCATGAGATGCCCTTCTCCTCCCACGCACAACCAATCATGGTACTGTTATTACAGCACTAAAGCCTTTAACATACACACACACTAATACACATGTGCCTGCGAGATATGTAAAATATGTTAAAACTGCTAATATACTGAAGTACTTGCCTGACACCCACCTCCCCCCACGCTTTTCCCAGCATCAAATTTGGGGGGTGGCGTCCAACAAGTTCTGTCACACACACACTTTGTGCAACAATTGGCAGTGAGAAAGAGTGAGTGACACTTTGAGCCACTATTTCTCAACCATTTTATTTATTTCATTTTATTATTATTTATAGAGCTTATTGTTCTTTATATTTATTAACTTATGATATGATATATTATCATGTATCCTCAAGACATTTAGCTATTAATAAATGTCTTCATTTATCTTAAGAAGCTGTTCATTATATTTGGAGGTTGAACCCCACAGTAACATAATTCTCCACCTTACCGGCACAAACATGGATACCTCAAAACCAGTGCAAATAAAACCAAAACCATCTGCATGGCCAGATACCACTAGGGGGTAAGTAAGAATATGCTTTTTTGTTGCATGTAATTTGAGAGAAACACCCCTTTAAAAACAGATTCTGGGTGCGGTATTGCCATTTTAAAACTGGAATTGGCAGCTGAAATGACTTCAGATGAGCTGAAAACGTTTCCAAAGCCTGAGAGCACACTGAGCCACTGATAATGCATTGAAGAGCATCAAAAATGCATTGGTCTCAGTAGGAAAGACCAACCTGATCTCATTGCCACTAAAGTACATTCTCTCAGTTTCTCCCTCTCTCTACAGAATCCTGGTAATATGTTACCTTTGAAGAGCAATAAATGTGAGCTGTATCGCAAATCACACGGATCCCATACTCTGCGTGTTATTTAGTTATTTATGCCTCATGGTGAAATGGCTCTCCATTCCTTCCGAGTAGCACTTATTAGTGTCACATATGGAAGATTTCTCCCCTCAGGTTGTCATGCCAATGTGGGAGTGCAGTATGAGTTTTTAAATATGTTTGACCGGAAGGGAAACAGCACTGTGTAGAGTGTGTTGGAGAGTAAAGGAATGTGAGAATGAGAATTGGATAATTTGTGCGAGTTCATGTGAAGTGTATTCGTTGGTGCATATTTCTGGAGCCGGCATCGCTGCTTATTACGTTATTATACGAGTCACGCTTCTGTGATTTACTCATGCAGTTATGAGAGATGGAGTGTCTCCTTGTGTCCAGAATCATCTGTGTGGCTTCATATAGTACTCACTTGCAAGATGTGTTTCTGCACAAGTATGCCATATGTGTTGAAAATACACACCGTCCACAAGCCCTCTCTGCAAGTTCCTGGGAATCTGTGCAAAGTGAGACAGAGAAATCGAGGGTTAGTAGGAGAGGATGCCCAGACATGAAAGCCTGCCATAATGGAGATAATAGGCTCTGGATCGACGAGTGGAGGCCAGTAAATTAATGGGCCCTCCTTGACACAAAGTCCATTTGTTAGTTTTGAGGCGTTGTGACAGTTAATTACTGAGGGTTGGCTTCAGTGGAATACTCCACTTAGGCCGCCTCAGAGAAGAAAAACATTTCCTGGTGTGTTAGGAGACAGAGAAGACCGCTTTAGATGCTGTGGTTTAAGTGTATTAGCGTGTGTGCGTGTGTGGGGGTAGGGAAGTAGTGCTACTTTGTTTGTAAGAGTGTGTAGGTTGCATGCTTTTATGCCCTGCGTCCAATCTATAGGTGTATCCAGGCAACCATATATCTTGATTTTCTAAGGAACTCATTATTTTTGCCAGATATGTTTAATAGCAAATTGGAAACAAAAGTGTTTTTCTCAATTCAACAAGTGCAACATCCTTATCCTGCATGGTCAATGTGGGTGATTGGACATTGAAAACATATGACTTCCACACTGGAGACCATGAGTCATGTCCTTTGTCTTACGTGTTGTTAGGTTTAGGGTGCGGGAAAGATCATGTTTTTTGGTTGCCTTATTCTTAACCAAGTGCTTTCAACTGCCCAAGCATAACCACTACAAACAAATAATCAGGCTTCAGTTGCCAGGTAACATATTATACTGTAGGTAACATTGTAATTTTCCTGATGTAGTTTGATCCCTTGCAGGACAACCAACATCTCAACTGTCTCAAAACTTCACAGACTCCTGGTAGCCTGTGTCCAGATGTCTGAATAGCAGTCCACAATTTCAGGTGATTCAAAAAGGTCTGGTGTGACATACACTGGTGGCTGTTTCCTCCATTTGAAAAACAACCGAGCCAATCAGAGATTTGTGGGCTGTCGATGTCATCTTTCCACATTGTATTTTAAATAAAAATGGTATCAAGCATGGATGAGATCATATTGTTTCAAATTTACTTATAGATACAATTTCACACATTTTTGTGTCAGGTTAACTGCTCCCAACAACCACTACCATAGCAAACTGAAAATAATAGGACAAGGTGTTGATTGGTTAGGACAAAACAACATATTGCATAGTGAGTGTCTTCTACGTCATGATATTCACTTCAAAGATAAATGTACTACAGTCAACTACTACTACTGAACTTTGATGTACATTAGGCACGCCGGTCTGAAACGCACAGTCTGTTATTGCAAGTTAACCATTTATAAAATGTTACTGGAATTACCATCAAAACTGTCCATGATGCCAGCATGTCATGCCAAGAAAAGATGCCCTGTGTGGGTCTTGGTAAAGTGTGATAAAGTCTGTACTAGTCTCAAATGTTGATATTCTCCTCCACTTTTCTTTACAATAATCACAAACTAGTATTCCAGTTGAGAAGCTGTTCCCAATTAGGACATGTAGTTTTTCCATTGTGACTAAAGGCTCCACAGAAGGTTATCTCTGTCTGAGCATACAGGCCCAGTTTCTGTGTGCGTTTGTGTATGTGAGTGTTACACTGTGACTTCCTGAATCTGATTTCTCAGAACTGACTGGAGTTTCACAGTTAAGCCTGCATCTGGGCAGAAAATGAAGATAAATAAAGCTGAACAAAGCCATTTTTCCCCCATTCATAAAATGCACTTTTGTTGTTAAACACTAACCAGCTGAATTGGAACACTTCGAGTGTTTTTCTCAAGAGTGAGTCTAATAACTTCTGAGAAAAAGAGGGAGCTCATTTACTCTGCTCACCCAGTTATTTCCATGTCACTCTGGGGATTTAAACTAACAACTTTCTGATCACAAGCCTGCCTTTATAAGCCCTAGGCTGTTGTTACCTCCCCTAAGGTATGACTCAGTAGAACACAACCTGGAAATTATCATAAAAACATATCCATTGTATTGTGTAACTTAAATTATAGCAAGCAAAACAAAACACACACAAATGATTTGCAAATTTACACTTTAGCATTTGAGAATGACTTTGATTTAAATGCAGCACATACTGAAGGCATCCTACACCACACAATGGTTGAGAGCCAAAAGGTGCTTGAGAGAGATAACCTCTCTCACATAAGAGCTTAAACACTTCTCTTTCCAAGGCTTCAGTAATTCACACATCCACACAGCCTCCATTTTTGCATGGATTTCCCCCATTTATCCACCTACACAACATCCAAAGACTGATATACCCATAGGTGGGTCAAATGAGCTGCACCCTATTTTTATGTAATTTAAAAAAAAAGACATTGTCTCTAAAGAGCTGACATGGTGTGATGATTAAAGGCATAATGTCAGCTTAACTGTCAGTCTTATCATCAGTAATATGGCAATTAGGGAGTGCTAAAGGATTTATCTGAAATGGTAATAGAGACTTGGCAGTGACCTTTACAGGGTTAAGACATATTTAGGGGTCACACTTACAAAGAGCTGCCTAATTATTCCAACAAAGGAGCAAGTTAACATTGTTTTCAGACTCACCACAGATTAAACCAGGTCTTAATTGGTAATCTGTGAGACAGAAAGGATCCTCCTCTTCTTATTATTTTATTTCACTTGTGCTTGTTAGGAAGGTGCTTTCTTCTCCACAGTGATTATCTTTTTCATAAGTGGAATTAATCAAAATCAAGACAGACAATTAATTGATTTTAGTCACATTCCTGCCATACGTGGAATCTGTGTGTGATGGCAATATAGAAAACACATGTGGGGTTAGGGTTAAAAAAAAAGAGCTCATCTGTATTTAACTTTAATTCACCATTTAGATTGTTTTTTAAACATCTGGTCTAAGTAGTATTGTGTTTTGAAGGCTGGAAACGACAATGCATCATTCCTGCATGCTTTGTCAAAATTGGACCAGTTACTGTATGTTTTCAATGCACTATGTGACAGTCCCAGACCCACCACATTCTGTCAGAATTGGTGAGTTTTCACCAGACATTTTATATCTGACAGGCAGATCAGTCAGATGAGTGGGCAGACTGAGAAAGCCAATCCATAACTCACTGTTATAAACTGTAGCTATGCCTATTATCTATAAATTTCAATGTAGGGTCCTGTTTTGCTTTCCCTATGCCAACACATATACATTCATACACACACACACACACACACACACACACACACTCTTAGCCATTTGTTAAAGTGATTCATGAATAGCAGTATTGGGAACTGATGACTCGTAGCAGCCCCGATGTCATCCAAAGACCCTCCTTTGCCTTATTCACAGCTTCACACACACACACACACACACACACACACACACACACACACCAGCCCGACCATTCATATCCACCCCCATGTTATCCATTTTCATTTGGAGAATTTATACCCTGCACCGTAGCTCGTGGTCTCCTGCTTTAAATCCATAAGTTGATTCACAGCTGATGCAACGCAGTATTGCTGTTGTTTTTTTTTTCTTCCTATGATTGGTGGTTTACAGGTTTATTACTACGGTTTGACATATCTTTCTCTGGGTCAGTGGGCTTATTACTGGATATACCGTAAATCCTCACTATGATTGACAGAGGATCATGACTGTGCTCCATAAGTCTACCTATAGCAGTATCACCAACAGCTGGTCACTGTTGTGTTGAGATGTGAGGACAATGCTGTAGTGATGTGAAAACTATAAATCTAGTTTGACTATATTTTATGATTAAATGCGGGGCATTACAAGGCTCTTGTTACAAAAAAATGCATGAATTTGAATCTTTGGGCCACAGGGAAATTTTATTTTGGGAATTATGCTGATTTGCTTTTTGGCTGAGTTAGATGGGAAGATCAATACCTCTCTCATGTTTATGCGTTAACTATGGAGTTAGAGCCTAGAGGCATTTAGCTTATCTTAGCTTTTGTGTAATGATTAGAAGCAACAGGCCTGATTCTCTCCAAAGTTCAAAACAATGTCCAACAACCCCCCTCCCCCCCTTAAAGTGCTGTTGAAAAATTACAAGTTGTGGTTTTAGAGGGAGTTATGTGTTATTCATACATCTTAGTGAGTGGGTGCAAGTACGAAGTGGGAGGAACGTGTTCAGACTCCTTTGTGCTAGAAGTGATGGCAGATGGCAAGAAGTTCCCAGTTAAACCTTCATCAAGTTAATTAAGTTGAAGGTACAAGACTGTGTACATTAACATTTTACAGTAGCAGTCAACTACTATCCTGAAGGTGCACTTCAGCACTAAATATCCAATCAGAAAGCTTTTAAGTCTGTGAACGTATATTTTTAGAATTGTTATTATAGGAAGAATCCCATGTTTTAATGTTAAGCAATTTAGCTTTGTTTTAAAAACGGAATTCAGATGGGGAAACTCCTTCTAGAAGCAGCCTCCCACCCTCACCTCCAAAAACTCTATATCTACCTGGCAAGACTCCAGTATTTATGCTAAACTAAGCTAAACGCTTCCTGGCTCTAGCTCTTGCAGTGAATTTAACCTAAAGTGCCTCAGATGAACAGTATGGGCAGGCCTGAAGAGCTTCTCTCTGTGTGGTCATTGAAGCGAAAACTTGGGTATTGGAGGAGTTTAGGAGACCACAGGAAGGGACGTTCTGCTTAATTCATTAAGGCTGCACCAGGTGTATAGTTGAGTGTGATAGTTCAAATATTTCAGGATATGGTTCTCGGGCAGAGCAAGATGAAGCTTAAGATCATTACACAAATTGATTTGGGCTTTTTACCATACTGTTGTATGAAGAGGGAGCTGAGCACAGTCCATCCTTCACCCTGAGTCATCAGCTTTGGGTAGTGACCAAAAGAATGAGATTAAGGATTTGTCATATTAGTTCTTCGAGTTGTCTGGGCTCACCTCCAGGAACAGGGGAAGGAGCTCGGATATGTGGAATGACCTGGGAGTAAACTATTTTCCCTTTGCATTTAAAGGAGCCAAATGAGGTCTTGTAGGCATCTGATCAGGATCCTTCCTGACACCTGGCTGTGGAGGTATTCTTGGCACATTCAACTGGAAGGAGACCTTGGAGCAGAACCAGAGCACGCTGGAGGGATTACACATCCAATCTGGCTGGGGAATGCTTTGGGATCCCCCAGGATCTATTTTCTCTAAACCTCAAAATTGTGGTAGCATGGTTTCAATTTACTGCCCAAGCCCCAGCGCTACCGGTAACATTATTCAGATAGGACTTACACATTGTTATTTAACAGTTTGAAGTTAAAAATATAAATTTATGTTTGAATTGAACTGTCTACACTTTAAAATTGTACCCCAATGACAACAATTTATACCATATAGTATGTTATCTAATGGGCTCCAGTTGGTTGTAGGCAACGTGTAAAGGAAGTGGAGTGAGTGTACTGTAGTAGAAGTAATGAGTCAGGCAGCCCTAGGCTCCAGAGGAGGGGACCCATAAAATCTGAGATTGATGGAGTTTTTTAATGTGCCCAGAGTCACATCTTGTTAAGGGCCCCTATAATTTCTACCAGTGCCTGTGGGATAGTATCACTTCCTCAAATCAAACTTCAGGTTTATAAAGGTGAGAGCGGGGTCAGGAAAGGACATTACGGCTGTGTTTACTCAGAAGCAGAGGCAGAGCATCTGTTCTAGAAAATATTTAATTATAAAAATGGTTAAACGCAATTTGTGGGATGGCAACTTTGCCAGCTCCAAATGAGAAAAGATATTAGGAATGTAATCCAATGAAAACCTCCAACACCTGATGATATCCATATCTACATGTATGCAAATTAGCAGAAGAAGATGTGATCCTAATTCTATGTCTCTGTTTTTGTTAAGGAAACACTGAAGGGCACCTCTGCTGCATTTTTAAAATATATAAATAACGCTGAACATAGCGGGTGAAAATGAGGGCAAAGGAGACACTACACTAAACAGGAAGTGGAGTACAAAACAAGCGATGAATAGGCACTAATCTCACACAACCTAAGGTCTTGTATTTGCATTGGGGAAAGCGCACTTCATTTTCAATGTAAGTGTGTTTGTGCTCTCTAATGCCACACACACATACAAAATAAAATGTCACTGGTAATGGTCTTTTTCAAATTCTTTCACTCTGACATTTAAAAATCTTTGGAAAAGGCGAGGCCTGTTCGCCCCAGGGTGGCACAGAGAACAGTGAAACCAGCCACACCATTGTTTGCAATTTTAATTGCTAATTTGATAGCGAGGGACGAGATTAGATTTGGGTTTTAATTTTTCAAAGGAAAAGAAAATCGGTTGGTGCTTGTGTTCCCCAGCAAGGAATTCAGCTACGCTACATTGTCGGTGGCTTCTAAACCACACTGACTGTGGCACAACAGTAAATGACTCAGCAGAACAGAGGCCGTCCTGAGAGAGAAGGGTATCGAGAAAGGAGCTTTCATTCCAAACTTCCATCTGTTTCTTCCCCGTTCGAGTCAATGTGAGTGAGAAAGGATGAAAGAGAGACTGAGAAGGGAGGAAGAGCGAACAAGAGAGCAAGAAAAAGAAATTCTCAATCTTGTCTTATTTGCAACACTTCCAAAAGGATTCTGGAGCTTCAACATGAAAGAACATGCATCAAAGTTTTCCAGCAGACTTTGGTCATCTTTGTTCTCCCCACGAGGCTCAGGACTTTAGTCTCTGCCTCCCTATGAGTCAGCAGAGCCAACTAAGCACCGACCATGCACAGACTCTACCAGGACTGCAGGGGAAGGATGAAAATGGTTTTAACAAAACGGTTTCAAACACACTCGGTCATCCTGTTTCCTGTGTCTGCTCATGAGTTGAGCAGAGCCTCAATCTCTGAAATAATGAGTGTGAGAAGAGGGAATTAGCCATCTCAAATTAGGAGACAAGGGGTGAAATCCAAAAACAAGAGAAAAGAAGTAATGATAATTTGCATGGAATCATTTCAATCAATGACACTTCACTTGAAACATTTTACATTATCTGGCATTTTAGGCTCATTTTGCCTCTTAAAACATTATAATAACATTAATAATAATAATAATGATAATATTGAATACAGCATACTGAAGCTGACAATGAAATATGATCGATCACAACATGATCCGACTCTGCTTTCTTGATAATGGAAATATCAGTATTTATAGGAGTTGGTTAATAAACTGTAATACAAAGGTTGTTTTCCAAATGGTAAGACCAAAGTGAAATTTTCACCACAATCTGAAATACTTTGAATTAATCTATTTTTTGTGATGAACTGTATTGGCAGGCAGATTAACATAAATATACTTGCCATTTTTGATTTCCAGTTAAGTACCCATATTGCATAAAATATAAAGTAAAGCTCAGAGGGAGCTTGATCAATGTAGTAGATATTATTTTTCCCACACTAAATTTTGCAAAAATGCTCATTATTGCTGAGAAATTCATTATTGTTTCTAAATCTCTAGGGCAGTGGTCTCCAACCCTGCTCCTGAAGAGCTACTGCCCTGCATGTTTTAGTCAATCCTCACTCTAACACACCTGATTCTAATAATGAACTCATAATCAAGTCCTTTGACAAGCATCAGATGCTTGATAACGAGTTAATAATTAGAATTAGCAGTAGCTCTGGAGCTAGGCTTGGACACCACTGATCTAGGATGATCATGCTACTTCTGTAAAGCTGTGTCAGGTACAAGACCAATTCTAATGATTGATAAATATATCCTTTCATCTTTTTATATACATATATATCGTTATAATGTTAATTGTCTATTTTAAACATTAGCAATTCCAAACCATGATATATGATATACATATTTCGGATCAGACATTAGCTCAAACATGTGTAAATGCGTTTGAGAAATTGACATTTTGAATAAAGAACAAGAAAATGAAGTGAGGGGTCAACTTTTGGAATCTGATTAAGTTCATCAGAATATAGTAGGCTCATTGGGAGGGAGGCCTTAGAGTAACAGGAGATAAACAGCTTCAGACAGAAGTTGAACTGAGGGGCTGAATAAGGGGTCAGTATAAGATAAATAAGGAGTTTTTTAAACTGTAAATCATGGGGAAATATTCCAGTGGATTCTCAGAATATAAATATATAGATAGAAATTTAAATGATTTGTGACCTTTAAGGCTGCACTAGTAAATATTTGTATGTTAACAACAGATCAACTGACTACATCTATTTCATTCTTCTTTTTTTTTTGAATAGCTTATCATCCTAGGGGGTTGAAGGGGGAGCCAATTTCAACTGAATTTCATCTGACACTGGGCTATTCACACTCACATTCACACCTACAGGCAATTAAGAGTCACTGATTAACCCAACCTGCATGTATTAGTTTGTGGGAGGAAGCTGGAGTATAGCTGGACAGAACTCACACAGGCAATTACAGAACATGCAAACTCCACACAGAAGGGCCCAAAACTCAGAACCCTCTTATTGTAAGGCAATAGTGCTGACCGCTGCACCACCGGGCTGCTACATGTAATGGAAGAGGTAATCTATTTGATAATCACCCAACTCTCTAAGTCTCCTCATCTCGACAGGATTAATTGTTTTTGATGGGCTCCATGTTGACCGTCTTGGTTTACTTTCACCTTCTATGAAGCTGATATGGCTAACAAGAGGGAAAATGGTGAGGAGAGACAGAGAAAGAGAAAGAGGCTCACAGATTTTTATAACAGAAAATTAGCAGGGCCCAATACAGATCTGGCCCAGTTGACTGTGCAGGAAACACAGCCCAGACTGGCAGAGCAGGCACAACGCTACTGTTCAACATCTAGAACAACAATGCCTCTGAAGCATTTTTCCTGGATCACTGGCGCTTTATGAATAGCCGGGCATGGAAGAAGAACCTGAATTATTATAAGAGAGAGAAAGAGGCAGAGGGGGATGAGGGAAGACATAGAGGCAGGTGGAAATACGGGTAAGATTGAAGAGAGATGGTGATAAAAAAAAAATTAAAAAAGAGGAGGGGGTGATAAAGTCAGAATGGGTGCGGCACATTTGTCAAGATTAAGAAAAAACCTATGGAAAAAACTGAGAAAGCAAGAGATTCATTTGAGAGAGGATTACTGAACTATTCAATGTAGATCCTGACCTTACAGTTATAGGCAGGTGGAAAATATTGCTTTGACTAAGAAAAGTACCACCTGGCCATAAACACAGATACAGTGGCAGCAACACAGCAGGAATGTTGAAACACACAAGACAGACAAAAGAGCAAAGAGGTTAAAAGAAACCAAGGTGGTAAAAAATCAGGCAGGAAACATAACCGGGTATGCTGGCAAATAGAAATACACTAGAAAAGAAGTGTAGCCGAGTAACACAAAAGAAAGAAAAGCATCATCCATTTAGTGCTGATGCAAACACTTACTCCAATGAATCCTCTGTCATCGATTTCACAACTAGAGAATTTTGTGTTCAATACACAAGTTATTCAGCATGACCATTCACTGCAACCATCTCAGCTAGGGTAAATCAATTAAAGTCAAAAATCACAAGCGTCTCATGTGATTTTGCCAGACCAACCGTCTCAACAGGAATTTGTGTCAAAAGGAAAGTTAAAGGTAGGAAAGACCAAGAAATGAATCAAAAAAGGGAAAGAGGGTGGGGTGGGAAGATGTATTGTAATAACAGCAAACAGAAGGTCAATTTGAACTTAATGTTCAACATGCACTGACATCAACATAGGACATTATGCATTTGGCATTGGCATTTACTCTAGTGAGACTGTATCAGCTGTATCAATACCACATACACAGCACCCCCACCTGCTGTGACAGTTCTCAGGTGCAAATGTGATTCATTCAAGCCCTAACAATGTGTGTCAAATAGGCACAAAAGGCTAAAAATGCAGTGAAATTGCATGTTTCGCTCTTTACTGCATATGCTTTTTCCAGGAGAATCACACAAGCACCAAATCATTATTCTTACATAGTTTCATCATGAATTACATTGGATTTGTTGATGTTAACTCAATTTGCAGGAGTCAGATTGCCATGGAAAAATCTCAGACAGCAGATCTGGTGCAAGTAGGGTGAGTGTATTAGAAAGGAGGTGCAAACAGGTAGCCACTGAGCTGTGCAAACTGTACTGAGCTCAAGTCAAAATTAACTGCTGCCTTTCTAAATCAGTACACTTAAGTTCAGCCAAATTTATAGATATAGCGCCTAATCACAACAAAAGTTCCTCTCATACAGAACAGGTCAAGCATGTACTCTGTCATTTAGAGAGATCCAACATTCCCCCATTAGCAAGTACAAACCGAACACAGCTCTAGGAGGGTGGCCATGTGCCTTGACCAGTTGAGCTGAGAGAGAGAGAGAGGGAGAGGGGAGAGAGAGAGAGACAGAGAGAGAGAGAGAGACAGAGAGAGACAGAGAGAGAGAGAGAGAGAGAGAGAGAGAGAGAGAGAGGAGAGGGGAGAGAGAGAGAGAGAGGGGGGGTGGGAGGGAGGGAGGGAGGGAGGGACGGAGGGAGGGGGAGAGAGAGAGAGAGAGAGAGAGAGAGAGAGAGAGAGAGAGAGAGAGAGAGAGAGAGAGATGCATAGCAACAACAGTAATAACAATAACAACCAGAATTGAAATATGACTAATAATAATTAGCAGGCCTGGGCGTGAAGCAGGACCATGGCAGTATGCTGTCTGCAAGCACGATCCATAGAAACTTGTTAAATGAGAAAGCACAAAAACTCTGGGGAAGAAGTCAGTTTAGTAACTTGCATTAATCATATATGAATGTGTACAGATGGAGAGGGAAAGGAGGAGAGAGGAGCTCAGTAATATAAAGTTCATCGCTAGGCTAGGCTTATATTGATTATGAACATTTCAGTAACTTTGCAAATTTACTGATTAAAGAAATTTCAGTAAATTTGCAAATTTACTGATCATGGACATTTCAGTAAATTAGCACATGGATCAGATGAAACATTTCCCTGAAGTGTCTTGTTATTAAATCTTCTTTTCTTAAATTTCCCATCTGCCTGCATGCATGAGAAAAGGAAATAAAGAAAGAGGAGAAAACACAGGCAGGCAGGAGAGGTAAAAAGGTTATATGTGACATTCCATAGAAAAGTGAAAAGTAGAGAGAATATATATGGAAGAGAGACAAAAAAGTCAGTCAGACAGACAGACAGACATATTGGAAATGACTACGAGTGAAGCCAGAGAGTGAAAAAGAAGATGAGAAAAGAAAAACACAAGGGCGGCAGAGGGAGAACGAGAGAGTGGGATTTATAGAAAAGAAAAGACAGAAATAAAATGACAGAGTAAGTCAGTGAGGGTCTTAGAGAGTGAATAAAAGATGGAGAGAATCCTGACTCCATGAGACATCAGCTTCAGTGGCTTCAGTTTCAAGACCTGTTGGCGTTACCCTTCAGATGACCCGTCAGTAATGTAATATCTGCTCAGTAGTACAGTCTTTTACTCTGGGGGAACCTCCATCAATACAGCTTATGGCATCAGTTAAGTGGCATTATTAGTGGCAAATTATAAGTGTAGACCCCAATTTATGTTCACCCCTGTGCCTGTCCATTAAAAAACAAGCATCGGGACATGGGATAAAACAAGAGTCCTTTTTATTAGTTCTTTTTATGAAGGGGAAGGCTAGAGAACAAATGCAATTGTGTTTTTTTACTGTGTATCACTTAAAAAATTACATAACTATGTTGCAATAAATATCTCAGAAAGACTCATACATTTATGAGTCACTCATGATGGGTTGTATTTTCTCAGTGTTAATTATTTTAAAAGTCCTTTTGTAATATTAGTGTTTCCTGCAGGCTCAAAATAGTGTAAGAACTCCACTGTTTAAACAATGTTGCTCAGTATCATTCAGTAACTCTTTCACAGGCATTCTACCAAAGATCAACCAAATACTAGGACTGGACCAAAAAAATCGATTTTATATTAATCGCAATTTTTTCTGGCGATTTTTAAAATTCGATTCTCATATATTTTTTTTTAATTTAATTTTTTTTTTTCTAAGGACCAGCTAAATGTAGCAGTTGAGTTTATTGTAATATGTTGGAGGATGAGCATGTTTTTTGTGAAGGCAGGTGCACAGTTTTAAAAATAAATCTCACTAACTGATGTGATGTGTGTACTGCTTTTTTTAAATATGACTTATGATGTATTATCAAGTGTTTGGTTCAACCTGTTCTTCTTTAAGGAAAGAAAATCACAATAATTTAAATATAAAATCGCAATACTTGGTAAAATCGAATTGCAATTTAAATCGAATCGGGACCCAAAAATCGCTAGAGAATCGAATCGGCACAAAAGCATATCGGCCCGGCCCTACCAAATACATTTCAGTAGCTCAAAAGAACTGTAAAATGATAACATTGACAATACTTTATTATGACCTCCACTTAAAAGTCATAGAAAAGGGGTTCCTGCAAACATATTCAGTTGGGTTTCATCACCTGCAGGCAAGGGTCATTGTAAATATGTAAACTAATGTATACCTTGATGTAAAGAACTCTCCTGCAAAATGTAATATATGCATCTGTGTCTATATTACTGTGGAGGCAACCAGTATCATTGTTTTCCAGATCATCCTGTCCATTGATATAATGTGCATGGGGATAAAGTCTGGAGGGAAATGTGTTTTGCCTCACAAAAAAAACAACATAAAAAAACCTTTCCAAGATCAATGTGGTTCATAAAAAACCAAATGAGTTAGTGTTGTTAACTGATGCCTGTGTTTCTCTCTGTTGTCAACTGCTATTCCTCAAAATGCACCACATATTTTCCACGTCCTCCCCCACATATCACTGTCTGTCTTTCTCCACCCTTCCTCCCCCTTTCTGACACTGCTTGTCATTCTCATCTTTATAATTCTTAATCCTGTTCTATCACTACCTTCCAGCCCTTACTCTATTTCCTATTTGTACCTTTTCACATCCTCCTGTTTTCTAATGTCCATCTAAACCCTCCACCTAACTTCCTTCCCTTTAATCCTTGCCGCTCCCCCTCTCCTCCCCTCCTGACCCAACTTTCATTTCACTCGCTTGTTGTACCTGACACTTTTTAGCAGATGTCTCCTTAGGGAAATTCCACTGCCACCTTAAGGGCTTTTCCATTACACTGAAAACTCAGGGGAACGTTGTGAGATCAAGCCTTTAAGGGCTAAGAGAGCAAAGTGACAAATAGGCACATGTATGAAGTGCATGTTTAAATTTCAGTCTTTTAAAAGAGTATTCAGATTGATTTCTTATTTTTCAGGCACCAAATGATTTCCATTTATTCAGCAATTTTGGCAAAGAAAATCAACATTTAGAAACTTGAAATCTCCTCAAACAGAAATTTGATATGAAAGCATTTTTGTCATTGCTTGGTAATACAGTTGTAAACAGCTCCTCATGGTGTGAGTACTGCGGTATAAGGAAGCACAGAGTGTAAAGAGAAACACAAACTGTTATGACCGACACAGTCTGCCATTCTCCCTGAAGTTATATCCTTTTTTGCATGAAGCATGAAAAAGCTTTAAGCCATCTTTCCCTCCTCTTCACTACTTTGTTCTCCTCCTCACTTTTCTGCCTGGTTAAAAGTACACTGTTTCCATAGTGATGTAGTTACTGCCTGACAATTTGTGGTCAGCTGAAGCCTTGGCATAAGGAAGTGTAAGCGGGAAAGTGATAAAGTCAAGAGTAAAGTCAAATATGTGGCGCATCAATTGTTAGGCTTCAAAGAGTCTTAGAGTCCGACTTCAGGGTCCCATGCTTTCTCTAGGGCGGCACACAATGGATGACAAACCTATAGTATCAGTCAAAGGTTTATATGGACTTACCCATTTTCTCGAAGTGTGTCCAAACTTTTAACTGGTACTGTACATCTCTCAGTGTTACATAGTCACATAGTTTATTGATTGGGTTTGATACTGTAACACAGAGGTCACTAATAGGCGGACCACAGTTCGTATACAGACCCAGACACCATCCTATCCGGACCCACACCTGATTGTCAATCATTCTCCAGCTATTACAGTACAATCAACTAATCAAATCCATGCATTCGGACACACTCGAGTCGAGAGACTTGACTGTTAATGAGATACACACCAAGAAAAGAGTTAATATGTGTTGAGATGTTTTGTTATGAATTCATTAGATGTTAAATTAAGTTTATGGTTTAAGTCAAAGTTAAGTTTAAAAGTAAAAAGTGATATTTTTTTTATTTTTCTGAAACTTAACACTTAATTTAAGAGGCAAAATCAAAAGCTTTCCGTCTTGCACTTTATTTAAAACTGCCATCTTTATTTGATGAAAGATTTCATCTTTAATTTATTTTATTATTTATTTGAATGCCACAAGTTCAGTGTGAATACTAATAAATGAATTCTAGTGTATTTATTTGACACTCTACCATGTACCCACAAGAAACAGATGGTGATGTAACTACAATGCTACTTCAAGGTACTGAAAAATAACACAGACATTATGATGTTCCAGACCTTCATGTTCACAAATTGGACTTCAGTGAATTTTAATTGAATAGCCCTTCTGTATCAGATATCAACAATTAGAAACAGAACAGACAGCAAGAAAGACATTTTCGATAAATGACCAAAGACAATGAATGAGTGAAGACTGAGTAAACAGGTGATGACCTCATACAAAGTTAATCTGGAGAAAATCCACATTCAGCTGCTGTTCTAGTGCCAGAGAAGGCTGGCTGGCAATCACCAGCTTCTAGCCACTGCCAATGGACTGTACTTACATAGCGCTTTTCTAACCTTAACGGACAAAGCACTTCACAATTTATGGTTAGTGAATGACCCACACTACCTCCTGAGCCACAGCCGCCCCCCCTCACTCACACACACATACATACAAACACACAAATGCACATGCAGCTTACACACTTCTGGTTAAATGTCTCACAGGACTTTGGGTAAAATGGCTTTAGCTGCTGTCGAATCCAGTTGACATCTCCCTTTATCTATCAGATTACCCCACTATTTCATCAGTAGCCTGGGTCACTGCCACCACACATCTCACACAAGGGAGTCAGCAGTAGAGTGTTTGCATGAATGTGTATGTTTTGCTTACACACACTGGACCATGGAAGAGAGCATGAATGCCGTTCAACTTCACTTCAAGCACACACACATACAATCTGTGGGCACACACACACACATCAATACCCACAGAGAGCCTGATTCAGGCCTTGACTTAAGTGCTGTGCGTGCGGTACCCAAATGCACGGCTTGAATGGTATGTGTCAAGCAATGATGCCGTACCAGACTTGAAAATGTGTCCTTCACAAGCCTTCTGTGCAGCATGAAAATACACTCTTATCAGTTTCCTACAAGAGCAAACAAACTTTAACATTCTTACATTTTCCAAACATTGGATATGAATTGTGGGTTCATTAAAACTGAACTTGCAATAAGTTTCAAATTGCATCCCCAAAAACACATTTATCACTTATCCCTGGTGGTTTTATATTATGTAAGAATTGGACATATCAACTTTAACTTTATTAATAACCAAGTGTAACCAGGACTGTTTTTTTTAATTTCCTAGAGTGTCCTGTTGATTATAATTTTTGAATACTTTAAAAATCAATTTATCTCCATGGTATTGAGTTGGTGGAAGAAAATAAATGCCTGAAAACCTCAGCACAAACTCAATCTTGAGCTGTCTGTGTCTCTTTTTCTTGTTTCCTATTTATTTGTGTTCAACTGACAAACAAAAAAAATAATCATATCAGTTATGATGATATTGAGGCTGTTCAATATTTAAAACACCATAAAATGAGATGATACAGGGAAGGATGTTGATTGAGTACCAAGTAATTAAATGTTAATGAATAGGGCTTCAATCATTTATGTGTGCTGTCTCTTAAGGATAATTTACAGTAGATTACAGAGCTGACATTACACTGATGTGACTTCAGGTAATGAGTCCTCCTCCTCATGACACTGTGTGATAGCCACCAGACAGTCAGTTGTGGGAACATGGTGTCACCTGATGACTAGTATTGATGTATTGAAGTTAACAAGTCAACAGAGAGAGGCTTAAAGACAGCTCCAGACATGTTAAAGTCCCACTCCACTCACACATCTGTCTGGCATGTTGTTTCCTCACTTGGATGTTTGGCCTTCACTGTGTAACATGTGATCTGTATCTGAATACATTATAATGATACATGATTTAGGGGTCTTTGCATTTACATCTGGTATTAAAATGTATTTGTTGTGCCTGCATTGTGATAGGATCTCAGTATGTAAATGAGCTAGACAATGCTGGCAGACGTGTCAACAGTATGAAGCATTCCAGGCAGAGGGAACTGAACACATATAAATGTGAAGGAGGACTTATACCTACTGCTACTACTTGAACTCTGCACGGAGAGGTAAGTGACCGTTCATCTTACTAGGCTGATTTTTTTTAATGCTTTACAGATTGTATTTACACAATGTGAGCCCGAACACCTCCAAACGTGGTCTGGCTAAATTAGATCACAATGCATTCAGAGAGCATTTACACTGTGTATTAATGTGTTTTTTCATATAACGATAATATATCCAGATGCAGATCACATTTTAATGCCAGGTGTAGATAGGGTTGATAGATTGTACAAGTGTGATGTGGGAACCTGAAACCTCCAGTGCATACAGACTATAAATAGACTTAACAGTAAAGTAGGAGATGCCTTGTACCCTGCAGTTAAACTTTTGAACTTACTTCATTTTCAGATTTATATCATCAAATTCCTATGTCTTAAAACATATCTAAAAAGGGGAATATTCTTTAGATCCTTAATATATCTCATTGTATAAAGCTGGCTGGAGGACAGGAGAGTGTGTCTTATGTTTTTATTGACACCCTGCTCCCTCCACACCCACCAGTAAGCTTATTTGACTAGTTCAAACATCACCAATGTCCCTGTCTGCCATAAACTGGAAAGAGAGGTATATTTGTAAGTTTACAGTGTTTACTTATTTGAAATTCAAATATGAGCCAACAAGTGCAACTCTATCCGGACCCTCCTCATGTGGGATTTATTTATCTGTAGAGATACTATACATGTAAACTCGTGAAAATACATTATTTTAAAATGTAGTCATGTTATAAATCTGCCAAGACCATTTTAGCCTATAATCTTTATAATATTGAATCATGCTTGTACACTTTATTATATATGCATCACTTATGTGACGTCACACATTTTGTACTTTAAAATAAATCCAATACTTAGTTTACATATAACTCACCTTATTGAATCCAACTATTCCTATTATTGGCAGGTGTTTTAAATGATAACTGAATGATTTTTAGAGGATTGAGAAAGTACAGTATCACACACAGATGCATGTACAGTGTAGAAACATACTACACAGAGTATTATGTAGAATCTATTGCACTCGCAAACCTAGACCTGAAAGAACATGAAAGAAAGGGATTGACTTCTTATTTTCACGAATCGATTTTGAATTTTGCCGTTGGGTATGATTACATCCTACGCTTATAACTACATAAAATACATAATAATTGAAATAGATCAATTACAATCAGAGCTGGTAGACCAGTAGTCTTAAAAAAGTGAAAGGAAAGTCTTAAGTGTTGGGTTGAGAGTGACGATGGCAAATGACATTGAAAAATTCACAGATCTCAAACAGAGAAAGAACACTACTGTGACCTTTGAAATCCTCCCAGCAAGCCGGGATAGCAAGTCTAAAAGTTAATATTCACCAAAAACAAATTTCTGAATGAATTTGCATATTTGCATCTCCAGTACACAGGGCTATTCATACAGTAGATGGTTACAGTATGTTCCTGGTGACTTCCTGGTGCCATCATTTGAATATTCAATAAAGGCAGCTCTATTCACAACAGTATCCCCACTGAAAGTTTAAGTATCCTACAACATGGTGTGATAGGCTATGCAAAGGCATAACATATTTTGAGTAAAAAGTGTAAATCTATTTTTTAAATACTTTTTGTGACTGTCCAGTGATTGTTCAAGTCCAAATTAGGTTCCCTACTGTAACGGGCTCCTGAGTTCAACAAAACCAAGAATGCATTTGTAGCCAAACATGGATTTTATCATGTCTTATAATACTGGATCTACTGTGTTCCATGCCACATCTGCCCAGCTGGTAGCACAGTAAATGAAAATGTCAGTAAATTTCCCAATAATATACAGTGCATGGGTATTTTGTTAGGTTCCAACGCACACTGTGTTGAGTGTATTCAATTGGAAGTAGGCTGTATAGCACTCAGGCAGGGCAGGAAGGGCAAGTTTACATGACTTTAATATAATTCTTGGTTTTCTCTGACCTGTGCTGCTCCAGATTCTTAAATATTTGGGATGAATTTGCAAAAACTGAGAGAAATATGGGAAGAGATTTTGTATAACACTACATTCTGTACACAGAGTAGCACTCACTAATATTTGAATGTGAAGTTAAACTCTAATCTAATTTAGTTAAAAGCTGTGGTGTTTTTCTTGTATAGGTTTTAATCTGTCCAGCATTGTAACAACAACACATTATGAGGCCTGCAAACGCTCAGCATTATCAGAGGACTGAGATGACGAGTGAGTGATTGACTAAATCTACAAATGGTGATTTATCTGTTCAGAGTGTTATGAAAACACTGAAGGAGACCAACAGGGCATGATAGGGCTGACATGTGAACGATGATGAAGTCACACAGTAGTAAGCGCATGTCTGCATTACAGAGGCAGTTTTAATGATTTGAAGGAAATGTCCAGCATCCCAAATGGAATACACAGCAATCCAAATATTACTAAGGTCACTTTTTAAAATTTGATTTACATTTGAGGTGGCACAAATTTCTTAATATACAGTACTTTTCAATTGTTAGAACAAACAAGGTGTAACCATCATTTGACTGTTTCTTACTGTATATTTGTACTTATTCTTCAGGGATAAAGGGGACAGAATGTATTGAGTATGGTAAATAAGTGTTCATGTCCACAATAACAGAACTACTACTGTAAGATAGCAGGTCCCAGTTTATAGTATAGTACATTCACATGAACCCACCTGTCATGTTCCAAATGTATTAATTTCACAAGATTTTAAGGTGGATTCTGGTAACAATTATAAAAATAAATGTATCCTGCCTAATATTTTGTGTCTGATAAGGCTTACGAAAATGAATTTAACTTGCAAGAAATTATTTAATTAACTTCTATAATCCATGAATATGCAAATATTATTTTTAAAAAGTTTAACTTCTGACTCCTACTTCACTGAATCACCTGCTCTCATTGTTTGGTGCATTGCAGGCTTCTAATTTCCACATCACTCTTTGTGTAAATTGAATACTGGACCAGGATTAACCTCCAAACTAGTGTCACAAATCATGCTCGTAGGTACGTGTCTTAAAGGCAGATTTTTGCTGAGCACAGAGAAACTTTCCACCTTCAGCAGATGAATGTGAAAACAGCCTTCAGGTGTCCAACACATTCATCATGCAGGAAAAACATTTTTTTTTAATTGGGGGCAGATTTTAATTTAAAAAGGAAAAAAATAAACTCTTCCTCAGTTCTTCAGTAACTAACACTGACCCTGGTGTATCTGTTATCCAGACACACTGTACTTGACAACCATTAGTTAATCATTCATCTCTTGCTGTCTCTGTTTTTACTATGTACACATGTACGAAAAAACCCCTGATGTCCAGCTTACAGTACATCATACATTCACACAGGATATAAAAGGTGAAACTTCTCAACCCTGAAACTAATTTGAGAGAAACTCTGGCTCGGACATCAGCAGGTAAGACACCTTTTAAACCTGTTAGCCAATAGAAATCATGTAATTCATTAGCAGTATTCAGGATATCTGGAATTATTTTTTCTAAAAGTAATAAGCCAAACACAGTATACTCCTTTCCCTCTTTAAGCAGTATGCTAATCACTGTGTGTATTTGTGTTTTTGTGATTTCATAGACAACAGCTTTTAATCTTGCCGTGACAATGAAGACAGTCCTCGTGCTTTTAGTACTGTGTTCAGGTAAGGGTCTTTTTCTTGACATGCAGCTTTCTCTTAAAGGCTTAAGACGTCAGATATTCTGTGTGTGTTCTTTATATACAGCATATGTATTCATGCTAGTGTGACACGGCAGTATCTGCTATATTGTTATCAGTAAACTATGTATCACTATGTAGGTATAGATTATCTGCCTCTGCACTTACCTCCTAGTTATTGCTCTAAAATGCAATAATTATACATTATACTAATAGTTCTAGTTGCAGTGTGTATGCTATTTTAATGCATAAGGGCCTGATTTACTAAAGGTCTGCGTGTGTAAAAACGTGTGGAAACTTAACATCACCAGCAAAAAATGTGCAAGCTGATCTACTATTGCAGCGCACTGAGGCTTCCATCTTTCAAATGTGCAAGATAATACACGCTGTCCATTGAGTACCTTATCATAATGAATATGGTAATCCCAGTGTGTAAAATACAGGGAGGAGAAAATTAAAGTATTGCTTTGTCATTAATACTCTCCCATATATCTGTTTTTCTGGTAATATTTGTTTTTGTTAGAACTCAATATATTAGTTAACTTCTTCCACTAGAACCTGATCACATTTCATTTTGCGCCTGCAGCTTTCTGCTCATCCAAACTCTCCATTCAGACACACAAAACACTCATTTAAATACTGCTGTCTGCACCCTGTTGCACCTGTTTTCATCAACCCAGTCTCACAGCAAAACGTATCACAGCTACGTTGGTCCACAGTGCAAAACGTAGCCATCTCACAATTTGGGCTCATAAATTGTGAGATGGCCCTGTTCTTTTCTATAGAACTGCGTTCATGTCAGTTTTTGTCTGTGAAAACAAATAAATGGCTGCCATTCATTTAATTCTCAGTGTAAAATGTCTGCATTCTGAGATGAGAAGAGATTTAGAAGAGCAGTAATATTGGTGACAGGCTGATGAGGTGATTTGAGATCATTAACAACAAATGATCTGTGTGTTTTTCCACTGGACGAGCTCATTTTAATGAATAGATTCATTTATAATTCCCATGTATCTTACAACTTCACTGATATCTCATGTTTTGCACATCATAACCGCTTTTTGATCAGACGTCCAGTGGAAACATTCACAGATCATTTGTTGTTAATGATCTCATATCACTTGTTAAATGTAATCTCATCGGCCTGTCACCAATATTACTGCTCCGTGGCCGAGCAAAACGTTGTATTCCGACAATTATGTGGGGCACTTGAAAACTACCTTGTAATAAGTGATAAACTAGACATCATATACATTCACTGAACAGAGATTGTGAAAACAAAATGCATATCTATCACTAGAAATGTCATCAAAACACATTTTAATGCAGAAACTATCTTAAAATATTACATTTTACACTGAGACAAAAATGAATGGCAGCCATTTTATTTGTTTTCGCAGATAAAAACTTGAATGTCATATGACGTGAACGCAGTCCTATAGAAAAGAATAGGGCAGGAAAAGTTTTGGTTACATGAAGTATCTCATGTAAGCCATCTCCAGTGATGGGAATAACAGTGTTACTAACGGCGTTACTTTTTTCAGTCACGAATTTATTTCCCCTGTTAATGCGCCGTTACTTCTTCAGACCTCACCGAACAGGTGCTTTTCTCTCTGTCTCTCTGCCAAAGAGTGGCTGCATTTAGGGGCATAACCAAAGACAGAGTAGGGCACAAATGAGACACAATCTCACGGAATCTAGATTGAGAGAGCAAGACTGTGCTGTAGAGAGTGACTGTGTGTGTGTGTGTGTGTGTGTGTGTGTTTATGTGACTATCAATGCAGCGCGTGTGACAGCAAAGTGTCCTGATAGCTCTGTGTTGCTGCTTATTAGACCAGTCACACCCCCCACTGGACCTTTTTATTTATTCATTCATTTACAGTAAAAGTTTATATTGTTATTGCTTTTTGAGGAATACAGTTTAATTGCTGCACATCTGCTACATGTACAATTTTATTATTTACTTCTTTTTAGTACATTTCTTAAGCATAATTTAATTTTGAACATGTTTTGGACATATTGGACAATTTGACATATTTGAACAATTTTTTAAAAAGTAACGTAATAGTTACTTTTCCTGGTAATTAATTACTTTGACATTGATGTAACTCAGTTACTAACTCAGTTACTTTTTGGGAAATATAATGAGTAACTATAATTAATTACTTTTTCAAAGTAACGTGCCCAACACTGGCCATCTCACAATTTGGGCTCATAAATTGTGAGATGGCCACTTTTTGCACTGTGAACCAACATAGCTTTGATAAGTTTTGCTGTGAGACTGGGTTGGTTTTCATTTACACAGTTATTCTTAGTAGAAAACACACAATCTATTACACTGTGCACACTATTTAATACTGTTTATTTGGGATCTCTAAATCAGGCCCTTAATTTCATACAGTTCATAATTATGTCTTCTAACCTTTAAAACCTTTAAATGTAATAAATGAATAATACAATTATGTTTTATGTTTCATTTCACAGAATTGTCTTGCTGTACATCTGCATCACACCGTCTACGATGGTTTCCAGACCACGACAATAAAAACAACTTCAGCGAATCAAAGTCCGAATGTCAACAGGATATGTCATCATTAGTAACTCTGTATGATAAAGAAGAGGCCATATTTATAGATAACATATTTAAACTTGATCATAACGATATGCCCTGGCTTGGTCTAACTAGGAAAACAGAACATTTTACAACTTGGTCGGATAAAACACCTGTCCTCCCTGAATACACTGTAACTGTGTCAATGTTGGAGCAGAAATGTGGAGCTTTTGAAAACAACACATTGACTTATGAGAACTGTAATGAGACAAGATATTTCATGTGCTACCAAGGTAAGTTTTAACATATTAGCATTTTATATGACGGAGCACATCTGTAGCTGAGAATGAGAACTCTTAAACTGCTGTGATAGGTCTGCTTTCAGCTACAGTATATCCACTTAAGACATTGTTTTTGTTAATGTAACAAAACTTTGGCTATAAGCATTTAGGTGTTTAGACAATTTTGTTATAATAAAAGAAGAATGTGTTTGATGTTAAGACCTCCTGCCCCTCTTCCCTGGATTGTTGGGTTTTGAGATTTTGGGGGATTTTTTAAATTATTATTATTTAGTGTGATCATACAGTAACATCTGAATGAAGGCAACTGTCTCATTACTGAATTATCTTTAAGTTATCTTTTTCAATTATCCTCATAAAATATGATAATTTACTCATTCAGCCTCTTTTATGATAAGCCACCAACACAATAATTTAAATATGTTTGTTTTTGTAGGTAATAATTACACCATGATTAAAGAAAAGAAAAACTGGTGTCAGGCTCTTCAGCACTGCAGAAGAAGCTTCACTGACTTGGTCAGCATCAACAATACAACACCCCAACAACTGATTGAAGAAGGGAAAAACACAAGCTTTTGGGTCGGACTCATGTATGATCAGTGGAAGTGGGCAGACGGAGGCTGCTCTACATTCAGAGAGTGGGATGAACAAAGTCAAGATAATGGTGACTTGTATACGACTCTTCGTAGATCTGTATTGATTTTACTTAATGGTGACAATAATGCACGGACATTTTGCTCCAAAGGTAAGTAATAAATAAGCAGAGCTAAACTTTTATAGTTATTATTAACATAATCCTAATATAGAATTATTAATAAAATACAGTACATTATTTCCAGAATTGACAGCATGAGAGACAAATTGTGTTCATTATGTCATCCAAAGACAAATGTTGTATTTGTAATTTAATATTTTGTTATCTGAGCTCCCTCAAGGCACTGAGCAAAAGGCTTTAAAACATTCTGGTTATCAACCATCATAAAGTTTTGACATATTTCACCACTGATAATTATAATATCTATATGAGCCGCCATTTAAACTACCATGTAGCAATCACATCAGATGCAGTGACTGTAAACTTGTTTCTAGGAAGAAAGAAAATGCAGTAGAAACTAAATATTAACCCCTGGGAAATGTCATCTAACAGAGGAATAGATATGAACACACCACCTTTTAAAAAAAATAGGCAAAATTCTGTGGTCATGTTATTTCTGTTTTTCATCTGGTTTTCTGACAGGTTATGTGAGGATTCAAGTCATCTACCAAAGTTCAACTTGGGAACAAGCGTTTGACTACTGCAACAAACACCACACAGGCCCACTGAGGATTGAGAATGAAAAAGATCAGGAGGCTGTCAAGCAACGGTTAAAGTACACCACGACTGAAGGTATTGATGGTCCATTCTGGATTGGACTGAGGCAAAGTCGAATTTTTGGATTCTGGATATGGAGTAACACAACAGCGGTGTACAGCAACTGGAAGGACAGCATACAGCCTGAGCTGCCCATGTCTCATCCCTGCGGTGCCATCCATAGGAACGGCAGCTGGATTGATAAAGAATGTTGGCGCGAGCTACCTTTTCTTTGTGAGGAAGAGATGTTTTTCATGTAAGATGCAGAAGAAATGGTTTAGTTATGAGGCTTAGTTACTAAAGCATAGTATAGATTTTATTTAGGGCATATACCACATCATGAACCCAGTAAGTTTTTCACTGTGATTCTTCTTGGATGCTGTTTGGAAATTAAGTTAGTATAAAATGTACTGAATTTGTCAGCATGTATATACTTTTTATTATTACATAAACATATATATTATTAATGAATGCATTCTGGTAAAATGTTTAATCATATGTTTGTAGTTAAGATTACCTTGGAGACGTGTGAATATTGATACATTTGAATATACAAAAGCAAAAATATATGGTGGAAAACAATTTATTTACAATTACAATATTACAATATTTCTAAATCACTGAAGGTAAATCTGTTGGGAGGTCTGTGTGTAGTCCTACTTTCACCAGTGATAGTCCAATTATTATTTCTACTTTTCTATTTACATGTGTAACCTTTACTCAAAATATATTATATGATTTTTTTTTTTTTTAGTCTTTGTTATTTGGATATTGCTTCGAAATACTATAAATGACATGTTTTTCTGTTTTTCAATTTCTGTAATTAAATTCATAAGATATTGCAATTATAAGATATTGTAATCAAATTTTACGGTTTATGTATCATGTTTGCGGTGTGGCTTGTATTAAATTATTTTATGACCAAAACACTTTCACGTGAAATTATTTTAGTTAAAATTCAATTTCTGGAAAAATGCACCTACAGATAATTTGCAATCAAGAAAATATGTATTGTGAGAATCTTATCATGAGCAAAAAAATGTTTTAAAAAATAAAAAACACACACACACACACACACACACACATTGTTCCCATTTAAAATAAATAAATTCATATAATAACTTATATACTGTAATAAAGTAGCCTATAATAAATGTGCATAAAATGATACTTTATTTAATTAAATAAAGTTGTACGAATCAGATTTACTAACCACTATCATAACTAAATTTCACATCATGTGCTAATTACAATGTATTTAATAAGTATTTAAACAATGGTAGATCCTGTGCCCTCCCGTTGGACCACACATTAGTGTTTACAGTTGCTATGCCAACAACTACAGTTGACCCTTGCATATGCTAGCTGGTTCAGTTCACAAAACTACATTTTCACACATACAACAAAACCAACAACAACCACCAATAGTCACATCCCTCACAAGCCCAGCAGCCAATGTGTTGTGACCGTCCAAGAAGTCAAAATCATAAAAAAGAAATTATTTATTAACGGTAGAGTGGTGCTTGGGTGACTCACCTGAAGGAAATAAAACAAACGATGATTCGTGCTGGTTCCTCATTGTGTTACTGTACCCATCAACTGAGGAGCGCAGCACAAACCTCATCTTATATAATCTATGCGCAGCTGATAAATAAATAGCTATATAAATATACATAAATAATATTATAAGTGACTTGACCAATATATGAATACCCTGTATGCCACATCTGCTTTTTAGTCATTTGATTGCTTCATTTTTATTATTCACTTCACTCTACATTCTCTATATTTTCATTTATTAAAGTAATCATCTCTTTCTGTCATCAGATTTCTCTCACAGCCTTTGGTCTTATTATCTTCATCTGATATCTGTGGATGTTGTGTATGCATTCCAGTGTCATTAGATAATAAATGTAAAATGTCATAAGTGGTTTTGAGTAAGACAACCAAAGGGCTTCTAATTTGATTCTAGCACAAAACTGGTGGTTATGATTCTGTGCCTGTACAAGTAGGTTTACAATATATACACGTTGTTTTACAGGATGAGTGACTGTAACAGGATATACACATTTTAGGAGTAATTCTACTTCAATTAAGTGTAAACATCAATGCAACATTAAAATGAAAAACGAGAAACTAGAAACTATGAAGTGAATGATATTAAGAGACAAAATAGTGGAAAGAGTGAAGACACAGTTAACGGAAAGTTATCACGGGGGTTAGGCATCAGGACAGTTGAGAAATGTCCACTCTGTAGTCGATTCTAATGACTGCTCCAAAAAGAGTTTGGGTTTAGGAAAAGTCAGATAAAAAGATTGAGGAGGTGAGTCAGGGTGGCACAGTAGGATTGGAGAGACATGAGGAGGAGAGAAGAGGGGAGATCAGAGATGAATGGAGAGGCAGAAATCAGCTGAAAAACTAAATGTGGACAGAAAAACAAGACAGGTGATGAGCCACAGCCAGAATAGAAAGGAGGAAAATGCAAATACACCTGAAAACATGTGATTCTGAGAGAGAAGAAATGGAAGGAGGGACAAAGTGGAAAAACAAGAAAACAGGAAGATTGGACAACATCCAAGACCATTATTCACACTGTGGACAAACCTAGAATGAAAGCTCAATCCGTCACACCCTCACTCATCATTATAACTCATCATACTGCTCACGGTGCAAAAGTGTGTGTGTGTGTGTGTGTGTGTGTATGAGCGTGTTTGTAGGCCTCTTGATCATCGCTCATTCCAGGGGAACAGACGCTCTCTTGACTTGTCGCTCAGCTCACTTCTCTGACCATGTACGTGTACAAGTGTGTGATCATAGCTCATGGAGAAGAATCAGAGCTTCTCAGAGAGCACACTTCTCCACAGCATAAATCACAAAGCCACTGGAGGATCCTGACTTGCAGCCAGGTACATTTCTTGGTGCAAAAGCAGCAAATTTTCTTTGGCAGAGATATGGACCAAATAACAGACTGAGATATGGCCCTCATTTGGAGTTGAATGACAGCCCAAACCTGGTACTGGTCCATACAGTACAGCCAGGGCTGAATTGTAACACAATTATAGTTTTGTTGATCGCTCCCAGTTTTAGTCCAGAACAAAACAAAAGATACACCAGACCTATAGAAAGCCAACCAGTCTCTATGCTGTTATTATTCCACAGAGATTAACCCCAAAACATATTAATGAAACCTGGACACTTTATTATTCTGATTACTATACTTTCTACCATTCAAAAACTAAAAAAGAGCCATTATTATCGATAGCAGCATGTATATGTTAAAAAAAAGGTAAATGGTCGGTACAATTATTTAATGCTAGCAAGCCAATTTTGTAATTATTATTTAGAAAATGAAATGTTTATAATGACTATTACAGTGGTAAATAAATGTAGCTTTACTGCTTTTATTGAAGGTAATTGGGAGACAATGAACTATGATCCAGAAAGTCCAATTAGAGCTATAGTTTAATGTGTTTAAGCCTTATCAGATGCCAAAACACAGCGCAGCGGTTTTACTCATAAGCAGGATTTGACAACTCTGCAAAGTTATCCTAGCAATTGTATCTTTTGTCGGGACATTCATGAGGTGAACAGCTGGACAACCCTGCATTGCTTTGCCAGATTCACTGTGTTGGCATACCTGCACCAACGCACTGCTTCCATTCAAATAAATGATAGGGGGTTTTTTTCACACCGAGCTAATTTCAGCATAAACGGCTTCTAATGAAATAGAGGTCAGCCACAGGAACAGGGATATTCTCAAATATCCCTTACAACAAGGTGGATAATACAACACTGCCTTAGATACTCTGCTCTTGTTTTATTTGAAAAACTGACTTAACAGCTGATTTTCCAGTGGCCTTTTATACCACATGTGCAGTAATCTTTTAATTCAATGTTAGTATCCCAAATATTAACTAATGAAAAGGTTTGTTCTTTTACAAATTCTTCAACTGATAAATCAAAAGACTTATTTATGGGCTAAGAAAAGGCTAAAAAAATTCAATCTCATTCAAGAATGCAAGCACCTGTGCACTGTGATCTTTCCAATTCCTGGTAAAAAAAAAGAAAGAAAGAAAAAAATTACTGCAAGCTACTGTAATACAATGGCTACAGAGGACATTTTTAAATCACACTCCCACAAAGATATGTACCATTTGCACTTTCCTTCACTTATGGTCCATTAAATGCAATCATTACAAGTCCTGGTCACACACTAACACTAAAATAACTTTCTTTGTGATACAACAGGAAAGTAAAGCTGACACACATAAAAGCACATTTGCCAGTGAGTGTCGTCCTGGAAGCTAAGAAGCATGTTGGGGGAAAGATGAATGGTGATTTGCTGGTAAGTGGCCTCCTGGCAGCAAAGTAGAAAATGTTTGAGACATTAACGATGACTTCATCAGAGGAATGGGTTCCAGGACTCTGGACAGGAACATGCATGTAGGACAGCCTTATATTAAATACACATTTCAAAGAATCCCATTTTCATATTAACTTGACAACTATTATGCATGAAAAATCACAATGACTACTGGCTTAATGTGCCATGACTTCTTTCTGCTACTCTTTGCATTAGAGTATTACCAGACCATTTCACAATGGTTACAGTATTAAGTGTAATAGAGTGAACTTACTTTTTGTACAGAGTAGTTTATGTTTTTTTGTTCCACAGTATTTGTGAGGCTGTCACCTTTTAAGCTAGACCAAGTACCCTGCCCTTCATTTCTCTCTATGCTGTATGGTGTGTTAGGTAGGTGTCATATAAATGAATTCAGTGAAATATAGACCACAGGTTTTTGGCCCAAATGCATTAAGCTATGCAATGCCTTACCAATATTTGCACTTTAATGCTTACATGTACCTAAGTGTGAACTATTCAAAAAACACAAGGATTTAAATGTGTGACAGTCAAACCACTAACAGTACATTACAACCCTGGATTCTGAATTCCAGTGTGTCAATTTTTGCAATAAAAAGAATCAGATTAGGTTGCGCTGGTGCTGGGTTGACTGATCTACTGTACACATGCTGTGTCAGCAATTACCAGAATTGGTCCTGGGTGGTACTGGAAAAGTTAATCATCTGTTACGTGCTACTCCTACTGGCAGAGAAAAATTAAGTTTCAATCAAAAATAGCCAAAAATAATGAGCCATGATACATTTTGTGAAAATGGAAATGAAAATGATCAAACAAAAGGTTTTTGATGGGTTTCTGTGTGTGTGACAGAAGAGAGAATGATGAAGATATTGAGACAGTAAATACACTGTTATAAAAACACAAAGCCACAGTTTGCCAGCATTGTCTCAAAAATATCCATACTCTTTTCAAAACTTTTTTTTTCCCATGCAGGTCACACAATGGCAGCAACCTGCATTTGTCCGAAGGCACGATGAGACAATGAGAGATAGAGAGAGAAAGAGTGTAAGCAACTCACAGCAATAGAAAGAAAGAGTGGAGCAGCCAGAGGGAGGGAAAAAAAGGGGAGCAGATGGAGGGAGGGAAAGTGAGACGAGCAGTGGGGCCTGTCAAACTATTATCATCATGGTGTGAGCCCGGGGCTCCTGGTGACACGAGAGATGAGTGGACATATTTAGCATAGTGCTCTTAATGTGCACACACACACACACACACACACACACACACACACACACACACACACACACACGCACACACACCAGACAGCAGTGACTAGTCAACCTATTAAATCCTATAATCCCAGGTCTGAACTAGCACTATGACATGCTCACATACACAGATGAAGCCCCTTTTACCTGACATGACCAGCAGAAATATTGCTGATAGGTTGGTGGGGATCCAGCTGTTGAATTCAGTGCTCATGTTCAGTGCCGATAAACTTCATAATTCTCTCATACTGTATCAACCATTTTTAGAGGAAACATGCAAAGTTATGAGTTAATGCATCAAGGTATGAGTAGGGATAACATACTACATTTTTACTTTACATCAAAATGTAAGGTACAGGACAGTAAGTATATACATTTTATGTTACTTGATGCTTCTCCTCCACTACTTTTCATAGATTCCTTTGACAATGCATAATGTTGCATATATCAATACATCAGTAACAATTATACTGTAATATAACACTATAAAAGTGCCATTTAGCATTGTGAGTATTTTGTTCACTTTACAGCTAATACCCAAAAACATTTACATCAGTAGAATTTGGATTTCAAAAGTTAACTTGTATCATTGTTATGTCAGTATTGAAATACTACTCCCATCACTGGTGGAGTCACACTGCTGCAAAATAGTGGGCTATAAAATCTACCACATAAAAGACAATGTATGTGTTTGACTACAAGATATGAAAAATGTCTTTTATACTCATGTAATTACAGTATTTTCATTGGCACACAATAATGCAGTGTTTGGTGTCAAATTAAAAATGTATGTCGAGTCACTAGTGTTACTATTGTACTATTTATCCAAAGCTCAGTTGTAATAGCGGAATCACACAACACAGCGTTTGTGCATGTCCCAGATTCTTTACTCTCAGGACTCACAACCTAAATGGTGGAGCTGTTAGCTTTGTGATTCTTTCAAAGTGGGCTTCTGTCTGATTTTTTCTGTATATTTTCCATTTTGTTATTTTTTCATTATATCAAACCCACCAAATGGCCCGAAACACATTTTCTTTTCTGTAGAGGCAGCCCTTAATAAAATGAAATATACACATAAACTGGGTTTAGACATATTTGTTTCCTCATTGTGCAGAGAGCTCACACAGAGTAGGCTCAAACACACACTGACAGTATAGTGCGGTGAATGGATTCAAGATGTTTATTATAATTGCTAGTTGGTCACCACTGGCTACTGAAGTCCCTGCCCCCTGTTTCAGAAATGAAGCTCTTTCATAATTAGTATTCCAGTCCAGACCCTCACAACCTTTCATGAGGTTTCTGCTGCTAATGGCTGATTTCACAATATCTGCATGAGTAATGGCATTTCAGACATGCTCAGGGTAGAGACGGCTAATTTACATTGGAAATTGGCCATCAGAGCCGCCTAAGGGTCATAGTAGTAGAGTTGATGCAGAGGTAGGTGTGTGTGTCTGTGTATCCTTACTCTCACTACACCTTTGACCAGTGAGGAGTTCAAACTAGTCCCAACCCACCAATATTCACCTTCTTACTGTGTTCATTCATGTGTTTTAATGATTAATATTGTGTTTGCACGTTTATGTCTGTGTTCGCTGTGGACCACTGATGTAAAAAGTTCACAATATGTATGCTTGTCGCTCTCTGTCTAAGTTTCCCCATAACAGATGTAGAAAACAGCCATAACTTCTCCTGCAGTTCTCTTTTACAAGCCTATAAACACCCAACCTCAAGTTATCACACCACGCCTCTGATAAAAAAAATACAAATCCCATTTGCAAGCGTGTCTGGTGTGTGTGTGTGTGTGTGTGTGATACCGAGATGTATTGATTTCTCCCTATGTTGAAAGAATATTAAAAAACACACTGGGTAGAAAGAGGTAAGAGTCATTGTCCCTTGTTGATTTCCCTAAAATGTTTTCACATTTCCTAAAAAAAGAAGAAGAAAGATGCATTTGCATTCAGTAAAGTTGTTTTTAGAATTAGTAAACCTTACCAGCAGGTTGCTCCAAAATGGCCTAATTAGAGGACTGCTGTTGCCTCATTGCACCTGCATGTTAAATAAGACCAGTCTACATCTATGTGGCTCTGAGGGTGTGTAATAGATAAAGATAGACCAACATTGATAATAGTTAGAAAGAAGAAAAGTCGCTAGTATATTTACAATACTTTTTAATTTGGAGTGAAGTTTTGGAAAGATTTTGGTTAATATACAAATGATTAAAATGATAGAATACAGCTAAGGAACAAATACTGTACATAGTTGCTGAACTTGGTTGTTATCCTCCCTCTCTGAAAGATATAATTTATTTGATTATGTTGTTAAGCAAATACCACGCACATAAATATCTTTGTAAATGTCCAAGTGTATGGCCTCAAATTTAAGAGCTGTTTCTTTTCTCATTACATGGATTAATTAAAATATGTCAGTAGTGAAGAAAGCAGATACAAACACTACTGCCAAACATTAAATGATGAATACTGTCATGTTTTTTCAGTAGCTTGGTTGAATTTATTTTTGGAAGCTATTCTGATAAGTCCCCCCCCCCCCCCCCCCCCCCTTTTTGTACAGCTCGCCAAGTATCCATTCTTGTGAAATATGAAATCTGTTTCTTTATCACTGAAATACTTTGCTCAATATGTCCATGTATTTAGTCCAACACATAATGTAACCATAGAACGTAACACACATGGAAACAAACCATATATGGTCCCTTTTACATCATTTCCTGTCTGTGAGCTCCTCCTGTTTCATACGATACCACTCACAAGCCAATCAGTGCTTATGATGAGACAGCACATGCCTCCAAAGCCAATGAGGACATGTGACCAATGATTGATTGACTGTTGTTCCAGCCAATGAAAATTTTCAGTGAAATGACGTTGATAACCTTTTAGCTAATAGTTTGAGGTTTCCAACAGTTTATGATCATAGACTGTATGTATATGACACTACTCTATCAAATGACAAATGGTATTATTCCCTGCTTGGGCTCCAGTTTCTGAGCGTTAGCCCCGCACACACAGGGGCGCAGGCTTTTTTCAGTGGAGCGAACTTTTTTTTCATTGACATATCTGTTGAAAAATAACTCATTCTTTTGACTCCAAATTTGGACTTCATGAAGCCAAGACCTGTGGCTGTGGCCTAATTGTGTCTATATTCTGCTTAGAAGTCCCTGAATGTCTGTACACATGTCATTGTAAAGGCAAACCTATGGGCGAGGAAACAACCCCATCATTGTAACCTCTGCCACTCTTTGTCAATAAGTCACAGAATCACACAGACTATGTGGGATCTGTGCTGCTCACAGCTTGGGTATGTCGTTTAGGCAAAAATCAAAAAATAGGGGCGTGTTTTAAGAGGCTTTAGAGAATGTATGTGATCCCCACTTGGTAGCTGTAGTTCAGCTGATGTACTGTACATGTGTGTGAGTACATCCCTCTTTCTTTGTGTACAAACAGTACCAGTGTAAAGCAAAAAAGGCAACGACTTAGTGGATAAAATCCTCTTTTCAAGGTCACAGTAAACAGTAAATTTGCTAGTAATAATATACTGATATCATACTGTGACACATGCCAACTAATATCCACCATAAAAAGCAAGTAGGTGAGTTTTGTTTGGTGCAGCTCTAATACAGCAACAGTCCCAGTGTTTATCACCAGCCTGGTTTTATATCCACCACCATCTAGTGTCATCTCAGAAAATCCAATACAGTCAAATCCATTACAACTGGGCAAAGACTCTGTTATCGCTTCCACATTCACTGTTTCATCTCCTCTGAACTACTTTGTATCTTGGCTTTTTAGAGGTGTTGTGCTATCAACACTCACAATGATTACCATAAACCTCTGCAGATCTGAAGCCATTAGCAGCTATCTCCTGTGGTGTCTCCAAATCTCTCTGAGTCACATACTGTACATGATTTAAAATATGGCACTTTTAATGGACCATGGTTTTTCCCCTCTCATCACTGGTTGATCATAATGGAAGCCATTTTTTCACTTGACATATACAATAAATTGAGCCACACACTATGTTTATGATGGGAAGGTTATTGCATAATATGTTAAATAGAAGCAGTAAAAAATATGAAATACAGTATAATAGAAATGCTTGTAAATTGTATGAAACATGCAGAATTGATAACTAGCTGTAACAAGATAGACGTTATATTCATCAGTTCTTTGTTGTTATGAATGCTAGTCTTTATTGCCACTATGGAGTGTGTGTATTAAGTGTGTTCCACTGAATTTGCTGATATACAGATTTCTCTATTAGCCACTTATACCTGACTTCCAAAGCCAAATGAACTAATTACTTTAAATTCATAAAATAAAAAATGTCATGTTTATAGTTCTTCACTCTATGTAATGCTATGCAATATATGCCTTCATGAATACACAGCCACCATACACAGACAGAATTTATGCATAAATGACACAAAGAACTAAAAATTGGGGTCCCTTCTATACCGTCAATATTGCTGACCCTTGCAAAAAGTCTCAACCCCCCCCCCCCCCCCCATTGTGGAGTGAATTTCAACATCATCAGCTTTCTTTCAAAACAACATGATCTCATTCTCTTGGCACCTGTTCCTAAGATGCCCTCAACTATACCCTTAGCAGTTTCTGTATTCGATCCATGGTTTGCAGGTGCTTCGGGTCTTTAGGAGTCTTTTGGATTACATCATTCTCGGCCTTGAGTTCTGTTTTTTTCACTCAGTGTAACCCAATACTCCTCACAGCTGCTGTTCAGCTGTCTCAGCAGTGCTTACCACAGGTTACTTCAAGGTCAATATTACCCAATTACTTTTCTTACTGCATTCTTTTTCTATAGTAATAATAATAATAATAAAAGTGTGGATTATATATAAACACATATATTGTGGTTTTTTTTATACTTATTCAATCATAAAGTACTTATTCACTCAGTGGTTGCAGAATCACATAAACCTCTTCATTTAACATAATGCCTTCAGATTTGATCAACATTGTTCATTGTTAGTAATTATCACCAACATTTTACACTACGATTTCCCTGTTACTGGATTGGCATTGTATTGTCAGCATTTTGCTACAGTTATCATTTTTAATTGCCAACACTTGCACAATTATGGCTGTGTCTGTAACATATCTAGTTACTGTGAAATAAGCAATTAGCTATTACCACTTGAGGCAGTCATATAGACCTCCCCTCTCAAGCGCACACACACCCTAATGGAGAAGCACATGAAGTGTAAACATGCATTGGCATGCATCTGTCACAAAATGTGTGTATGCATGCACATACACAAATAAGTGATTGTGTTTAAAACGCTTGCTGCTGAGCTCAGCAAGCATGCAAGGTCAGCTCATTATCCAATTTTTGCATTTTGTGCTAATATTTTCATTAGTGACTCATAACATTTATTTAGACATTCAGATTATTTGCACGTAATTATTGATTGATTATTATCATTTTACACTGACTGATTAATTAGAAATAGCATCAACCCCACAGACAACCAACATGGTGCTTGTGTGCAATGCATTGCAACAATTGACATGATAACAGCTAATGTATCAGGACAATTACAGTATTATTTACCCTTAAAATTATGACTCTTTCTCAGAAGACAAGGCTACAGCACAACAGGAACTGGTATAGCAGAGTTTTCTGTGAAGAATAATAACCATCACAGTCTATTGTAGCATCCTCATGCCACTTATGGATACAGTTGTGGAACAAAAAACAACATTGACAGCAACATCATATCACACAATTCTGTAGTCGGTGACCCCTGCACAAATTCTGGTGTTGCTCAAGGACACTTCAGCAGGCTTGAATGTTGGCTGTCCCAACTGGGGATAATCTCTCTTATCACAGCACCACCTTGCTAACCACCCCCCCTCCCCCCCCCCCCCCCCCCCACCGACACACACACACACACACATACACACTATTTAAAGGATCAAGGGTTTCAGAGATCACGCAAAGTCATAAGTCACCATAAAACTAATAAATAATACATTAAGCAAGGGCAATTGAGCAATGCACACGAGACAGCAGAGTTAAGTTACTGAGGAATACAGGAGGCCAATATCATTGTTGTACAGCCAGGCAACAGAATCCTGCTATTTTTGGTTCTCATAAACCCAACTTATTTTTGGAAAACAGCTGAATAACTGAACTCATTTGTTGACTGTGTCATGTGACAGCATCATAATATGCCGAAGACTACATCCAAGTGTCTTTGCCTGTGTCAGTGCCTACTGTAAGCGAAACATGCAGCTATCTCAATTTAGTTTCATCACTAAGCTTCAATATGAGCCCAAATCTCTTTCACGACCCCACGCCGCACCGCAAACCTGCAACTCCCAATCCAATATCCTCACCCAACTCCATCCAATCACTTTCTATTCTAGACCACATTGCCTGTACACACTGCTCCTCTGTCTCCTGTTTCATTTGTCAATTTACAAGTACATGACTTTTCCAATCTATCTTAAATTATTCTTACTTATTTACATTTTCATCCCATTTCCTATGTTTTCACCATCCGTTACAATGGTTTTGCATCTCTCTGTCCTCCTTTTCTTTACTTCTGTTACTTGCTCATGAATATACAAAATCCCCTTCACATATACAGTCATACAGGTACATACTTATATATTCCTAGTTTTTTTGTTTTTCAACCATATAGCAACTCTCTGTCCTTCCTTGTCTTCTTTGTTCATTTATCCTTTTTCTAGTCTTTTGTTAATCCAGAGAATTCAAGGTGGGTTTGTTAATTCAACGGCTTGTGTGCGTGTGAGTGATTAGCAGAGAGAAAGTAGCTTAAGAGGACAGGACGCCAATCGAGTTAGTTCAGGACTTCAGGAAAAAAACATCCTCCACTTAAAGGTGCAGTGTGTAGAATTTTAGTGGCATCTAGTGGAATGGGCATGACAGATATTGAATATAATATTCATAAGTATGTTTTAATTAGTGTATAATCACCTGAAATTAAGAATCATTGTGTTTCCGTTAGGTTAGAATGAGCTCTTTATATACATATATTTTTTATTGGAGGCTACCATGTTACACCACCATGTTTCTACAGTAGCCCAAAATGGACAAACCAAACACTGATTCTCGAGAGGGACTTTTGCATTATTCACAAGTTTCGCAGCCACTGTGGGTTTTCCTACACGCTTGAAGGGGGAGGGAGTGGAGTATTCAGTTAGTTGCAATCTGTAAACTAGGCTAGATGCCACTAGGCCCTACGGACTGGTCCTTTAAGGATAAGCCAGTGGAACAATTTGAGAGGAAAAAAGTGAGCAAGATAGCCAGAGGCAAATATTGAAATCTGCACCCTCATATACTGTAAATCTTCTATTTGGTGGCCAGTTGACTTGCCAAAGCTAAAAAAGGAGATAATTCTCCCACCAGCAAAGGATGAATGCTTGAAACGTTTTGGGGAAATGGCAGCTAACAAGGCTGGGCATGTTGCCCTCTCTCCTAAAACAATTGAGGAGAATAGATGAAATTGCAGAGGATGTTGAGAGGCAATTGTTTGAGAGGCTTATTGAGTCCCCATGGCATGCCATTCAAGTGGACGAGTCCACAGATGCAGGAACCCAGGCGATTTTACTTGTCAGAATGTGATACATCTATATATATCTATCAAGATGACTTCCAGGAGGATTTACTGTCTAAAGAAATATTACTGCTAAAGAAAAGACAGGAAATATTCAGCCTCTAATGAATACTGTACAGTACATGTTCAGTAAACTGAGACGAGTATCCTGAGTGCAAACCAATGGAGCTTTTTGAGGCTGTGTAATTACATATACACAGTGTACTTTTTGTTTTTCTTCAGCAATAAAATGTCTGAATGCTTCAGAGTAAGCATCAATGTCCATGTCAATACTGGCACCATTTCACCAGGCTGGGGGGAGGCCTCTGTCAGGTAAACTTACAACAGGGAAATAATCGTTTATCTTTAAAGCCCCCATTGTCACTTCTCAACAAACTCAATCTTTCATGTTGAAGGTAACTCCTTATTTTACCTTCAAAGCAAAAGCTGAAATCCTGGGCAGAATGAGTTGAACTGCACTGCGTGGGAGAAACTAAATGCCAGCACCTTTCAACTCTTATGCATCATCACCTGCTTGCACTCTCAGCTGGGGGATGAAGTGTATTTTCCCACGTGCAGAGGAGTACTAGAAAGGAATGACCTTGTTTAATTTAAGTCACTCATTATTGCTTTCTTTGACACTCCTCTGGCTTTAAGTGAGGTCAGAGAGTACCTTGAACTTGACAATGACGCTGAAAACCCTGTTGCCATTTAAATCTTGATATTTGTGTGAGGCTCCAAAGTAAACTAGATGCCACATGCAGTACACTATGTGCCTCACTCACATATGTAGAGAAGCTTGGCCCACAGCTCATATTAATAAGTGAGTTAATGCAGTTTTGATGGAAGCTTGTAATATAATTTAAGCTGGCATAACACAGACGACCCTTTTTATCTATTTAAAATATTACCCTAATACTGTAGCTCTCCTATTTCCCATTTATTTCTCTTCATTATCTTACTTGCTCTTCCACTTCACTGCATTCTGCATTCAATCATCATTTTCCTTTCCCTTTTTCTAAAAGAAAAGAAAAACCTCTTCTTTGTTTTTTATGACTCTACACTATAATATGTCTTTTTTCCTCATTCTACTCTTCCATTTTCATATCAACTGCATGATTTAACAATGTGCGTAAACATGCATGCAACACAGCTGTAGACAACAATGAGTCTTTTAATTCTCTCTCTCACTCTCACTCTCTCACTCTCACTCTCTCACACACACACACACACACACACACACACACACACACACACACACACACACACACACACACACACACACACACACACACACACACACACACACACACACACACACACACACACACACACACACACACACACACACACACACACACACACACACACACACACACACACACACACACACACACACGATGAGCTTCATGCCAAATTTTGCTGCCATTGTGAAGAGGACCATTTACTCTCACCTCATGTGAAATATTCATACAGCCTGTCTTTTTCTGTCGCGTGTCAAGAATGCACACACAACATCGTGTATACATACAGTAGATACACACACTCTCCACACGCAAATACTGTAGACACACACGCCATGCAGGAATCATTCAGCCGTCGGAGCAGAGGCTGTGATGGCGATTGCAGATAATATAGGAAAAGGACCCGTGAGAAGGGGTTGCATCAAAGAGCTTCTTTTAAAAGGATGCTCAGACCAGCTGCTTCTTCTGACTGCTTCTCTATACAGTGGTAGGACATTGGGTCAATTACATGCAGATTTCTTTTCTTTGTTTTTTGGACAGCACACTAACCATATTCAACAGGTTATATCTTTTCTTGCTTTGTCAAATGCCTTTTTCAATGCTCATCTCACTTTCTCTCCATCATTCCTCTACTTCTTCTTTCCTCATGGCTTGTCTTGCTCATGTTTCTTCATTACCTGTCTTTCATCCATCCTGCCTTCTGTGCCTCCTTTCCAGTGTTTTGCCTTCCTTTCACTTCTTTTGTATTGTTTCAAACTTCTCTTCCTCCTTTCTCCATTTCCCCTAAATCCCTTCTTTATTCTCTCACATTGTTTTTCTTCTTAACTTCCTTCCACATTATCTTCACTGTCACTTTCTTCGCTAACATTGTATCCTGCGCAATGCTACCGTTCGCTTATCTTTATCTCCTTTTTTTTAATCCTTCCTCCATTCCATTTTGACTGTCTCTGCATCCCTCTATCACACACTCACTGCCTCTCAGGTATAAGCTGACCATGGCCTCAGATAGAGCAAAGTCAACTTCCAAGAGGGTAACACCTTGTCTACCTGTCATCGGTGGCTCAGTAGCCCTGACATACATAAAGTGACACACAGATATGAGGGCAAAAACAGAAAAACACAAACACAGAGAGACAGATGAGATAGTCACACTTGCATAATAGTGATAAAACTAGTTTAATCATTTGTAGGGGAATCAGGAAGTTGGAGTATAGGTATGTGGCTCTGTGAAGGCTGAAATCTGAAAGAAACAAAAGTCATGCTCTAACTTTAAAAAAGGATTTTAAAGACTCTCATCCAACTCTATTGTGAAGCCTCGTCGTCTTTGGCTGGTGATCATTCGCAGATTTTAAAAGGGCTGGCAGAACATTTAGAAAACACTGCAACATCTGCAACATACACATGCTGTATGCACACAGATACACACAAACATACTTTTGGAAGTATTATAATTTTTCCCCCTTCATTTCTTAATCTACAGCCTATTTTAATTAAGTAGGACGTACTGCTATCATTAACAGTAAGAGCTCAAGGAGAAGATTGCGTTTTTCATTTGTTTCATATAAATTTGGAGCACATGAGTGATTAAGGACTTTAATAAACTTGCCTTGAGATGATGATAATAGCTATAATGTTTTTTTTTTTCTGTGATGATATGGATGCAGTTTTTTGTCAAATCTTGCAGTGGCAGTGTGGCGCATAGTGGTTATAGGCTGCAAGTTTATTAATCTTCTACATTAACTAAAGTAAGTGCAATATATTTTCAAAATATACATAACAGCTGCCCATCTGTCAATATATAATCCTTTAATGATAAATTATCAGAAAGTTGAAAAAGTAAAGATAAAGTACAGACATTTTTAAAATGATGTATTTTAAAAAGTGTTTCTCGACTTATCTGCCCTTCATTTTCTGTCCTCTCATTTTTTCTTCTTCCTCACATTTACCAGCATATTACCCCAGATTAAGAGGGGTGTAAGATTTGTTTCAGAAGTGCTTTAAACCTGCTTGAAAATATGTTTAGTGCCCTTGATAGAAACCTGTTGTCATATTCTAAAAGTTGCTTCTTACTTACTGAGTTTGGAAAAGCTCCAAGAGACAAGGGCATGTCAGTTCTCACTTTAAAACTCTTAAGTATGTGGTGTAAGAGTAATTCACACAGTCTTTTAGCACTGAAAGTAGTTTGTAAGATAGAAGAAGTCCAGAGGAATCCTAAGCCCAGCTCACTCTGCTACTGCAGGTGTTGAGCCTCATCATCTCAGTGTTTTAAAAGAATGCAACACTAATTACCTTTTAAGGGCATATTTTGATGGCAGGTAAGGATGAAATCATCATCACCAACAAATTGTAACAATCCAATAACACTGGAGATGAAAGGTTGCGCAATTCTATACTTCTTGGACAGTGGACAAATGCAGTTTGCAGCACTGATGAACTTGAAATATCTCAGCCGTCAATGAGAATTATACATCAAAAAACGATGTGTATGAAGCCATGATGTGTGTATGTTCTTCGACTGGCAGTTCATGTATTAAGCAAAGATTTAGTGGTTAGACTGTTGACTTAAACTATATTTGAATTGTCCAAATATACACATTTTAACAGATATAAACTAGACACTGAAAAACCAGACAGCATTTTCAAGTATTACTACTAACCCTATACAACACGTATTTTCTGTTGCCATGCTAATCTGTGTTCTACTACTGACACCTGCATCTGAGGGTTTAGTACATGACCAGTGGCCTAGACTGAACGTTGAACCAAGCGAACTACCTGTAATTAAAAGTAGGAGTGACTAATTGTATTCCTCCCTCTGAGCAGAGATAGCAGTGTGAGGATTAGCTCAGGTCTTAGTCCTGCTTCACCACCTGCTGTGTGGTAAGCATAATGATTTTACTCGCCGTAATCACTGTAGCATTTACTCAGATTTTGTAATGCAGTGCCGGTGTGTAGCGGGTGTATTGTGCATGAGTGATGTCTCCCAGGGGGGGTTATGAATAAAAATGTAAAGCGCCTGGCCTAACACAGTGTTATCAAATTGCTCTTTCTGCCCTTTTGCAAATTTGAACACACACATGTGCACACACACTCACACACTCAGACCTTCTAATCACATTGCTGAATCAGTAGCAGAGGTTGGCAGTGGTGCAGACACACAGACGGCAGTGAGGGCGAGCTGACCGGACCACTGAACGCTCCATTCAGTGGGCGACGAGGTGGGTGACGTACTACAAGTTGGATAGACATAAAGTGGTTTTTGCTCTACCATTTTCAACATGGCAGCTGCATCACAAACTTTTCATTTAACAGCTAAACAGTACTCTGAAGTATGTTTCTGAAAACATTTAAGGTAAAAAATAGGCAATGCAGGAACAGAACATTGGTTCTACTTTGATAGCTTGATTTGAGTCTCACGAGCCGGCTGTGTTGCACTGGACAGACTTAATTTGCATAAAGTTGAGGTTGACTCATGATTATGAAAATTCATATACGGTGGTTAACTCGCTGTGCTGTAACCACCATACACCATCCCTCTTCTCTATCCATTAGGGTATAGGGGGGAGCGCCTGTGTGTCTGTGCGATGGACAGGAAGATGGTACAACTTGGAGCAGGTTTAGGAATAGAGAAAGTGGGGCAGCAGGATGGAATGAAAGTAATGTAGGAGAGTGACTTATGAGAGGAACAACAGAAGAACATAAGAGGCTTATGATACATGAGTGTAAAAAATGGTCGGGACAAAGAGAGCAAATACAAAGAGGGGGAGGGAACGACCAGAATTGGAAGGGGAATTTTATAAAGAAGAGATAATAAGAAGGGAGAAAAAAGAGATGAAGACACTGGAAGATGCCATGAGTTGGAAAGAATCATGTTTATGCAAAACTATTAGGTGACCAGCTTCTAATTTAGAAACCGATAGGCAGATATAAATAATAAATTGCTGCATATTAGCACATTTATTTGTCATGTTTTTAAACTCCCGTCACACAAGGGACATTTAAAATCTGCATTTGCCTGCATTTGCCTCCAATATCAGTGCAGATGATGGTATTAGTTTTAAAGAGGCAGAAGAAGTGATTATGTATAGCTATTAACTAACCATTACTGTGGTGCAACTTGTACCCAGCTTGGCACTGCATAGAGGCCGATAGGAGCAGCTAAATTTCTCAGCATTGGTCCTGTTTGTTTATGGTGATCAGCCTAATGTCTCAGAATAATTAGGTAATGATTTATTGATGTTACCTTTCATTTTGACACATCAGCATGTCGTGTGACTTCTTGCCTCAGGATGCATAGCTCTTGGCAGCATCCCCAGGGATAGGTGTTAAGCAAAGAAACATCCTTTATTATTATCATTTCAGTGATGAGGGATGAAAGAGGAGGTCTCTGGTTATGGTTTAATAGCACAAATAAGAGGATTTTTGGTGCTGGAAGCATGCACAAATGCTTAGCAAAAGTTATTCTGTTTAAATCACGTTTTAAACAAGGTTAAAACTGAGAATTATGATGTGTATAGCAGATTTTGTACCCAGAAGCATTACTGTGCAATATGTGTGGTGACACAAACATTTTTTACATATTAAAGCATAAAAAAAAATGTTAATAGGCAAATAGTTTGACTCAGGAAGTTCCCACGGAAATGCCTTATCCGGGAGCTGCTCTCACAGCGTCTGTGATGATACTTGTAAAGTAATAGGAGTTGACATATTCCCCTCTCTCAGCCAAGCTCAAGCTCAGTGACGCCTGTAAAATAACATCAAAGTGCTTTGCAATGCCCTAAGGTGCTATGCATGGCTCTGAAGATCTGCTCTGAAAAAATGATTTGTATCAAGGCAAATCTGCGAGGTATAGTTTATATATATACATATAAGGACTGAAAAAATAAATTATAGTGAGAACGTTGTTGAGCTAATGTAACGAATAAAAATCTATTATGGTTATACATAAAGTTAAATATATTAATAATAAGCTTGCATCATTTTCCCTTTGTAAAAAATACAGCTGTCTCATTCATTTGATTGGGCCAGTCCGTCGATGCAGTCCAACAAAACAATGAATACCCATCAAAGGTTTGCTTCCATCAAACACTTATTTACTTACTATACGCTTGAAGGGAAACATGATTGTGACCTTTCTTGGCTAAAATATCACTGAAAACATTTTTAGTTTCAAAGTTTAGTTTAGTTTGATTTCATTCACTGTCTATCACTTAATATCAATTTACTGTACACAAACAAAACACAAAGCCGACATGATGGAAAGAGGGTCCAGTTATCCATCCAGGTTATAAACATCCTGAATGTGCAAACACAATATAAGTTATTATAATTACTGCCAAGCATCACTCAGGTCAATCCGTTTTACGGCTGATGCAGGATTTGATTAGTCCCTGCCTTGATGCTGCGTGTCTTCAGGGCAACAAACTCTGTCTCTCATACACAAAAAGCTCAAGAACACTGCCTTCATTAAAACTTCAACATAACCTTCTTTCTGCTGTGTCTCTCTCAAATTCAATCTTCATGCCTTATTTATACAAATGGGTATTAGCCATTACTGTATATATGTACATAGTACTACTGCAGGAGCGCGCGCACACACACACACACACTTATATGACCGATTTAAATACCATGAATTGCAGATGGAAGATGTAATCAGTACTGTGTGTCTGAATTTTCACCTAGCAAGACACAGATCCTCTCTACTCAGTTTGATTAATAGAATCTGTGTAATATTTTCAGTCAATTTTGCAAATGTGTTACTCTGTTGTGTTTAAATTTTAATCAGTAAAATTCATCAGTAAAAAATCAGAAATGCTACTAACCTTCTGTGTATCCCTTCTGTTCTCTACGCAGCTGTGATTCTGTCTGTGCATGCTTAAAGGTGCAATATGCAAGAATTACATGCAAATTTCAGTTTCAAATATTCAAAATTCAACTAAAATGATCAATTAATAGGAAGAAACAACAGTTTTGACATCATACGCCAGATGTCTATGTATTGTGTTGCAGAGATTTCTCCTGATGTTAGCATGCTAACCAGCTAGTCCTGGCCTGTCGAGTCATAATACCACTTGAACCTTAAGAGGTGATAGTGAGTCACTGTCTCGTCCTCAGTCCAATAAGAGAGGATGAAGAAGTCACACGTCCTCTTCTAGGTTAGATTTATTCAAGTAAATGTTAACATTAGCACTGAATTGATATTACTATCGTACTTCAAAGCCCTAGTTAACTAGCTAGCTAGCTAAAAAAGGACTGATGATGCACTATCAATTTAACACCAACATAGTGTAACTAAACGGACACCCCAACTTTCTGGTGATAAGTCATTCCTAATTGGTATTAAATGTGGAATATGAATTTGACAATTCTTACATATCACACCGTTATGTTCAATGTTTTTTATGGGAGCTGTTTTGTTTTTTTGTTGAATGTAAACATGTTACTTAACTTATTCTGCATCTCTTTTAAGAAATGTAGACACAACGTGATGTCCACTGTTTGCCTTCCCTCTGTAAAATGCATATAAACCTATTCATGCACACCTTTAAGCTTTAAGACATATGCCACTTATCCACACAAACACAAACATATGCAGGTACATACACTAACACAACAAGACACAACCCTTTTGTGCTCGCACACCCACACACTCGAAAGTCACGTCAATGACACACCCAAAAGGCATGACATGACATGACCAATCATCAGGACCGCAGTGAGATGCCTTTTGGCACTTTCTGAATGGTCCGCCTGAAAAGGAGAGTGGAGGAGTGCCATTTCAGCCATTAGATGAAAAGCCTTGAGATGGCAGGGGCAGAAGAAGGGGTTCGTATGTATAAAAGTGTGGCCCCACAATGGGCAATTCTTCAGTGGCATCAATTTTTTCAGAATGAAACGCCATTACGATAATGGGTTATGGCTTTTAAAGGTACAACCCATCTGATGTCTAAAATGTTTCTGGTATTTCTTTTTCTCTTTTTGACCCATTCTCCAATCTTATCGAGTGTGTGTCAGTGGATAAAAGTGGTTTAAGATGCGGGTGAACATGTAGAAACTGACAATATATACTATATGTCCAAGTGCTTACAAATAATACACATTTAATCTTAGAAAAATCAATATGTATACATATGCAACTGTCAGGCATAAGAGGTTATGTGTGGACCTTTTGGGCTCAATGACCAATAGGGGATATAACTGCATTGCATCGTGGGGACAGGTTGCATGCATTTTTACAGATGGAGGAACTTGACAAAGTAAAGTCCACTGCTGTTCTATTCAACTTAGATTCTGAGCAGCCAAGGTGCATTATAGAGATGGAGAAACCACATCGTCCAATTGATTGCTGTGAAATACAAAGAGACATTAACTTTTATCAACGGCTATTTCCTTCACCATTTGGCCCGGAGCCTGAAAAGCTCTGCATTCCCTTAAACCTCTCTAAAGCTGCGGAACAGCTTTAAGATCAATAGCTCTGAATATCACAAGAAGGTCACTATATAATGTTACTATGGTTACCGAAATATTCACACACAGACACACACACACACACACAAAAGCAACCATTTAAATTGAACGTTTTAACCACAATGATTGGCCTACCTCTGCCTCTGAGCTCTGCCTCATCCTCACAGCCGGTTATGACCATCTCAAGACAATTTTGACTCAACTCAACTGTCATTATGATGACTTTCATTCACATGAAAAGACGAACACTTAGCCTCTCAATTGTTGACAGTAATTGAGGTAATGGAATTTGCAAGCTATAAAACATTGTTAACTTTCTGTGGTGAATACATACAGTTCTGCAGAATAGAAGAAATAGAGAAAGAACAGTGTGTAAAGCTTCAGTTTTGCTTTAGTGATGTTACATTTTCAACATGATATTGTTATGGGATGTATCCTTTAACTGCAATTAAAGCTTTTCGTTTGTGAGGTGGAAAACCATTTGCAGATTTATATCACCGTCTAAGATAAGATTAAGTATGGTGGTGTTAACTACTGCATAATATACAAGGGGATGACTTCACAGAGCCCATGGATCGGTGATACCAATGTGACATAATACACTTTGTAAATGACCCCAATACATAGTGTGAGTCATTAATATATCTATGTGTATCTAATATATGGCTTCCCTACAGACTTGATAGTAGAAAGGCTAACACACCTCAACATTAACACACAGAGCTTACAGAGATAAACCAATAAAAAGGATGAATGGGGAGAGTACAATCAGACTTTAGGCCTAGTCTAAAGTTGAAACAAGGTATATTAATTGTATTTTGTCTCTAATGTTTTTGAGTTTATTTTATGTGTTAAATTTGCTAACTTTCTGCTGCTACTACTAATTAATCCCATTAGCATTACATACTAACGAAATTACATTCAAACAAAGTTTGAGTTTGTTTACATTTCTGTCCAGCTCTTATATTGGTTTAATTAATTGCAGGGGAAACTAAATCAACAGCTTCATACCAGGCTTTCATTTATTCGACTGGAACACCATACCCTTTGTAAGATACCAAAAAGCTCATTTTGTAAGTTCTGAAGTTCAAAAACTGTAAAGAAATATTCTGCCACATGTCTTGATAGACCTTAAAAACTTTGAGGTCATTAGTAACAAGCCATAGTTTGATTCTCTTGTATTTGGAACATCTTGATGTTTTACTCCAGCATTATGCCCACATTGTGTTTGAATAGTCCATAATTATTTTGGGTTGGCTGATTTTAAGGTCTGTTAACAACAACAGGTCCATTTGTACAGCATTGACAAGACTGCACTCAACCTGCAAGGAGATTTTTATTACATTTTCTTGAAATCTTGAACATGTAAACAAACCACTTTCTTTTGAATCACATTGTAAAGCCACGCTCATGAGTAACAAAAACATCCATCTGCTCAATATGATCACATTTTCACTCAGGAAACTGCTTTTTCTTATTTTCTTGACATGTCCTTGTGCTCTTTGGTCAATGCAGCTGATTTAAAAATTAGGAGAAAACTTTTAGTCAGTAAATGATATAAAAATACAACAATACACATTAAACTCTCATTGCAACTCTCTAGAGGCTATCTGAGGTCATATTCATTGATCAGCTGCTTTTTTAAACCTCTGCTTTAGACAGTTCCAGTAAGCGACAGTAAAATGAAAAACAAAATGTACGCTCTTCCATGACATGATTTTGTAATTTGTATTTACTTTAAATTCTGGTTTCTTCTTCTCTTCTTCTTTTTTGCTTATTTAATCTCTATTCCCCCCTTTACTGTATAGACTTTCTATCACTAAGACAAGTTGGTTTAATATTCTACCTCATTCCACCACAAACAGCAAACACATTTAAGTCAGTCAGTCACTTTCTCATCCAGCTCAATTGTGTTTGCCGACTCTTTTTTTTTTCATTTGCTTGTTCATTTTCGGTGAGATGAGTTGAGAAGCAGTTTTATTTATAACCTCTGTAAATCTTTTCCCCTTCTTTGTGTTCTCTTATTGTATGTGCACAAAAAATAAAATAGCTGTTGAGGTCAAAAACAAATGAGTGTAGGCCTTGTGCTCTGGCTCCTGTGTGTGTGACCATCAGTAAACCACTGTAACCTTATTGTCTTTAATGTAATCAAACAGATAAACTGATTGAGATAAAACTATGCCAGGCTTTGTCTGATAAAAGAACATAGACATAGGTGTGCACAATGTAACACTGTGATATTTCAAGTGTGAGTTACTGTATACCAATGACTCGTGTGGGATCTTGAGCTGTCAGACACTGATCTGGACTTTTTCCAGACTGATACTGACACAAGATAGATTTTCCTTCTAGTTTGGTGTTTCCTTTTTTTTGGAATACACATGCACACTGAAGTTGTTGACCTTTCATACAGAAATGTTTTACTTTCCATTTCTCTCCTGTTTACACCCTACCTCTAATCGTGTCTGTCTCCTGTGTTTTGATAACTGGCTGCAGGTTGATTAAATCCAGTTAAATCAGTGCATATCAAGTTAATTCAGCTGCTGAAGAACTACAGTATGAGGCAGCATGTGGAGCAGCAGGACTGATAACTAAGTTTGTGAATTTATTCATGTATTTCATATCTGTGATTATATTTTTTCATAGTAAAAGCAGAGTCACAGACAGCAGGATACATTAGCTACAGATACCTGCTCAGCCTTCTTGTTATCACCTCTGACCCTCATCAGCTTTTTCAACAGCTGATCTGTACCCATGAGTGTCAGTAATCTCACTGGGTTGTGCATATTTTCTCTATAGCCTGATCTGAACAGAAAGGTTATCTGTGACTGTGATCTCAGTGAATTGATACTATAACTCTGTGACCTCATCATAAGATCTGAATTAATAGACCTAATGCTGCTTATCAAGTAAATATGCACTTGTGGTAATTTCATAAAGCTATTTTGTTCAAGTTGTTTTCAGTTAAGTAATATTTATTTTGCTTGTTAGTGTTTTGTCTCGTCTGTCAGAAGAGCTGTCTGTGAAAGAGGATGCTCTGAAATGAACAACACAATAACACCACTACAGACACAACTAATCAGCGTCTCAGCACTGATGTTCATTTCTTTGGTTGGGCTTCCTTTAGACCAGTTGGATCTAGAATGGGTGTTTAAAAGGAGGTCAGTTGATCATATAGCCTGTCCACAAGTCCACAAGTCCACCAGAGCTCACAGTACAAATCGATGTGGTTGCTATTTTGAGATGAGTCCGTTTTCCCTGGTGCATCGCTACATCTTAGCGCTAAATCCCACTTTAACCCCTGTGCAAAGATATTACAGTACCTCATGTGCATTTACAGACATTTTTACAATAACACTGATGTTTGGTTTTAATATTCAGCGTCTTTGATTCCCAGGTTCCCCCGAGAATTTTACGGTTGGTCAGATGGAAAAAACCTTTGAAGCGGCATGTAGACCCCGGATTAACAGTCTCTAGTGAAAGTGAGTACTATTGAATTCCTCACTGATCAAGGCATTCTCAAAGTCCAGACTTATCCCAATTTTGCTTCCTAATGATCACTACTGATATCAAGCACAAATATCAGGGAATGTGTGCAATTTTAGACAGCTTTCCAAAATGCTGGAAACATTATCTGACCCACCCCTCATAATTTCAATTAACATTTTAATCTTGGATACTTAAAATGTTTAATATCAATAATATCTGAGGATAATAAAGGGAAGGTCTTTTGAAATACAACCTTGAAAAAACAGCAAGCTGTCATTTTAAGTCTGACACAATTTCTAACATGACAAAATCTGACACCCCGCCTGACTCTTTCTCTCTTTCTGTGTCATCAATCTCCCCCTCACTACTTTCCTCTGCTGCTCAGTGCCACTACACTGTAAGGAGAAAGTTCAGGTCAGCACCAGTAACAACAGTAGAGTCACCCTTTGTTCAGAGACAAAGGCCTGTGACAAATCACTGACAAAACCGTGTGTGTATTGCACTTCCAAGTACAATGGGGGACAGGATTGTGTGTCAGCTTAATTTCCTTCATTTCTCTGGCAAAGCGCAGTCTGAAAAGCAATTAAGTTCATCAGGGAGGCGTACGCGTGATTTGAAATGAATTCCTATTGTCAAAGCAAAAGGGGGGAACGGATTTTTTTCCTCCCCACGTTGGATTGACTCATCGAGACTGCACAGCCACACTCATCATATAACCAGTAGTGCTTTTTAAGATCAGCTTAACTTCTATTAAATTACTTTATTCTCTCTTTCATCCATTACGAATATAATTTTTGTCCTGTCATCTGTGCTTTTGAAAAGGGACTTTATAAAAATGTAAGTTATATTTAAACTTGAGATTTGCTCAGGAGATAGCCAGAATTTGTTTCTTAAATTAGTATAGGGTCACAGTGAAACTGATTTTAGGGCTGTTTTTCAATATTGACCACATGCAGTATGTCTTTGTCAGAAAAACGCAGTTATTTATAGCATCTAATAGACAGGTGTCTCACTAAAGTTGATAACTTGGTTAAACCTTCTATTCATCAGAATCAGAATCATCTTTACTGGCAAAGTATATTTAGTCACATGAGGAATTTGACTCTGGTTTAGTGGCTCTGTAACTAACTATGTATAACGTAGTTAAAACTAGCTCCACCATCAGCAAGTACAATAGTAACATGCTGCTCTAACACTAATGCTTCAGTATTAATAATCTAATGATGTCATATGTAGTGCTTTGTTCCCTCTGACTGATATATTATATAATATATCAGTCAGAGGGAACAAAGCACTACTTCTACTGCAATACTTGAACTATGTTTTGCTTTTTTAGTATTTAGTATTTTTACATTGCTGTATTGGCACTTTTACTTAAGGAAAGGATCTGAGTACTTCTTCCAGCACTAATTAAAGCTTGCCTAAAACAAAAATCCTTTTTCAATAGTTCCCAAATGTTTACTCTGCATTTTAAGGCTTATACATTTTTACCTAACACAGAAATGTATGTTTATGAGGATAAGATAACCTTTTTCAAAGTGTACACTAAAAGCATGTTTTCAAAGGTGAATAAATATAATCCAGCTATATCAGTTTTGCACAAAAGCTGGATGTGAACCGGAAGCATGTGTTAATGCCCGATAAAGAATGAGGCACTTCTAACACCTGCTCCTCCTGCACTGCTCTCTCTTCACAGCTTAGCTTGCCAGCTAATATTTACACAGCCACATGCTACAACAGATGTTAACCACATGTAGCAAGCTTTAATCAGAGGCTAAAGCATGCTACCATGTAGTGAGCTATAAAACGGGAGGAGTTCTCTCCTCCTTTCCATCCCTCTCCCATCACCTCATTTTCACGCTCTTTCAGGGAGCATTACGCCACATGTAGACAGCTATAAACAGAGGAACGTCAAAGGAACAGATGTATGGTTTTAATATGTATCTTTGTAGCCAGAAATCCTTTCAATGTGTAATCTTTTATCCCACCTTTCTCCACCTTTTATCCTCTCTCCAGTTATCCTCCCCCTTTTCTCCACACCCTCCTCTGCCTTTGCTCCCGCTCCTATTTCTGAAATTATAGTTCCAGGCATCTCTTCACAAAATTTAGAGTAGCTATCTTCTACCAACCTGTATGCCAGATGCTAACACCATACAGGGAGCACATTAGCTATTAACAGCTGTGAGTGAAGTCGGCAGCTGCTTCTATAGGTGTTAGCCACAGACTCGGCACCCTTTGCACCTCATAATCTTGTCAAAATGTGACCTTCCAGTCGTGTAGATAATCTGCCCCTCAGCGACAGATGTCCCGTTATGATACCAGGAGAGAAGGACATGGGATTACACTGTTATCTCCTGTTCCTCTATTAGTCACATGCAGCCAAGGTTTTGGGTTTAATTGGATCACATCATTGGCTGGATGAATTTTTATCTTAGAGCTCAATTTCTGTGCATGCAATACAAGCAGGTTGAATCAGGGAAATTAGGTTATTTGTTTTCTTTACCTATTTTGGAAGCAATTCTTTAAAATACAGTTCATGACAAAGGTCAAGTCATGCCTGGCATATGCACCTGCCAATGAAGAGAGCAGCACAAAATTGGTCTTAATTTTTCTCTGCATATAAATAAGGCTCTTAGCATTCCTTATTTATGGACATCTCCACATGAATATAAAGGAGGAGAGATCAAGAGGTGTCCTAACCTATGTGCTGTTAGCAGATGGTGTTTTGAAGAGACTTGGAAATGCAGAGCAAGTAACGTTGTATTTAGAACTATAGAAATAGTGAAATTGTGAGTTGTTGCACACAAGCTGACAGCAGGTCACTTGCTGGAGGCAGTTATTCGTAGGGAAAAAAAATCTAATAATTTCTGGTCATTGTAAATATTTATAATCCATTTGATCAAATAATACCTGCTCAAACATTTAAAAATGGACAGATAGTAAATTGGATACACGAAAAATAGCTTTGACTACTTAAAGTGAGTAGGTGAGATTACTGTATGCCACAAGTAAGGTAGTGTAAAACATCTGGTCTACTTTTTGATATTGTAACAGAAAACTGTTAAAATATTACACACTACTGAATTGAGTAAAAATATGTATGGGAACAAATAAATAAGGAAAACTCATCGTAACTGCTTAAAATTGGCAACATTTATAGATACAGTACAACTTTTAACTTCCAAACACTTTGACTCTCTGTAAAAGGTAAAAACAGTGTTGCAGTTCTTTGAAGGTAACCTGGATGTGTCTCACAGCATCTGAGTGAAGTTTAAATATTAGCAAACTTAGCAACTCATTTTATTCCTACTGCACTTTCTCATAAAACAGAACTCAGTATAGGGCAGAATACACACCATATTCACCTCAGCTTAATTATTCTAACTAATGGAAACAAGTAAACCCTAAAAAAAACTTTGAAACTAATCACATGACTACCTACTCTAACACAGGCATACAGTTATTCATGTAAGTTAATTGAAACCTATGAGGTGGAAGACTACAGCAGGTGTATAGCTGTTTTATTTTATTCTTCCTGTCTTTGATTGTAAATCGTATACTGATTTTCTCACCTCCTCCTCCTCCCTTTCCCCCTCCCCCTCCCCCTCCCCCGGTGCAAGTTGTTTTTGTGTTCTTATGATGTAAAATGTGCTCATATGTGATTATATTGCTGGGGTTTTTTCCCATTCCCACACTGTACTCCCACACAGATCACAGTCTGGGAGCTGCTTTTTTTTCTCCTCCTCTCTCCTCTTGTTTCTTCCCTTTTCCTTCCCCCTCTTATACTGCCCAGTCATCCGGTTATGTCTGTCTTATTGTATGTATTGCACAGTATGTTGTATATGTACTGACGGGGTGATTGCTGTAATTTCGCTGTACTTCTGTATAGTGACAATAAAGGTTTCTACTATCTATATATGTTTTTGTGGCACTGAACTGAAGGAATTGTGTGTTATTTTTTTCCATTTCTGTTGCAGTTTGTTATATTATATAATGTGAGCTCTGCTGTGCAATACTTGGTTTTGTTGAGAACTCACAATTTATCTATTTTACTTCTGCATCAGTAATCAGACTCACAAAACTGTAGAAGTGCCCACATCGGCGTCAGCCAGCTGTATCTTCAACAGGCATGCAAACATCTGTAAGAAGCAGGATCCGTATCACTGGTGAGTCTATTTAAGGTAATAGCTTCCCCTGGCACAGGCCATCTGACAGAGCTAATTACGATAACGTCTCGGCTGGGAGGCTTCTCACGCTGCCTGAGAAACCTTAAACATGGAGAAACAGGCTGTTTTTCACTGTTTTTCTTTCTTTGTTTTCCCTCTCAAATCACTGTTCCATTCCTTAAGCACTCCTAACTCCCAAACGGAGGCCTTTCTCATTAAGAGGATGGAAGCATTTCAGATTTCTCTTCCCCCTCCTCCTCCTCAACTTCCTCCTCCTCCTCCTCAGCACAACATAGCGGGGAGCGCTTGATTGACAGGTGAGACATTTCTGTCGTTGCCGTCTCTCCCAGGTGTCCTGTTGCCTCACCAGGTAATGTTTATACACGCACACACACACGCTCAGAGGACTGACAGGAACAATTGTGCACACATTATCACAAATACAAGTAAATACAATGACACACACACACTGCTACAGGGATATTGATGCATTTACATGTCCCAAAAGACGACCTATGAAAAACGGTAACTGATAATTGATTGACACTAAAAAATAATAGGCAGAGGGTGTGTTGTATGCGTAAAGAGTGTTACTGTAAAGAGTTTCTGCAAATAACTGGAGCTACAGTACCACTGTCCAGTGTCTGCATATACTGTGTTTATAAATGTGTGCATGACAGTGATGCCAGAGTGTATGTTGGGTTGTGCGGAGAAAGTTTTCATTTGCTGCAGCTTTTAAATTAAACTTGTCATCCAGCCCACCCCATCATTCAGTTGACTCATATCTATTCACATAGTGTTTTACTAAATACAATACCAAACCGGAAATAAGGAAATTCTCTATAAAACATATTATTCCCCTGAATCCTATTAGCAATGAGATAGAAAAGAAAAGAAAAAGAAAAGAAAATGAACTGCTTCCCCACGGGCAAAATTGGGTAAAAATGATATTTGAGTAAATGAATAAATTCAATACAAAAAATAATCTTCCTCTAAACTCCAAATTACATGGTTATTTGTGCAAGGTTTGGTATATTGAGGACAATTAAATATCTATCGAGCAATATCATTTCAATATGAAGTATCTGAGGAGAGAAGAGTAAAGTCATTGTAACTTTTGTGATACACAGGTCATCATGAAGTTTTTGTTATACTGTAGCAAAAACTGTTGGTAAAGTAATACTTTAGGTTTGACTTGGATTACTTTTATGGATGCTTATAGGTAAAATAAAATGACAAAAAAAAAACGAGATAATTTTACAGGAAAATGGATTTACCCAGTTAGAGCTCAGCTGTTTATAACTAGCACATCCACTGTCTAGTATTTGCCCATTGTGTGGAAGCTGTTAATATCAGTCTAATGTTAGCAGCTCTGTTGTGCCCTGTATTTGATATGGGAACCTTTACAATCAAGTAGCTCCAGATAACACTGGCCACAATATCATTACTTTTGTTAAACATGTGAATGTAAACATGTAAAATGAAAGGTTGAGCAACAGGGCATAGCAAACCATCAGTTGCAGTGTGCAGAAGCAAGGACACCAAAATGCATTTCTGGTGTTTTGTTTAAGGTAACATAAATTGATTGTGGGAAAAAAAGCACTAAATATAATACAATGGACACTGAATTTAGTCATTTGTGCATCATTATTATCAGTTTCATTATTTACTTATGTGAACTTCATTAATATGTTGGTTTGATTGAGCTTGATTTACCCATCCACCCATCTTTTGATTGTAATACTAAATAAGTTGAATTCCACTCTGAGATAGTATTTAGTATTTCAGTTCTAGTTTAAATGTGACTTCTAACAGTGATTGTGCAATGCTTGATGAATATGAATCAGATCAAGACCCTCTGACTGACTGTAACAACAGTATCCAGCCAGCAGATCGCTGTGCTGCATCAAAACCTTTATTCTCCATCCAAACAAACACACATGGTGAACCTTCTGGGGTTTTTTTTTCTTCTTCCAACACAAACACCACGCACACTCATGCACTTAAATACACTTATTTCAAGTGGGAAGAGGTGTGATTTTGCAAGGAGAGCAGTTTTCTTCAGCCACCCATGGTTTTCTGTTTCAGTGGTCACACTGGCAGCAGTCTGAGATTGGTAATTGAATTAGTGGGCTGGGGACAATGTGGATTTTTACCTCTGTTGGAAAGCATGTCCTGCTGACTGTCAGTAGTACAGTTTGTACCAGAAATGAGTGTCTACATTACTACTCATTACAGCAAAACAAAATGAACTTATGGAAACAAAGAAAGAACCTCTTCATGAGAAAATGATGTGAATAGTTTGTGTTTTCTTCCTTCTTCCTCCTAGTCTTCAAGCCCTGTGTGAAGCCTTACAGCTTGTGCAGTGAGGCACTGCCTTCTAACAAGAAAGGTCATTAGGTGCACTTTTACCTAACAAGGTCCCAGTGGAGCAATGGATAATCAGGTCACCTTTAAAAAAGACCATAATTCAAAGCTGAGGCTAGAGCATGAAAAGGGCACACTTTGTTTCCTGTGTGTTGTGTGAAACCTTAATGTGGGGTGTTCTGTTCTTGAATTCATTCTTACTGATGACATTGAGAACATTTCACTTTTTGGTTAATAAAAATCTCATGTCTTTGTTAGTCCATTCATAACAGATGTTTAACTCATTTTTAAGATGACTTAATTATTGTGCTTAAGCTTAACAAGTGTAATTGCACCGCAGGCCTACGAAGCTGTAAAATTAATCCACATGCCAAAACAGTCTACATGGGGCTCTGATGAGAGCAATACTCAGTAACTCAATAGTTTGTATTATATTGTGTTTTTTTCCTTTACAAAACCAAAAACACAAGAGCAAAAGCAGAAGCAAAAGCAGAAGGAAATGATTAAACAGTGTGTTTATCTGCTCTAATGTAAATGCCAATATTAGCATGCCCAGCAAACTAGCTTGACAAGCTTATGTGCCACTGTTATCATTGTTAACTGCTACGTGCTAGATGTGCTGGAATGGAAATTAATTAATACACAATACTGAAAATGACAGCCACTTAGAAGCCAATCATCATAATGAGCAAAAACATAACTACAAATCTGACTGTCAATTTCTGTCTCGTCCTGTTTTTCAGAGGAAACAATGAATTCTATTATTATATCATCATGAATTGTTTTGAAGTACCTTTGTAATCAACCTGCTTTTTCTCTATGCAGTGTTAACACATTCTGGGTGCTCTGTTTGTTTTCTCATAACTGCAGCAAGCTGTTGTGTACAGCTGAGTTTGGGCTCGAGGGATGTGATATCACACCTGAAGCACCCTGACCTAAAATACCCAGCAGTTTTTATATCACATCTGGTACAGAACTTGCATCCAGACATTATTTGCATTTGCAAGTGGGTGTTTTAGAACAACTGTATAATTATATAATCTGATTCGGTCAGTCATTTCATAAAGTTGAATTTGATCATAGAAGATTTTATCAATATGTTACATCAGCATCATGCCACTACCTTCATCAAGATCCATTTTTAAAGTTGCTTAAGATATAATAATTTAATGTAAACCAAGCTACAAGAAAATATGTTATTATGGACTCTCTTGTAAAATTAATTTAATTTAATACAATTTAAATTAAATTATAGATGTCTAATATACATAAAATAAATAACATGATATTAATTCAATAAGATAAAATAACGCATGAAATTAAAGAAAATTGAATGAATTAAATGAAGTAAAAACTGGTTTAAAGTTGCTTATCTGCTTATAAGTGTTCCACACCTGTGCTCTGTCACTTTTGTCAGTCTGATTTACTGCTAATAAATCACACTAAATCCATCCTGTGCATGAACCAGCTGTACCACTCACTGACTAAGTGACAACAAGGTCAAAATACCCACCATCTGCTTTCCTTCAGCAAACACTGGAGCACCCTTGGTGGATTTCAGACAGATTTACATGTGCGATGACAAACAAGTGTCGAAAGACGCGGCCCTAGGTCCCTCGACAGTTATCCATTTCATCACATTTGTTAGACAGCTAATCCACCCTCTGTTTACATGAATCAATTGCCTGACATAAAATTGTGGTTACAAACATCTGCTTCAGGTGGGGTTTCTTGCAATTCCCAGGGTAACTTTGGATGAGTGACAAGAAAACTCTAGAAAGTATGAGAGATGCTTTCTAAAACTGTAACATTTGATGGTATTTAAATCCAACATTTTCAACAAGGGGGCATTTTGTGGCATCTAAAACAAACTGCAAACATACACACACACAAAGAATTTTACACCTTATCATCCGGCTTCTGTGTGTAGGGCACATCATCCTCCAGTAAACGCAGTGATTTGTCCTTTCACTTTGCCTTCAGCATTATTGACCATTCCTCTCCAGCAAGAATAGATTCACTGATGTAGTCTCTTTCTCTAGCTCTCATGTATTTTTGAAGATTGGACATTTGGTGGGTTGTGAGTTGTTACAGGTGTACAGCAAGGGAATTTCTGCCCACTTTTCTCTAATATCTTTCTCTTTCTCTTTCATTCACTCTAACAGTCCTTCCAGGCGTTCCCTCTCTGGCAGCTTGTTCTACAGCAACATCTCTGTGGGGAGATCGCCGCACTAACTGAGGGAGGTTGAGGGATAGGGCAGAGGAGACTTAAAGGATACATTTATCACAGTGAATATGATGATTTCTTTAAACTAAGTTACCTGTGTGGTAGAAATGTGCAATTGTTTTTGAATTTTGTGCCCTGTGACCAGTAAAGTTATTACAATTCATCCTAAGAGGGACTCTGAATATCTGTATCAGTTCTCATGGCTGTTTATCCAATAGTTGTCTACTCTTGTCACTCTAAACCAAAAATGTCGACCTTATGGTTCAACAAAGTCAGTAGACATCATCCTCTGAGGACCATGAATGTTTGTGCAAACTTTCGTGGCAATCCATCCATTAGGTGTTGAGATATTTCAGTCTGGACCAAAATGGTGGCCAATTTTACTAAAATGTGCAGGGAAAAATAATGTAAAAAACTACACAGTAATCTACTATAAGCCACATATAGTATAATAAGCAGGATACAGTACTAAGCAGGATACTGTACCAGTCAAAAGTTGACTGGTACAGTATGTATGTGCCGTAGTGCTGATGTCTGCAGGGATGATCCATTGCCAGAATCTGTTACTAAGGAACAATATATCTTGACGATTCACTTGCAAAATTGTAATTTTTTCATTAACTAGTAAATGATGTGTCTGCTTGTCAATGTATGCATCCATCTATCTATAGATCATTGAAGAACAGTTAACCTGCAAAGTGATCACTTTCAAAGCTCAACAGGTCATCCTCACTTTTTCAAAAGCACGACCACCAACCTACACATTTGCAAAACATTCCTTTATTATAAATAAATCTCCTTTTTGTATAAAAACTGGCATGCTTCAACCATGGCATTTTACAGTTTCACAACCCAAGGCTACAACTCAGTTAGCCAAGACAGCAGGAGGAAACACACTCATCTCATTATGCAAGGGCGATCCATCAGACAACGGTGAGACAAGAATGAAAAAATCGTCACAACCACAAAAATACTTACAAGTAGAGAATAACAACAAACATGTTTGAGTCTCATAGATTTTCTCTTACATTTCTCTTTTTAAATATCTTTTTAAAATGTTATCTGTTAAATCTCTTTCCCGGCCCAACCTTTCCCCTTTTAAATATAATGTCTACATGATTTCTGAGTGTTTTTATTTATTTTTTTCTCTTTTTTATTCTTTTTTTTGTTGTATGTTTTAATAGTTATTCTGTCCACCACAGTGTCCTATGGTATGTCACTTTTTTTCTTGTTGTCTCTTTTTTTAATTATTTTTTTTTAAAACAGGTAAGTTCATGGTAGGACCAATGAGCTGTGAGCAGCAGGAAAGCAGGCACACCGACTGGCTGTTTATGTGGTCCCACCTCTCTGTGGTTTGATGCGGAACAATACAAAATGTCTCATGCTTGGATTCCATTGGGCGCTCTGTCTGTCCGCCTGTTCCGATTGGCTAAGAATGACGGCTCCTTCTTTCACTTGGCCCTGCCCCAAGACGCGCCTCCTCTCCTCTCCTGTCCAATACCCCCTCTCTCCATCTTCTGTGGTCCCTTCAGATGGCATGATTGCTGTAGCTGACATATGTCGTCTTAGTTGATGAAGCTAAATGAAGAAAGGAAGGGGGAGAGAAGGAAGGGTGGGTGGAGGTGTGTAAAGATGAGTAGGAATAGCAAGTGTAGGTGGAGTAGAAAGAAGATGACCAGAAGAAAGAGAAAGTGTGTAGTGATGAAAAACAAATGAAGTGAAAAGGGACAGAAAAGGACGAGAGGGAAAGTAAATGAAAAGAGACACATTGGAGGAAGGGTGAAGGGGGAAGAGGAAAAGAAACAGGAAAGAGCAGTTAAGAGCAGATTTTGCTAGAGACGGTCACGTAACAGTGTCACATCCACAGTCCACCTGAGTTGTTGGGGCTTTTTGTCAAACCCATTATGTCTTGTGTCCCCTCAAGCGTTCCATGGTAAATGTCAATGTTTTTGCAGCAACCGCGGGCCTCTAACTGCGCTATTGTTATACTCTGATGCTTTCATACAACCCTTTCATTTATTTTTTTTTTCTGTCTTTCAACTGCCATCATACTGCTGGAATAATGGAAAAAAGACCTTGATAGGAAAAAAAAAGAAGCAAAATGTCATGTAACTAAAAAAGGAGCGACTCTTAAGCATGCATTCTGCCCCTCACTGTTAAATACACAAGGTGTTGCGTGCTCCATATACACCTTGTTAATTTGCAAAGTGAAGTAGCTGAGGAGATGATAAAGTGCTGTAACTGCTGGCTAAACGAATGAACTGTGACCTGTTCCCTTCACTGATGCTGTTAAAGTGCTGACAGGAAAACACTGTTTGCTTTCACAACTCTGTAACCTATTAAACACCTGCATATAATGTTAGAGCAAGCACAAAATGACACGTGTGTGATTACAGACATGCTCAAACACTACCTGCACACACACAGGACACCTGAATCCACATATAGATTGATGGAGACTTATATAAAATCATGTGTGCAGACTGTACACACACATACAGATAATCATGCATGAACACAAACTGAGACATGCTCATGCACACACACACATACACACATTCCTCTCATTCAGTCTGTTATTGCTGACATAGGAGAGCCACTTTAACACAAACTGGAGCTTTGAAGTGGATGTAACACAGATGTGGATGTACGTCACTGTCAGAGCTTGGTGAAAACGCGTCATGCTATTTAAAAACTGTCACTGTTGCAGCTGTTTGGCCGTGCAAAAAAGTCAGGCGTGAAATTAATTTTCACATTGAAAATAAACTGAACTCAATTAAAGCAAAAACACAAACTGCATATCTAGGCATAAATGTACCCAAGAGAAAATATCTCAAGAGATTGTGTGGCACTACCCTATTATGACACTAAAATAAAGTGAAAATACAGTAGATGCTTTAACCTGCTTTGGGAGGGTGAGAAAAAGTACCTGATTGAGAAGGCAAATTACAGGCAATTACACTGCATCATAGTCAAACATACATTACACTTTTCCAATTCATTTCTATTCTGTTTTAACCTCTCTAGAAAATGTTGTGTATTGTTGTGCATGAGAGTTATATGTTCATATGTATAATTATAAAATGTTACCATGATCAAACTAGTCAATTTCAATAAGAGCTATAGTCATTCCTGCCAACTTAAAGAGCACACCCATGTCCATGTACTATTTATTATGTAAACATTATATAGCACTATAGCAATTATATAGCAACGTTTTTTTTTTTGTCTTTCTTTAAAATATATTTTGGGCATTTTTTACCTTTATTTAGAAATACTATGGCATAGAGGCCGACAGGAACCAAGGAGAAAGAGAGAGGAATGACATGTAGCAAAGCAGTCCCTTGCCATCGAATCAGGGACGCTGCGATTATGTGGCATGTGTGGTAATCATTCAGTTACCAAAGCACTCCTTGTTTTTTTTCATTTTAAATCATATCACTAAACCTTACTTATTGTTAGGCCACCAGCTCTTGAGTTTTAATATAAATTACAATGAATAGAATATGCTGATGAAAGCAACAAAAACTAGTGAATACACTTGAAGTTTAGATTATTTTGTTAAATATCTGATGAAATAGTTTTATATAGTTGATTATATGTATAATTATAAAATTTTGGTGTTCTCTTACTCACTGTTGGTCTCCATGCTCTCACACAGTTCAGTCTTCACCTCTCCGTTGGGCCGGTCTCCTCCCTTCTGGGTCAGTTTCCCCGACATGGTGGCAGCTGTCACAATGGCCTGTATCATCATGCATCCATTCAGAAATCCATTAATTTTAAATGAATACTATTCACATGGTACGAGCCTATTTAGGTTTTCTTATTCAGTTCTAGTTCTATTTCTCAGTATTTGTTAAAGCTATTATCACCACTGCAATCAGTATACATCACATTTAGACAGTAATTTGACTTGAATAATACAAGTTATATAATCACATGAGACAAACCACTTCACCTTGAAGCTGCGTTTTCGTTTGGGTACATTCTGCTCGGGGTGGAAGAGGATGATGTAAACCTTGGGCATGTACAGCATTCCCAGAGACACCGAAGCAGACAGGTTGAGAGAGATGGTCAGGGTGGTGGTTTGGATATACATCTAGAAAAAAGAAAAGAGGGAGAGGGAGAGAGAAAGAGAGAAGAGAGAAGAGAGTCATTTATCATATTTCAGGTTGTCAGAGTTAGTCTGGGTAATTGTCCAACTATAGAATATGTCTGATGAGAGGGAGAGGAGGAGGACAGATGGAACAGAGGGGGAGACAGGAAGTAAAGGATGGCCTAACAAGGACAAAATTAGCAGAAAATATATGTGGTGACAGCTACAATGAGATACAGGCAGGTACATCAAACTGTATATGAAATGATGGCATCAATAAAGTTGCTTAATTAACTGTGTGCTCCAGAGAGCTCGTCTCTTTGTCTAAGAATCTGAAATAATCCTTAGCACTTTTTTTGGCCAGCTGAAACACCAGATGGGTGTGGTTTATTGCATCAGCACAGTTTAAATAGCATCGGGTGGGTTGATGGAGAAATACACTAAACTGACTTTCAGATGAGAATCCAGTGGAGGACAGTTGGCCTCAAGGAAAACTTTCTGAGCTGCTGGTGAACTGCAGTTCGCCCCTCAAAAAAACATCACTGTATTTCTGTATTTATTCAGTTGGGAGTAAGCTGAATGTCAAGCAGACAGATACTGTCTTAAAGCCTCTTTCACACACAGTTCCTGGTATATTACTGAGATAACCTCCCAGGCATCGATAATAATTTTCACCATTCACTTTTGACACATGCCATGGCAATGCCGAAAAAGAAGAATATGGTGTTCAACTCCCATAAAACTCAACAGAAGAAAAAGAAGAAAATGAAGAAGATGGGGTATGTGTCAGAGGATTATTTTCAGGAACATGGCTGGTGAGGAGCTGTTTTTGTCCAGTGCCTGTGTTCTTGAAATGTATTTAATATTCATCAAGTTTGCAGGATGTATGTTTGCCCGTAAAAGCATCGGCATGGCTCCCGTAAGCAAGTTTCGGACATAAATACATCATCAGCCAAGTGTAGTAATTGGTTTGTTCACTCCACGTGAAAACATCTTTCGTCAGATGGACATAATGTGTCATGTGCCTGTCCCTGCAATGTTACTGCCTTCATTCATAAAACAGCTATACCGCCATTTTCCCTGAAGTGTTACTAGGTCTTTAAGTGGGAAATGTTTTATCGGTATCTCTAAATGTTAATCCCTGCTTCCATTCACACATGACCCCATGCAGGAAATGTTCCTGAACATACTGTAGCATGTGTGAGACGGCATGTGTGAAAAAGGGTTTATATAATGAACTGTGTGCCAGGACTAGTGAAAGGATATAGTGAGCAGATTGAGGGATAGATATTATGACACTTACTGAAGGGAGACAGTCAAAATTGTTATGTACACTCTACCAAATAGGATTATTTTATTATACCACATTGATTCTGCAAAGTAAGCTGGAAGACAGTTATAATGAAACACTAAGACAGTCACACACACACACACACACACACACATATAGACACACTGCAGTGGACTGAGCACCAGTCTTCAGGTCCTTAGTGAGTTTCGGAGAGTAGTCTGGAGGAGGACAGATGTAATGACAGGCTTCACCCACACCCCTGACACAGCTGACAAGCTCTCAAGACATAGGGCTTATCATGCAAGCACTGTCTATGGTTTACAGAGACAGACAGAAGAAGGGAGGGGTGTGATGGAGGGAATAGTAGAAAATGGAAGGAAGAAGCAGAAAGGCTTGGAGTGAGAAGAAGGGAAGAGAAGAAATGTGAAACAAAAATAGATGTTATGAGAGAAAACAGAGGAGAGGAATTTGATTTGAGGAGACACTGATCAAGTGAGAAAGAAGGAGAGAAACTGCAATAAACACGAAACATTGTCAAAAAGTGCACGGACACGCTGACTGAGGCACTGCTGGCAAATACAACTTGACAAGAAGCAGGGAGTAGAACAGAAAGAAAGTCAAGCTGGACGGTTAACACTACACATATTGGACAAACAGTTTCTGGACATTACACTAGGGCTGCAGTTTTTAAAGTTTGAATTAAACCTCATATTCCAGACAGCTATCTTCTTTTCTTACATGCTAACATAACTACACATGTATGTGTCTATAAATACATAACATATCAACTGGATATCTGCAACTACAGAAACATCAGCATTCTTGAGGGACTCCAAATAATAGTACTGTACAAAGATACTCAGCAGAGTCATTTTGGGACAGAGTTAAAGGCAAGCATGTGTTCACTTTTCTTTTTTTAATTTGTTCATTTAATTCAGAATTTATAATAGGGAGTAAATATGCCTCTAGAAAATGTTTTATTTAACACATTATTATATGTGGGGAAAAACTGGAAATTGTAAATAGACATAACAATAAATAAAGAGGATGTAACCTGAGGATTCTCAATCAATAGTAACAGCCCTGAGCTAATCGAACAAGAAGACACTGTGTTTAACCAGAGCACAAATTCACTGTTATGCTCTACAAATAAAACAGTAACAATAATAAGCAGTCACAGTGGCAGAATTTTACAAAAAGGGCAAATTTCTCAACAGAACTGGAATATTATGATAATGTTCGACTTTAAATAGGCAAAAATAATTAAATTGCAGAATAGTATAATTGACAACACAATAATACAGTAATCTAATTCTATGTAAAACACTCTGACCAAGAACCTTCATTTTTTATACTACTTCCTTGTGCTGTGATGTTAAATGCTTTGTGAGAGCTCCACTTTGTTAAATTGCCTTGTTTCGGTCAATATGACTGGTAATTCAGTTTTACCTTCGTGTTGATTTCCAGTTATATTTTGCATACTTTTCTCTCCCTTTCTCTCTCTTGCTCTCTATCTTGCCCACGGTTCACACCTGATTCAGGTTGAGGTTTTCATTCCTTCTGCCACACACACACACATCTGCCTGAAGGTCTTAGTTGATAACTATGACAATAGCCAAAGGGAAAGGAAGGTGCACAGCCAATAAACTGGAGGAAAACAGACACACAGACCACACACCAAACCCCAGAAGACAAATTACAATATGTCTTGCACATAACAATATACAAACCAACCTGAATTCATATAAACAGTACTTGTATGTTAAGAGTTTGTACATATTTTTCCCCCTGGATGATCTTCCTATAATTGCATCAGTGTGTTTTGACCAGAGGTAAAGAGCTCTGCCTGCAGCTTCTCTACAGGCTCTGAAAGCAGTTTACAATCCACTTTCGTTTGCTGACTTTCACCTTGACCAAAATATTACACACAAACAAACACACACACACACACACACACACACACACACACAAAGCACAGACACAACACTGAACTTTACAGTTAGGTGAGACAGATCGCCAATTAAGCAAGAGGGAAAAGATCACGAGAAAGAGAGAGAGAGACACACAAAAGGGGATTTATGGATTCATTTGTACTTTGCCATATTGTTTCTTTTTCACATCTCCTGCCAACAAATTGCACTTGATTGAACTGTACTGATACAGGGATCAGTGAGTGGTCGTATCAGAAAGGAACAGATGGAGACAGGAAAACATGTTTTCAGTAGGAGAGGGAGAGAGAGAGAGAGAGGAGCGGAACTGAGATGGAGAAAAAAGATTGGATGAAGAGGAGAAGTGAAAATGGAATAACAGAGAGAAAAAGGCGGCATAACAGTGAAAACGAGAGGAAAAGAGAGATTCCCTTAAGCAGTGAAGTTGCTCTTATCAAAACAGCATCGAGTCCGATAGCTGCTTCCATTACATCTAGCCTTTGGTTCAAAGTTATGGCTTCCAGCTGTTATTTACACACATGCACACACACACACACACACACACACACACAGACGCAATACAGATTGAAAACTCTCCTTCTCCACCACCTTGCCTGTCCACAGATAATGGCTAAAATGTGAGCATTGGAAGAAGCACTCTATTATCCCAAAAGTCAGACTCGGAAAGTAGACGATTAGCCGTGGATGGCTGCATACAATGTGTTCCCTTAAGGTTTAAAACATTTACAGACTCAGGCTCTCTGGTCCATGATAGGAAGCAATTCAGAAAAAGAAACAGAAGGTGAGGGATGGAGTGATGGCTAATGTGTTTTTAACACCTGGGGAGAGAAGAAGAGATAAAGGACTGGGGAAACTGAAACTGAAAGAGGGGAGAAATGTACACTAGAGTTTTTGGACAAATATTTAGCTTGGTGTTGTTTACCTTGAAGTAATTTAACTTAGCAGTGCTGCACTGATTATGCAGGAGTGTTTTATTGTCTTCTCTCTGGGACTTGTTTTATTTTCTGTTCATAAGAAAATTGCTCATGTGAGGATTTTTGTCTGCTGGACACCTTGTTATTTTTCAATTTGTGCTTAAAGGATAAGCCCGCTGTTGTTCAGCCTTATTACAATGTTGATCACCATCATTTATCACTGCTCATTGCACAACTTTGCAGGGAGCTTTTTATATTTCCAAGCCACTTAAAATGCAACTGTTGTATATTCTGCATGAGCGAATTCTGAAAGAGCATCCATACCGAACCTATTTGCAAAACATTATGTTACTTAGGTTGTTGTTTTTTTCTCTGTGACAATGATTACTGAGTTTTTTGGCCTCCTTAGACATTGTAGGACACAAAAAGAGGAAAAAAAATGTTGTGGAAGAAACTTCAAATGTGAAGTTATTTGGAGCTGTACACAATGTAGCATATTTGAAGTTACTGTGGTGATCCCACATTGCTCAGATGGTGGTGGCTGTTTTGGCTGGTTTCCAGGGCGACAGCAGAGGATGCACTGAACATAATCAGGCTCATGCTTGGAAAAGACAGGAAGAGAGAAATGTCTCAGTCAGTCTGTTGAAAATTGAAAGGTTTTGAGTCAGCCAAGCTGGGGTTTTTTTGTATGCAGGTCACAGCGAGGCCAACTTCTATTTACAGATGATGTTGTTAATATATTTGGAGATCGTATATTTCTGGTATATTTGACAGGATATTGAAATTTCTTTTCTCACAACAGTCATTATTTATGATAGGGGACCACCAGTAACATTAGCTACTCATGACAACTAGGTTTCTGAATGGGAAGACTTTTAAAGGGTCTGTATGTGACCAGTGTGTAGATGAAGGAGTGAAATGTGTTTGATGAACTCCCTGATGGATTTAAGGATTCTCTTAGCATTAGTCCTGGTTGCTTTTCTGGTATTTATAACATTTCTTGTCCAATTTTTCAGACATGCATCCTTGTGTTGCTCTTTGTCCACAACATGGAGGTGTAGGCGAGTCAAATTTGAAAAACAGCAAGGTAAAAGTAGGGCTTAAAGACCTTAAACCAGGTATTTATGTGAGAGTCATATTTGTCTATTGGTACTGTTATGTTTTTACCTGGTTAAATGTAGGTAACGCACACACACGCACACAGACACACACACACACACACACATATTTTTTGCAGGCCACTGTGAATGTCATCTACACTGGCAGTGAACATTCCAACTGAAGCTTTAATATAATAGCTGCTTAAGAATGTACTTCCTGGGAGATATGACTGATCCTGAGAGACAAGCTGAATGGTAGTTAGGGCACCCATCAATAAGTGTAGAAAGAGCACTCTTTTTTCCACAGAAAACCCTCATGATAGCTAATACTGACACTGTTGATGGCTATTCTGGGTTGCCTTGGCTTTACTATAAATGGCAGTCTGGAAATAGAATGTACAGTTAACTCTACATCAGCAGCCAAATAATTAACCAATCTTCTGCAGACATTGCAATTTCCACACAATGATTTATACAGAGGGGGGATATATGTGACATGTACACATTGAGGTAAAACCTAAAACATATAATAAAGAAAGAAAAGCACTCTCATGGATGCTGTGCACAATTTGCAGGCTCCTTATTTTTTCCAATACACATTTTAGCAAATATTCTAGCTTTCAGAGGATCTACATTCACTGAGAAACAATGCCAGCAACAGTGAGGTAACAATGGTGTTTATCACTACCTTTGGAAACAGGGTTGTAGAGGATTTCTTTAGGCATCAAGCAGTTGGAACACAGACAAGCATGCATTCATGTGAACTCGAATGAGAAGCATGACCACAGAAACTCACATCAAACACATAAATCCCGGCTTGATATGCCAATGCACAAAGCATTATCGGTCATTACACTACTTGTGTGATTACTGTATCTCCTTTCAAACATGCCACAGAGCAAGAGAAGGGGTGGTGAAATCAAAGAGCCCTGGCCAGTAGCATTCCCAAACATCACCCGGCATCAGAGACAGGAAAGACAGAGAAAGAGAGACAGATGGTGCGATTGTGAAAGACAGTGTGGGTAAGTGGGAGAGAGGATAAATAAAGGAAATAAAAGAGAAGGGAAAAAAATCAAGAGACAAGAGAGACAAGACAAGAGAGCTGGGGGAGCTAGCAGTGGCTGAAAGGAAGTAGAAGTGGACAGAGAGATTAAGAGATAAAGAGAAAGGCAGCAAAAACAAAGCAGTGCAGAAGGACAGTGACTGAACTGAGGAACAAAGTCTTGTATCGCTTGCTACAAAATATTGATAGGAACTAAAATGAAAAGAAGTTTTGCATTGGCATCCGCCCTTCACTTGGACACTGCTGCAAAGAATCGCTGTGTATTTACATCAACTTGAACTCGTCCTCAACTTTCTGTTGTCACGGCGCCACTGAGTTCTCTCGTCAGACATCCCTATGCTCTCAATGGTCTTCATGTCTCCCGGCTCACATTTGAAATAAATGGCTTCTGGCTGCTTTGTTTCATGTCTGGAGTCAGCATGCGGTCAGACACAAAGAGAGATATCGGGATATAAAAAACAGAAAGACAAGAAAAGCATTGTGTGTGACATCTTCTATTCCCAAAGACGCCTACTATCCTTCCATCTCCTCGCCATTCCCTCACTGTAAGATAGTGATCGTGCTATCTCTAATGATTGGCTGACACTCAGCACTGCACTCCCTCTGAAAGGTTCTCGTCTTCCCTCGCTCCGTTTTTTTTTTCTTCATGCTTCTCTATGTCTGCCTCTTAGTCTCCTCAAACTCTCTCTGATTCTATCTTTCCGCCCTCTCAACCTCCTTTCTCTATTTGTCTAGCGTATCTCTCCATCATTCTCCACATGATTAAACATGCTACCGTCTGCACATGCTGATAATGAGTTTATGTGTCCTTGATAAGCGTCGGTCCAAACAGAACCTTTTTATGAGCGGGCGACTTTGCAGACTGCCTGAGGGTCTTACAGAACTTCACGGTCACATTTTGAGTCAAAATCTCCTGGTTGTGTGTGTGTGTGTGTGTGTGTGTGTGTGTGGGAGGGAGAGAGAGAGAGTCTTTCAGTTCCTCTAATTGACACCTCCTGTTCCTCTCCACTCACACCATGGGACCACTCATCATTTTAATCACCTGAGCCACAGGAGGGTGAAGAGATTTTATTTATTTAGTTATTTATTTTTTGAAAAATGGGACCAGTCCTGACAGAACCGGTGTGTACTACTTCTGCAGATGAAATATGACATGTTTCTTTCTGATTTATCAGAGTAATCTAACACATGTCAGACTTAAAATTAAACTGTTTCTAGTTTTAAGATTCCACCTTCTATTGTATTTTCCATCCTTTAGCTGCAAGCTGTGTTTCATTACACGTTTCATTTACCTGATGCATTTCTCTCGAGAAACTTTGGAGTAGGCAGTGAAATGCATCACCACGACCACGCATGGATCACTACAATAATAAGCTGCTTAGCATTACAGCCGTGTGACAGAAAACAAAAGACCTGAACAACTGGGAGTATTCATTGTTAGTCATGCCAGTTTCACAGTTTTATACTTTCTTAGTGATCTATCTATCCATCCACGTAACAGAAGGAAATGTATTCATATTGCCAATGTCACAATTTAGATACATGTCACAGTGCGGCTGTGCTTTACTTTAAAGTTAAGTATTTATGTGTCTCCCTGCTGAACCTATCTATATTAAAAAGATTTACTCCCAACCACAATAAAAGCTGGAAAAGAAAAATGCTCACAGTTTGTAACCTGACGGGCCAGATGGTTTGTTACACAAATCCATCTGAGAAGTTGTCCTTGGAAACTATTTGGAAAAGAGCAGGCACTTTCAAAAAAGACTTGGCAGGTGATTGGATGAACCATCTGTCTATAAGCATCTCTCACCGTTTTACCTTGCGAGGCAGCTGCGAGATGACGCAAGGATCTTCATAGGCTGCTGATTGGTCTGAATCACCGGTAGTTCGGACAAAAGGGTATAACTTTAAGACTGACGAGATGGATTGTCGCGTGATCTCAGAACAGTTTGGGCGTCTTGGTATAACTTCTAGGGCCACAGTGTGGAGTTAACATCTACACAAAAGTTACCCCAATTACAGGAAGTGTTCAGTGGTCTCACTAGGAACCCATTTTTGTCAAAAATGAATTAAGGGTGAGAGGAGTAGGTGGCTTTTAAAATGCTTCCATATTAAATTGTTAACGTGGTTTTTTTTTTGTGATTCTCAATTTCTCACAATCCTTTTTTTCACAGCTTGTTAAATCTCCAAGTTGAACTCTTCCACAACGCCCATCACACGTTTTTCCAACATGTCGCTGTGATGAAAAGCTCTCCTTTTTTAAAAGACATAAATAACCTCTGACACAGGACTCTCCACCATAATATTTTAACTTTGTGTCAGTGCAGTTTAATTGGGCCCAAGCGTGGTCACTGTTGTCCACGAGTGCCTCATTATCTTCTATAAAACAGCACTTAGAGATATTTTTTCCTCATCTAATCCATACTGGTCTAAGGTCTGTCTGTGTCATATAACAGTACACAGAGTATTTCTTAAAGTAATGTTTTATCTGTGTTTGCTCTGCCACAGCTTGTTAGTGTAGCTCTTACTGACTTGCAGATCTTTGCAGGGCTTGGCCAGTAGTATCAAGTCAAATTTAGAGTTGTGCACAGAGGTCTCATTGTAATGCATGCTGTGAGAGTGGCCCTGTTGTGAAAGGCTTGCTCTCCTTCTCTCTCCCTCTCTCTCTCTCTCTCTCTCTCTCTCTCTCTCTCTCTCTCTCTCTCTCTTAACTGGCATGATAGTAACCCACTGTGCACAGCTCCAGCCAATTAAAATACCCAGCAAGGACTTGCATGGTGCATCATCAGTCAGCAGACTGCTGTCCAAGTGCTAGGGAAAAATGTGTCACACCACTGGCATGTAAAATGGATCCCTGCTCTTCTGTCATGGATGTTAAATGTGCCTATTTCAAAGGCTGATGTTATGCAATCTCAACATATATTGGTTTGGAAATGACACTAAACACACTTCTGACAGAAGGACTGAGTTGCACTAACATACAGTAGTCCCAACCCCCTTTTTAATTTAATTCTGATTAAATGAATAAATGAAGCAGAAATGAAGGTAATAAATTTGCGGTCTTTGTTTTCTGGCTAGTGGTCTCATAAATCTCTGCTTATTTAAATTCTGGTTTTGTTCACAACAGTCCTCAAAGTCTTCCAATATAACATTGTTTTGAAATTACAAACTGCTGGCAATGAATATGTCACCAATCCCCCTGGCCTTACAAAGTCATCAACATATTGTATACTCCGCAACTCATTGTGGACTAGACTTTTTATTCCTAATTCAACCCAAATGCTTCCTGACACTTTCAGTAAGCGAGAGCCAAAATTGACAAGCCAACTTCTTCTCATTCATTGCCAGCCAGTGGATGGCAGGTTATTGTGTTTGCACAGCCACAGCTTGAAATGCAGCAAACTTTAAATTTCTCTCAGGATCAGCAGGATGAGCAGAACAGCCACTAATTAAAATGGGATATCTACATTGGCATCATTTATCAATTTTTCAATGTTTTTCATTTTGTCTAAATTATCTTCCTCGTGGTTGATTAACACTGCACGATTTGCTTTAAATGCAACACATTTGCATTCACGTGTTTTACAGTTCTTTCAGTTAATAAACTGTAAAAATAATCAGAATTTAAAAGTCATGTATTATGAAATGTTAATAGACAAGTAGTTAATCAGCTGTACTGGTTGTGTTGAGGCTTTATCTTCTCATGCATTTGAAATATTTTTTGCTTTGTCATGCAGTATTTGTATAGTCTTACATATGTATGGATGCTGGCAGCTACAGTGGAGGTGGAAAACAACAGCACACCTGATGTTTGTTATTCTAGTGTTGTTACAGAGATGTAAGTGTGATGGAAATGTTGCACCAGGCCTTGAAAGGGAATGTTGTTGAGAAGTTTGAATTTATAGCGTTCTTTGCTCGACTTTGCTCTATTGCTCCCCTGAGAGTTGCTGTGTATGTGCATTAGTCTGTCACTGAATGTGTGTGGCTTCCCCTACTGTATACGCACATGAACGTAGAGCACGCTTGTGTGTATGCATACGTTTTGTGTTAAGTCTGTGTGACTGCTTGCGTCTCTATGTGAGGTCCCCCCCGGGCGTCCCCCCACATCCTTCAACATCTCACTGTTTGATGTTAGGATCTGACACTTGCTGTCTGTCTCTCCCCATTTTCAGCCAAACGACCAAATCCCACCAGAACCCAGCAAAAGATTGCAAAACCCATCCCTTAAAAAATGAATGAAAAGCTTTCTTTTTTCCCCCCCCACATAGCCTGTTGAAGATAATCACCCCAAGGATTGGTAAATTCTGTCAGAATAAAGACGACATGAAATTTAAACCCAGCTGAGGAAAGAAACATTTTTCAGATGTTATCTTCTCTTTGTACATGTGCCATTGATACCTGTGCATTGCTAGGAGTTAGAAGTGTATGTGTATGGGAATATTTTGTTACATTGCATTTAAATTAGCAGTCGATGGGTGTTGGATTTCTAACTCATACCAAGAAAATAACATCCTGGTGGTAAACATTTGACATAATCCAATCTCTGGATGACAGGTGGCCTCACCCCAACTTTGTACAAGATTATAATACTAATTACTAATGGTTAACAATATGAATATTACTATGATACTGCCTATTGTATATATACATACAGAAGTACATGTTATTATTTATATTATTATTATTATTATATGCCACATACTCATTAAAACATCTTACCATATACAAACACAAAAACACTACTCACAACATACCCTAACGGACATATAATATCTTATTTTACAATAGTCTTATGTTTGATCAAATGTAACATCTGTGATGAGAAGTAGCTACTTCACAAAAGTAGCAACCTACCTTTTTTCTCTTAAGCACTCGATAATTACCACACTCCATACTGTATGTTTCTGATTAAATAATCATCCTGGCTGTGCTATAGGGATCTTCAATCAGGTGTTGGGTACTTGTGGTGTAACAAGAGGCTGTTAATTGTCCCTTCAATCATTCACTGTGTGGTTACAATGATTACAGTAATGCAATTTTAATTTAAACTTTCCACAAAATGGTCAAACCTATTTTTATTTATTTTTTTAAGTAAATGAACACAAATTTTAAGCTAGTGCTCACATAATCACATGCTAAATGAAGGGCAGTTTAATTATGTTCTTCATTTTCATACTTCCATCCTTTACTTGAAAGACGATGTTGAGATGATGTTCAATTAGCAGACAGCATTCGCATTTCTGACCACTTAACTTTAGTCCCGCATGTGGATTGGAATAAGAAAACAAGTAATTAAATATTTTTTATTTAACCAATTAGATATTTACATGTTTGTCTCTCTGACTTGTATCATTACACTTATCTAAAGCTCTCACACTTTTGAAGACAGCTGTTCAACTCTTACTGTAATATAGTACACATACCATGTTCTATGGGCTGTTAAAAAGCCTGTGACATGTCCTCCATTACTCTCTTTGTCTCTGTCTCTCTCTTTCAGTGTTTCAGTTATATCGGCCTCCTTTTCTCCAACTCCCTTTTTCCTTCTTTCATCCTCCTGCTTACTCTTTTTTTGTCATTGTTTCAGCCTCCCCCTCTCTCATCACATACCCTTACTCTCCATCCCTGCCATTCTCTCTCCCAACCTCTTCAGATTACTGCAGATTGATAACCCCAGTTACTCCCGGTAAGGATCCGGGCGGTCACTAGTTCTCCGCCGGGACCACAGTCGCAGCCATAAATCTGTCTGAAGACGGTGAGCGTTGACACCGTGTGTATATGTGTGTGCGCGTGTTGTGAGGGGCAGAGATAGATTTGTGAGGTAGAGAGATAGATTGTGTGTGTTCTTTATATACTCCTGAGGACCAAACGCAATCACGGGGAACGGGAAAAAATGAGGAATGTTACTCAAAGTGAGTCCATTTGCCATTCTTCACATCATAAAGAGGCTATTTTGAGGTTAGGACCCTTGGATCCCGCTTTGGACAAAGACAGTGTGTGTGTGTGTGAGTGTGTATGTGTGAAAGAGACAGAGAGAAAGAGAAAGAGAAAGAGAAGGGGAATGTGTCAGAGAAATGATATGAATGGGAGGCCTTGAGATACACTAAATTTATGTATGCATAGCAGCTTCAGTAGCTTAAACTGTGGATTCATTGTGTACAGCACAAGCAGCTCTGTCCTTCCATTACAGCATTGCAGAATATATTATGTTCCCACGCTTAGCCTGTATAACATACCTCACTGTTTCACTCTGTACTTTCTAATGTAGATCAAAATGTTCTTATCCATGCTTTATTTAATATTTCCATAAAAAAAGGACATTTTCCCAAAAAACTGAGGGCGGCTCTAAGTCCCGTGCTTGCAAATCTGAGGTTTTAACTGCATGATGCGAAAATCTCCTACACTGAAATACAAACATCACTCACAAAACAAAACAAAAAATACACATGCTGTTAAAATAAAAGACACACGCTTGCACATGCACATAGAGAGTGGGTTTGTAAGAAGCAGCAGGGTGGTTGCTTCTTCCTCAGTCGGAGGCAGGAGATAACAAGCTGACCATATTTAAGACATCTTGAGAACAGGAGAGGTGGCTCACACAGAGAAAGGAAGAGAGATACAAGAGAAGAGAGGGGTGGGAAAAAAAAGAGATAAAAGAAAGATGGTCCTCTGCCCATAGTGTCAGGCAAAGGAATGATGCAGCAGACACAGAGAGAGATAGTAGGAGAGAGGATGTACCCTGTGGTTAGGGCTTTACAACAAGCAGAGAGGCAGAGGGAAGCACACAGGCATGTATACACACACACACACACACACACACACACACACACACACACACACACACACACACAACCTTTCCCATTTCTGCAGGGTGTAGCAGAAGCTGTTTGGAGCCGGCAGTCTCTGCGTGGTAGCATGACCTATTTCAAAACAATACTTCCCTGGTCGGTGATGGTTAACAATCCCTTTCACTCTCTCCCTCTTTCTTGATGTATTGCTCACATTCTTATTCTGTATCTCTCTCTATGTCCCTTCTCTCTTTCGGTAACTTTCCCTTTCAATTTCTATCTCTCTTGCTTCGTGTTCTTTCTCCTCTGTCTTTTCCCCTCCTCTCTCTCTCTGGCTGCTGTGACTCAGAGCCATGTTGAGTATTCAGAGGAGAGGAGTGTGAGGGACAGGGCATGAGCAATGGAGAGGGATGAGACAGGGGGTCAAAGAAGAAAGGAGGAATAGGAGAAGTGAAGCATATGAGAAAGTAAATGTGTGCTAAATATGTCAGCTACACATTTAAATTTTTTTTTTTTTAATTTTACATTTAAATCCAAACAATTAGGTCTCAGTGTTAAATGCATTCATTCACTCCAGAAGCTATGAAGGAATGCTGCATTTCCTTAGGTGGAAGGTAATGCATTGCACTCCTTGTTATATTAGCTCAGACTGTGCCCTCTAATGGACTTTATAGGCTTCACCACTCTATTCTACTCTCACTGTACCACACAGAAGATCCCCGCTTCTTCAGCCTGTAAAGCCTGACTTATAGGAAGAGGCAGGCTGATGGTCTTCTCACTCATAAAAAGTTGAAATAGTATCTCAAACACACACCCAAGGTAGGCCATGGACAGGAACCGGGAAAATGACAGAAGGAGAAAGCTATAATGATGCACATAATGATGTTGAACACGACTTTATATAACAGTAGGACAAAAAAGACTTCTGCTGATTGACTCTGAATATAAGACACCCCCCCCCCAATAAGAAAACATCTTCAAAACCAGACCAAAACTGATCATCATCAACCAGAAGTCAGTGGACGACTGTAGAAAGATCAACAAGGCTGTTCACATCTGACCTCAGAGAAGATTAAAATGCTCCCACATCAAAGCTGGACCAATAACTTGACTAGGCCGATATATCATTATCTGCATGTATGTTGGCAGAATAGCAGCAAAAAATTGCAGTACAAAAAGGTCTAATTACATTTGAGGTCATCTGACCAGTATCTCCAGTTTTTACCAGAGAAGGCTGACAAGTTAATTGTTTAATTGTGAGAGGTCCAGCTCAGTATCTCAGTCCCAAATATTAAAAACATATATAATAATTACAGTAACCTTGTCTAGATTATTTGCTTTTGTTGTATGTTTATGTTGTAAAAAATACTATCGGCTGATATATTGTTGTTGTTTTCAAAATCCCAAATATTGATACCAGCAATGGCCTCAAGAAATTGTGTATTTATTTGGCTCTGTCCGACCACAGCTACCCTGAAAAGAAGCACTGAAGCAAACATGAATGAGTGTGATTGAATGGTGCCTACAAAATCCAGCCCCTGATACAACAGGCATTTGAAATGCTTTTGTTGGGGGGAGATTTCTTCAAAAGCCCAAATGTCATTAACAAATTAACCACTGCTGTGAGCATCTCAATATTACATAGCAGGTACAGGACATGTTACTGATCAACAAGAACATCTGATGTCATAGGTGTGCTCCTGCTTAGTATCTAAGTTATATTAGACACAAACTAATTTTAATTAATCATGTAAAATGATTACAGCAGTTAAATCTTACAGTGTATCAGGATACAGATAATATTAAAGAATGATTAGAAAGATGCAGTGCACAGCAAAGTTATTCCTAATGTGAGTTATGATGTGAGTCCATCTATGTTGTTGTAGCCCCCTCCTCCTCCCCCCTTCTCAAACCAAAATCTACATAGCTGTAACACCCCTGCTTCTGAAACCAACCTTATGCCCTTGGTAGAGCTCTCCTCATTAAAGCCCCATCAGTGAGTCACATCATTACCTGTTTATTCCTTTCACTCCTCTCTCTCCTCCCTCTCTTCTGCTCTCTCTGTTAGCCAGCCAGCTGCCACATACTCCAGAGGATATTCCAATTAGAAACAACACACACAGACACACAAATGTGCACTGGTGGATATTCCAATTAAATACAACACACCAGACAAACACACTCAAACGCAAGTACGCATACAGTCGCTGGTGGACATTCTAATTAGCTGAATAAACATGGCATGGATGCTGCTCAGCCCATCCACTAAGACAGGACGCCTCAGCATGTCGCATAACACACATACATAAAACAGGTATGCACACACAGACATACAACACATGAATGGATATGCATGCTTATAGAGGCATAAAAACACACCCAAATGGCTTCTGCAGCCACATGAACACACTCTAAAGGTGCAATAATGCAAACACATCAGCACCTACAGTACAAATGGTCACAGCACAATATATGTGAGCTCATGCAGGACTCACAACAATAAGCTGCCTCAGTGTCACACACCAAAGTTGCTTAAAAGTCAGAGAAACTGCCCACAGACTGGATTAATGATAACAATAACTTCAATCTATATAGCTCCTTTCAAGGGACCCAAGGACACTTTACATATAGCGAGGCAGACAAAACAAGTAATACAATAACAGAATATAGTAATAACAATGACTGTCGGGAATGAGAGAATCAATTAGAGACCATAGACCTTGGTGAACAGGTTCGTTTTCAGGACTTTTTAAAAGAAGAAGGTGCAGCGTTGTGGATCTGTGCTGGGAGAGAGTACCAATGGGTGGGGGCCACCACACTGATAACTCTGATAACTCTGTTCCCAAAAATCTGCAGGCTAATGTAGGGGGTGGAAAGCAGGCCCATGTGTGAGGACTGCAAATTTCACAATGCGATATAGGGGTGGGGGAGGTACTTTGGGGTAAGGGTAGGGCTGGGCGATAAAAGGTTAGCGGTATATACTGCGATAGACACGCAATCAATATTAATAAAAAAATACATTCGGTAGAAAGTTTGATAATTTCACTTCATTGGAAGAAACCACCGAAGAGAAAAAAAAGCAAAGCAAGGTTGGTTGCATGAACAAACTCACTTGCTACCTAGCAAATATAACTGTAAAGATAATGATGAGTGAGTGTCCACACTTATGAACTATAACGTCCTATAAACAACGGTGTCTAGCACGCGCTGAGCACTCCAGCTGTGTCGGCAGCTAATGAACATACACCTGTTATTGCTGTATGTTGAACAGAAAAATGATTGGGTGTTAATCAGAAGTATTTCAGACACTTGTAGCCGTGATGTTTCAGTATTTACAGACCAAACTGATGTTGAAGAGTAATGTGCAAAAGCGTGACTCGGGTGCAGTAGTCTATTTGCACACAGTGATAGCTCTGATGAAGAGTATTGAATAAGTAAAATGTGTTCTTTTAAAAGGTTTAATTTGAAACTCATAGCCTAACCCAATATACCGGTCCAGTTCAGTTAAATCATTCCCGGACCACTAACCATTAACTTGACACACTATTTCGGGTGTAATCTATGTGTTTTAATTGTGTTTCTAATAAAAGTAAATTGAGAAAGTTTTAGAGTATAAAAATATGTCTTTATAAATAAATATCTATTAGTGCATTCAAATGAACCAGTCTTTAATAGAAAAGCATTTTTCCCAGCATGAGACCCTCCAACATAAACCGTTTTATACACCGTTTTTTACAGCATGTGCACATTTATTTGAGTGCTTTTCATGGTTGTGTTGGACTTTTATTTTCCCTGTCTGCCTTGATTGATAACAGGTGGTCTTATTTTAAATAGGTCATTAAAAAAACAATAATTATCAATATCGACTGATATGAAATACTTTTATCGTGAAACAGTTTTCAGCCATATTGCCCAGCCCTAGGTAAGGGCATACAGAGATGTGTAGGTGAGGCAGATGGATTTTGTAGGTGATGTAGCACTTGACAGGGAGCCAGTGAGGGTGGATGAGGGTGAGAGTGATGTGCTGCCAGGGTTTGGTGCTAGTGAGAACGCTGGCACCTGAAATCTGATTATACTGGAGCCTGTCCAGGGCTTTGCTCGGTACCATACACAGGACTCCATCGTAATAATCTAGACAGGAGGTGATGAAAGCATGGATAAGGATCTCTGCCACAGAGTTAGAAAGTGATGACCTTAGTCTGGATATGTTTTTGAGGTGGTAAGAAGCAGATTTGATGCTGGATTTGAAGTGTGACTGGAATAAGAGGGTAGCATCCAAAATAACACCCGAAATGCAGACTTCTGGGGAAAATGGCGATCTCCAACCTTTAACAGCAGCACCTTGTTGCGTTTTGTTGCTATAGAGCTTGAGTAGATTAGATTACACATTTCACACATTTTTATTTTGTGCAGGCAGGTGACAAGGGACTGTGGGGGGAGCTGAGCGGATTGTTTAGTGCTGAGACATAGTAGTGTATCATCAGCATAGCAGTGGAGGCTTAGACCATGGTGGCAGATCTGACCAATGGGGAGTATGTAGATGATAAAGAGGAGGGGTCCAAGCACAGGGCCTTGAGGCATGCCTTGGTTAACTGGGGCCAGGGTGGAACTGACATGGATTAGAGCTTCTGTTTGGGGAAAGCAAATGAGCAAAATTCTCCTTGTTAGGTTATAATTGTAACAGCCAGGTCATATTTGCATAAATGTGGCAGAACGAGAAAGGTCATTGCTTAAAAAAAAGAGAGAGAGACAGAGACAGAGAGAGAGAGAGAGAGAGAGAGAGAGAGAGAGAGAGAGGGAGAGAGAGAAAAAGAAAGAAGAAGAGGCTGTTGAAAAAGCCCCCAGCCTTGCCTGCTTCACTTTAGAAACACTAAGGATGAATCTCACCATATAAAAAATGTTTATGAGAGTAAATCAATGACTACTCCAAAACTGTGGTTTCTTGTGGCGAAAAAAAAATGAGAGTGAGCAAAGGAAAAACACTATGAAACATCCAGCAAGAGTATGATTTCCCTGATGTGTGATTAGACAGGAACACTTTGATGTCAGCTTTTTGCCATGCAACAGAGGCTGGCACCCGCCTTGAAAGGAAAATGGGCTGAGACGCTTGGAAAAGGGAGAAATGAAAATTACAACTTACACTCCAAAATATGCAGAGACAATGAAAGGCAGTTATTTTATGATGGGAGAGGGAGAAAAGACTTGAAGCTGCAGTGGACACACACAGTTGGTACACAGTTGATATGTAGAAAAGGACAGAATGGGAGAGAATATTGACATTTGAGATTATGAAGCACTCAAAATGACACCCTTGTGTTTTCCACTAAAACACACAGTTGCAAGTAAACTGAACTCAAGTTATTTAGAGCTGTATATTCATTTGATTGATTTGTTTTCTAAACAGCTTGAGGTTTATGATCTGGAGCCCTAATGAGTGAATGTGTTTATGTTGATACTGTGAATGATATTGTGGCTATCTGTTTGTTTATGGCTTCTCTAACCACTGTATGAACACTTTTACAGTATTCAAAGATGCATGCATTTAGCATTGTGATGAATTGTATTGAGTGTTTTATTGTGAAAACCAGAATAGTTGCAGTATCGATAAATGGAATCAATAAACCACTGCTGCAATAGCCCTGGTATAAATACATTGGTTTGCTACTGTATGTGCAAAGTGTTATGAATCACATTAGCTGTTTGTGTCTGTGTTCATGCCTGTCAAACACGCTATTTCTAAACTGATAGAGTTAAAAGACATGTTTTTATAGGCTTTCACACAATCACTTACATGATAACAGTTTTCTAAATGTAGTGATCCAAAAATCTTTGCTTATTACCCCCAAAACAAGCGATAACTCCTTATGACCCCACACATGACCTCCGTGTGGACGTGGAATGTGAGGAGTTACAGTTTAGCAAAAAGGTGATGTTTCCCTCTTGCACTGTTTTATTTGGAAGACTTGTACAGGTTTGAAAAGGCAAAAAGCAAAAAGATTTCTTTCTTTTTATTCATTTTGTGACCCGTAAGACTTTTTATTGTGACAACCCGGTTGGAAACGACTGCTCTAGGAATTTGAATATTATTTCTCTCTGTATTTATGTGTGTGTGCATATAAAAGCTGCTGCAATACCATTTAAAATTTCCAATAATGTCCTGTTAATGCATAATGAAACTACAACATTTATTAGGTGAATCGTAAAACACAGACACCTCCACCTCACTAACACTACATCTTACTCACATCAGCCATCAATAATTGACTAAAGGTATGAGGAATAAGCTCTACAGTGCAACCCTCTATAAAAACTTGGACCAAGACATAGATCCAGTCAATCAGACAGACAGAAAATCCTCTTGTACTCACGGGGGATTGTCAGGAGATTTAGGAGTCTGAGCCATTAGTATAGCTGCAATTGTAAAACATATCTCAGTGCCAAGAGATGCAGTTTTGATCTACCGAAAAAGTTTTCAGGGAGGGAGAGAGAGCTTTCTGCCATAGTAATACATGCAAATTTATGACTCAAAAAAAGCGATTCCAAAACTTAATAACGCTGCAAAATGCGCTCAGGAGAGTTAAGCCTTGCTCACAGAAAGCTCATAAACCACACCATGACAACCTACATGTCAGTGAATTGTTATCTTATAAAAGATATCAAACAAAATATACATACAGCCTCAAACAAAATCATCTAAATCCATTCCCCCCTCTCTATGGAGTCTGATACACACACACACAAACACAAATTCAACCTGCACTCATCTTTCATAAGATGATGCCCTGAAAGAAAATTGCTTTAAATCCCAAAAAGGTCATATACAGGGTAATCCAGTGGAAATTCAGGCGGGCTAGCAGACACACACACACACACACACTATGGTATCATCCTCTTTGTAGACTGAGAAACCCTAAAGATGATGGGATGAAGTACAGACATCTATATACTCTTACTGCCTATAGAGTGTAATTCACAAAGCAAATGTCAGAAACAGAGGTTAAAGTATGTAGGTTGGAAATATAATAAGAAAAAATAAAACACACTTACCCTCTCTGCAGACTGTGACGTGCCAAAGAAGATGGGTATGAAGGCCAGCCAGATGATGCAGGTGGTGTACATGGTAAATCCGATGGGCTTGGCCTCATTGAAGGTTTCTGGAACGCCTCGAGTCTTGATGGCGTAAACTGTGCACGTCACCATCAGCAGGATGGAGTAACCCAAGGAGCAAATGAGGGACAGGTCCGAGATGTCGCATTTGAGGACGCCACGAGCCGCTGTGGGGTTCTGGGTCCGCTGCTCGCCGTAGTCCACGACGGTGTGAGGTGGGTCGACGGCGAACCAGACGAAGACACCCATCAGCTGAACCGAGATGAGGGAGAAGGTGATGACGAGCTGGGAGGCGGGGGAAATGAACCTGGACGAGACCCAGTTATTTAGAGTTAGTGGTTTCATTTTGACCAAATCAACCAATGCATGAAAAACGTGCATTCATAGAAGGGTAGAAAGAATAATATCCACCAAACAGGTCCAATTTCACTTACACCGATAGTGAGGAAACCACCTGCTCCCTCTTTCAAGCCTTGGTGTAGAGGATTCTCAGAGTTTGACTGACTAGACCCAAAACAAAACCTTCAAATCCTCTATGCAGAAAGTCATTTTAAGTTAACTTCCTAATGCAGTTACCTCAGCTGTGTTGCAGTTTTTGTTTAATTTATGTACTGTTTTGCTTGTTTTTTTCTGCTTGTATCTAATTATTATTTTTTAAAAACATGAAATATGACTTATATCAACACAATAATATCAACTCCAGTCCAGCTGGATGGATAAAAAAAACAGATGGCTATCTGGCTAAAGGGGACATTAACCTGCGTTCTATTAAATCTTGCATTAACATTTTAGCCACTTAGTTGATGCTCTCTGCCAGAGTCACTCGCTCTGAGTGCTAACAGTACAATAGGTGAGTGTAAGTTCATAGCTGATAAATAATGTATGAAAAAAATAATGATGGATAATGATTGCAGGCAGCTTAGTAAGGAAGAAGTGGAGGTTAAGTCTATATTTGAATACACGCGCCAGCACAGAAGAAATTTCACTTACAGCAACCTTGAGTGCCACTACACTCAGAGAAGTCACACATTCACACAGGGCCAAGAGGAGTGTGGGCATAATGACAGACAAGTGTTGTCCTCACCTGGGTGCTGTTACAGACTTCTTCCCTTGTTCAAAAATGCGGTGTATCCTGTTGGTTTTGGTGAGCAGCGCTGCATAGCTGAAACACATCCCCAAGCCCAAGAAAATCCTCCTGAATGAACAGACCCCCACATCCGGCGTTGCGATCATAAGGAACGTGATGGCGTAACACAGGAAAATTCCTGTTAGCAGCACATAGCTCATCTCCCGGCCTGACGCTCGTACGATGGGGGTGTCGTTGTACCGGACGAAAGTGACGATGACGAAAGAGGTGGCGATGATCCCAAGCATGGAGATGAAGACCGGGACGACAGCCCAGGGGGAATGCCACTCCAGCTTGATGATGGGAATGGGAACGCAGCCGGTGCGGTTGGTATCAGGTCGCATCTCATATGGGCACAACTCACAGGTAAACTCTGAAGCCTGGTGAAGAGAGTTTGGAAATGTACATTAAAGGTTTGTCATGTAATCAGAAATGTTTGTTTCTTGTCTCCCATGCTTTCATCCAAAAAACATTGCAATGATGGATGCATCTACTACACAGTGGACGCTAAACTATATGTAATCTACCACTGAAGTCACTCCTTAGGGGAATAACATTGGACACATTTTTATACATGCATGTTTTTGTCATGCTGCTATACTTTTTTCCATTCTGCTAAAATCCCAAATCTACAGTAAATGTGTCAACAGATTATTGATTTTACAGCAACTGCATGCATCTGCAAAATGAGTATTGATTGTTCCCTCTGACAAGTATCGCCTCCTGCTGCTATGGCTGATATTTTCTTTTGCCTTTATGGATTCCTGAACAAGGGAACTCTTTGCACATATACTTACATGCTCATGGATTTTCTAACTTAATAGGAAGGATGATGGGTTGCCAAATTGTCCCCAACCGTGATATAATTAACATGGGGGATGTATCTTTATAATGTGTGATCAGTCCCTTCTCCCTTACCTCAAATTATGTACTTCCATTTGGTATAATAGCATCTGTGGGGTTCTTCCTGCATATATAAATCTAAATGGGCCACCTAAGTGGCTCACTTTTTTGATTGCCTGAAATGAGTTGAAACAAAAAACCCTGATTGCTATATGGGGGACAAATCTACGGTAGAGCAGAGTAAGCAGACAAAAACTGACATTAAGCAGATGCATGCATAGACTAGCATGTTTATAATGTCACACATCTTGTAGTTGAATCTCTGTAAAAGCCCCCCCAATAACTACATCTGAGTGTGGCTTTAATAAATGCTTCAGTAAGACACACACAGGGAATTCTGCTATGGTTATTTGATATGACTTGGTTGTCAGTTTTAAATAATTAAACTGGATAGGCTGACCTAAGAACTGGTGGCTTTCACCACTTTTAAAATCATCTAGGGTAAAGTTACAAGCCAGGAAAAAACACTTTTCTTGTTCTGATTCTGCACAAAAAAAGAAGGACAGGAAATGGAAAGCTATAGTGAAGAAGCATTGATGCAAAAAGCCAATCTGCTACTGATGATTCTGCAGAATCACTCTGCCAGTGACTGTCAGAGTACGACACCAGAATGTATCACACAGGACTGTTGCTTGTCCTGTTGTTGGCTGTTTGTGGTTTCGTGGCTTGAGAAAGTTTCAACATTGCATGTTTTTTCAATGGTCACTACAGTGTCTATGACTGAGTGACATAATTGAATTATGTTTAAGGTGTATTTTTTCTGCCTGAAACCTGTGAACCGTGTAATGGTAAATGGTAAATGGACTGTACTTATATAGCGCCTTTCTAGTCTGTGCGACCACTCAAAGCGCTTTACATGACAAGTCATTCACCCTTTCACACACATTCATACACTGATGGCAGGGGCTACCACGCAGGGTGCCAACCTGCTCATCAGAGGGATCTAACCATTCATTCACATTCACACACCGTTGGCACAGCAACGGGAGCAATTAGGGGTTAAGTGTCTTGCCCAAGGACACATCGACATGTGGACTGGAGGAGCCGGGAATCGAACCACCAATCTTCCAATTGGAGGACGACCGCTCTACCTCCTGCCCCACAGCCGCCCGTAATGCAAGTTTTCAGACAGTGTACAATTTGGTAGGAAGTTTCAGGAAACGGTTTGGATAATGTTAAAGTAAAAGGAAAAAAAATGTTCCTAAAAGTAAGTAGTTTTCATAAACTATGGTAACTTGGTGGTATGGTATCTGATCATCAATTGTGCAAAGTATTACAGTGTCTGTCCACTGACTACTGATTAAGCCTTTTGGCTAATTGTGGCACATCTACAGCAAAGTTGATTAATGTGCATTTTCCTGTAAAAAATGTAACCCCTAAGTCTTAGTGGTTGTTATTGTTCCAGAGGTCTACCTGATAGTGGTACCCCTCACAGGGCTCACAGTGCCAGCAGCAGGGTACACCTTTAACCACTTTCTTCCTTTCACCCGCACGGCATGGGATGCTGCATACAGATGGCGGGAGAGATGGGTCACCTGTTCTCCAACGCATGTCCTCGACCTAGAAAAGAATCAGAGGAGACAGAAAAATCACGCCCTCTTGCGAGACATTATGCATCACAAATATTGGCAATCATCTGTTGAAGCGGATATAGCTGTGCATGAACAGTCCTTTAATGCTCAGTTGTCTCTGTACCTGCAAAAAATGTGTCTTCAGGGCAACTTGGAGAGCAATTAGCACAAGCGCATCCTCTGATCGTTTTCCTGAGTGCTGCTGAGCACAAAAACTAACACCAACTAGTCTGGAAGCCAACAATCAGACCATAATCAAATCTGGCACAAATAGGCCATCTTTATTTATTTCTATCTCTCACTCACTCTCTCTCTCTCCCTCTGTGTGTGTGCACACATATGCTCCTACTGTGCATTTTGTTTGTTTGTGCTTGTGTCATGTTGGTATAATATAGTGAATCCCTGAGCTTTCCCTAAGTTTGTCTGTGTGTGTGTATATGTGTGCATTTTAATTTGTTGTTATGTGTGCGAGTGTTTGTAATAAACTCTGTCATTAAACTGAGTCCCTTCGGTTCACCCGTTGCCAAGGGTGCTGAGTAAAATTGAGCATTGCTTTAAAAAGACACACAATCTACCAGTCCAACAAAAACTAGTTAGTTTAGAGGAAAAACTCATCAGGGACAGAGAAAACGGTCTTGATTTGATCATTGACACACATATAGAAATGTTATCACTTTCATCATTTAAACAATATTGAGTTACTGGCTGTTTACATCTTGGTGCTACTAATATATCTGTCTGGAGAAATAATGTAATGATAAAGAAACAGTGTAATGTATTGTTTGTGCTGAAGAGCAAATTAGCTTTGTTTGAAACCTTTTAAACACACAAACACACACACACACACACACACACCACATACCCATAAATTATGCACTACCCATAGCAACATAGGCCCAATCATGAACCTTTCTTCCATTAATTAAGTAGCTGTATAAGGATTGTACTTTAAAGATTAACAACCAACCTAATAGTGTGTGTGTGTGTGTGTGTGAATGTAAGTCTGATTTATACTAAAAATACAAATACAAAAAAGTTCATGTACTTTTTCAAACATTTACCACAAAAACTGGCTTGACTTGCACTTTATACCGATGAGCATCCAAACAGTTTGTTGATTGTGAAAAACTTTCACATGCCACCATCACAACATCTGCAACTGAGCCTTCAAACCCAACTGGATTGTTAAACAAATCAAATACATCTGTTAATTTGTCAACTGTCAAAGTGCCCAGTCGTGTGTGTCTTAACTGTGAGGTGTCCTGTGTGTTGCTGCAGTCTCTCGATCGCTCTCTCTCACTCTCCCTCAGTCAGTCAGACCGTCCATCAGGCAGAAAACATTTCATGTCTATTAGTCTCCTCATCTGTCATCTGGCCTTTTTAATGAAGTCCTGTGTGGATTTATAACACCAAGCATTCCACGGTGCTCAAGGAGTTTGCGTGAATGCATGTGTGCGTGTAAGTCATGGATTGAGAAGCAGGAACAAAGCTTGTGTGGATCTAATGCTCAGGTGTACACTCCGATTTCTGCATTTGTGTGTACAGCTTATGTAAAGATGTGTGATCTTGTGTGGATGTGTGTGTCAGTCAGGCTGAGTATTTCCCTGCACAAGGCTTCCTGAGTGGAAGATCCACACTCTCTTGTGAAATGATGCACATAATGATGTTGAACTTTTATTCTGCAAAGGAATTTTGTTCATAAAGCCTCTGAGACTTCAATAAAACACTAAAATCTAAATACATTTTGCATCATCGTAAAGGCGTTTAAAGGCAAAATCTTACTTTCAGGTGTAGTTTATTGGTCCAGGAACCAATGACTCTGTACTCCGCAATAGATCTGTTCGTGGTCTGGTATTGGAAGATATCATATCTTCCTGGAGCGTCTCCATTCTCATTGAACATCACCGGTGTGCCGGCACTTCCTGGAATAAAGAACAGTAGATGTTGGGGAGAGGGTCAGACCGGTCTTTTAATCTGGTACGACTACATTTGGGTTTGTGCTCATGTGGCTCCACTTTGTACTGATCCCCACAGAAGCAACCGCAATTTCTAAGATGTAAAAAGGACAAAGTTAAATCATATTCAGTGGTTGAATCTTTGATAAAATAAGTATATGTATTCTTGTTTAGCAGCATATTCTAGGAATAAAAACAGATAGCTGAAGTCAGAGTGATGTCATCCCTTTCTTTCTTAATGTAGCAAAAAAGAGGGAATGCTGTCAGGGAACAGTGTAAAATACTTTCTGAAAGATAAGAGGTACAGATAAACAGCATGAGAACAAACACCACTAAGAATTTCACAGATGTAAAAATCAAATGCAGCAGTTTGTAACAGATTGTTACACATTAAGATGGCAAATAGCTTGAAGGAAAAAAGAAAATAAAGTATATTACATGCTAATATATATAATATTTCATCATCATTTTGTTGTATGTTTATGAATACACTGCTTCCTTAATGTGTAATATTCATATAGGAATATAGTAGATGACACATCACGCCTTTGCAGAAAGGCTTAAATACACAAAGAACATATACATTTAATGAAGTCATATTTCCTCAGGCAGGAGTCGCTATAGAAAAGGCACTTACACCTTTAGTCTTTAATCTATGCTGAGTTGTACTTGCATATACGTGTGAGCGCTGAAGTGTGGTGTGATTGAATCTGCACATGCATGGGTAAGTTTATGTGCCCTGTAAGCTTTGGTTTTCTCACCACCAATAAGGCCGAACACAAAGCTTTTATCCTCATCCTTTCCTGTCTTACTCGCTTTCTTTCTTTTATGTAGCGATACAATCAAATCAAATTGCAGAGTCCGTAGCATAAAGGAAATCCAATTACGGTGCACATGTGGAGAAAGCACTGCATTATGGAAATTCCACTTGTGTACTATAAGTCATTGATATGGTGGAATGATGCTGGGGATACAAAAAATAAAAACGATTACCTGTTTGGACCAAAGAGGAGAGACACAGTGTGAAGATGGAGACAGAAAAGTAAAAATAGCAACAGACAAACTGTGCCAAAAATGTACAGAAATAAGAGTGTGTGGAACAGACTGCCCTGAATACATGTTATTTCCCACCTTTTCAATACCTAATAACCACCAAGAGTCAGCATAGCAACCTTCCAAAACACATTATAAAATTCAACAACACCATAGCAACCATCTATTGTCCTAGAAAGTACTTACAACAAACCAATAAACACATCCGACTAGTTTCTCAGGCAACCTTACCATACACCCTAATGACAAGTCAATACTCTGTCAAAGCACCACTGTAACCACCTAGCGACAACCTAGTCACATCCTCACAACCTACTTAGCAACCAGAATGTTGGGCTAACCATGTAGCAACACCATTGCACTCTCATCCCTTTATCTACTTTCCTCTTCTCATCTACTTCCTCCCTCTACTCTTTCATAGTTCCATATGACCTCCCTTTCCTCCGCCTGAGTGTACACGAAGCACAAATGGGTCAAGACAGAGGAAATGTAATAGTACTAGACTAGTACTACGACCACCAAATTTGCTTTCCTCTCTCTTCCTCATCTTCTCTTGCTTTCATCGACTACAGTGTACTACAGTGTATCAGGTCTTCTTTTTATGAGAATTTCTTTCTTCATCTCCTTCCAAATTTCCTACCGTCCTTCTTTCATTGTTGTGCCATTCTTATATCTAACGTGTCTCTGTCTACTTTGTCTCTCTTCTGACTTAATTTCTTAACTAAATCTCTTTTTCCTCTTTTCCTCGCCTTCTAGTACTTTTAAAGCAGGATCAAATAAAAAAAGGGAAAGAATGAAATAAAAAATAAAATCAAAGATCTTAAGATGCAGTGCTCATTGACAAGGTTGGTAAGTAATGACTGTGGCGTACTTTAGTTACTTGTTTGGCCAGTCGGCGGGTGATGTCCATAAATAAATAAATAAATAAGTAAAAAGGCTTATTTCTCACCCAGTGATGAACATGTCATCTGGTCCTCACCACTCGCCTATTGGCTGAGTTTCTTATTATTATTTTGCTTTTCACCAATAAGCACAGATGTCTATTTAGAATTAGTCAGTGATTAAAACAGCTTGAGTGCAGAGCAGAGAAGTGCTGGCAGATACTTCAAATTATGCAGAGAAAAAGCAGACTGTCTGAAAGCAGTGGTTACCTTGAGTAGAAAATGATTATTAATCTCATTGTGTTTCCACCATTTTTGAGTAAGGTGGATAAAGACAGCACACTTTTAAAAGCAGTGGCAATTATTGCAAACACATATATACAGTAGGAATGACAGGAGCTGGCAGCATCTAACCAATATGTTGGAAAAACAGGTAGATGACAACCCCTCATCACTTCTGATTAATGTTTTGGTTTAACAGATGCATGGACAAGCTTACAGGCCTAATGAATTTCCATTTGGGTATTCAACATAACATTTACAGAAAAGGCTCAAGCTGGATAATCACCAATATGTGCAAATGGAACATGCAGAATTTAGTTCGTTATTAGTTATTTTAGTTATTAAAATTAATCTCTAATTATCTCAATGAAAATGCACTCTTTTATTGTCCCATATAATCATTTAATCTCAACAAAAATACCAATCTGTTGGGTGAGTAAGAGCCAAATATTGTTTCAAACAGACAAATGAAGAAAAATCATAATGTTAAATGTGAATATGTTAATGTAGTCTGGCTGCACTGTGTGTCATCAGTGTGGGAGCGTAGATATATCCACACATATAGATTTTCACTACTTCCTGCTTCACTTGGCGCAACCTTGAAAAATAAAAGATGTAGCTGTCGCCTTAGCAACACACCTCCACCTCATACTGTAGTGACACCTACTATGTTCAGTAAGATATGCACTGAGATGCACTGCTGAATGTTTCCGTCGCAACCTGAAACATGACAATGGTACTTTAAGTAGCATATTCAGCCTTGAAAACACAAACAAACAAGCACATTATTTGTATAACTACATTTGTAAGGGAGTCTTCTTGTTTATCGTCCAAATGAAACCAATTCAAACTAATAACTATATTATGAAAAATGTATTTTGATATGCCATACATCTCTATACACTCTTTTATATTATAGTCTTTTAATATCTTTATTGTACTTTTATCAGAACACATGTATTTAGTATTGCTGATAATAATGCCAACATTGCACCATACCTAAAATGAGGTCATTCCTGTTCTGTGAGGTCAAAGATGTACATTTCTGCTTATTTAATTTGCATTAATTCTGCATAACCTAGAGTAACCTGACCAGTGAATTATCAGAGAAATAATCTCGGAGTTTGAGTTTCTAATTCAGGGGAGGTCAGGTGCTCATGGGCTTGATGAGAATGGCGAAACCTCTGCTTGAGGGCATGGGGAGTGTCAGTGTGCATGTGCATGTGTGTGTGTGTGTGTGTGTGTGTGTGTGTGTGTTTGTTTGTTGGTGCAATGAAATGTTTTTCCAGACATGATTTATCTCTCTAGGTTTTCTCACAGCAAGAGCAGCAGCAACCCCTGCTGAAGTGCCCCCGAGCAAGATACTTTTTGCCCGCCTGCCAGAGGCGCCGCTCTGTAGCTTTTCCTGACTTAGTTGGAGGCGTTTCCGTTGGGGATCAAAATTAGAATATCACAAGAAACCTGAAACTCTCACAACTTTCCTCTCAATTTGCAAAGGAAAGCTCACGTCATGGCTTTTTGCTTCATTAATGTAATACAACATATAATAATGACTGAAAGATTTCATGCAGTAAAGTCATGTCAGTTTAAGTCGAATTAAAACGGACTTGCAGCGGGAGATAAGAGTGAAACAGTAACACAGGGGGAACAGGAAAGTATATGAAAAATTGATTTGCCACTAAGTTCAAATACATTCACACCAATCTGAATTATATTAATCCAAGGAAGAGTAAGCGCTGGAGAAGAGGAGTGACGAAAAATAACAGGAATATGAGAAGAAAACCAAGCAAGGCAGCAGAAACGCCTGAACCCTTAGCCAGCTTAACAGCCACAGCTAGACAGCGGAGGAGAAAAAGGGAAGAAAAGATCAAAAATAAAATAAAAGAGTGACAGAGGAAGTTAGAAGTAAAATAGGAGAGTAAGCAGGTCTGCGGGAAAGCATCAAATCCTGTCTATCAGACGGATAGATGCAGAGACACATGGATCGACTTAAAAGCAAGAGAAAAGAGAGGGAAAATGAGGGTGACATGAGAGAATGTGTGTGAATATCACATAGCAAGGCAACTGAAAAACAGTCTAAACTTTCTTAGTTTGACAGAAAGGGAAAGAAAGCAGGATTTTGGGGTAGGGTGGTGGGCAGAGTGGTGGAGAGAACTACAGAATGTGCGAGAGTATTAATTAGCATATAGGCCGTAAAAACAACCCCGGCTGAAAGTGGCAGATGGAAGGAGAAGGGCCAGGGGACAGAATGGGAGTGTATGAATAGCCTTAGACCCCTCTCTGTTGCTGGAGCCGAAGAAACACTGAGACAAGGGAGAAGAGATAGATGGATAGGGAGGGGGGGGGAGAGATAGAGAGATAGAGAGATAGAGAGAGAGAGAGAGAAGAAGGGCTGTTGAAAAAGCCCTCAGCCTTGCCTGCTTCACTTTAGAAACACTAAGGATGAATCGCAAGTTTTCTCACCATATACAAAATGTTTATGACGGGGAAATGAAATGCAAAAAAAAAAAAAAAAAAAAAAACTAAACTGCAGCATGCATTAATAAAACATGTCTGTGTGAGTTTATTTTTTTTATTTATTTTTTTGCCAACAGGCTCCCATCTGTGTGCTATGCATCCATAGCGCTAATAGGGGAGAAAGAGGACAGAAACAGGCAAAGGGATACAAACGGACAGAGAAAGAAACACAAAAAGCAAGCAAGAAAACGTCAGAAGAAATGAAATAATGAAGCCTGAACTCATCATATGAAAACAGTCATTTTCACAGCAGTCTCAAGAGGAGGAGGTAACCGAAATTGAGCAGCTGGTTAACTCCAGTCCTCATTGCTGATTTCTGCACTCTTCTCTCCTCCTTTCTGAATTTTTCCATCGCATAAATTGACTTTTTTTTTGCAGGCTGTTTGCAGTCTTCTCAGAGCCAGTTTTCACTTCTTGCTATAAAACTCTCCTTACGGCCAGCCCTCCCCTCCTTCCACAGCAGCTGTTTCTCTTTCCTCCTCTCTCTCCTTTTCAAAAGCCTCTTTCACCACTCCATCTCTCTCTCTCGCTCTTTTTTTTCTACCTCTTAGCCTTGCTTCATCCCATCACTCTCCATCTAAAAAACTTCTCAATTTTTCTCCTTTCCTTTTACTCTATGCATTTCTAAAGCACTCTAACTTTCCCTCCTCCCCTCTGTCTATCTGTCTATCCCTCTCTTTAAAATCATCCTCTCCTCCTCAGCCTCAGCCTCTCTGTTATCACCAGGTCTTGTCTGAGCAGGGGAGAAGAAAAAAAAGAAAATCAGAGCAGATAACAGAGCAAGGCAAATGAAACAACACATGTTTGAAGAGGATCCAGATCTAAATGGTCTTGACTGTGAATAAGAATGAAACACTTTGGCTAAATAGTGAACATGAGATGAAGATGGAGGGATAGAACAAAGGAAATATTGTCAAGAAAGGGTATAAAAAAAGATAGTTCACTTACTAAAGAGACGCACTCTGCACACTTGATACAAATGCAAAGCGCAAGAAAGCTTTGTATGACAATATCTAGTAATTAAACCAAACTAATTCAAGGGGGGCTCCATTTATGTCATGATTTGCATTCACTGCAGTCTTTGAGAAAAATAGGAAAGAGAAAGTGGAAGGAAAATAAAGTGGAGAGGGCCACTATTGTTGATCAAAAGAGACAAAAGAGCCTGAATCTGCGGATAGAAATACAATTTGGAGCAAATGAAAGCAAGGGAGAAGAGAAATAAACAAAACAAGGGACAAGGAGTTACATTACCAAACTTGGCAGAGGAGAAGCGGTGAGGAGGGGTTGAAAGGAGCACAACAGTAGTGCTGATATTAGACTGCTTTCAGTGGTGTGTAGTAAACAATGAGTCTTTTTCCAAACAGTAGCCTAGTCCTATGGGATGTCATGCTGTTTGTGTGTGGGAATGCATCATAGATTAGGAATGATTTCGTGTTGATTGGCATTTAAAGGGCCTTCAGCACAAATTACATATATTTGAATGTGCATGCTCATACAAACACATCCACACACATGCACACACTCATAGTTCTCCATCCATCACCATATGTTCCTCCTTGTCCTTTTGTCCCAACATTCATAAATGTTAACCCTACACACAAAATGGTATGACAGCACAAAATGAGTCAGTTATGTGTGTCTTTGCTCACACAATGCCGAGTCTCAGCATATTAGGTGTGCTTGTATTTTTCTGTTTGAAAAACTGTGACAGACTCACATTTGTTTGGTTAAATCTAATCTGTGTCAACAAGACATTCGTGACTATATGGCATACAAAAAAATGGGGGTAAAACTGTACAGGTGTGAGATTTAGTGGTGTCTTATAACAAATTATTATTCCTGTCTTTCATTTCCTCAAATTCAATTCAACTCCAGCTCTGGGTTGTTTTTGTGTGTATGTGGATGCATGTCTTTCTGTCTACTGTATTCATTTTGGCTCTCCGTCTGATTGCCTTTTAAATCTGCCTATTCTTATTCTGTTTTCTTATCTAAAATTGTGTTCAGCAGATGATCCCCTTGCAGAAATTAGCCTATTGCAGTGGCAGAAAGGTAATGTGTAACACTGAAAGTGAGAACAATGAGAGGAATACATAACAAGAAAAGACTACACTGTAAAAAAAAAACCGTCAATTTCACGGTGAAAATCTGGCAGCTGAGTTGCCAGTTTTTCCCTGTAAATTTTACGGTGAAAGTCTGGCAGCTAAGTCGCCAGAATTTCACCGTAAATTTTACGACGAAAGAACATTCGTTATTTTTAACGGTGAAAATCTGGCAGATCAGTTGCCAGAATTTCTCCGTATATTTTACGGTGAAAGGACATCCGTTATTTTAGCGGTGAAAATCTGGCAGCTGAGTTGCCAGAATTTCTCCGTATATTTTACGGTGAAAGGACATCCGTTATTTTAACGGTGAAAATCTGGCAGCTGAGTTGCCAGAATTTCCCCGCAAACTTTACGGTGAAAGGACATCCGTTATTTTAACGGTGAAAATCTGGCAGCTGAGTTGCCAGAATTTCTCTGTATATTTTACGGTGAAAGGACATCCGTTATTTTAACGGTGAAAATCTGGCAGCTGAGTTGCCAGAATTTCTCCGTATATTTTACGGTGAAAGGACATCCGTTATTTTAACGGTGAAAATCTGGCAGCTGAGTTGCCAGAATTTCTCCGTATATTTTACGGTGAAAGGACATCCGTTATTTTAGCGGTGAAAATCTGGCAGCTGAGTTGCCAGAATTTCCCCGCAAACTTTACGGTGAAAGGACATCCGTTATTTTAACGGTGAAAATCTGGCTGCTGAGTTGCCAGAATTTCTCTGTAAATTTGACGGTAAAAGTCTGACACTCAGCTCAGCTTAAACCTTAACCCTAATAAATAGTTAATCACAAGAAATCACAGAAATGACCAGTTTCCCATAAATAGTTACTTTATTCCTATAATTTACAACTCTCTGTGCCCCCATCTCTTAACATAAGTTTGCCGTTTTGAGCGTTTTGCACCAAATTGTCTTAAAAGACTTAAACAATGGAAAATCTGGTAAAAGTCCCAAAGAGTTCAACAGTCTTTCGGTGTAGAACGTGCCCCAAAGTCCAAACACCATAGAAAGGAGCCAAAGGTCTTGCCTTTCTGTGGCATGCAAAGTCAAAAAGGGGGCTGTTCTGGTGATCCAACCTGGCTTGAAGGTGTGTGAACGATGAAGGTATGCCGCTTTAACATCTGCTGGTTCCACTGCGTGAATCAGAAGCACCAGTGCAAGCACAGAGCTGTGAGAACAAAGACAACATTAAGCCATTAGAACTAATGGAGTAGACAGAATAAATGACAATTTATTCGTTACAAGAAATCGCCACCATTTCAGTGGGTGCATAGTCCATCTGTTAAAATGCAATGCTGTAGTGGAACCTGAAGATGACAACACTGCTCAAACAAATAAAGTTAACAGTAAAACACCAATATATATATATATAGTGTAGGCAAAAGTTTGGACACACGTCAATCAATCAATTTAAATTGTTTTTTTGTGGTGCTTCACAGTACACTTTCATGAAGGGAATTAAAACTGTGCATGAACACCTGTGTGTGTGTGTGTGTGCGCGCCTCCTATAGACCCGTTCAGAGTCGACGTGCTCATGAATGCGTGCGCATCGTTGACTCAAACACACCAGAGATATTGTAGGGATATAACGAGAGACTCCACTTTTCTGGGTGGTTCTACACTCTAGGGGGAGTGCAGACTCCATTCAGAAAGAATGGGCTGCTGCGCTCAGAGCCGTATCTCGACAGCGGCCACTAGGAGAACTGCAGGCATGGGTAAAATCGGGAGTGGTGATTCTGTATTTACTAATGGGTGACAGTGCAGACACTAAAGCGAGAAAAACTGCCATTCTGAAGCGTGTACGTTGATTAAAAAAATAGATATCTGTGATGAATACCAAGGGTCACACTAACAATGTGACAACAATGTGTTTCAGTTCACAAGCTTTCACTCCTGCAGCTTAGCACTGAGGTTCTGAATCCTTCTTGACATTTGCCTACTTTCAATATCCATGATGATTTTTTGAAAGGTCTCAAAGGTGTATTTGAGTTCCACTGGGTAACTCAGGTTGAGTGCATAAGTCAGGCCAGATAGCATGGCACAAGCCGATGCAATGGAGGACAAGTCATTAAGTACCTCAACACCATCGATGACAAGGCCAATGTCCTTTGGAGGGGAGAGAGCATCACCATTGTGCAGGACAAAGATGGCCATGGCGGCTTTTTCAAGTTCTTCCTCCGCCTCTTCCTGTTGGACAACCTGAAATCAGACAATTAAGTTAGTTTAGATAACTGTACCCAGGGAGGGGAGAGGGGAGATTATTAATTAAATAATGATTACAATTATTGACACACAATTAATCATGCAAGTAGTACATAATATGTGCACTCCTCTGATCACATTCTAATTTTAACCCTCCTGTCGCCCCGGGTCCCAGCCTAGGGTCTCTCCCCTCGTCTCTGTCTCTACCCCGTCGAGAGAAACTCTCCCTCGGACGCCGGGCCAACAGGAGGGTTAAATATCAAAGGGAGGTAGAGAAAGAGAGAGAGAAATAGGGACAGTTGCATGACAATCCAAATAAGTAATTGAACTGAGAGAAAGACAGCAAGGAGATGGAAAGACCCTCAATGTCATTCTCCTGGATACCGGTAGTTATTGATTAGTCTGATCAAACGCCCAGGGCCAACAGTTACATTTAACAGAAAACACCCTGATCTCAGTGCACTGCCATGATTTGCTGACTTACCAGGTACTCTTTGATCAGGTGGCTCACATCTTCACCCAGGTAAATCACGAGCGACTTCAGGAGGCACTCTGTTCAAGTCCACACCCTGTAGCAACAAAGACATATCAAAAGATGAAAGATAAAATACGTATCACCTTTCAACTCACCCACAGAGAGAACTGAACTGACAAAAGAGGAAATCAAATGCAACACATATGCATTTCATACCTGATCCAAAGGTTTAAGGGTGTCCCTGATTTTCTGACCGACAGCTCCACCTTTTTTCCTCATGACCTGAAGAAGCTGACTGCTCTGCTTATCCAAACCAGCCAAGAATCGTGGTTGTAGCGGTACCGTTGTAATTCTTAGGAATTCAGCATTGCTCTGAAATATACAAATTAGACAACACATTTCATGTTAAGGCATTGGCAAAGTTCAAAAAAGATCAGGAAAATATAGTGTTTGCCTGACTGGACTCTGGAATAGAGTTTTAACAGCTCATACCTCCGCTTCTTGAAACATCGCTGGCCATCGCTCCTGGAGTTTGTAATGCTTCAGAAGTTCCGATCGTCGTGATTTGGTGACCCCACAGTCTTTACATTTCCACATTCAGCAGATGACTGAAAAGGGGAGGATGGGGGTGGTTGGAGCATAAGAAAGACCCAAATTACATTGGCATTGTTGGTAGAAGTGGAAGTGATACTGAAAACTCAATTTATAAATATATATTACAAAATAGATTATAATAAAATATAAAAAATACATAAAAATATTTTAAATATATTTTATAAATTTAATATACAGTAATATAGGGATACACTTCTGTCTTATATGGTAGGCAAATCCTCACGATTACCACTGACAAAATAAAGCATGAAACATAAGGACTACTTGGAATTTTGATTTTTTTTTTACGTCACACAGGATATTACCATGTGGTATTATTTTAATAATACTTAATGCATATGTTGAACATATGGAATGATATACAAAAAGTCCTTTTGATTTTTTTTTTCTATTGCTTTTGACTTTGGATTCAGTCACAGAAAATAAAACTCCATATCACAGGTGATGAACAATAATAATACTTATCTCATAATAATCATGACCATAACCTTACACCTGATACTCAGCTGCATAACTCACATGACATTCAAATATAAACACTTACCCATTAAACGTTGCTTCTTTTAACTATATGAGATCACTGCATGCCTGGAAGAAAGGAGACATTTGTTAATGAGAGCAAACAAGTGTTTTCCATTTGAACACATACAAACACTGTCTTTCTCCTTTTGTTAACACGAAAAATAAGCTTCAAGTCACTGAAAACTATCATTTCTGAAAACTTCAGTCAAAGTGTAATAAAGTTTTCAGTTACTCTGTACTTGTGTGGCAGTAGGTGTGAAGCAGGACGTCAGTTACCTGAAACTCGCGCTCAGACACAGACACATGGCGGCGTCTTCTAAGCTAATGCTAATGCTAACGCTAACCTGTATCGATCCGCTAGCTAACGTTAGCTAATTGTACCAAACAGTCACGGCTAATCATCGACGTTGTGTGATAAAAACAGCGTAAAGTTACATTGTGTAAGAGTGGTGTATGAATGTAGACACATATTTAACAGTCATGCATATTTCTTACCGATTTCTTTCTCTTTTCTTCTGTGAAGTCTTCATGCGGGAAAACAAGATGGCGGAAAATTCAAAGTTGAAGTCTGGTTGTAGCGTGACGTCAGTACGTACGCACGTCACGTGACATGCAACGTTTTCAACTTAAAAGTACAATTGTTGCTTGATTGGATGTTTGTGAATTACTTTGAACCAATGAGACCTTGATTTACATTTAATCACAGTGATATTTTACCTTAAACCAAGTAAAAGACAGAAACATAGCGATTATGGGTCAGTTCAAAGAGAAATCCCTCCTTACATCAATGGTTGCCCAAGTTCACTTTTTTCAGTGTGTGGTATATTCATTTACAGTGTTCTACCGTTTCAAAAACTGTTTTCTACCTTTTTTCGATTTACAGGTTTAGACTGTTGCATTTTTTTTACGAAAAAAATCTGTAATTTTTACATTTCAGTGTGGTATATTCGTTTACAGTTTACTACCGTTTCAAAAACTGTTTTCTACCTTTTTTTGATTTACAGGTTTAGACTGTTGCATTTTCACAGTTTTCCACCGTGAAATCTACGGATATAAGCTATAAACTGTCTTGTGACTTTTTTAAGGATAAATGTTGTATTTTTTACGGAAAAAATCTGTAATTTGTACAGTTCAGTGTGGTATATTCGTTTACAGTGTTCTACCGTTTCAAAAACTGTTTTCTACCTTTTTTTGATTTACAGTTTTAGACTGTTGCATTTTCACAGTTTTCCACCGTGAAATCTACGGATATTTTTTACAGTGTATATGGAGAAATAAGGCTATGTACAGTACATGAAGACACACATAAAATATCATCAGTCAATTCAGTGTCATTTTCTTGATGGTATGCATTCTGACTTTCTACTACTATACTGCAGCTGTTTGGACTGTCTGTCTATCTAATGTCCACCACGGCTTGCACAGGCTGTATTCAGAGTTTGTGGTGAACGTGAATTGACCTGTGGAGTTTTCACAGTAGGGGAGTCTTAACAGGTGAAGCAAGGTGATACCAAACCACCTGTTTAACTTTATGTCAATAATCTCCTACTTACTACCTGCTGCTTATAAGTGAGCAACAGGTAGTAAGTAGAATATTATATGTGAGTCTGAAGAGTCATGTGAGTGGCTGTTTGACAGAGTGACAGAAATGAACCACAGAAGTCTTGTGTACAACAGCTTTGCAATATATGGTATGAGATTTTGTATAATCTGATATATGGGTTACACTACTATAATACATTTGATCAATAATGATATAATGTGTTGTAATACTGAACTGACATATAGGGGAATAATATTAACTGCTTTCTTCTGTAGAGCTAGATGACAGGTGTGACAGCACTCTCATTACAGTTAAGTGTAAGGCTCAGGATAGTCAAATACAAGGCTCAGACATCCACTTGAAAAAACTTATACTGCATCAAATGTCCAAAAAGAGAGCATTACATGATGATATTTCAGTACAAACTCGCCAGAACTATGTACATGAATAGCACTTCTGTATAAATTGGAGATGTGACCTTCATTGTTTAACCAATTCCTTGAGCATAACAAAAGGCTCAATGTAGATAGAGATGCTGCTTAAAGGTTCATGAATAAACTTACTTCTTTACAACATTTAATGCTGTAAATTTTACAACTATTCTGCTTTTTGCTTTATGGTTAAATTTAGTTTGCAGTCCAGATTAAACTGCTACTTAGCCCAGATGAGAACTAGAGTCTCCATCTTGAATATGTAAATGCTAGAGTCAGGTGGAGATTAGCATACCTTAGCATTAAAAAGAAAATCTCTCTAAAATCACAAATTGTTATTTTTATAATTATGTTTGAGTACACATTAAACATACAAGACGCAAAGTGTTTATTAATGAGCTTTAGATGTGGTGTTTTTTCACTAGAGTATGCTAGCTGTTTCCCCCAAGTGCAATTTTTACGCTTAGCTAACTTAATTCTCTCCTCCCTTTAGCTACATACTTGTGTGCATTTACAAAAGTTGTCAGATTGTTCCTTTAAATATATGTTGTCCTGTGTTGTAAAAGACCACATTACACTAAAGTGACACACATTTCTATGACAGCTTAAGTCTTTAGCTCTAGTTCTCAGCTCATGTTGTCTTGGTTTGTCAGTGTGGTTAGCTTTTTTATAGACACTCCTTGTTTTATACGGAAGCTAATAAGGGTCATGAACACAGGAATATTTTCAACATTGAAGTTTCACAAAGTCTGAAACTTCCTACCTGTGTATGAGACATTGAAGTTACAAGCTACAATTTACAAGCACCTTGTTTTTACAGCTGAATCAGACAGGTCAATTGTAGAGTCAATCTGTCCATCATGGTGCCATTGCATTTATCCCCCCTACAGGTCTTGAACGATCTAGTCTATTTTTAAGACAGACAAAGATGAAGGCTCTCCATTGACCCAAGTGGGTTTAAATGTACTTGAGGATTCTGTAGATAATAATCAGATCAATGTATACAGAATTGTTTTTATTCTCTGTAAGGCGCCATCAAATAAAATGTATGATTATTATTATTATTAGTATTAAGTTAGTTTGCATAGTAACAATACGCCGGTAAATGAGCAGGAACGTAATTATATGTTCTGCATTGTGATGTGTAACCACATTATTGTTGACATAGTCTATTTCACTTTCTTCCTTCTCTCCTTTACCTCCTTACTCTAACATTAAATCTCAGATGAAAATCAGACATTGTTTCTTTCTCCATCCTATCTTAACCAAGGTTGCCACGACCCGGGAAAGTTTAGCATCTGAGTTTGAAGACCCACTATTTTACCATTTATTTCTCTATTTGTCTGTCTGCCTCCTCCACTATCTTTCCTTAATGATGGATATGCTCACTCACAGTTTTTAAAGTATCGTTCTGTCCCTCTCTAATGTCATATTCAATATAATAAAAAAAATCATCCTACTCATTGTTTTCTCTTAGTTTCTTGGCGCTCAAGGTCATCATGCCCTGGAAACATTTGATAGATACCATTCAGCACATCTGTTTGCCTCTGTCTGTTCTTCTTTTTTGAAGGTCATGTTACTCAGCTAGTCTTCAAGTATTACATGCGACCATTTTTCACATTAAGTGCTATATGTACTGAGTTTATGTTTCTTTATTTGCCAAATTGATACTGTAAATGACTCTTTCTTCTCTTTCTATTAACTTCTATTCAGAGATGTTATCAGCCACATAGTTCATTTTTCTTTTATGACTCTAATCCAAAACGTCCTTGTTCTCATTGGTCTTAACACTGGCTTTGTCCCTCAAAACACATTTCAGCCAAAAAAAAAGTTTATCTAGCCAGCTGTCCATCTTTATCTCTCCTCTCGTTTTCCAACTCCTTCCCTGACCTTGACTCCATAGTACTTCCTTCCATCTCACTCGAAGGTCATTATGTCCAGGTAGGCTCTCTACTCCCATAACCCTCTCTGTCTCCTTTGCTGACTTTTCTTCTTTCCAAGATCATTAGAGGCCGGTCAGGTTCATAATCTCCAAACAAGTTACTTCACCACCACTGCCCACTGTCTCTGTAAATCCTCCAATTCTCTTATCCTTCTCTTGCTAACACAGTCCCTCCCTGTACTTCTTTCTTTCTCTCTCTCTCTCTCTCTCTCTCTCTCTGTCTCTCTCTCTCCCTAAGGTTGTACAGCCAGGTATGGCGTTCATCATCTCACAATCAAGCTGTTCTAATTAGTGCATGTCAGTTCCCATGGTGATGTCCATCTTGTCTCCTGGCAGGAGAAATAACCTGGCCACGGTGAGCTCACAATGAAGGTTTTTCTTGCATCACACACACACACAAAGGCATGCTTTAGTAAAACTTTAATAAATGACTCTGTTTTGACTCCACAGGCAAGAAAACAGTATATCATGGTGCAGACACAGATTGCAGGGAGGACACATATGGACGCACCAACTGGACCAATGAACACTCTGGCCAGTAGGTGACTGGTGACCTACTGCAAACTGGACAGCACTTGGTTTTCAACATGGCAGCAAAAATGGCACAAATTTTTTTGTACACTAATGTCTCTAAAGAGGAGTCGTTGTTTTTCATGACTTTGGGTTGTGTTTCAGTTTTGAATGTCAAAATGCTATGCTCTATTTAAGATAGAATACTAAAAATGTGGGGTTTACTAAAAAGACCAACATAGTGATTTTTTTTGGTAAGGCCTTACTCGCAAAAAATTCAATCTCCCCATGAAATTAAAATATAAATGTGACAGATTGCTCAAAACTTGAAAAAAAGCTAAACCAAAACTGAAAAGGCAAGATAGATAATATGTGCAAACTTTAGTCTTCAGTTGATGATTCAGTGATGGTGGCAGTGGCAGTGGGAGTAGAAATGAAAGGAGACAGAGAGAACACAGGAGTGACAGAGTCTGACAGAAGACTAAGTGGAGAAAGGGGGGGGGGGGGGGCTAGAAAAAATGGTAAAAGAGAAACAATGGAGAGAGTGACGTAGAAAAGGAAGGAGACAACTGAAGGACAAGGACATGACAGGAAAAGAAAAGAGAGTTAAGAGTTCAAGTTACAAGCGAGAAAGAGTGACCGAGCAGGAAACATTAGCAAGGTCTTCATTTGAAAAGCCTCTTTGTGATGTACTCATAACCAACACAAAGGTAATCTGTGTAGGTGACTACGACTTGTATTCGAATCTTTTTTTACTGCAAAGACTCGCTCTGAGTTAGAAATAAGTGAGCTAACAAAAAAAAGTGTGTTCTAGCAAATTAACTGGAAAAACAACACACATTGAAGAAAGGGTTTGCTATGTGTGTTGAGGTTGTTTAACTTCCACCTTTTAAAATTACTTTTACTTTTCAGTTTCAGTACTTCTGGTTCTAGCTACTGGAGACTGCTGAGCTATGTTTTTAATTGCTATTTTCACTTTTTCAGGTAGTTTTGGTTATATAGAAAATAAATATTTCAAATTAGAGAAAAGAACAACACAGATTATAAGGTCAAAATGTCCTTCTATCTTTGAAACAGGTGTTAATCAGGAAGACACCTCTGATTGTTCTTTGATTGCTGATTGCTCTTCCCACTGCAGCATGACGTTGCAGTCTCTAGACTAAAGCTTTTGTTTTCCCTCTTTATGATCATTTTTTCCAGTACTGTTGCATTGTGTTGCTGATTTAACACACAGTAAGTAAAATAATGCGACTGAAAGGTCAGAAAAAGCTTGCAAGAAATCCTCAGGTGAAAAAGTTACCCTTTTTTTTCCATACAATTTTTTTGCTGTCGTTTTGTATTCCACTGATCATAATAAACCTGCTGTGTGTGTGCGCAGTAGCCTCTTATTTTTTCCGCCTGCTTTTTATGTGCACAAATGTGTGTGTTGGCCCGAATAAGCCAATAAACTTGCCAGCAAATAAAAGCTGGACAGCATGGTGTTGGTGTTGCTGCTCCAGGGTTTGTTTCCTTATACTCGCGCTGCAATGCACCAGTCCCTGTTTGTTTGTTTGCATTTGTATTTGGTGTCAGGCATATGATTGGCAAAAGGATGAAAAAAGCAGGAAAATATACAGAGCACCGACACACACACACACACACACACACACACACACACACACACACACAGTCCTTAAAAACAGGTATTACTGTTGGTGGCTCAACTAGGGAATAAGGGTGTTTAAGCATGGCCCAGCTCAAGAACATATTTGGGGAAAAAACCCAAAAATAATAAGAATAATCATTTTATGTATGTATTTATTTTGATCTTCCCACATGTGCTGTAGTTCATTGTGTGGTTGCAAATGTTACAAACACCCTTGCTTGGTTCTCTAATTTTGCTGAAGCAATTCATTGAAAAGGCGTTTCCTTCAACTTGGACAGTCTCTTGCAATCAGCTCCACTTAAACCAGTTCTTGACCCCCTCATCACCAAATTTTAAATCAGGGCTATTCAGTGCTACCTGGCCATCAGTTCAGGTATGCTGGAAATCAAGAGAAACGAAAATTATCTTTAGAATGTAAGAGGAGTCAGTTTTCTGACAGAGAAAACAGGATAAATCATTTCTAGTGCTGTAATTAGATAAATGATCTATATCGAAATAATGTACTTATGTTTACATTTAGTTGCTTGACTATTTGTGACTGTTGACTAAAGCTCTTTCGTTTTCTCTCTTTACAACAATCTTACATTGATATGTAGCTACAGTTCAGACTTTTTTGTAGACTTGATTTAATATACAGTAAGTAAAATAATGAGACTTAAAGCTCAGAAAAAGCTATGTGGAAAGTAGAAAAACTGAAAAAAGCCCCTGAAATGTTTAAATTTTACAGGTATATACAAGTTAAAGTGAAACTACATGTGATCAAATGACTTTGAGCCCACTATGGATTTGCCTGTGTTGTTATCATGGCCATAATGGGTGCAGCTGATCTTCGGTTCTGAAGCCCTACCCCAAGGCTCTCTGCTGGCCACACTTTAAGAGATGCTACACCAGCTCTCACCTGTTGTACTCATTGCAACAACTAACATGGTGCCAGTCTCCTTCCTCCCACTCACTGCCATCCTTTTAAAAGTGGCAAGCCAAGTGCAAAGAAACAAAAAATCAAATCGCTCCCCACCACCACCACCACCACCACCACCACCCAATTTATTTACAGATCTGCATGATTCACCTGGGTCACATTTTCAGGTCGGAAAATCCGGGTCACAAGTCCCTGTGTGTTTGTACGTGCAGTGTTTCTGGGGTAATTCTGGTTTAGATTTTAAGGTAGGCTCTGTATTATCTATTATGACTCTTACATTTTCTGCATATAAAGATATATCCCCTCAATATGTTCAACAGTGGAAAGATACTAAAATCATTATGAATATTTAAATATGTTTCATTGCACATATTTTTTTCCATTTGTAGTAGAAAAAAGCAGACACGTTAATGCAAAACAAATACTGCTTATATACTGTATATATTATTGAATGTTAAATGATACTGCTGCAGGACAGATCTATCTTGTTATCACAGAGGATTAAGCAAGTTTCTCTTTAGACAGAATCTGACATCAATATAAATGAATTTCAACTATGTTACATGAGGGAGAGAAAGTCTTGGGGTGTTCACCTCGAACCCAAAGGACTTTTCTAATCAGCTCTTTGTTGCAGTTCTTGTATCGTAAGCTTGCTTTCCTGCACTGCTTTTCCCCTTTCTGTCACTCCTGCCTGTTAGGTTTCACTTTGTAAGTTAAGTCGGCTTGGTGCAGATCCAAGAGGAGAACAATCACTGCCCTAACAACTTGAAATTATCGCCTCTCTCTCTCTCTCTCTCTCTCTCTCTCTCACTCTGTCTTGTTCTCTCACTGCAGCTGCTTGAGAGCTGAATTGGTATGGATCCAGAGAGAGCAGAGAGAAAAAGAATCCATGCTCCAGCAACTTTAACTCATCTCCTTCTCCTCCCTTTATGAGCCACAAACATACAGTACAGTGCAATACAGAGCTACCCACCATCTTTGCTCAATCCGTTTTTAGTGTTATCAATGTCATGTGGACCCTAAACAAGTTGTTGCCATTACTTTTAATTGGAAGAGACAAATACACCCAGGCATTTACACAGAAACACACGCCAAGTAGTCGGCTTGAAAGCTTTTAATCTTTCAGGCTTCTGCAAATGTAAACAACCCAGATAGGTGTAACTACGGCATCCACCCACCACAACAAACCTCACCACTCTTCTCCTGCCCCTCAGACTAATGCAGTAAAGACCCATGTCTATAAAACTTTTAAAGAAAAATAAGGTTTCTATGTAAACTAAGATATTGCATCTCAACTTTCAAGATGTGAAGAGTGCAGTTACAAGCAAAATTCTACATTTGCCAAGCCACCAAACCACCACTATAAATCATCATGTCAAAGCTCATTAGTGAAAAACTAATAATTATGAATGTATTACAGTATGTATTATAACTCTTACTTTTTCTGCTGCAAAATTAGCTCCTTGTAGATTTTATTGGTGTTAATTCACTTATGTTTTTTTTAAACAAATCAGCTTATTAAGAAAACAAAACTTCTTATTGGAAGCTGGGACTTAAGTAATTCAAGGCAGGAAACTATACAGAACAAAAAAAAGTTGACTTTTCTCTACAAACAAAAAATGTGATTCCAAAAGATGCTGATTGGGATAAGGAGAGGATTCAGAAAATCCCAATGATTGGCTACAGATATTATATTATGCTTTTCCAGATATACTATAACTGCTGTTTGGCTGGTATGAGTCAGTATTAATGCAACTACAACAGTGCATTTTTCTTGAAGACATGTGATGAATGTGATACATTTGAAAGTATTGTACTTACATATTACCGTGATGAAGCCATAGACTGTCTGACTACTTCATGTTTAATTCCCAGCCTCTGCTCAAATCTGTTCCATCCTCCAGACCAAATCTTGAGCTTTATTTTTCATGTTTTATCCAACTTGATCTTTAATTTTAGCCTGCCAATGTGATGCATTTATGTGCTGGTTCGACACATGACAGACTTGGGTGCTGCCTACCATTCACCAGCATCCTTACTCCTATAGTATTCTTCCTTCACTCTTCCTATATCCTTCTCAAGAAAAAATGACAGGGTAGTGCTGTGTGTGAAGTGCACACTTATTTATTTATACCTTAGTTATTTTAAGACTTTCATGTCTTTGATGAGTGAATTATACATCTATAGAGATATCAAATTTGACCAAAAAAAAATTCTGGCAGACGTAGTTACATATTATACACTTTCTGTTGAGCCATCTGACACATTTGCAATGGCAGGTTCCCTCTTTATAATGTCAACATCAAACCATTATCCGCCTATCTTTCGAGCCCCATCATCTAATCTAGTATTTTATGCTTTCTCAAAACACTCCCAGGGACAGTGTCTTTGGGTAAATGAGAAAGGTTCAGTAATTCATTGGAGGATAAAGTTTGTGACCTTGTGGTTATGAGATGATTTCTTTACCCTCTAGGCGAGCAATAACAGAGAAACACACCTTCTGAGAGTGCAATCAGCACTTGACTGTGAATTGGTTTTTGACACTCGCAGCGATGGCCAACGGAAAGGAAACACCGCCGCATATCTTGCACGCTTTCCCACACATACACAGACGCACAGTTCAGGCAATTTCAATCTCACCTCTAAAACTAAATTAGACAAGTTTATTTAATCCTCACAATAGGACTCCTTTTCTTTATCTCAATTGCTTTCAAATAAGGCATTATGTATTCCACACAATGCTTGATAGAGGAACACAGGAAATGAGAAGGTGTACAGAAAAGGAGGAGGGGGAGGGGGGGTAGGGTTAGAAGGGATTAATAAGAGAAAATTCAAATGAGGCTTCTGATATTATTTGGAAGGAAATGAGTAAATGTTTTTGAACTGAATTTGTTAGGGATGGAGAAAGTCATGGGAGAGAAAGTAGAAAAGAAGAAAAGTGAAAGACCAAATCACCATCTATAATGAACTGAATATAAGCAGATAGTATGTTTGGGAAAAGCCAAAAAAGAGTTTAACTTAATTTTGAAGGTGAAAAGCAATATGACATGCTTTTATGATAAGGATTAGACCAATCAGAAGTGGAGCTGGGCTTAGCTTTGTTAAAGTATGAGCTGAATTAGTCAAGTCAAGGTGGATAAACACTACAGGATTACTGCACTCTACTTAAGCATTTCTAGGCCCCCAATTTGTCCTTTTTTAAACTTTTCTGCTGCAAGAATAACCTAGAATGACCTAGGATGTAAAAAGTATAATAAAATATTTTTCTATTATACAGTACAGTGAATGCTTTCCAAAGGACATTTTGCTCAAAAGTAGGGAAATGTGAAAAATTGATATTACATCTATTTGAAGCATCACTAGAGGTACACTGAACATATGCTTAGTGGTATATAGAATATCATCTATGGAGTGAAACCACAATGTAGATACGTATTTCTTAAAAAGTCTCACCATTAAAGTTGACAGCACGGATGTAGCTGAGCAGCTCTTTGCCATCGATGTTGTTGGCCATGCGAGGGCAGAGACCCGGGTAGCCGTAGCAGAGGTCCCGGTGCATGCGATGCAGAGCATGGGCCATGGCATACACCGCATCCATCACGAACTGAACCTTCCCCTCTTGTTCGTAACTGGAATCACGACCAACTTTTTCCAAAGCTGAGAGAAGAAGATGAGAAGGGGAGGTTGAGACATTTTTGATTCATAGTGATATGAAAGTGATAATAGAGAAGAAAGACACAGGTTAAGATTTTTTTTTAAAAAGAAATGAGAGGAAATCAAGAAAAACCCAAATGGGTAAAAAAGAGATTGAAAAAAGGGAAAGGAGCTGTGACCATCAGACAGGTAGCAGGGCACTCAGCCTTACTATGACAAATAATTCTTCTCAGTCCATTCTCGCCCTGGTAGCAAAGCTAGAGAGGAAAGAACATGTTCCTTTTTTACATCTTCTGAACCACTGATAATGGCATTTCCTTGTATGAGAGGAAGGTAAGGAAGTATTCAGAGAAGACCAAAAATGTGTCCTGATTCTGACTGATGTCACATGGCTGTGTTGAGGACTGTATATTCTATACATCTGATTATGATGTACAATATATATTTAGCTAATGGCTAAAACATTAGCACCATTTAGACATTCTCTCTAGTGTGTTCAGATCTTTTTATAAAGCTATGTGGCTTATCTCATTACTGCAGTGTAATGTACAAGTTCATCGAGTTTGCCATTTGCCTTTGAGCTTCATGCTTGTGTGCAGCACATGCATGCACACACATACAATATACACCAATAATAACCTTCCAACTCCAATTTATTAACAGGGTTTATGAAACGACTCATTAGTATAATTAGCTGAGGAAAAAAGAACAGAGTGAAAATAAAACCTCCTTGATCCATTAAGGTGGAAATCAGTAATTGATTGTGACATTCATTTTCTCTGGTTTTCATCAAGAGGTTCAAGGAGTGGAACTGGAAAGGAAAGTCCCGACATCTAGAATTCATTATCGTTCTCTCTCTACAAATATTTACTTTTTTCTAATATATTCCTCATTATTATCTCATCACTCTCTTCTCTCATTCTCATACTTCATTTCTGCTCCTCCCGTATCCCTCTTCCTCATATTCTTTCTTTCCATCGTCGTTTCTTCTGTCTCGTTCTCCTCTCTTGGCTTTATTCATCCCATCCCCCTACCCTTTTTTTTTTTTTTTTTTTTTTTTTTTACAAGTAGCAGTCACCTTCAGGCAGATGCAAACTGAATCAAACCCCATCTGGGCTGAGTTGAATTAACAAGAGCAGATGCCCTTCCATCAATAAGAGCATCCATAAGGAATTAATGGGGTCCTGAGAATGAAATCCAATCCACAGTTATAGAAACCTGTCAGGTGCTTTGTGAGGCTTTCTATATTTGTTGTGTGTTTGAGTGTTTTCTGTTGTTGGTGTGTGAGAGAGAGAGAGTGAAGTGTGTGTGTACCTTCTCAAAGATCCTCCAGGCTGTTGTCATTAAAGGTAATTTTTTGTGTATATTAGGAGACAAAATAGATGGACTACCTGCGAGGAAAATGTGATTTGTAACACTGGGTTATCTTGCTGCTAAATGGGAAAATTGTTATGAATTGGAAGTTAAGAAATACAACCTGTTTCAGTTTGAGTAGTTGGCTGGAGTTTATTGATTTAATTGAGATGGACAAAGCAGCTGCTACACTAAGGCACTTTGATCTAGGCCTGAGGGGTCTGTGGGATATAAAAAAGGTTATATTTGAACTATTTGAACAACTATTTGAACAGATTATGTGTAAAGGCGTAGTTATTCAGGTATCTACCCACCCTATCTGTATATTTCTTTGCATTTATGTTGTTCTGTTTTTTTCCTGTCATCTGTGTATGTATTGTGTTTGTATTAATAAAAGGGAAACTTACATATTAAAAAAAACAACCCCTCCCCCTTCCACCACACACACATATAACTGTCGCTGCCTAATAGATGCAACACCATGTACAGAAGACTCTCTGTATTCTCTGCCTTTGAGTTTTGACAGCGTTTTGTCTCCTACTGGTGCCCAGTGTAACAACATCTGGCTAAGCTAGAGCAACTATTCCCAGCCTGTGCAGAGATTTAAAACTGGCTCTATGGCTGCTTGCTTTGAGGCAATGCAGCATTGATTTCATGAGCACATACAGGGTTGTGATCCAGCGGGCTGTGGTTTGAGCAAAATATCTAACATTACCTGAAAAACTGCCTGCTCAAGGCAACACAGTGAAACTGAGGGTCAAATCTATTGAGTCGTTTCCTAACAACCAGACATCTTACAACTTGTTGCTCATCAAACATGCTGTTTGGTGTATCGCTGCCTTTAATTTGACATTTCATTAGAAAACCAGCTGCACATATGACAGTAACCTTTATTTATCCAGTGAAGGTACGCACCTTTTGGCCAACAACCTGCTTGGCATTCATAATTACACACAATCACGTCTCAGTGGTCGCTGAGAGAAGGGAGCTCTTTTCTCATTAGCTCTCTGAAATCTGGCCATATGCCCAGTTTCTAACCTCACAGCCAAATCTGTATATAATTGTCCTTATTTTCTATTAGTGTCCAGCAAATGTGGCAGTGTAAAATATTCTATGCACACACACAAATCTCTCATGTTCTTGATTCTGGTCCAAAAAGATTTGTTGTAGTCTAAAAACATTTTGATGGTGTCTGATGGTGGCTGTACCTGCTGATGTTAGCATGCTACGGTAACATGCTAAACTAAGACGGTAAACATGATACCTGCTTAACATCAGCATGTAATCACTGTCATTGTGAGCACGTTAGCATGGTGCAATGATACAGGCTAGCAGGGCACTTAATAATAAGATGTTTGGATTTTGAGCAGATATTCCTGCGACAGGATTAAAATGAAAAGGTTTTTTTTTTCTATGAATACAAAAAGAATCACAAATTAAATCCATAATCACACCATTTGATACACTTTTTGCAGTGTGATTGCCTCTGGTCTGATTTCTCTAATGGGACTCTTTCATTTCTAATATAAAACGTCCACACAGGAAAAACAACTGACTTTCCCATATGGCCATATGGCTTATTGCACATGCACACGCACACACACACACACACACACACACACACACACACGCGCAGGCTGATTATGTGCATCATCTACTGCCCTGCTCCCAGTGCATCAGAGAGTATTGCAAAATACAGTTAAGAGAAACAATCTCTAAAACTACTTAAATGATGATATAGTGTACTTCTAACACACCACATCACAGCAAAGTGAAAAAATATAGATTCAAGCACCAGGTAAGTGGTCATTTGTGCAGCATTAACCAGAAAGCAATATATACAGGATCAGTAGAACAGAGCACCATGAAACATCTCTATACAGTCTCAATAATCAACCAAAAACCCTTGAGCTGGCTGCCTAATGTCCTACCATAATCACTGATCTAATTATGCTAATCGTCCATGAATAAAGCTAAACAAGACATTAATTAGAAGCAAATACCACATGGGTGGCATTTAAGTGATACCACACCTGGAAATCAATCTTTTTAGCAACAAACACTTTGCTCCTGTAGGCTCAAACAATTGCTGTTAAAAGTTTGCAGTTTCATCCATCATGGGAAAATGGTCCACTGGTGAGTAATTTTCAATTCTAAGAAAACAGTATCTTAAACACCCACACAAATTCAGCACACATATTTTCAGATTATGGGTAAACACACTGTTTTCAAGTTGTAGCTTTAAAGCTCATGCAGTTAGCTACTTATGGTTGCTACATGCAATTCATCACATTAAACAGCATGAGCAGAAATTCAAAGGCAGTTATTGTTTCTTTGGGATTATTTTGGTTTTAAAAACTGGTGTTTTTGTAACATGCTGAACTCATGAATGGACAGATGAGAAGGTGGTTATGTTGCAGTAAAGGTTTGAGACCTTTTTTATTACATTTGGATAATTTGACTATGGAAACTTGTAAATACTGACATACATATATATTTATTTCCCCAAATACTATGATATAATGAGAACTATATATCCTTAAAGGGAAAATATGCTGTGTGTATCTGCTGTTCAAGTGCTAGTCTAAAGTTCTGTTAGCAATAAACTTTATTAACACCATTCAAGTGTTTTTAAATGCAATGTTAAGAGGTGACATGCTGCTATGTTCAAAACTAGAACTCGGATGATCATTAAATGAAACTCAAATTGGTGAGGAAGAGACAGAAAAGGGGGAAGTATCCTTTACAAATGTGCTCTGATACATGGGCATCAATAGAGAGATATTGATGTAAGAATAGGTCTTGATCTTTTAATGCTGACCCATGAAAATTACTGATGGCGGTCATTATTTTAATAACCATATTTGTGACTTTATTACTGTACGAAATGGTGATGTGTTTGCATTCAGCATTGGGTCCACATGCCCATTGAGAGAGAAAAAAAAGTGCGACAAAATGTTTTACTTTGAGCCCTAGATCAACGTGTCATGAGATAATGAGAATTTCTCTCTGCTGTCCTTATGAGATGTGAAACGACACGATGCATCATTAATCAGCATATCGCAAGAAAATGCAATCCTGCCTTGAGACAGTTAAACGACTGGCGCTGTTATGAGTGGGGGCAACTGGGGAAACACGCAGTCTCTGTTTCCTGGGATTGCATCAGGTGTTGTAACCGGAGCAAGGGATGTGTATGTGTGTGTGTGTGTGTGTCTGTCCGTATGTGTGTGTAAATTGTATAATACAATACAGCTTTTATTGGATCTGTCTACCCATTGTCTGCAGTCAGTTAAAGGCTTGTCACATCAATTAAGTGGCCACAGATCCAATCATTTTATCTCCTTTTGTAATGAGTGTGCAGGTGCAAAATAAAAAGACATCTTTAGCTGAGACTTTAACACATGAAAATGATACATTCATTAGAAAGCCTTGTTTGCTTTTTTTGTGTGTCTGTTTGAAAATGAGAGATGAGTAAAGGACAAACGGGTGAAGAAGGTTGAGTTAGAGGCAGAGACAAATGGACAAAATGCTTGTGCGTTAATATGCACCCTGCCTGTCATACACTTTATACTCTTTTTCCTTTTTTTCACCCAACATCTGCTAAATTAAATTCAGCCTTTCTGCTCACTGTTAATAATATCGGAGACCACAGGCAGCTTGTTTGGTTAGCTGCTGCTGTGTGGTAAGAGAGTATTTTCAATCAAAACTTTGAAAAAAAAAAAAAAACAGATTTGAGAGGCTGAAGTAGAGATGAAAAGTAACTTTCATGTCTCATAACAAAATCTACAAACCAAAATCTGCATGAGGACACAATCATCTCCATATCTGCCCCTGAGTCATTTTCATATTTTGTGGTTGATTATTTGTTCTCATTGCATAGGCTGCATGCAAGAGACTCTGTTTAATAAGAGCCACAGGCATAGCAAAGACTTTGTTCAAAAATGACTTATGATGAAAGTTTTGTTTGATTTTCAGATAATCTACCATTTGGAGTTTCTCAAGTTGAAGGTCTGCGAAAGGTATGATTGCTTTAAAGAGATCTTTTAAGATTAAGTCACGGTGGCATTTTAGCAAACAGGCTCTCACCACGTACCTCTTATCCTACATGACACAACACTTGAATCGTCTAACCTGGCACTTCAACATCAGTGTAGAGGTGGTGGTACTATGACTCACTCTGATGAGAACAACAGGGTCGCTGAAGTAAGCAGCGATCCAAATATAAACCCTTAAAAGTGACGTCTTGAAAGCACGTAGTTCTTCTTTGCCCCCACCTGCATCACTGTACACATCAACATACTTTGCAAGGTTGAAAATCAGCAAATAGTGATGTACAGTAGGGCAAGCAGAATCTAGACCTGATTTGATTCTTGATTTTGAAAGTATGTTTCATTGTTAAGAGCTGTGTCTATTAAGCTATACAAACACTTATTCAGTCCCAGAACTTTACTTGTACTTCACATCTCATGGTTCATTTGTGTTGAGGCTCAGCAATGAGACTGAAACCAATAGAATATGTGCTTTAGTGCTTTGACAGCGAAGTCACTGCTGTGTCTAATATAAACACAAACCGATACATTAAAGCAGCGAGGTGAGGCTAATGTATGAATGCTGGCTAAGTGGTTTGATGGATGCCTTCATGGACCAGTGTGCTAGCCAGGTTTTATACACAGTGATTGATGGCACCACGGATGACAGACAGACTAATGATTTGGACAAGCTCCTTAATTAAACATCAATTAGGAACACATATTCAATTCCCTCCTTCTCCACTCCTTTCCCCTAAAATAAGTCATTTATTTTCTTCCCTTTTTCTTTGTTTTCTCAGGCGGCCTCGCATACATGCATTCATTTTCCTTTTTAAGATGCGGATGCGATAAATTTGGGGATAATTAAATGAGAAAATGTATTTATAAACCACAGAATAATGCAAACTCAATTCAGATGGCGATGAATACATTTACATAAAGGTTGTTTAATTAGCGTTTCTCTCATTTATCAAACATGTCTGAAAGGCATCAGGGAGATGACAGAATAGGAGGATGCAGCCCACACGCACATCATAATTCATAGACGTTTATAAATCATTGTTGGAGCAATACACATAGAGCTGTTTTGCTGAGAGTATTCATATGTTTTTGCTTTATATGTCACAACATGAAGCAAGGAAAAAGTTGCACTCGCCCGCCCGCCCGCCCACACAAACATAACGCACACACACACACACACACACACACACATAGTTATAACTGTACTCGTCTGGCTTTGAACTAGCTGCAGGGCTAATCTGCCAAGAAAGAAATGAATAATCAATAGGAAAGAATAGGAAATGAGCATCAGACAGAGATTCTGCTCTACATGATTTGACAAGAGAGCAATGAAGCCAAGGGTTATGTCAATACACCGCAGCACAAATACCAAGTCATCGGATTGAATTGTGTGTGTGTGTGTGTGTGTGTGTTGTGTGTGTGTGTGTGTGTCTAGGTGTTCCTTAATTGGTGCGTACATTTTTTTTGAGTGGGCAGAATCTGAGATCAATGCCAAATATCATTTTAATATCATTCAGCTGGAGAGTATGTACAGTGTATGTGCCGAGCCAACAGTCAGATCAATAACATAAAAGTGTGGAAAAATCTGTCAAGCATCAATTTTCTGAGAATGTTGGTGCAATACATCAGTTTTTAACTAAAGGCAGGGTGAAAGGACTGGTTTGATGACTAAATGACTGATTGAACAGCTTTCTTATACAGCCTATTATATTTATAGTTGTATTTCAATTGTTCAGTTTATTGCTATTTCTATGGGTTATATTAACATTGTAATTGCTGGAGTGGGAACATGGCATCATCGCTATAAAAAGGTCAGATGAGACAGGATTCACAAATGGAAAATGATTAGGAAATGTTGTAAACAATTAAACAGTTAAGAGCTGCAACAATTAGTTAATCAATGGGTAGTTGCAACCTATTAAATTAATTACAAACCATAGATGGAAATGAACACCTGCCACTGGCTAAATGCTGGTGAATATGTTATATCACTGCTTTCCTTCATTTTCCCTTTGAAATGGGGCCTAACAGTGATTTGTGAGGACTGCTTACAGACAGTGCACATGAAGCTACTGTCTAGTTTCATAAAAGACATTGCAGATACATTTTGGAGTCCTACCGTCCTCTCACATGCTCTTGCATCTGTCAAAAGTATGGCATTTCTCTTGATTAGTTAAACGTATTAAGATGAATGTAGCAGTGTGCATGTTGCAAATTTGGTAAAACAGGCTTCCAGGGATTTGTTTAAGGACTAGCTTAAATCTGAAAATCTAAAAATTCCCTCTGGTGGTTTTACTTATCACCCTATTCAGTGACGTAGAGGTGCTCTACACGGTGTGTCAGAACCCTGTGACATCACTATAGCCTGTAATTACAGAGCCTACTTCTGACCACACCCATCAGTGATGCTGGATGTAGTCGCAGGTCAAATGTCTTGATACTTTCAACCAGGGAGGGAAGTGGAAACACTGCTTTTTCCATATAGAAGTAAGTTACTCTTTAAATCTCAACTACTTGTTTTGCTGTTTTGTTGCAGATACAAACTTCTTTTTAAGAATCTTGCCGCATCTGCAGATCTTAGCAATTAAATTACTGAGTATAGAAGGTCAAAACTGCCAAAACAAGACCCAAGTTGTCATCATTTAATGGCTCTCGTTGGCTGCCTGGTGAGTTTCTTTACTGGCTGAAACTGCTCTCTTTGAGCCTTCTCATCCTCATCTTTCATCCTCTTTCCCCTCTCTCCTCAGACCTCCTGTCAAACTGCTGCAAGAATGTTTTCTGCTTTAGAAAGAGCAATTCGCTGCAGAACACCACTTTTCATAAATAATGTGATGCCTCTGACATATGTGGCTAATATATATTACATCTCTACATTATTACTGGTATATATTACTGCTGATAGTACACACAGCTAATATAAATTATTCATTCATCATTATTCATATTATGCTGACTCACGTCAGCACTCTCCCGATGTACTGCTCTCGAGAACGTACATATACGCACAAAAAAAAAAGAATAGAACACAAGGAGACACAAGTGAAGGCCGAGAGCGAGAACAATAAAGGTGAGAGTTGAATCAGAGAAGACAGGATTGGAAAACACAACCTAAACAAGGAGGAATGAGCGATGATAGAAGATAGAAGACAAGTTCATGTCAGGAATGTTTAAAAATGTAAAGGAAGCAAACAAATGAAACAACAGAATACGAGGAAAGAAGAGAGGAAAATAATGGGGTGAATGTGGAGGTATTCAGCTGAGAAAACAGGCATTGTTGAGCAGAGGACGAACCGTAAAATCACATTAGTAGAGAAGCACTTGTTCCCTCCAAGCTTCAACGACCCAGTATTTCATACAGAAATGTGTGTGTATTTGCAGTTGTGAGTATGGTATTTTTATATGTGTGAATACATGCACATACATGTCTTCAGTTTGAAATATATGATGTGATACACACACCCACTCTAAAGGAAGAATGGAGCAAACATGATGATAAATGTGGCTCTGGCTCATACGACGTCTAATTAAAGCAGAAAGTACTGTTAAACCTACTTTAGCATCTGAGAAATGAAAAAAAGAAGAAACCTGCAGTGCGTTAAAACCTGGCTCTAATTTGCATCGTTTTTGGTCATTAAAATTGGTTGATAACTGCTGAGATCTGAGAATGTGGCAACATCACTAGAACAGAGTGCAACAGGGTAAGAAGCAGACAGACAATTAGACCAAACTAACCCCAAACCTTATGCCCACCCTGACCCTACCTTGAGGACTCATTTCACAGTGATGGTTGTTAAAAAGGAGAGAAAAAATTCTGTGCACAAACCCAGCCAGGAATGATGGTCAAAATCTAGGCTAATTAACGTCTAGGTTGAACAAAACAAAACTTGGTCTGCATTAAATGTCCTACAGTTTAAATGCTGAATCTAAAGCTGCACTAATCAATATTTTTACATAAACAATGGGTCAAATGGGTCATGTGATGTGTAAGATGTCACTCATCATGACAAACCAACAGAGAGTTATCACCCAAACGCTGCAGTTCCTCTCGACCCTGTAGAGCTTTTTATCGGCTTTGAGGTCATTATTATTAGCAAAACAATATTCTGATAAATCCACTTTACACAACCTGCTTAGCAATGAACAGCAGGCAAACCCAACAACTAGCAGGTGAACATAGAGGAGCATTTAGCAACTAAACAGCCAGGTATTTCCCTAAGGAGTTGGTGAAGACTCAACTCTAAATGAATGCCAGTGTTCTTCTGCTAAAATGCACAAAAAGGCAATTCACCAAATTAACTTTGCAGTATGTCAGTGTTGGATTCACAGTGCATAACCTGAATAATATCATTTTAATTTTTAATGTGTTTAATGTGGGCTTCTTCAGTAGTGCATGTTTTGTTGTTTTGTGTGCTGCAGCAGTTTACATGAGGATGTGCCTTTGGGTGTATATCAGTGACAAAGAGTGGTATGTGACAGGGCTTGCTCAAGATGGATTACTGTGTGTGTGTGTGTGTGTGTGTGTGTGTGTGTGTGTGTGTGTGTGTATGTGACAGTGACAGATGGGCGGTTCAACATTGATCCATTCAAGTGCACAGTACTACATGTGACAGCAACAAGCACTCAGATGCACATGTGCTCTCTGTAGAAGGCACAGAGGATACACATGCTCTGTTTGGTGTGTCTGCCTCTCATCAATCAGTCACACACACATATAAGAGTCATCTATGAGAGCAGTTAAATAACCGTGTCCTCTACAAGAAGACGAAAAAGGATCATTTCACTGCAGCTTAATGGTACTTCGCAATCTCACCTACTGAAAACGAATGTTGCAAAGAGCCATAAAGCACTGTCTGCCTCTGTATCCCAGCCTGCAATCTGTCTGTCTTTTCCTGTATGTCTCTAATTGTCCATCAAGTTCTCCATCTGTGTTTGTCTCCGTGTTTCAGTCTGTTCAGCCCTAAGGCCTTTACACAGAGGAGATAGAACAGTTAATCCAGCCTGCGAGCCTAATAACTCTCCTTCCCCATCTACCTCGTTAGGATATGGTCTATTTGTAGCAAGTGAACATGTGTTTATGTGAGAGGGTACTGTAAATGTATGCATGTTGGGCTAAGTCAGGATCTAATTAAATCATGGAACTGTTGCATGCATCACACACAGACAGATCCATGCACACATTTCTAGTGTTGGATCAAGACTTTGCATCATCAAAAGCACACTTTTTATACCAACTAAGAAATGCATCCTCATGCTCGGAAAGCAAGGACATCAAACTATCGCCTTGTATCCTTTAGAAGATAATTCTCCCATTAATAACACTCTGTAAAGTATTAATATTTTATATTAAACTGGGGAAATGTAAAACTTTGTGTGTGTGTCTGTGTCTGTGTGTGTGTGTGTGTGTGTGTGTGTGTGTGTGTGTGTGTGTGTGTGTGTGTGTGTGTGTGTGTGTGTGTGTGTGTGTGTGTGTGTGTGTGTGTGTGTGTAAGCATTTGATAATCTTCTGTGTTTGCCCATTAAGTAGGAGCCTTCATTAGGCAGCTGCAAGAAGAATGAGAGCCTGATGGTAATCTTGCTAATCAGGGAGAGTACACCATGAACATAAAACTGTTAAAATAGGATTTTCTCTTACAACAGAGTGAGCACTCCTTTTTCACACATCCTCTACAGTGTCATTCTCACCTGACAGAGTGTTTGACCCCCTTAGTAAATGTTCAAATATGCCTAACTCTCAAATTTAACAACAACAAAAAAAAATGAGCCATATCTGACTGACTTATTTTTTACCTGAGCACACATTGTGATACATTGAACATGCATATAGAGTCATAATATCGTGTTTGGAAGGGTTGTGTACTGTTTATCTGTACCTACATCCCCAATTAAACTTTGAAATACTTCTTTATTCATTACACCTGGAGATCTAATCAGACACACTGTATTTCTTGGTTCACTATTCATGGTCTGTATCTGCACCATATGTTTCCCTCCGTTTACTAGGGTGGAAACACTACTAAATGAGTGTTATTGGACCCATTAAACCCAGCATGGAAGTGTAGTTTCATCCATATACAGCTGCATAAAATTTACATTATTACAAATAGCTTTGCAAATAGCTCTTCAAAGAACACCGTCATAACTATTCACTGTAAATGTAAGCACTAACGTAAAAGTATTCCTCGTTTACAGACCCAGCTTACTTTCATTTGCCACATTCACAGTGAATTATAACAAAATGATACAGGAGATTAGTTTTTGTGGCCATGTGTAGGATTTAAGCTTCGACCACACCAGTGAGTAATTGTGAGAAAATGAAACAAGAGAAAGAAAATATTCTGCTTAGAAATAGTTCTATAGTTCTTTTTGTTCACAGACATTTGTGTGAGATTTTCTGTAGCAAATTAAATTTCATAAATCCTTAAAAAAACAGCAGATTGTTTAAATGCATTGCACATCAGATTAAATTTAAAGCTGACACACCTCAACTGAACATATTTGCATATATAAATTATTTTTAAAAATCATTTTGTCATCACTAATGTAATTGAAGCAATAAAATATAAACGTATTGTTTCCTTTTGTTCCGTACAGTATTTGTTGTGTTTTAAATCTATTATATTTTAGGTGTGTATAGTGCTATGTCAATACTGTATCATAAATATTATCATGCCAATAAAGATACATTTGATTTCACTGTAACAGGAAAGTAAGAGATGACAGATAGAGACATAGAAAGACGGTGAGACACAGATTCACACAGAGAGGAAGTTGCCTAAAGAATGACAGTCAACAAAGTAAAGAAAGATCACAGGAGGTGAGGAAAAGAAAGATAAAATATTGGTGTCATTCCCCGGAGAGCGACACGAGTCGCAACCCACATAGAAGAGAAGACAAAGACAAAAAGAAGAGGAAAAAAAAGAACGACAGTGTAACAACCTTGTTTCCTGCTCACACTGCACTTAAATTCCTCTGTGTGTACCTGAGGCTTATAGCTTCTGTCACAACCAATGTGCTATTCACTGGTGCAATGGATCCACTCATGTGCCCAGATGGAAAAGTGTGTGGACAGAATGTATGTGTGTGTGTGTGTGTGTGGTCCAAGTATTCCTCATGTTGTGGGGACATAAATCTGTTTACATAGTCATGTTATGGGAATACAAGGCTTAACAAAAAACCTTAATTTTATGGAAAAGACTTTAAAGTTAAGTTTAGTTGGAGATGTGTAAGGTTAGGCATGTGGTGGTTATGATTAAGTTCATGATAAGTCTCCAGAAAATGAATATAAATCAATGTAATGTCCTCTGAAGTGATGAAATATGACTGTGTGTATGTTTGTGTGTGAATGTGCTTTCTATTTTCCACATTGTTGCACTGGTGTGTTTGTCATGTCTGTCTCAGTTTGTTTGTGACTAGTCCAGGGCAGGGAGATGCTGATACCACAAAAAAAGGGTGTGATGATTTCAGAGCTCAACCGGTGTCACAGAGCGGTGAGTAAAGGTGGAGCTACCACCTCCCATTCATTTTCTATGAGGAGCTACAAATCCCTACTGTAGAGCATGATGGGATTATAAGCAGAGAGAGAAAACAGGTGGGCAAAACCTTGTTGCTGTGACCTGGAAGGGATGGAAAATTGCAATATCTAAGATCTGCTATGCATTTCATGGAAACAGATTTATATTTCAGACTTTTATTTTACAAGCATTTCATTTTTTGAAGGCATAATTTTTGGGTGGTTGGTGTTTGGTCTGATTTTACCAGCTTTAATATGTGAACAATATGATAAAGACAGTTCATAGTCTTTAATAATAACTAATATTTTATTTCACTGAGATTTGTGTTGTAATCTTTAGTGAGTCTTTGAGATGTGTGAAGACAGACACCTGTGAAAAACAAGGCCAGTGAGACAGGTGTCAGTGTATCACATTAATTAAGACAGAGCATGTGTATTCATTCATGTTTTGTCTTTTTTTGCAGCCACTGGGTGTGTCAGCATTTGTGAGAATGTAAGAGTACAGGCTTATCTGCAATCTGATGTCTGCCTCAGTCTGCTTCCCCTCTGGCATCTGTTTTACCTGACTGCACGTTTCAACAGAGCAAAGACAAAGTTTTATTCCAGTGTCTGAGTTGTCCTGGCTGATCTCAGCATAGCAGCCATCCTTGAATAAAAGAAGGTTTTACTTGACTCAGAAGCTTCGGATATCCTTTTTTTTCTTTTGTGCTACACTATTCCCTTGATGGAAGATGAAATGATGAGAGATGAAAGTTGCTGTAATGTACTCTAAATAAATCATTAAATGTGGTTATTGGACTGGAGAACCAGTCCAGAATTGATGGTACAGCAGCAGTAACAACCATGAAATAATAAAAACTACAACATTAGTTATAGTTTTACAGTCTACAGAAAACTGGATGTATTTTCATAAAATATGCATTGGCTTCATGTAACTCGTCTTGCACTAAAGAATCAAGTTAAAAGGATTTCTCTCAGGTTAAAATGAAAGACAGTAGCAAAAGAAGTTGCATCGTGATGTGTGAGTCATGTGGTTTAAGAGAGCGACAGCTGACTGATGAAACAATGATGCACTCAGTCAGTAGTTGTGAGGTATTTTATATGTTGGTTTGTTTTCTGAGTTCAGTTGTTTACTGTCATTTAGATTCATTTTAATATGTATGTGTTTAACAGCCCACAAAATATATGGTAACCTTTATAACATAATAGTTCACCAAAGTACCAGCAGAATATTATTCAAATAACACAGCATGATTTGCATTTGAACAGCACCTTCAAATAACAGCTGTAAATAGAACAGGAAGTTTAGACAGTGGGAAAATACAAGCCAGAATTTCATTGGGCCGCATTGTATGATTTTACATTAAAATGGTTTGTACGTAATGGAAAGAGGCCCAGATGTTGGTAAAGTTGATAGGAGGTGTCTATGATTAAAAATCAGACAATGGTTGACAAATAAAACATAAAATAAAATAAATCAGGCCATAATAGCTTGCTGCATTTTTTGGTTTAGCTTGCTGCAACAGTAGGGGGTCCAGATGAAAATAGATTTTAAAAAAAAAAGAAAATCTGAAAACCATTTTTAGATATACTCTGCAAGGTGTCAGGCTTCTATATCGGATCAGATCAACATCAGATCATGAGGTAAAAAGAACATCTCCGCAACAGCAGTCAAGCTTTATCCTGCGCTGCCCAACACATCTGGTCAAAACTGATAAAAGTCACTGAGGACAAACAATGTCTAAATATTGAATTTAATCTGGGACAATGAATATTACTGCAAAAAAGCTGATGCTGTTTGTATATGTAACCTGGCAGGGGATTAGGCACAGGTCATGTCAGAAAGACCTGTTTTCACTCATGCCCTTCTCCTCTTCTGTCTCTTATTGGTTTGTCCACCCCCATTTGTTATTTTCCTCTCCTATTCATGCATTTTATTGTCATTTCTTCACCTCTTGATATCTAATTTGTGTATCCACGCGTTATTTATTCATTTATTTTCTGCATCTCTTCCTGATAATTTTGTTTATTTACACTTGTTGACACCATTTCCTTTCTATTTGTCTGTCCCCCTCAGCCCATTCACATGTAATAATCACACCCATTTCCACATCCTCCCATCAGCTGTGTCACCGTGGCGACCTTGAGCAGCAGGCTGCTGATTGGGTTCTGTGTTGATGATTTGGGGGTCGCGAACCCCAGCACTTGGAATTAATGGACTCTGTCGGGCAACTACAGGACCCTCGACACGTACACGCCCACATACACAGATGCCAGTGCAAGTAATAGACGGTCAATGGGAGTCACAGCCCTTACAAACCTAATTATGTGAACTAATGACGGGCGTCAGCTGGGGAATACTCACTGTGACACACACACACGCGCATAAACATACAGACTCAATCACAGCAGCATGAGGTCATACAGCAACAGTACGGGAATGGTTTCATGTTTTGGATTATGGACATATATACAGGTGATGTCCAATGACTGACTCTGCTGTAAGTGTGTAGTTATTTGTGCAGACGTAGGCATGTTAAAGTGCACACACAGCCACACTTATAAAACAAAAGACACAGGTTACATATTGGTGGCAGTGCTTGGTCTTGTGTAAAATTACAAGCTGCTAGCATTTTGATATGACAGCAAAATGCAGGTCAAACCACACATACCACACCAAATGACAGGAAGAAGTGCTTATTGAAGCACAAATAGACGTGCACTCTACACACACACACACACACACACACACACACACAGAGGAGATTAAATGACCGTATTCACAAGCAGAGTCTCCAACGATTATTTAATTTGCCTTTTAGCTTCTCGTACACAGACAATTGTTTTTGTTGAGCCGTACTGCTCCTCGGAGCCTAACAGCAAGTGTGATCTGTGCTTTAAGGGTACTTATTAGAGCCAGCAGCTCTCTACAATATATATACTAATTAAACCCCATGTATTCTCCCTGTCGACAATTTCAGAGCCAGGATGCTGTAATGAAGCCTTAGACTTTTTTTGTTTGTTTGTTTTTTGTGGACTACTTGATTGGGAAGAGAAGAAAAAAACAGAAGGGTGGAAACCATGATAGATAGAAAGTCAAAGTGTAGGAGTCTTACCTGTACATTTTTTGAGGCTACCAGGCCGTTTGCCATGCATCCCCAGCTTACAGTTGAAATTCTCCTCCCAGAACTCAGCGAACCAAACATTTCTCCTGTTGTTGGAAAGCGAGCGGCTACGGAAATACTTGTCAAACGCTGTAAAAAAGAAAAATCAGCTTTTTCAAACAGTCGGAAACACTACGTTTACCATTTTCTTCTTTCTCTCCTTCTTTTTAGAAACTTTACTTTTGAGAGTTGATATCAACACCTCCTACATTTGGTTTGATGATGTACTATTAGGAGGATTATAATGCTGCCTCGTGTTTTCATGGCACTGGTCTGACTCACTAAAGCATATGTTATGACTTGCCTATGGAACTAAAGTATAGCTAAAAATGCCATTTCTGTAGAGCCATTCAGTATTGGAGCTCCTATCAGCTATTGAAGCCGCGGGCAAGGAGAGCCAACATTTTAGACTGAGCTTTCACAATGTGCTCGGCTACTTGTCAAATTTAATAAGTAGAGAGGAGAGGAGAAAAGGCAAGAACACACTCGTCCACTTGTAGGAATGGAAATACTTGTCAGAGGCTGGCAGGCTGAGATGAAGAGATGGGTGAAAGAAAACACACTTCTTGTACTTGTACTACTTTGTTCATATCATAATTAATTGGACTTTTGTTTTGTTGTCTATGAGAGAAATATAGCACAAATGGATTTCAGGTGTCCCTAGATGTAATGCCAAGTGGACACCAGAGGATTTTATCTTCACTGATCTTAACTGATTTTTAAAAAAAGGGAGGAAACCACAGACTTAACGACTGATTTAACTAATTTTTAATATTTCAATTGTTCAAACACACATGCCAGATAATTCAGCCAAGATGGAGATTTCAGAGTTGTAATTCCAGGGATGTGGGATCTCACAGAAACTTGTATACTCAAACGTGACTTCAGATACAAACAAAGATGGAGGCAAACTTTCGTCATCAGCTGATTACACTACACTTGTGTGTGCTACGTTCTGCATACCAATCAGCTGGAGGTGAGTTGGAAACAAAGTTTTATTGTAAGCAACATCCGGTTGTTGACTTTTTCGATCAACTCGCTCTCATTGGCTACTGCGAAATATTACATTGGTGTTCCTTTTAAATTACACAAATGTAATATTTAGGATTTGAAGTCTCTGACATTATTAAATAATTTGGATAATCTGTTAAGATCAGCCCCACAATTGCTCAGAGGGGCAAATCAGACCAAAAATCTGTCCAATTCTCCTCCGCATGTGGCCAATATAACACAACACCATCATTGGAGTGGTGTCTGCTAGAATGCGAACAGGCAGAGCTATTTACTGCTCATGAGGACCCTCAAGTATGACAAGAGTAGATTGCAAAGATGCGTTTACACCTCACTAATAAAAAGAAAGTGTCATTTCCAGCACCACTGGGACTGCATTAGGGGGCGACACAGTGCATGTGAAACAAACCGTGGAGGATGAAGAAACCCCTTGGGACTATCAGACTGACTTGGACAGCCTGTGCCATGCCTGACTCGCTGTAAAGGCTGACAAGAGCTGCCTTGATTAATCTTCTCTGCTGTCAGGGAAATAAAAGTCCTGTTTGCACCTGTGCTGCTCATTCAATAGTTAGACTGCGGGGGCTGCGGGGGTTTGACTCCCTGTTTGCAGCTCAACAGGAAGAACATTCAACTGGGATCGCATACTTCTCCTTGTGATTACAGATGTCATACTAATAAAAATAAAAACATACGCATCTGTGGTATAGTTGAACAACATTGAGTTTAGGTTTCTCACATTAAGAGAGAAAATGACGTCATATGCTAAATATGAAGCTGAAACCAGGAGACGGTTAGCTTAGCTTAGTACAAAGACTGAAGGCAGGGGGGAAATGCTAGTGTGGTTCTGTTCAAATTGAGAGAAAAAAAATCCACAAACCAGCATTTCTAAAGCTTACCAATTAACATCTAATTAGTTTAAATGGTGCAAAAAATTAAGTGTTAAGAAGAAAAGTTGTATGTTTCTTCACCTTGAGGAATATTGGCACTTGAGGCACTTCCTCAGCCTAACACATTGGTAACAAAAACTTTCAAAGCTTCACAAAGGTGGGGTTTATTGCAAAGGTATCAGATTGGATTGCATCATATTGTCCGGTGTGCTTAATAAACTGGTATATTTTATCTTTATCAAGCTTTCACTCGTTCCATCTGACTTTCAACTCTCTGTCCCTGGCAAGTTCCCCCATGTCAAGTATCCAAACTGCACTTTGATTCATTTAAACTTCTCCATAGACTCGCTTCTCCGTCGCTTTCAGTTTATATCTTGTCGCCTTTGCGTCCCTCCAGGAGACAATTATCTAATAGGGAGCTCTGACAGGGAGCAAATGAGGATATCCTCCCCGGCCTAATGGCAAAAACTTGTTGCCCGCTGGGATCAAGAGCGAGGGAACATGAGTGCTTTTCATTTTCTGTGTCTGGTCTTTTCCCCCTGTCCCCTTTATTTGATCTATTAGTCTTTGAGCACACACAGACACACATTCCACACACCATCCACAGGTAAAGTGGAGCAAGTCACAGAGAGGATTAGCAAGAGCAAGTTTTCATCTATGATTTTATCTTTATTCATTGTGGTTGTCGTATTATTGAATATATTTGTAATGATGCGTGGAATAGTCACACACACTCTTACCATCCACAGACACTCGTTTGGGAAGAATTGTGATGGCTCCCTCAGCCACTCTCTCCTGGCCAATCACGGGAGAGATCTTGGATCCCCAGCTGTCTGAACCCACCCACAAGAAGTGACCTGTCTGGTTGTTTCTTTTCGCTGCATCCAGAACTCGTCTGTTTGAGAAAGAGAGAGAGAGAGAGCAGAGAATGAGAGCATATATGTGGCCCGGGAAAGCCAAGAAAAAGAGGTGAAGGATTTGAGTGCATATACTAAGGTTTTCTTGTCAAATAAGGTTACAATGCCACAGAAAATGTTATAAAACTAGAGAATTGTTGAGTAGTGGCAGCCGGGTAGTAGTTGAGGTGCACAGCACGTACCGTATGTCGTCCTCATTAGCGAACATGATGATGGCCCTGGCATTGGAGGTCTCCAGCAGGCGTCTGATGATCTTGTCAAACTCCCCTGGCCTGGGCTCCCTGGGGATCTTCAAGGACTGAGCAATACATACACCACCTGGGATAGAAAGATAGAGAAAGCGAGAAATTGAAGATTATCTTTTTTTTTCTGTTGTAGTCTCCGTTTTGCATTTTGTACTTGTCACTTAACTTCTGTGACTCCACTTCGATTGAGCCTTTAACCAGTTTATAAAAGTTTGGATTTACACTTCAAAAAACATCAGTATTTTGAGATAAATAGAATAATAAATGGTTGGTTAGCATGATAGCAACAGCCACCATAGAATCTCCAAGAAAATCCACAAGAGAGGATGTAACATTACTGGCCGAGTAACTTCAGAGAACCCCACCAACAAGCGGAAAGATTGCAATATTAAACATTCATGCCAAAGATGACAAAATCAGAAAACAAAGAGAACGACTGGATGATGAAAAGAGACCCAGGATAAAGGAAGCAGAGAAAAAACAGAGGAACAGAAAACTAAGTAGGGAAATTTAACAAACAAAAGGCTGGAGGTAAAGGAAGTAGGGATGAAGGAAAGAAAGAAAAGAAGAAAGAAGCAGAGGATCATAACAACAACAGCAGGGGGGAAAAAAAGAAAAAAGAAAAGCAGTGTTAAGACTATGTAGAAAGGAAATTACGGCGGAGGTGGGAGGTGTTGGGTATCAACGGTAACAAAGAAAAACAAGGGAGAGGGATGAATGGGCAAAGATTATGATTCATAATCACGTCACCGTACATAGCATGAGTGACAGGAAATATCCTCTGTACACACTTCACACTTCCACTTCTCATTGTGGAGAATGACGAGAGTAGCAGTCACAGGCAATATTAGTTGTTTCACTCACAATATGCGCGATAAAGCCCACTGTTACTCCAAACTTGTTACATGCTTAAGCTCTTGACGTCACCTTTTAATGTACTGGGTACCACTTTTTATGGACTCATTTTTATGTGCAAGTAAGTCCATTTCAATTCTATAGATGCCATGAAACCAATTATCTCTATATAAAGGTGATGAATGTCCATATTTGGAAGTGTTGGAGTAGCTGGCAGGAGACGGCTGTTTGCCTCCTGCTTCTGTCCTGTAGTTTTTAACTGCAGGTCAGATCAGTTTTAACCCAAACCATGATCTTTCCCTAACCCCAACCCTTTCCTAACCCTTTCTAACCTTAACACTAACCCTTTCTAACCCTATCTCTAACCAAGTGGTTTTTGTGCCTAAATTTAATCAGACCAGCTTTGTCACACCATAAAACACAATCATTTTTTAATAGTTACAGCTATAATACTGCATGTGTACAAATACTTCGGTAATGAGTTGGGAGTGAAACATGTTGGATAATAAAAAAGTTTTTTGTTTTTTTTGCCTCGTTCTTTCTCTTCCTCCCTCTCACTCTTCAGTACATACACAAATCATTCATGCTTGACATGGGACACATAAAGGATAATATTAGGCATCATTTTTGTCTTGAACAAATCATCACCTGCATAAATAAGCATACACACACACACAGACTCAAACATCCCATACTTCCACACTACACACTAATCCTGACTTCATGAATAAGCTCTTAGCCTTTTTGTTAATTAGCTCTGCTTTATTGTATCATCAGCCTGACTCAAGGTGTAAAGTTGTATGCACACGTGTAGGATTATACCAGTGTTAACATATTACATCTGCTGTATGTGCACAGTGTATGACTGAGTGTGTGTATCCATGTCTTGTGTGTATGTGTATGTATGTGTGTGTTTGTGAAAGAGAGTGAATGATGTCCCCTTTCCTCCCTGCCCGTTCCAGACGATTTATTGAACATCTGTACAGTCTGTCGCTTTCACGACATCACTCCCCTTAATCACACACAATGTACGTACCCACGTAGACGCACACACACACACCCCCGCCCATGACTGCTAAACCTAATACTCATTAGCCCCAAATTAAAAGCCTCTCAAGGAAAATCACTAAAATGACAAAATCTGCACAGGCACTCAGATCTACCCCTACCCACGCACACTCCCACACACACACACACTCCCACAAGACACTATAAGACAAGCATATAGAAGTTCAGCATTTTTACTCAAGGATAATCAATTACTTGACACACACTTTAGCATTCATGTACACAGATAGCAAATTATGAGGAAACAAGGCATATAGTATGTACACACACACACTCACACACACACAAGCGCTGATGTTTGCATTCTCTCTCCATTGTCCTTGGAGTAGTATAAAGGTGATTAAATCATCGTTTGTTTTATGGCCTCACTCTCTTCATCAATAACTGTCTCTGTGGAGAACAGACTTCCCAGATAAAGATAATATCAAATTATGGCTGTGTGTAGGTGTCCGAGCACACTTAATTTTCAGCATTCGCAGCCAAAAATTCACCACTACTCCTGAAATGCTTTTGGTCTCTGATGGTACCAGAAAGCGACTTGTTAAAAGTTGGGTTATTAGTGTGCACCTCTGCTGCCCTGTTGAAAGGATACCTGCGAGGTTAGGTCAGGAGACACATCAACATGTTGCAGAAATAAATAAATACATTTCAAAAAAATCCCTCAGAGATTTTGAGAGCAGGAGTTGTTGAATAAAAAAGGGGTCTTTGGAAGAAAGGGATACAACATCAAAACCTTCACACATCACAGACAGCAGACAAGTCTCACAATGCAAAGTTTTTAAGTTAGTTTAAAGCAAAGAAAGATGATAACATGATAAACTACAGCACCTAAGCTGTTTTCCAATCCTTTTGTGTTGCCTTGTGTGGCTGAGTAGAAAACTTCCACATAGAGGAAAAAAAAAGTTCAGGTCAGATGCAAAGAAATGAACTACAAGAGCCTGTATTGATTTCAGTGAAGATCTGGGTTAAAACCTACATCAAGGATCTCTAACACAGAAGAAACTAATAACTAGTCTGCCTCCAACTCCTCTCCAAGAAAAATAGCTAATATATGAATGTTCCTAGAAATATAGAGAAAAGTAAGAATGTGTCAATATTAAGAAGTCAATGATATTCCTTATTATTGTTTAAAGTTTAAATAAGTCATCATTTTGAGTATATAACTATGAAAAGCTGGCAAAGCATTTTTTAACTTTCAAATGCTTCATCATTTCTTTCACCTCTCTTCGACCTCCTGACAAAAATCCAATCCGTAGACTCATAATTTAGCCGACTGTTTCGAAAAACTGGGATAATTAATTGTTTAGAGACATCACGTCGCGCGCCGAGCATACTAATGTGAGACCAGTCAGAAATTCTCTTTATTCCATTCAGATAAAAGAATGGTCTCAGCTGTATTGGATCACAGTAATAGCCAGTTTATTACATCATTCAACAATTGTAGCGCATTTATCTACAACAGGATGATTGAATTATGGGCTCTGCATCCGCTGCACAGCAACACACCAAGCTCTCAGTTTATCTCTAATAACCTGATTATTGAGGCTTCGATGTGGAATGGAATGTGACTGAAGCCTAATTCCTTGTGTGTGTGTGTGTGTGTGTGTGTGTGTGTGTGTGTGTGTGTGTGTAGATTTTTTTACCCCTCTGAATATACAGTAGGTGAGAAGCATTTTTGTTTGAGCTAAACATTGTTTTTTCTCGTACAGGTATACAGGTGTCGACCGATCAGCTGGAATGCATGCAGCTGTCAGTGCAGATGTGTAAACAGAATAGAGTATATACAAATGTATTTTTGTGTTTGTGTGTATGCATTTGCAACTGTCTGTTCTCTCTGCAGCTGTTTAAAAAAAAAACCCAAAAAAAACACAAGATGCAGGGTTCAAGTTATGATGGTAAATTTGATGTTAAGTGTGTCCAGTGCCTCTCTAAATGAAACCCTTATAGTCGGTAATTAACTCCATTCTGTTTTGAGATTAAATTCACTCTATTTCAGGATGGGAAGTGCCGCTGTCTCAACGTTTAATTAACAATCTGCTTCCCTCCCACACTACACTACTCTTTCTGCACCATTTCATCTGTTAACCAACAGAGATGTGAATGGGCAAGGCGGTGGGGGGGTGGGGGGGTCAGAGAGGATTCATCTTTTCTGTGTGTGTGTGAAACTTTTCAGCATTTCCTTCAAAGCAATGAGAGAAAAAAACATATAACCCATAGAGCTCTATTTACTGAGATCAACTGTACAATACAGTTATTAAGAAGGATTAAATTGCATCAAACTTAATCAGCCACAAAAGATTGGACCTAAATTCTTTGGAAGGATTGGAACAGAGAGAAAAAACAATAGTGGTTGGATTTACTTTATACTGAATACTAAGTGCTGAAAAGCAGCAATCAATGGAAGTTTGGACGTTCTCAGAAACTTAAAGAAATCTGATGTAATTATATGCCTGAAAGAAACATGTAATTGTGTGGAAAGAACAAGGTGACAAACACCTAAATGTTCACTGAAATCCAGGATGACAGAGGATAGAGGATTTTCGTCTGTTAGTAGAAGTGATAATCATAAATTCACATCTGCCTACACACTCCTTCGAACATCGCATGTTTACCTCAGTCTCAAGCTTTAACTCATCAGCTTCTCCTCACATCTCCTTTTTCAGCGTTGTTTACTCACTTTTGTCTTCAACTCAAACACTAATCTTCCCTCTTTTACAGTTGGCTGCGCCTCCCAGTTTTTAACAACAGCTTTAATAGTGTTGTTTGAAGAGATGGCTGCAATAGCAGCCATTTGCATCACCCCCATACAGCTCATCATACCCTGCACAAAGCCTCTATTGAACGCTGCTAGAGTACCACACACACACACACACACACACACACACACACACACACAGATAAACTCATGCATTCTGTAATGTATTTATACCATTGTTACATCTTGAATACACAGACATTAATATGGTTCAGGATGAATGATGAGAGTAACTGTAAAGCAAGCAGCCTTGCTTTCATTGGCACTTGGGGGGTGTGTGTGTGTGTGTGTGTGTGTGTGTGTAGTCCTCAAATGAAGGTAAGAAAATTGAGTATTTCCAATGTAGGTGTCATACATGCAGCTCGTACTGAGTTGCATCACTTGTGTTTGCCTGCACACACATCTGTGTTAGAAGTGTGTAACAAAATGAAAGGAAGGTAGTAAGAATCACCCTCGCTGCCTTTCATGATTCTTCCATTAAAGATACATGTGTTTCAGCACCACGGTCTTCCTCCAAGTACGGTATGTGTTCATCCCAGCAACTCTGACACACACATGCCTTGTCATTTGTTACTATTAGTACAACATTCAATATGTGTTGACCAAATATGAGGTTCTGTGTCACAGATAAATCAACACAGGAAGAAATTAATTTTTTCTCCAGCTTAGCGAGCAATTCTTTGATACAACCACCCACTGCATTCAACCCCCGCACAAATACCTGCCTGTGCACTGTTACTAGGGGAGAATTCTCTCTCTTTCTCACATACACACACATGCACACACACGCACACACAAATACTGTGATTTTGACACACTTTCTTTCTCTCCAAACCTCATTAGCACTGCTTTAAAATTAAAAGTTGCCCTCTGCTTCTTTATGCTTTGTTCTTAGCTTGGGGCAGTGCAGCGTGGGCCTTTGAAGTCTCTGATTTATGTGTCTGTGAATGTGTGTGTGGCTTCTCACACATGCTTGTGTGAGCCTAACCAATGATCATGCATGTATTTGTGTGCACTCCAGTAACTATGTGCACAACATACATGCTGGCTTTTTTTTTTTTTTTTGGCTTGGTGAGGATTAACTAGTGCGGTAAATATTGTGTTCTGCATTTTTTTTGCTCAGAGTTGAAACTTCTCCTCAGGCTCGCTAATGAATCATTGACAACACCCACGGAACCGCTGTCCCAGGAAATTTACATCCTCCCATTAAAATATGCCTTAAAGGCTACAGGACCTAGAGCCACAAATGGGCTTGAAAATTTAAGACGGTCCTAACCCGAACCCAAAAAGATGCTGCTCAGACCTCAAACGAGCCTGAGGTGAAAAAGCCTAACAGCATGAAGCCTGAAATTGCTTCTAATTTGCTGATAATGAAACACTGATAAGGGTTATGAGCAAAAAGGGCAAAGTTTCAGTTTACAGAAAAACCAATGTACTTTTGGTAAATGTTTGTTTGATTAGCGCAGTATGTATACACACTGAAATACAATTATGAGCAATGTCTCCACAGCTCTGTGCATTATCAGAGTATAAATTGAGGCGGCAATCTACATCAGCGCATGGGTATTGGATATTTGCAATGATCTACTGTGCACATAATAAAATGTTTCAAGTGGTGCTCAGACAAAATATAATAATTTTTGGTTATCTATCTAGAAAGCTAATTCACAGTCTAGCCTCAGTTTATTATGACAAAATGTAATAATAAGTGATAGCCGCTGGAGTTATCCGTCAGTCTGCATCTACTTTGTGTTATTATTATAATTGTGGACATTGCAGACATCCTTCAGTCTTGGACCCGGCTGCACTTATACTGCAGTGATAGCACAAGAACATGTTCCAGAGTAATTGTAACAAATGAGAAGAAGGAAAAACCTCTGTGACGATTAACAGTCTGTCCAAACATTTGTTATAATTCACATGAACTGCCATTGAGTTTAAACAAGTCACTGCTAGAGGGATATATATTTCATATTTCCAAGTCATTCTGAGGTTATACCTACATATACTAGAATATTTTTGCATTACTTACAGTTCAAAAAACATCTCATCTAATCTTATACTGGACCGTTATGCAGCCGCTCATTTCTATTAATAGCCATTTTAGATTGTGTCTCTTTAAGATGAACCCACTCTGTTCGGATTGGCCAGCTTTCCAGAATTTCTGCAGACTTCCAGAGAGTCTGCTAGGGGTGCAGACTGCTTGGAAAAATACCCATAATCCTGCAGCAATACAGGCTATGATTTGACAATGTAAAATAAATCATACTATTATTATTATTATCAATAACGAAACAAAAATCATAATAATTTTAATGATAATAGGCGTTAAGATATTTACTTTTGATGACATTTGCTTTTTCACTTGGTGGATTTCTTCATTAGAATCTGCTAAAGTAGACAAAGGTTGGTTTTGGTCCATCTACAATGTCAAAGCTTTAATGTGAATATAATATTAACAGTATTTAGCAGTTCATGAGCAGATTTGTTGAGAGTGAAGCAGCACATCTCAGAACATTAAGAACTTTTTCAGAAAAAAGCACTTTGAAAGGAGTTACGGGGGTTAGAAATTTCAATTTATCTCCAACTCTGGAGATTTGAAGTCCTGTCTCAGAGGGCATTTTTATCCCTTTGTGGCTCAGAAGACTTGACATGATGAAAAGTGAACACTTCACATTACTTACGTCTGAAGTCAGCAAAGGCTCAGCACAAGTCCAGAGGGTGGACGTGTGGATTCAGCCTACCTAAACAACAGCGGTAGTAGGATTTCACTCTTTTTTTCATGTGCAAACAATCTGACATCATCACGAGGAGGAAGTAGAGACGACTTTGCTATCAAAGTGTTCACAGCAGGCTGAAAAGAGCAGGGAGCATTTCACATATGTTCACCTCAAGTTTTGAAAATTGATCATATTTAACATTATTATCCAACATCATAAACAGTAAAAAAGCTACATCCCCTTTAAGAAGGTGTTATTAGGGTTTATTGTAAGTATAACAAGCTAAGGAAACCTTAAAGATTCATTTTGCTGGAGTCACAAACTTCGATCTCTACCAGTAATTGTACAAGATGGAAGGGATCAACTTATTGAATCATAAAACTTTATTCATGTTGTTTTAGTTATACAGTACACATATCTGAATAGTATTAGCATCAGTTTTGTATTAAGTGAAACTCCCATCTGTTTATGCATTTGCATTATATACGTATTAAAGCGTATTTGGGCCATATATGTAAAAAAAAAAATTAAAATACTGACATGGAGGGGGAGAGGGGGGGGGTAATATTTCTAGAAAAAGATTTTCTGAGATTAAACTGACAGAAATAAATTCGAGAAAAACAAATGTGCCACGTGATTGCTTGGCTGAATACAAACCCCTCCTCCAGGCCAGTATTTCATTTATTTTTTACATATATGGCCCTAATTTGCGTCGTAGTATTTCATACAGTGACAGCATGGTGAAATTATTCCATCCTGTCTCCTTTCTCCGCTAACGTGGTGGGTGATGAAAATCAGTATTTTGTGTTGTCACTCTGGCAGCTGAAAATAGGACAAAATTTGAATGTCAATATAATTTACCTCGCTGATGTAAAGTTGCAGGGCTCCAGCAAGGCACAGCAATTTAATTAAAGGCAGGACTTTGACTTTTGCTCTATCTCTATTTTATACACAGAGAACGGGGCTGTGTGACTCTCTGGTAGACAGATATCCAAATGTGTCTGCTTTGCACAGGGAAAACAGATTGGATCTCGCACAGACATCTTTCATTATTCCTGGGTGTCTGCTTGTGTGAGGGAGGAATTTAAGGTAGGGGGAATGAAAGAAGAGAAAGACAACAAAAAAAACAAAAAAAAAGACACAAGGGAGACAAAGAGTGAACGAGCAAGACAAAAAGGAGACAAAAGATACTGGCCTTTTAACATCTCACTCTACCTACCATCCAACAGAAACTAGGTGTGTGTGTGTGCGTGCGTGTGAGTGTGTGTGTGGTGGTTGGGGCGGTGGGGGAGCGGGTGGCAGGTCTGTCTTCACCACAGGAGTCAGGCAGTCTAGCTGAAGTCAGCACTTCTTCAGGTCTGAGGAGAGACAGGTGGACACCTATTGCATGGAACAGTGTGTATCAGATGTGTGTGCGCTTGAAATAGAGCCCGTTTCTATGTGTGTGTGTGTGTGCAATCCTCTAGAAAACAGCTTCTTCTCTTATCCAACAGGGAATGGAGGTAGGAACAGAGAGTATGTCTACCATGTACAATCATACATGCAGCTTGCACTGATTCGCAGTACTCAGACAGTACTAGCATGTGGGATTTTTGTATTATTTATGTACCAAAGGAAGGAATCTGTCTGTATGTCTGTGTGCGTGTCTTTCGTGTATTTCTTGAATAGTTCATCTGATCGACTTCATGCTCGGGAAAAAAGGAATCCTATTGAATTTTGTGAAATTTGGACATGCAGCATGATTAAATAATGAAACTTTAACCTCTGGACTGTGCAAGTGCATCTCATGATGAGAGCTGTACAACCCTGACATGAGAGAGAGGAGGGGACAACTCATCTCATCATTTGATAATGTTAAAAGTTAGGCTTTGCTGTGATGTAACTAAGAGTATTTTCCAATGTGACTTGACTTGCTCCACTGTATGTGTTGTGAAACCTGTAGCCTGTAAGTCAGCATTTCAATCTTCCATCATCTAACCTACAAATATATTTAATTCTTTACTTCATCATCGCTCCAGAAGTGAGATGCTCAACATTATACCGGTTTCTTTTGGAATACTCCAGCTAGCATCATCAGGTTTCTCAAAAGCAGGGTAAGGGTTTATCCGTGAAATTGAGACATCATGTTTATCCGCACACACAAAAACAGGATGCTTCAAAAATCAAATCATAATTACTCAAGTCCATTTAAGCACACTCACTGTTACAATATTAAAGTCGATAATAGCTGCTTTAATATTGAGTTGAGATGAGGTTTTATAAAAATCTTCGCTATGATAAAAATAAAAGAACATAAGTGGATTATTTTAAATGTACTCTTTGGTGGACTCGTGTAGGCAGGAACTGTACCTGCATATACAGAAATATCTACTTAGATCTGCTGGGACTGGACATATTTACATTACACCCAAAAAAATAAAAAAAACAGACCCTCTAACATTTCTGATAAATGGGTGAATGGAAAAAAACACATTCCTCCTTGTAATGTCAGCAGTATAAAAAGACCCTAGCAGGCTTTTAAATTAACTGTTAACTATGAGCACAATGAGGAGAGTTGACAAGAGCAACCGGAGACTAGTTCTGTTAGTCCTCAGGCGAGTCAGTTAACGTCTCCATTGAGTCTCCTGACCTCCTGCCACCTGTCACACATCACCGATACTTCCAATCTATCAGAGTAATCCCACTGACTTTCTCTGCTGGATGGAGGGAGACTGAAGGTGGAATCGGGTGGGACGGACGAGAGGAAACAGATGGGGAACAGGCGGGGATAGAAGGATGAGGGGTAGGATGGGTGAATAAAGGCAAAGACAGACAGAAAGATGAAAAAAAAAGTGAAATCATAGGGTGGAAGGTAGAAATGAGAAAGAGATAGAAAGATGAGAAAATGTAGGGTGTGAGGCGAGGGAGGAGGGAGATAAGGAAGGGATGATTGGTTGTCAGACCGCAGATAAAAAGCACAAGGTCAACGTTAAGCTCAGAGATCACAGAGAGAGAACATGTCCGCTTCTCTGTCTGGTACTCTTTATTCCTCCCTCCCTTCTTCTTTCTCTGTGTGACTTCTGAGTGCCGATCCCTCTTTTTTTCCCACTCTACTGTTGCTAACATTCTCTCTTTTTCCCTGAGAGAAGAATTTTCTCTCATTTTTATGGCATTTTCTCTCTTCTACACACACTATCTGACAGTAATCAGACATCCAATTACAGCAGTGCCCTCGGACTAGGGCTATGTGTGTGTGTATGTGTGAATACATGTGTTGAAGCCTTGCTGTTTTTTTTGTTTTTTTTAATACACAAACACACAACACACACACACACACACCAAGGGAGTGTCAGATCCCTGCAGATGCCAGTAAGTCCCCAGGCTGGGATGCCCCGCTGTCCTCCAGCCCACGTCTTATCTCAGGATGAGGGATCTCTCACACATACACACACACACACACACACACACACACACACACACACACACAGATAGACACCAAGCATACTAAAATATGAAATATGTCATCTAACAGAGAAAAGTGTGTACAAAATGAGAAAATACTGTGAATACAGACGTGCACTCACTCACAATGATACAAGAATACACATTTAAACAAGCAGCATGCATCATGCTTTTGGCAGTGAAATGGGTGAATGAAGAACCAGAAATGTCACTGATACTGTTGACCTTCACTGTGACCTTTCTGACAACCAAACAGTTTGTAGCTTGGAAAGGAGTTCAGAAAAGAGGGATAAAATATTCATTCGGCTTCCAAATTCTTTTTTTTCCCATTTTAGATGCACATAAATGTTATTATTTAGCACAAAAATATAATAGTATTCTGGTTTAGTTTTGTGCCATTTGGTGCACAGTTAATTTTAAATGTTACACATAATAAGTATATACTGCAAAGTAAGGCTGCAATCTGGTTAATGTTCTCAATTCTCCATTTTGTTTTTTAGTCTTTAAAACGTATTTTAATTTAACTCATTGTAACTAATTTAATTATACTATAACGTAAGACAAGAAAAAGGAGCAAATCCTTACATTGAAAAAAAAGTTAAACCAGAGAATGTTCCATATTATAAGAGAATCACACACATTTTTACAAGTAAGATATACACTACTTACTGTCATAGAGCAAACTTTCATCATCTGTTAACTAATCATGTAGGCAAAGTAATTAATGCCTCTAAGAATTCTCACTAGCACACACCAGACCAGATAGTACATTTTATTAGCATCACTCCACAATAAGCAGATATTCACTAATAATGCAGTCAAGCCACAAAACAAAACAAGCCAGACACTTAATGCACAGCAGTTGTGCTTGAGAAAAACACACTCTTTGTTTCAAACTATATCGTCATTTTTCTCTTCCACAATCAATCAGTGAGCGGTGCATAAAAGATCCGACTGTGAAATGAAAAATTGTGCATCAGCGAGTTAATGTTGTCATCCGTAAGTGACAATTACAGTGTTAAACCAAACAGACGCTCACAAAGACATTAAATATTCAATAGGAACTTTATCGATAAGTCAACACAAAACACGCACATGGCCGACTAATCAGCTAGCCCATACAAAATTCAGCTGGTAATTTGTTCCTATTGGAATTTGCCAATGAACAGAATATATGGGCGACATTATGCTCGCTGAATGGCAATGACCGCGTAGACTTATTGCTGCTGATAGCATCTGTGTGGGCAAACATGATGCCTGAATGGCAATGAAAGGAAAAAGCTTGGCTGTCTGTGAATACATTATGTGCTCTGTATATATGTGCATATGCAAGGCTGTGTGTGTGTGTGTGTGTGTGTGTTTGTGTCTAACAGGCACTTGTACACACACCTCACATTGGCAGGGGTTTATTGTGTGCTATGCTGAATCTGTATGCTGTATGTATATCTTTTTTTAGTGTTAGAGAGAAGAGTGTAGATGGTGTATCTCCAGGATTTTGAGCAAAAACAGGATTTAGTTTTATTGTTAAGGCATTTATTTTCATCCAGTGAACAGTTAGGTTGTACTCTTCTGTTCTTCTGTCAAGCACTACTTCCCTTAAAAGTAGATTATTCTCTTTTAAGTCTAGGAGGCCCTTTCCAACTGTGAGCTGCGAGCATAATCACCAACTTTCATCATGCTAGCCACAGTACTTAAATCATTATCCATTCATCAATCCATCCATCCATATATACTCAATCCCATCTATGGCAGAACACCTCCTCCATACTCCTCCTTAACATATGCATGAATCCACATGGTTCCTCTGACAAATCCTCTTAGGGTTGGAGCAACATTGTATGAATTGCATTAAAAATGGGATTGACATTTACAATCAATACTTCAAAGTAGCTTACAGCAATAAAAAAAAATAAAAAATGAGTGGGTTGTTTTTTTAAAGCACATTTGTTATGTATATGTCTCGTGGAGCATTATGACAGAATCAATGTGTAATCAAATTGAATGAGATGAAGGCTACACCTTTCTTTTAAATAAGAAATTATATGGTATTGATCCATTTCTCATTGATATTAAGAGCGTTCTATAACATCAGCCTCTTCAGCACTCACTGATTCTGATTCCCAGTGTCTGATCCAATGCAGTACGTTTTCTTCACACTGAATATAAAGAATGCCTTATTCTTTGGCCAGGTGCTGTGAAGGCACTATTGCTTTGGCCAACGTCGCCCCCATGCATAGATTTCACCAGATCAATACGTCTTGCACATGAAGTATTCTTCAGGTATTGACGTGCACTCTGTTGGCCTAGGCCTCTGCTTTCTTGCAGCATTAATGGACACAGCGCTTCCTGCCAAAAGCTTAAACGACTAGTTGAAAAAAGCTGAAGCGGTGCTGCGTAGACCAACATGAGTCAGAGAGCTCTGTTTTCATGACGGAGCACAGAGGGGCTTTTCACTTTCGAGGGTCATTTTCGACAGACGCACAAAAGGTTTTTATCTCGTCTGCAACCATTTGATATTTTTGGTGACTTGCCCTGAACTTGACCGCTCCTGCGTAGGAGGAGAGGTGCACTAGGGGGGCTGTTAGTGGCGATGATGCAGCAGAGCGATTTTGGTGATTTTGAGCTTGCACTGTGTACCCTGCTTTGTCACAAGCACATGGAACAAATTGCAGGGAAGAACAAGAAGAAGAGGTGATGCTAATTTTGGTGCCAGGCTCCCCCCAGAATCACCCAATAATGTACTAAACCCACTGCACTATAATTGTATCCACTCATTCTGTGTGCACACTGTAAACTGTGCTCGGTGCAGTGGACACATCATGTGCCAAAACAGAGCCTAGACAGTTGATGGGACTGTTATTTTTATACATCTACTATTTTTACAGTGGAAAAAACACTTCTCTCCCACCTCTGATGTCAACAGCAACACACGGCTTACCACTCACACGTTTCCCACTTCTCAAACTTCTCTCTGTCTTCGTATCTGTCCATTGGTTTAGTTTTACTCCTTTTTTTCCCAGAATCTCACTCAGAATTAGAAAAACTTCACCGATCCCTGAAGGAAAAGCTGCTTTCAACTGCCTTCATCAATTTAGGTGAAGACAACTAACGGTGGTTAAACATGTCTCTTTGTCCACCGCCCCTTTGATTGTCTCTCTGCCTCTATCATTATTTCATCCATTGCCTTTTTTCCCCATCCCTTCTTCTTGACTCCCAGGGAGGTATCAATAGCATGTCTTCATCCATCCCTCCATCCTCACCCACCCTCTCCCCATGCTATCGGTATCACACTGTGCTCCTGCTTGATCCCTCACCCCCCCCTTCTCATGCATCATCCCTTCTCTCTTCCTGTGCTGCCAGGCAGTCAATGTGCAGGATCTGCTGCATTTGTCAATCCATTCTCTGACTTTCTCTGTATACTCTTAACTCTCAGCAGCTCGCTTTATTGTGCACCTCCTCTCTTTTGACCTTCCACTCATCTTTCCCTCTGCACTCCCACAGAGCAATATCAGTAGCATGTGACTTTTCTTTCCTCCATCTCAATTACACTTCCCGCGGCAAAAGTCAACAGACAAAGAGAAAGAGAGACTCAAATAGACATGGTGTGGTTGATCCATCTAATCTATATCACCAACATGTAGAAAGCATTAAGAGCAGAGCCAGCAGTCAGAACATGCACTGGAGAAGATGTTGGCCATTAGGTTGAAACTCAGGTAGCGTTTGCTGACACCTGCCTAAAAAGACAGGTAGACAGACAGATATGAATGCTCACATTCAGGCATGGATGCACACACAAACCGGCAGACAGAATACACATATTTCACTGGATTCTGCACTGTTTGCTCCATTATATGCCATTCAATTGTGTGTATGTGTGTCTGAGTGAGAGCTCGGTTGCACTGAATTGTGGAGAAGGGCAGTGAGGCCTGTAGAAAAAGGGTAGAGAGACAAAACAGAATCTATTGGCATTTACTAAGTACTTAATAAGGTGAGTGTGTTGCAGACAAGCAGGGACAGAGGATAGAAATACACTCTCAGCCAATTGAGCATGATAGAAGTATAGAAGTAAACACAAAATATACCCCCAAAAAAACAAATACACAAGCACCTGTAAGCAGGATTTTCAGCTGGATTTTTTTTAGACAAAGTTGAAGGTTGGAGAACATGAGTGATGCAGCGTACATAGTTTGTGTCCATAGGGATTTCAATTTTTACAGGTTGGAATAAAATGATGAGAAATGAAAGTGGTCTTACAGTCAACATACTTATCCTGATTGGATACTATCACAATGCTCGGTTAATGTATAACTGAGTCATGTAGTCTTTCACAGTAAAGATATCAGAGAAGAAATGAAAATAGTAAATCCATAGTGTTTTATGCTGGCAGATTAAGATGGTCCACATCAGCTTTTTTATTTTTAAATGTTAACTGCTTTAATTAATTAATTAATCTGAAAGCATCTCCAGTTTCCTGCCTGCATGAGAAGAATAAAATCAGTAGGAGCTGGAGTGCTCTGCTGTGTTAGTACGTTATATCTCATCAGAGCAGCCTCTCTGCTGCACCGTTGGTTTTAGGTAAAGCCATCGTTATACAAAACACTGAGCGTGCGTGGCCTGGATTTTGAGGTGAGAGTTATTTTAGTAACCTCAGAGTTGGTTTAAATTGTTAAATGCTGTAGTTTGTGTTGGTCAGCCAGTCTCGTTTGTTATGTTAGCGCGCTGCTCGGCTGCACTAACAGTGTCTGGATGGCGGTGTTAAAAGTTATCAATATATTTCATGTTCATCTCACAAAAGGTCATTATTTTGTCGTTAAATAAAAAAAATGCTTGTAACTCTGCCATTTTTGAAGATGATTTAAAAGGACTATAACATACACATGCTGTCTAGGTGCTGCACTGTCCTCACACTTTAGTTCCTCCTTTTTCATTCCGTCAAGATCACATGCCAGAATTTGTGAAGAAGGCAGTGGCCAGTAAAAAAAAAAGAGGCTTTAGTTTGAGTTAGATAGGACGGGAAAACCCTTGTAAACACACGTAAATGTGCGCTCACACTTTCAACTGCAGCCAATCGAGCATGCTGGCTGGAGAAAAAGGGGTCAGTGACGATGCCTCTACGGTTCAGTCAGTAGAGAACTTAAAATAGTTTAAACTCTGATAATTCAGGGATCACTGGAGATGAGAGAGGAAGTGAAGTGAAGTGAAGTGAAGAGAAGAGAAGAAAAGAGAAGAGAGATCATTAACACTATTCCTGCAGAGATGGCTTCACAACCTCTTTTCATAATTTTAATAATGTTGTCATGGAAATTAAAATTGATATTATGCGATTGTAAAAACTTATTTTAGAATACTGAGCCAAAAATTATGAAGGTTCCACTAGCTGATGGTTCCCTTGGAGACGGAAAAAAATGGAACACACTGGTGTATCTGCGCACACACACACACACACACAAACTATTAGATTCCCTATTTGAGAGGGAACAGCAGATCAATTTGGCTTTTCTCCTATGTAACTGGTAATCTCTGATCATTCTCTCTATTTGTCTGTCTGTCTGAAGGATAGACAGACCGATTGGAACCAGGGTCCGCTGCGTATGTGGCATGTGCTCTTAACCACTCGACCACCTGCGCGCCGACAGACACTGTTTGTATATGTAATGTACAAAATAGCAGCTCCAACCTGAGCAACATCAACAATACATATGCTTACATTAAGCGGTTGTGGGAGATGAATAGGAAGCACAGTTTCCTTTGTGTTGTGTCAAATATGATGAAGTGCATAATGTGTGAATGTTCTTCTTAAGTCAACCAGATGATGTGTCAGGCTTTGACACGCACTGCTGACAGGCACTGCTTGTGCATAGATTGACTCTGACCTACTGTAGTTAAGTTTTCCAGGAGTCTCAGTACTGTAGGTCATTATCTGGTGAGATCTCAGTTCAGTGGGGAGGGGGGGGGGGCACAGGCTGTAGAACAGTATGGTTATAGCATTACTGATATCACTCATACTGTCTGTGTCTGAGTAAAGGTTTACTAATCCTTGACAGAGAGGATTCAAATTTGTGCAACGTGCCTGAGTGACATATTGAAGAAACACCTCCCAAAATATACCACATTTTACAACAAGCGATAATTTGAACCTGAGTAGTGATTCATTTAATTTCAAATACAAGCTGATGTTATTTCCACTGATTATTGTGGTGTCTTGTCAGAGGATTGACGATCCTTTTATGCTGGCATTCTGCCACCAGCTGCTGATCTCAGTCAAACAACATGTTGCTAGTTGCCACGCCCTCTACTACTGCCTAACTGTTGTTTATGGTATCTCATCTTTTTATGATATGTAATCACCAGAATTTCAACTGTTCTCACAGTTTGAAAATTGCCTTGTGTAAACACTTCAAAAGGCAACTGCTATCTTCAGCTGTGATGGGGAGTGTGTTTATCCTCCTGCATAGCGGTGCACCTGCACACATAGTGAAGGTATGTTAATGTTAAAAAAGGCATCAATTCCCTACTGTTTGTGTGCTGTGTGTGTGTGTGTGATTACAGCTGTGTGTGTGTGTGTGTGTGTGTGTTTATCTCTCTCTGTCTGCCTCCCCCCTTTCACTCTGACAGTCTAAACAGTACTGTAAATTTGAGTACTGTATGTGAGAGGCAGTGGGGGGTTGAAGTGTTTTCTTTTACTTCTGTTTCCATTAAAGAACATCAAAAGTGATCCATCTCTCTGCTGGGTACCCTTTGACCCTGTAATCCAGGAAGTGTGAGACTGATCTGCTCCTTTGCGGGGGCTTCATGCTGCTTGGGGCCAATCAACTGGCCACATAACACCATTATTTCAACCTTCCCCTCCACGGGGGTGTCAGCACCCATCCATCGATCCCCTCCCTTCTTTAATCCCACGCTTTATATTCATCTTTTCTCACTCTCTGTCTACCCCCTGCCTTCTCGTTCCCTCATCCCTCCCTCCCTTCCTGCTTCACTCCTCTCTCTCTCTCTCTCCCCCGCTATCGACTTTGCCCGTTCCATTCTCTCTACCTCCATCTACAAAATATCTCTCTCATGTCGTCCTCCTGTCCCGATCTCAGCACCCCTCCTCCCTCTAGAAACTCTATATCCATCTATCCATTCCTCAAAGGCCCATGTGGCCAAGGCTCCATAATGAAATCTCAGCAAGCCTTATTGTGTTGATTAAAGCTGTCAGAAAGGAACTAAGAGAGGAAAAATACAGCCAGCAACAGGGGAAAACAAGGGCTCAATGGTGCGTCGCCAGTGTCCTTGTTTCTTCTATTGTTTTGCCTTCCTTTCTTTCTGGGATTCTTTCATTCTTTCTCCTTTCTCCTTTCTTGATTTCTTTCAGTTTACTTCTCCCTTGGCCTCTCAGTTTTCCCTCTAACCCTCAGGCTCTCTCCTTCCATCCATTTCAGTGTAAGCAGCACCTCTAGAGGTATGTTCAATAACCCCCTGACCTTAACTTAATGTAATTCTGTCAAACCACATGTGCTTCTCACACCGCTCTCCAATAGCTGTTTCTCCTTACAACAGAGTATTTGTGTGCAGGTACATAGCAACAATATGAACTAATTCACTCTTATACAGAAATACATGGAATATGTGGTTTGCATCGTCTATGTATAATCTTCTATGGCTATTTTGCATCAAACCTACATGCAATTACAACTAAAAAGCACATTATAATGAAAGAGAATAAATTAACATCATTGCTCTCTTGAGACACTCTACTAAAACCACTGACAGTCCCAGAAATAGTGTGCAAAACATTTTTACATCTTCAGTCATCCCATTTCAGTGACAGAATTAGTTTTTCTGAATATGTATAATATCGTGTCTTAACATCACAGAAGTCATATTGAACCAGCTGTCAGTCAGTTGGTATCTGCTGTCATCTACGCACTAACATTTCATCCAGTTATCTGAGTGACTGAGTGAGAATTGCTGTACCAGATATGCTTCATATTACCAAAATATGAAGCCATATAGCACTAGAACTCAAGTAGCACTCCACTGAAGGAAAGCACTATGATCCTAAATTGGTGCGAGAGAAGTTCTGGGAAAGAACAGAAGAGAAACTAAACTAAGGCAGACTGAAATAATCCTCAACTTGAAGACAGCGGCACAGTAGAGAGTACTTTTTTCCTAAGCCATGCAGTATCAAATACATTTTACCAAACACAATTTTCACAATTTCAGAATCACAGGTTTAATATATCGAATGTGTGCACAACACACAGAGTAGTAGTAAGTATTGACATGTGAAATTGTTTACAAATTGGGGATTTGCAGCATATGTCAACACAGAGTCTGTAAATCTACTTACTGAACTATCATATAAGACTTAGTATTGACCCAGGATGTCATACTCACAGCATGAAGACAAACAGTGAAGAGCACACAAGCATGATACATGTCAACATTTGGTAAACACTGAGAAACTGAGGTAAACACACACACACACATATGAACAACATGACTTTCTGTGCACACATGAAGTCCCACACACAGAGCACAGAAAAAGGATCAAGTATTATCATTACCAGGCAGACCTGGGAGGTATTTCCTCCAGAGGCTAATGTTCTATTAACAGAGAGACAGGCGTATGACAGCCCGACATTGCTGCATATCAACTGTTTCGCTTTCAGTTATGAAGATGACAGAGAAACCGCAAGCAATCTAGCCGGTCATCCACAAGGGGTCCTTTGAGGAGACCTCAAGCAATCTGGCTGTATGCCCGTGACAGGTGTGCTACCGGGAGGTGGGGAAAAAAATTGAGTTTGAATATTTCCCAGGTCGTTTAATGAGGACTGTGTACAACAATCACAAGTTCTGTCAATTTGTCATATTCTACAAAGTGCTGCAAAAGCTGAAAGTTAGGCAATGAAGGCTTATTAAATGCTCTTGAAGGGGAAGCATCTGCAGTATTACCAATGAGCATTTCATTATCGTCTACTTTAAAGCACCGAAAGTTCAAGCGGGACACGATTTACATTTAGCACCGTGAGCTTGTGACATCTTTTTTAAAAATGTATCAACACAGAATATGAAACCAATTCTGCTGTTGCACTTTCACTAAGTTGCCCTTTGCATAAACAACCAAACTGGAGATGTATCCAAAAGTATTTTATAGAATAACAGACAGACAGCAATGGATAAAAAAAAACACTGTGTGGGCGCAATATAAGAAACGAGAAAATTAATAATTCTGTCAGCCAAACTGCAGAAACAGGTCTAAGTTGACAGAAAGAGGATCAGCATAATTAACAAAAGGTACGACGTTCCACTTTCTGATCCTCTCCTCATTTACATTCACAGCACAGACATTCGGTTTTTACTCTTACAAAGAGCGGCTAACAATGACTGCAACAATAGTGTAAGCTTCACCTTCACAAATGATAACAATAGCTTGCTGTTCAGAGGCCAAACCTTTATGTTCAATACAAAATATGGAAGAAATACTGCAGTCTCCTTATAATGATTATGGGACAGAGAAGTGTTATGTTACAAATAAGAAACACATTTTTTAACAAGACACCAGCGAGAACAGGGATGAAGAGAAGTCAGACCACGCTCTATCGATTGAACTAATCCAGCAGTGTTCAAATAAAGTAGTCTGAATTTAATATTTCTACAGGGAAGACAAGCTCCACACCTTGCAATTCTGTTTAAAAAACTCTTTAACAGGCATTGATTTGGTGTGTAATTACAGATATGGCTCAGATAAAAGCCCTTTTCTCTGAACAAGGTGGTTTACTTATCTGAGGATTATTATAAAAGAGTAATTATTTACTGAAACCAACAGGGAGAGATAGGACCTTAGAGTAGAGTTCACTGGCATTGGTGTAAATGTGGTCAATGCATGTGGCGGATGTCTACGATAGGCATGTTCATCATCGGAGTAAAATCACATACATTCATTAGATCTAGTAATCTCTCTTTCAGAGCACAGGTGCAAGAAAGTCAGTCATTGTTAGTTCCCCTGAAAGCATACCTCTGAAATATAGCACTATACTAGACGTTAGAGTACATTATAGCCACAGGGTCTGTAGCAGCAATCGATAAGAACAGGTTTGATGTGAAGTAGTGTGAAGTTATATTTTCACTTTTGTGTAGTATTGAGAGATCTTGAACTTGCTTCAGACAAAAGATGTTAAGGTCAGTAATCCTTAAGCCTCTCTTAGGTAAACCCGGAGACATTGTTCATACAATCATATTTAAAAAAACTATAAGCCTGGGTCTGATCCCTGGGATGTATAACCAGTTTGTCATAACCCAAGACTGGCTTTGTCTCCTCTTTCTCTGGCTTTTCACAGCTTTGGAAGTAGGTCACTCCTTTTTGTTTACAAAGATGTTAGTTCCTTTTAGCCTTCTCGTTACATACAGTAGACGATGGATGGTCTGTCTTTAAAACAAAGAAATGTAACTACAGTTGGTCTTTGTCTGCCGTGCGCTGGAATCGGCCAACTCTGTGAGCGCACTCAATCTCCATGAGCTCACCTCTCAGGACTAGGATTTTCTCCAGCATGGTTTATTGATTCATTTCATGGCAGAATCGCTTGACTGAATGGTTGGACCACCATGTAATGTAATGAGTCTAGAAGTAGGCGGTAAGGCCCCGTGCCATCATATAACCCTACGATTACTGGAACCTAATCGTTTTCCTTCCAAAATGATTAGTGAAACAATATCATAGTCAAATGATTAGTAGATTAATTACATAATTAATTAATTACAAGAATTGTGATTAAGAATTAATCACTTTCAGCCATTTATCAAACCAAATTATTTTATATCACAATAAATTGCTACAAATGCTGTTTCCAATACGTACAATTGTTTTCAGATTGAGACCATTCTTCTATGTGTACATTAAAATAAATGCAAAATCATTTCAACTTAAAGTGGAAGCTATATGTTACTGCTTAAAGTGCCTTTAGACTATGTGAAAACAACAATTGTAGAAAGTTTACTGAATTTTCACATTGTTCAAAAAACCTATAATAAAAATGTTCTTTGTGGCAGACTGCACAAAATCATTATGAGGCTGTCAAGTGAATTGCGGCACTATGATGTCAACAGAAAAAAAGGATTTCAAAGTGAAGGGAAGTACGTTTTTAGCTTGTGTCATTTGTGTTGCTCATATGTATGAAAATGCAAAGTGACACACATTTCTATTCCATTTCTTTTTTTTTATTGTGTGCCATGGATTTTTAAAAAAAGGGTGTGTTTCCCCCCTAAACTTTATTTAAAAGTCCTCCACTAACAAATGTCTTGATGGTCAGTATAATCTATGTCATTTCATTTTGCATTGGTTTTTATTTCAAAAAAGAAGGGAAAAAAGAAGAAGAAGCGTGTTTTTGTCTTGACTTCACTGCAGCTTTTGGTGTAATTGATCATGAACCACTATTGAAAAAACCTTTGGCATCAGTCGGTTTCAATGCAAATGCTGCCAGCTGGATAAAAGGATAGTTGACTAAAATAATGTAGGATATGTGCTAAATGGGAGTTTTTCAGCTACTAAATGGTAAATGGTAAATGGACTGTACTTATAGAGCGCCTTTCTAGTCTTTGCGACCACTCAAAGCGCTTTACATTACAATCATTCACCCTTTCACACACATTCATACACTGATGGCAGGAGCTACCACGCAGGGTGCCAACCTGCTCATCAGGAGGGAATCTAATCATTCATTCACATTCACCCACCGTTGGCACAGCAACGGGAGCAATTTGGGGTTAAGTGTCTTGCCCAAGGACACATCGGCATGTTGACTGGAGGAGCCGGGAATCGAACCACCAATCGGAGGACGACTGCTCTACCTCCTGAGCCACAGCCGCCCCACAGCTACTAGAAAGTTTAAGTGTGAGGTTCCCCAAGGTAGCTGTCTTGGTCCTCTACTCTTCTCAATTTTTACCAATGACCTACCCATTGTGTTAAATAAGCGATCTATGACAATGTACGCTGGTTATTCTACATTGTGTAAGTCCACTAATAATCTAAATGAACTAAATGGTGTTCTGCAAAATGAACATGAATGTGTGTGAAATTGGGTAGAAAAAAAACAAAGCTTGCGCTTAATGTATCTAAAACAAAGTGTATTATCTTTGGTTCAAATCATGCATTGAGGAGTCAGTTGAAATATTGATATCAAGGTATTTGGTCAAAATATGGTGCTATTTGATTTTGTCCAGATCACCCAGCCTTACCCTTACAGCTGAGAAGGCTCTGTGTGGTTAAGGGGTAATCTGTGGATGCTGGATGACTGTGAGGGAATCTGGGTTTAGGATATTATTGTATAATTGTTAATGCTGTATTTTAATGTGTGGAACGCAGGAGGAATAGTTGCCAACCTGTCAACAACTAATGGAGATCCAATTCATCACATACTGTAAATAACTTGACCAGAGAGGAATTTTTGAGGGTTATTGGTGGTCTGAGTAAAAGTTGTTGATCAGAAGACTGAGCTATAGAGGAAAACACATGACCCAGCCATTTCTGTAACAGCCTGAATCAATGGGAGGATGATCAGGGAAGATATTGGCAACATGAGAGCAGGATGAGCAATACTGTTCTCAGCACAAAACAATTGATAGGCAATCTATCTCAGCTCGAGCCAAGAGAGAGATACACACACGCACGCGGTCACACACAAAAAATGAGGGGATGCACACACACACACAGAAACATGTGGTAAGGGTACAACATATGAGTGCATCTGCAATTTGCTCATAAATACGAGATGTCACCTATCAGCTGGCCCGACATCTAAAGCACTGTATGTCACACCCTCCTCTATCTCATAAAAAGAAATAAAAAGGGTGAGGTGAGAGAGGGGGGAGGTCCTTCCCTCCATTTTCCTCTGGTGTCCCCTGGGCAGCTCTTATTCCTTGTAACCAGCTGGATGGCTTCTGGCAAGTAAATAAAGTAAAAGCAAAGATGTGAAAGAGTGGAAGACAGGTAGGAGGGGAGAAGGAGGTATGATGGGACAGAGATGGGTGAGGGCGGAGGCTTGTAAAAGACATAAGATTCATTAGGCATTCACACTGTGCACTGGAGAGCCCTGATGCCTGGCAGTAAAAGAGTGAGAGGGGATTAAAGTTGGAAAGAGGAGAGCGAGGGGGAGGTATAGAAAAAACGGGTGGGTAGAGCAAACAGAAAGATGGTGGAGAAGCGGCAGGAGACGCGGAAGAAAGCAAAAGACAGTCAGAGAGACAGAGAGAGGCGGGCTCAAAGACATCAAACAAGGAGATGGGGAGGGTGTGTGCTGAGGAGAGAAACAGGACAGATGAAAGCTGTGATGCAGTGGATTGAAGGGATGAAGCGGTGGTGGAACGAAAGAGTGAGACAGCAAAAAAAGGAGAGAAGGGCAGGGAAGGCAGGAGTGTTTGCAGTGCCATAAAATGCCAGCTGTATGCCACTACAGTCTCTCCCCTCTCATCACACCACTGTTTGAGTTATTACTTTGTCTGCTACCTGAGACACACACACACACACACACACACACACACACACACACACACACACAACCCTTCAGTTTACAGCATGTTCACTGATTACTTGGATCTCCTCTCCAGGTCTTTATGAGCAGAGGGCTGCTAGCCACAGCAACATTTACTAGCCACTTGTGTGCATGGTTGTGTGTGTGTGTGTGTGTGTGTGTGTGTGTGTGTGTGTGTGTGTGTGTGTGTGTGTGTGTGATACCTAGGCTTGTGCATGCAGTATGTACACATGCATACTAAACAGTCTTTCCAGGTAGCTAAAGCCTCATATAATCTCCCATCTGGACAGACCAACAGACACACAGATAGATAAAAAAAATACATATACTGTATCAGTTTTGCATGACACAAGTACATTTCAAATCAATGCTGACTTTTTTTTTCAAACCCTTTTCAATTGAATTTCTGTTTTCCCAAGCATAAAGGCAGTGGAAATAAACTCAGAAAGACTTAAATCTTGCCTGAAATAGGTAATCCATCACACTAAACAGCTCATTGCCTTTATTTTTGTTGTCGGAGGTACATCGTCTCTGTGCTGTAATGCGGTTGTGAAATTACCTGTTGGTGTATTCAGGGGGACAGTCTGAAGTCTCAGATCTTAGAATCAGACACTGGAAAGAAACCTTTTTACATATTCTTTTTTCCCCAAAATATTCAGATTAGATCACTCATTCGAAAACACTTTTTGGCAGCCTGTTATCGGTTTTCAGATGTCTGAGCATGCTTATGTGCAGCACCAAGGAGAGTTTTGAGGACGGCATCTGTTGGCAACCTAAACATGAAAAGCTACCGGTACTCTCCTTTAAGATGGATAACTTGTTTCTACATCATTCACTTATACAAAAAGAAAAAAGAAAAAAATCCATGCTGCTCACATTTGCATGCTGAACAGTTGTGAATCTGATCTCAGAAGTTAGTTTACTGCGCTCATTAGACTGGAGAGCTCAGGTATAATTTTGATAAAACAGAACCCATATCTCCCTACAGACTGTAACTCGGCCCATAATTACTTCAAGAAACATTAGTCGATGAAAGAAAAAAAAGGTTTAGTCATCCTCATCAGGAGAAGCACATGCATGAGCTTTAGACCAGCCAACCAATGAGAAACCTCAAAAGGAAAGACTGAAACCTCCTAACTCACTAATCACCAATTTTCTGCATGCTGAGTGGAAAGGTGAAGCAGGGAGTGATCGAGTGTTATAATACATGCGCACACATGCCCTGCTGACACATACAAGACACACACATACACACACACATACATGTGCACGCATAAATGCCAACGCAGTGACTGACACTGTTTGGTTTTATCAGTGGTTCCCACGGGCTTTAGGTCTGTCTCAGTCTTTCTTATCTTAATAAGGTTGGTCTTAACTCTAATGCGATGGACTGCACCTCTCTGGTAATGGATTCACAGTGACAACCACACACACACTAACACACACGCACTCACACATACAGGCTTTTTTTCCCTTCTCTTTTGCAAGTGTAGCTCCTTTCTCTCTCTCCTCTCCTCTCCCTCTTTCACATGTCCCGTCTCTTCTTTAAGCGGCTGCTGGTGGTGTCAGCCTTGTCAAAAAGAGTCTTCCTCTAATCTCCCATGTTCAATCTAACCACACACTGTCACACTTAAGGTTGAGAAGTGAGGGTTGAGTCGAGACTTAAACATGCCAAGAAGCAGTCGAGCACTCTGGCAACAGCAACAACAAAGTACTAACAGAGCTTAATCAGAAAAAAACTATTCTTTTCATTGTAGATGAATCACCATGACAGGATTAGTTTGATATGCCAATCATGATTTCATAGAGCCTTAAGTGATATCTTAGATACTTGTTTTGTCTAACCAGTGAAAAGATAGTCAAATTACAATCATATTAAAAGGGAAACACAGCAAAACATTACATTGGTGAAGCTTAAAGTGGCAAGTGTTTGACATTTTTCTTGATTTATGACTTAACGTATTGATCTTTTATTAAATTGCTGCCAATTAATTCTCTGTTGATTGACTGACAGCAGAACTGAATTGATGCAGGAGAATTCAAAACAGTATTTTATTTCATGACTTTTAAATCAAGAGCCTATTTCTCAAATTCATTAAAAGAAAACCTTACTCATCAGCCATGAAATGTCATCATGATACTATAGTGAAGTGATAACTACATGAAACAATCTTTGCAAAACAAGCTCTGGTATTTTATGTCCTCATTTAGGTTTAATTTTGTAGATATAGAAGATAGAAGTAACACGACTCAATAAGTGCTTACCTGATTGTGATTCTTTGGGCGTACATTTTTCACACGAGTAATTTTGAAAAGCTCTTAATTTGATTTAATGAGATATAGTTATGAGAATATCCTGTTCTATTTGTCTCCTACACTATCTCAGGAGAGATCTGACTGAATTCTGCAGGCATTTCAAATACAGCCCTGCTGATTCTTCTCTCTCTCTACGCAGGTGTAGAGATAGACCTCAAAGAGGGCTTGAACACCTGCCGTTTGGCTTCCAAGAGAGAGAGTGTCTCTTTTCTGGGGTGTTTTCTTTAAATAGATGAATAAATTCCTGTTTGCCCACAGCTTGCCCTGCCGAACAGACATATTGATTGAATCAAAATATCAGGTTGAGATTGATGATCTAGATTGGTGATGTCCTCTACTGCCTCCTGGTTTACTAATGCAGCAGTGAACGAACACACATGAAATATTGCACACATATGAATGCATACAGACTTGACAGTCAGCATGTCAGTCAGTGTGATGAGATACTTTAAGGCAGATATCAAGTAGGCAAAATGAAGTATAAATACGCTGTTCATTTTCATTTTATATTGACGTTGATGTGCTTTAGGCATCAACACTATTTGGCAAGTAGGATCCATCTATGCTTCAACTGTTTAGCAGCTTGAAATGTGACAACTAGGCTAACTATCTTTAGCATTGATACCTTTTGCTAGTTGTGGGAATCAGTGGAAGATGGTCAAGTTCATGTGTCCCCATTCAGTGAATTTAAAAGAACGTTCCCATCACACTACAGCAGCTTGAATGTTGTCTTAATTCCTTGATAGCTAGCTGTCCTAGCTGTAACACATTAGCTAACTAGCTAAGATTAGCTCTCTCTCTCTCTTTCTCTCTCTGTCCCATTAAATGAAATGAATGTTTTCTAATTTCACAACTGATCATTAACATCACACATGTTGACTGGGGTCTTCTGGTAGGCATACAGGCTAATGAACTAAAAGAGTAACAGCTTAATTTTAATTGCAGTCTCCTAAATTAATAGCCATTCATTTTTCTGGTATGTTCATAGATCTTCATCAATGGCAGCCTACAGAGACCCCCGCTCCCCCTTCCTCTACTATGACAGGACATAGCAGGTACATAGTTATGAAAAATTAATGTGTATCTAAGTCCTTGTCACTATCAGCTTCATTTTTTATAGTTATTGCATGTGTGTGCGTGTGTGTGCAAGCCAAGCAGTGATGATACCATGGGCTTGTTAACATATGAAGATAATTTATGAAATACATTTCATATCATTAATTAACTGTCATGTAGCAGTGTTTGAACCAACCTCAGGCATGGGTTTGTTTTAAATACGTACATTTTAATAACTCTTTAACAGTGTCACAAAAGTAATCATTCCAGGCATATATTCATTTAATTATATGCAAAAACCTGCTTTTATAAATTTGGGTCCCTGCCCGTCTAATATTTCTCTTCCCAACCCACTCTCTCTCTCTTCACTCATCCATCTATTACATTCAATCCATCCCTCCCTCAATCCCTCTTTCCTTTTATATATATATATATATATATATATATATATCCCAACTACCCAGCTTTCACTCCACCTGTCACTCTCATTTCTTTTTCCCTCCATCTAAGTCTTTATTTCTCCTCCATATTCCCTTTATTCCGTTTATTTTCCTCTGTGCTTTTATCTTTTCACCTCTCTGTCTCTCTGTCGCCACCCTTCATCACTGCAGCTCATTCTCTCAGCTTTTTCCCCTTTTGCTCTGCGGGTGGAGTGAATCGCAATTGGTTCCTCCTAATCACTTCTCAGACGAGACCCAGAGACGATAGCGGCTCCAGTAAAAGATTATGAGGCAGATCCATAACAGCTATCAAGGCTAAGAGGGGGGGGGGCAATACAGTAGATCACTCACACACACACACACACACACACACACACACATTTGTAAACTGGTATCCATGTGTTCACATTGATACAGAGGCACACATATGAGCAGAGAAAACACACAGTCCACATTCATACACAGACAAAGAACACTCACACACTATTAATTCATTTTAACTCAATTATGGCCTGCTCTTAAATTTCACATAATTAAAATGGTGTCAGCATTTAACGATGTAAGGGAGGATACACAGCAGTCTGGCTGAAAGAGAAGAGGGGGAAATCAAGGGAGGGATGGTTTGGGAGTATGTACAGCTGAAAATGAAGGGAGGGATGGATTAATAATAGGAAAAAGAAATACAAAGTCAGAAGCCAAAAGAAACTAATGTAAGTGCAATTTTTGGGCAGTTTTTAGAGAGGTTGACGGGCAATCAGCAGAGACTCCAGGATCTGTTTGCACCAACAGGGCTTACGTATGGTCTTAAGCTAAGTCGGTCGTAACTTGGCGTTCTCAGTCTAACCCAATAGTTATGCCGGTTGCGCCATCTAGGCTTAAGTCTACTTCTCGTTAAGACCAGGCGTCTAGTCAGGAGTATATATTACCTCACTCAGGAGACCTTTCTACGTTTTCTGAATGAAGGCTGCTCGAGATAGAACAATCATTTATGACATCTCATTTCTTTCCAAGTCAGAAACAGAATACTTAAGTCGACTGCTTCTTATTTATTATAACGGTGGACTGTTTGGCAGTCAGCGTTTTCTTGTGCTGGCTGTACAGCTCTATTAATGTTCTTATCTCAATGGGCCTTATTCACTAACATGTGCGTTTTCTTACTTTGCATACATTTTTTCATCATGCATTTGTTGTCTCTATCGGTAATTAGCACACCGACTACCACATCCCCATTTTTCTACATAAGGAAAGCTCTGTTGGTGGGGTGCAACAGTGGAGAGATGTGTCACTTGTTGCAAAGAGGGTTATAACCTTAATGTTAGTGAACAGATTCAGAAGTAGCCAGAAAAGCAGATTTGGCTGGTAAACATATCATTGGCACAGCTGTTTGGAGCTCGGTTGTGAATCCTGTAAACAGCCTGTAAGTCAGGGGTGTCAAACATGCGGCATGTGGGCCAGAACCGGCCTGCCGAGGGGTGCATTCCGGCCCACTTTCCTTCCTGTGTTCTTTTCCTTCCTTCCATCTGACCTTCCTCTCTTCCTTCCTTTTGTCCTTCCTTCCATATGTCCTTCCTCCCTTTCTTCCTTCCTTCTTTCCTTCCATCTGTCCTTCCTCTCTATCTTCCTTCTGTCCTTCCTTTTATCTGTCCTTCCTTCTTTTCTTCCATCTGTCCTTCCTCCCTTTCTTCTTTCCTCCCTTTCTTCCTTCCTTCTTTCCTTCCATCTGTCCTTCCTCTCTTTCTTCCTTCTGTCCTTCCTTCTTTCCTTCCATCTGTCCTTCCTCCCTTTTTTCTTTCCTCCCTTTCTTCCTTCTGTCCTTCTATCCATCTGTCCTTCCTCCCTTTCGTCCTTCCTTCTTTCCTTCTTTCCTTCTATCTGTCTTTCCTACCTTTCTTCCCTCCTTCCTTTTGCCTTTCTTTCCTTCCTTCCCTTCTTATTTCCTTCCTTTCTTCCTTCTTTCCCTCCTTCTTTTTAATGATCCGGCCCACATAAGATCAAATTGGTCTGTATGTGGCCCTTGAATGAAAATGAGTTTGACACCCCTGCTGTAAGTGTACCTGTTGCATCACACAGTATATACATAACAAAATAAAAAAAACTTGTTCTGTGGTGCTGATTTAAATAAATCTCTACTACCTTCCAGGTGCACATTGTGTTTCATCATCTCTGTCCACAACAGGCTGTGATGTAGTGAAAGCAGAGCGCCTCCCTGTGACACTACTAACCTGTCATACTGTGAGGATCAGTGAACAGGCTGATGGTTAACCAGCTTTATCACGGCCAAATCTGATGGTGGAAATGAATCGCTGTCACGTTCCAATATGGAAATTACAATAAATAAGTCATTGTCATCTAAAAGTGGCAGGAGAGGACAATTTGAATATATTAACAATGTCATTACATTTATGATGATGATTTATGGATTACAACATTAAGCTATTCATTTTATAGTATGTAAATAAGTTGTGTATTGTTAGTAATTTCACACATTTAAATGTTGTATATTTAGGTCCAAGTGGTTTACACTGAATAAATATTAACTGTATCATTTTTTTAAACAGTGGGACATTTATTTTCTCAAAAATAATGTATTTTCCAAAATGTCAAATGATCACCTCTGCCGCCTACATTTATATCCCCACTTCACCATATTTCTTTCTGTACTCACATATGGTTTCATTCACACTTTACTCTCCGGTATTGTTCTGGGCTTCATGCCTAGCCACAAGTTCCAGTCGAACAGCTAAATCACCTCTCTGTGAGACAGGTCCTCTCTCAGCAAGGAGACACAAAAAGGCAATAAAAGAGACAGCAATGGAGAAAAAATATTTACTGTACTACTTTAGCTGTATTGTTTGATAAGAGCAAGACAGAGGGGAGAAAGCTTCCCTTTACCCCCACCCCTTTCTTTCTCTCTCTCCTCCATCTTCTCGTCTCTGCCCTCCATGCACTTTTGTTTTTCTGCTCTCTTCTGCTGCATCGCATTTTCCTCTGCGCCTTTTTCATGTGACCAGAGAAAGAATACAAATCGGGGATGCGCTGAGCCAAAGTCAAAGACAGAAAGAAAGGACAGGAGAAAGCAGGAGATTTAAAACATTAATATGAATACAGAGGAGAGGCAGAGAGAAAATCCAAAGGAATTCACATGAATGTCAATAATGTGGCTCCTTTCACGACTATGAATATGAATTCTGGTGACAGGGGAATATAATGTAGAGAAATGCTTGGAATAATTTCCGTCACATGACATCCACTTCTCTTTCGCCCTCTCTACTGCTTCTCCTTGTCATTGCCTCTCTCGCTCCCTCCCTCCCTCCCTCTCTCTCTCCCTCTCTCCCTGCGCCATGACATGAATGTGGAGAGGTCTCAGCTCTCACCCGCTGAGGATTTCCCTCCCTTGGGATTCTGTGATCTAGCTCCCTCTCTTTCAATTTTGACTTCAATGCCCTCCATTGGCATCACAGTTTAACAATATTGGCAGAGCATCAAAAGCCTCTCTCTCCTTTTCCCCTCTCTCCTTCTATCTTTTTTTTCTTTTTGTCTGCCCTTCACCCTTTTCCTCTGAATCTCTCCAACTTTTTTCAAATTTCTATTTCAACAAGCTTAACTGGCATCACTGGCTAGAGCATTAAATGCACCTCTGACCCTTCCTCTATTTCATTGTTTTCAGTTACAGTTGAATTTGGCTCATTGATAAAGTTGAGCATTACTATCTCCACCTTTGTCCTCCTTTACCTCTCTTCTGTCTCTCTTTTTTTTCCCCCTTCTGGCTTGTTCCATACTCTCTCTCTGTCTCTTTCAGTTTCTCCGTTTTCAATCTCGATGTGCTTCCGAGTCAGTGGATCAGATTTGCAGTGAGGCAACAGGTGTGCGGTGTGTGTGTGCCTCAAGTGTCCCATCCAGCCCCGAAGCAAACAGAAGGTAATTTACATTGCCACAGTCCAGACTCCATTGCTTTTATTCTAAAAAATTCATGGACGAGTTTCACTCTCCCTTGAATTCATCATCACTTGAACTGGCGACATCACCCAATGACGTTCTCCCCGACCAATTCCGGAAGCTTTGATTTGCGTTACTCATCCAAAAGGGGGTTATTTGAAGAATTAGCGTATCCTCACTCACGGGCTTCAGCACTTAGTCAGCAGTTAGTTCCGCTCCTAAGACACAAGCTGTTCTGGTAAGAGCGAGGGCGGTTATGTAATTAATTACATGGCGAGGTAATGTTCTTGTCACTACAGCGTCAAGATGAGTCACACCGGTATATCTCTGCTGACATTTTACATATTTGTTTTGTTTTAAATCTCGTTTTAGCTGAACAAATGAAGAATTAAACACCATTGCTGTATTTTTTTAACCTCTTGCATCTTGTATTGTTACTCTCAGAAATGTTATCATTTGGCATTTGGGTGTAGTATGAAAATTTAAAAGTTTTAGACATTAAAACACTCTTCTGAATCCATGCTGCACCATGTTGTGTATGTGATATTGACCTGCTGTCTGCCTCTCTGACTCTTCATTGACTTATCTCTGTTGTGCCTGGCTGAGACCTGCTGTTCAACCAAATCTCTGAATCGAACTGTCCTCTCGAATCCAAAAACCCTGGTTATCCAATGCATCACATTTAAACACAACAAGACTTGCTGTCACACAAATAATAGCGTCTAATCAAAGAGCTCCATCTCCATCCCAAAATCCTGCACCTAGCTGCCTTAGAAACCAGACTCCCTCTGCTAATAGCTACAAAATGCTAAACCTCCATGTGTAAATAAAGGTAAAATCAGGCTAAATTGAAATTAATGACTGAGGGTGACAGAGATTTATGGGATAATTCACTGGACAGGACTTGGACATTTTAAGCCTTAGGAAAACATCATGATGTATGAAATATGCATGAACTACGTGTTACTGATGAAAAAGAGAATTCATACTTACTGTAGCATTTCTTATTTATTTCTATTTGTGTTTAAACCATTTATTTTTCCCATTCAAACTGCCTGCTTGAATAACAATAAGTAACATGCATTCAAAGTGACTATAAATGGGGCGATAAAGGACAAAAGAGATTACATGTCAGAGTCACTTAACCCACATGAGGGTGCGAACAAGAGTTGTGACCTTTCTGATGAACAGTATACAAGGACATTAAAAAAAAGCTTGCAGGTTGTCAAGAGCTTCAATTAGCCAAAGTGGTGACGCCTTGGTTTCAAATATAATCCATCTTTCTCTCTCTCTCTTAATATCTCTCTCATCCAAAGTCTCGTTAGTACTACCCGAGTTTCAAATTAATCACTCTTTCATCTCTAACTCTTTTATGCCATCTCTCCTCCTTGTTAAGTCTCGTCTGTGGCAGCTGGATAAATTAGTTATTCCCTCTCATCTTCATCACCTTTCTCACTCTTTCTCTCTCTCTTGATCTGTCCGCCACTTCTTAATAGTTTTCCAAAGGCCGTCCTCCTCTGTCCAAAATCCATCTTTACATCTCATTCTTTACCTTTGCTATATTGCTGCCCTCATTTTTCAAGGTTTATAATAATTCTCCGCTGTCTTTGCTAAAGAAAAAAGAAAAGAAAAAAACGCCACTGTTCTAGTCGCCCATCTCCCCTCCTCTTTCACCTTCTCCCCTCTCTATTTTCCACAGGCCATCAACCTCGCTCTCCGTCTTCTCCAAATCTCTCTGTCTCGTTTTACATTTCACTGAATCAGAGAAAACAGAGAGGGGAGCGCTTCGTCCTTGCATTAATGTTTGTCCTTCTCCAATATGTCAAGGGCTGCGATGCAAACAATAAGCTGTGATCATTTCATATCAGGCCCCGCAGGGACAATGTTTGTACAATGACCAGGTCTGGAATCAAGATTAAAAGGATACCGTCAAAGCTGTGAAAAGAATCAAATAGTTGATTTCTACACCCACAGCAGAGGAAGACATCATTACCACCAAAATGCCAGGTACACAGGTGTTTAGAGTTCAGCATTTTAATCAGAAAATTTGCCACATGTGTATAATTACTGTAAACAAATCAGACCTGAGCCAAATAGGAAATGAAAGAAAAGGTTATAAAAATGTGCTTTTACTGTGATTTAGAGGCGTGTAAACATTAAAGCCTCTCTGTGTGGGCCAAGTTCAGTCCACACAGGTGTTTCACAGTTTCTTTCTGATTAGACCTCCTCTCAAAACATTGAATATTTCTCATAAAGCAGGGAAACTATTAAATTAAAGGCAGCTGGAAAAGGCTAGAAAACTGTTTAATAGTGCATTGTACTGTGAGAGAGAACTATTTAATAACCTTATTGGGTTTTCTTGTAGAGCCACAGTTCAGCTGAAGTTTACCTATTCAACTCCAGTTTCTGAAGTCCTTATCGCTGTTTATTTATTGTTGTTATTTATCTTTACTGTGCAAATACTAAAAAAATATGTGTTACTTAAACTGACCCTGAAACTGAAGCATCTAAATGGAATTAAGCCGCCCGTGATATTATTTACAGCTGTGCTTTTCCTGATGTGATATGTCAAAATGTCTCCAAAGGATGGTTGTGAATGTTTTTGATGGCTGGATGTAGGGAGCTTTAGCGGTTGGTGACTCAAAAAATTGGGGAGGACAGTTGGAGAACCAAACTACTACATACGGGTGTGTGATATATAGTCTATGATGATAGCTTAATTGTTGTCTTGACGATGTGCGAGCTTGTCCCTCACTTTGCAAAAAACCAACAAACACAGCCTTGACATCAAGACATAACATGTCACTTTGGGGAAAGTGGACACGGACTTACTATTTATTCATTATGGAAGGATGTGCTATATTGGGGGAGGTGTCATTATCAGGATATAAAATTTTGGTCATTCTACTGCGTCATGTTATTTTAAACTAGTTGGCTATCCCCTTTCCCTTACAGCAGTGCCCTTTTGCCTCTCCCTAACAGCCCAAACTCACTCTCACTGGGAATCCATACAGGAAGTGAGACATGAGTGGTGCATCGCCGCGTTGTATCTGTTTGAATCCACACCGACTCCCGACCTGCGTTTAGCGTCTCTGTCCACAGAAGCCGCCCGCTGTCTGTCAGCAGCAGCTTCTGGAGATGAGAGAGCAGAATCCAGCTGAGCTGCCATCACCAGGCTGACAGCAGAAATTTATTGGACCTAAATAGTTTGCATGCCGACTCCACAGAGAGAAATCAACAGTGTTTCTACTTATTGATTCATTGATTTTATTTCCCTGCATATTGTAGTGAGTGAGGGGAATCAGCCCGGAGTGAAACAGACAAGCTCACAGACAGACTGGGAACCTTGATCAATCAGTGTAGATACAGTTAATAAGTATAAAGTACATGTACAGCAGGATATCTGTGTGAGTTAAACAGCTGTCTGAACACATTATGGTTCACTAAATGCAACATTGCAACACACAGAAAGGCTTAGAGTTTTTTTAAATGTGGGGGTCTCGATGAGACGTGCGTGTTTCGGGGTCTGTGTGGATTGATACATTTAATAAAATTGAAGTGATTATGTGAGTCAGTGAGTAATCATCATCTGAATACTGACCAAATAATCAGGATTACACTGTTTTTCCATGATTGAGCAGCCTTACTGTGCAGAGAGGGGCAAGTGCTTAAAGAGGGGCACATGGAATAAGACTTTAAAAAATACCACCTGTCCTCCTCTGCCGTCTCAGTGATTCACACACACTGCACTCTCCCTATCAGCTGAGCTGCAGGTGTCACTGTTGATACATTTTAATCAGAATTTAAATAATGGATTTTTTCCAAGAAGAGATATTTTGAATAAATAATAATGAGATTTGGAAATTGTTTATTTGAACCAATTACTCTTTTTCATATTTTTATCTCCATCTTCTGACTGTCGGGACAAATGTGTCAGATGGGTTTCAATAATCTTACATTGTTGTCTGTTCAAAGCTTAACAAGGTCTCATCAATAAGAATAAGTGATGGACCTGTATGGATGTACAAGGCCTTTGACAATACTACCATTACAATACAGATGAAGAACAGTTTACACTATGCTTTTATTTTGTAGTATATTGATTGTATGAGCTTATTGTCTGTAATAGCCTAACATATTCATACAGTAAGAATGCAACATGTGTGTAACCCATTTAACAAGAATTAAAGCCGTCTACTGCAGTTTATATAGCTTTTCTTTTCTTTGTATTATAAATCTTAAGTGTTTATCTTTAAAGAGCACTACAAATGTAAAAGCTGCTATCAGGGAGAAAATGTGTGGAAATCAATGTGTAACACACACAAACACAGAGCAATCAATGAAGAATTACACCTTTATATACCAAAGAATACACAGAAGAGTAAAATCGAAAACAGATCCGCAGACTTTAAAGAGGTGACCTGCTTACCTCACTGCACGCACACACACACACATAGACACACACAACTACACACCAGACTGCCATAATTCCCATAGAAAATGCAGCTAGCACAGAGACAGCAATGCAAACAAATACACTAAAGTCATGAACATGTGCACACACACATACAGAGGGCCCAGAGGGTGTTGTTGTTCTTTCTATGATAATTGTGTGATCAGGTATTCTGGTTAAGCGCTCTCAGGAGAACTGGCTGATACTATGTTAAACAGTCCGTTCTGTTATAGCTGTCACTGAGGCTCTGCTTATGTGTGTATGTGTGTGTGTGTGTGTGTGTGTGTGCTGTTTCTCCACTCTGTGCTATATTAATCTTCTTCTTCTCTCCTTCTTCCCTACAAGTATGTCTTTTTTCATCCTTCTTCCTCCCTGCATCGTTTTATTTATCCTCTCTTGTCATTTACATCAATATTCTTAACACGTACGCGTGTGACAAGCAACAGTGGCAAAGAGCATCACGGGAATTCATAATACAGAAGGACAAAAAAATGTTGCTAACAGCTGCCAATCTTGTGAGTGTGTATGTGTGGAACATCTGCATGTAGGATCAACATAAGCCCTCTTTAATTTGGTGCCAGATTTGTGTGTATTTTTGAACCTGCATGAACAAAAGACTGTGTTTCAAGCAAAGGTTTGGCACATGAGCTACACACTTTTTCTCACAAGTGTTTTTAAAAACTCCTATCGTCCACAACAATCACACACATGCAGAAACACATGCACACACACATGTTCTTGGTTGTTAATTCACGCTATGAAAGGACAACATAAGCTGCCTGAAAGAGAAGCAGGCAAGCCAGACTGTAGTCGCAATGGGCTTTAACTGACAATACAAGCAGAGTGTTATAAATTGAGTGCACAACACACACAAGAGCTGCATACACTTAACATGCACACGCACACACACACACACACACACACACACTCACAGATATGGACAGTACCAAGGCTTCAGATTATTAAATGCTCAAGATCCTATTTACAGTGTGGTTTTTTAGGAATGCCTGAAAAACACTATGAAATTATTACATCAATGACTTTCCTATGGGCCCTCATTAACTCTCTTTCTCTCACCGCCTCTCACTCATACACAAACACACGCACACATTGTAGCCCCATGAGCCAATTACAGAGGCAGAAATGCTTGTGTTGGCAAACTCTTGAGGCAATTAGATATTTATTAACAGGCAGACCCCGATGTCTCAAAAGATGAAACATGAAGATACACATATATATATGCACACACACACACACACACACACACAAACTAAAACTATAGAATTAATTTCACTGCAATCTTTCATGACATCCTTGACACAGTTGTCAATACATTGATCTTAAAAATGAGTTGCAGGTAGTGTAACTTCTGTCAATCAATCTGGTTTCCTTATCTAACCTGGACTGTAGACAACATAATATGTGTGTCCTTTTGTGGATTACATTGGATTCCAATGGAAAGAAGGCTTCATAGAAATAAGTATTAAAATGTCCACATAAAAGTCATATCCACTCCTAAAGTGTATCCATTTCTTTCACAATTATAATCCAAAGTAATTAACATGAATTCAAGCTGACAACAGTTACTATTTCTTTACCACGAAGCAAACTACAACTTTTTTTGTTTTTTTTCAGCCGCATTACAGGTGAGCTTGTCAAAATATATATTTTAGGTGGAAAATCACTTGAAAGCCACCGATGAAGAACCACCAAATATTTATGCAGTTATTTCCTAAATAAGGAAGAAGCGCACATCAAACTTTTCTAAAGATGCCATCGTGCTTTTGAAGTAAAGTGGCTTCATTTCCAGTGTTGATCGCACATTCAAAGAAATCAAAAGCATAATCTAATCTCATTATTGTCATTCCAATGAAAACACAATCTTGGAATTAATCCACACTCATACCTTATTAATTATTAAACGCGTTGCCAGTTGATGGATCTTACATTGCCATATATATTTCAGATTTTTTTTTCCACTTGTACTATAGTGAAAGTGGAAATTAAACCCCAAAGCAACCCAAAGGAGTATAATACAATAATTCAAAATGTATATAATACAGAAGCATGTACAGCGAGTGAAGGCTGTCATGATGGCAGGTATTAGACGATATTAAAAAAGTGTCAAAAAGGCCTCAGTGGCATTGTGGCTTTTTCTGTATGCATGTGGATGTGTGTGTACAGTTTACATACTGTGAGACTTCCAAATAAATAAATAATAAAAAAAAAACCTGACGCATATTATGGTCCGGTTCAGTGCACCTCAGATAGCCTGCAGGTACAGCGCTGGTGTTACAACTGTTTATGTACCCTGTCAAATCAAATGTCCTGTGGTGGCGTAACTGTTTATGTAGCCTGTCAAAACTAGGGAACCGTAGAATCACATTCACCTTGCAATAAAGACTGTGACCTCCACGCAACCCTTACGTGCCACCCTGAGGGGACTGACATCTCTCTGTTGGATAGATAAACATTCCTCCCTACCTGATGATTTCTTTATCTGTGCAGCTCTACAACCACCTGTCGCATCTCACATACCTTTCTGCTTTTGTCTGTGTCTGTTTAGAGAAGAGAAGTAGAAGAAAAAGTGCAGCTAACAAAGACGTTCAAAGGCTGGAGCGATATCTACGTGTGTCTGTTCAAAACCAAACAATAGTTACTCAGACTGATAAAATGCAGCTGGTTACCATCTTGCTTGGTAGTAGAGGCAGTGGCTGTAACAAATAGCCCAACATGCAGCACGGACAGATGTAGAGCAGCCTATTTGAGAAGAGATGGAACTTTATTGATCCGTTTGAAGAAATTAGGTCATTGCAGCGTAAGAAAGACAGTGGGAAAGGTGGCAGCACATAAGCACACAACTAGCATATTAAACTAAGCATTTAAATAGAAATTATAGTATAATCTATGACAAAAACAAACATACTGTGGGTTTATGGTAAGATACTGCAAAGCTCCTCTTTCGGAATGCATAAGTCAAAAGTATGAGAGGCAAATTGTATCTTTCCTCACATAAATAACAATTATGCTGTTAACCATACCGGAGCAATAGAAAACAAAACAACAGTGACATTGTTGCAGCTGCCAAGGCTGAACAGATTTCGGAGAAATTGGAGACAGTGGTGTTTAAAAACATAAGTAAACAGTTTCATCACCGCCGCCTTCATGAAGCCGCGGTGGGAATACTTCTCTCACTGATGCATTACTGTCGTCACGCTGAGGCATTGGGATGATTCTCTATGCTCAAAAGCGTGCGTCATGCTTCCTCATGGCTGCGGTGTTCATGCATACAGTATAGGGACATCTATACAACTGTATAATTTAACTCATTATTCAACACAATAGGCAAACAAGTAGCATTTGTTTCTATTACATATATCACATTATCCTTACCATACATTATTTATCAGTCTTCTACTGTGTTTGTATTGTTTGTCTTGCTTTCATCTTTTTTATTGTGAGGCTTTTTTGTGACATCTGCTCTGACAAAAGTGCTATATAAATAAATCGTGACTTTCTCCTTTTCTTTTTTTTTAATATTATTTACTTTGTGTCCTTGGATAGACACTGAAGCAACAAATACTGACTTCTGAAAGTTCACTTGCTCTCTGCTAAATCTTTGTTTGTCTTGTACAATAGGGGAACGCAGGAAAACAGTCATTTGACAACATTTGCTCCCTAGATTGGCCCATCTTGTCTGCCGTAGCTTGACTATTACTGCCATTATGAGGCACTAGTGCAAAAGAGCTGGCAAACAAAGGGCTCTAGAAAACAAAACAAAACAAAAACCTTCAAATGACGAATCAAATACACGCAAATATATGCCAAGTACACCTTGTATCTTGTATTCTCTTAATAGGGATACTAGCATTCGCCTAGAAAGCATCAAAAATAGAGAATTATTGTTGTTTTGACAATTTTCCAAAGGTTCGCAGTCCTGCCTTGAGGGTGTGTAAACTATCACTATCTTGTAGTTTGATTACACCTTCAAACTCAACATCCAGGGTTATATTTTATCTTCTACCTATGCCTAGAAGCAACACATCCACACTAATGCTTCCCCTCGGCTGTTTTTGCCATTTGATCTGTTGCTGTCAGGATGATTGTGTCCTAACAGAGTAGAGAGAGCCTGTAGTGGAGGTGGATGCCATTGTAATGTCTGTTTTTGTACATCTTGTATCTGTTATTGGCATATTAAGATGGTGGTCCATTACAGACAAAACCTTATTTTTCTTCTTTATGCGAGTATATTTTGGGAAGGCTCTGACCAAACAATAGGGAGAGCCAGACAGCTCCGTCTTACATCAGCTATGACCTGTTTTTGTCTAGAAAGTGTGGAGGTTTGGGACTGATCTCTGAACAAACCTGCATACAATACTTTGTGTGCCTTTTGCTTTCTGATATGACGAATTTACAGTTTCCTCTTCTTCACCGGTTGTGCTCACTGCATTTTTTTTGATGATGTACCATCCTGGAATTTTCACCCCTTTTGGTTTAAAGATTATTCTGCGGCCTGCTCTGTGTGCAAAGCTGGCACTTATATTTGTGCATCTATAGTGCAAAAATTGCTCTTTATAAAAGGAAACTACCAAAGTTGCATTAAATTTGGTATCATTTTTCATGGCTACACAATCATTTTAACACAAAGCACCTTTACATACATATTTTCTCACATAGAAACACATACTTTCTATTTCTAAACCGTCTTAAATATATTCAACGTCTCCTATGATGACCCCATCAGGAAATGTTTTCGGCACTACAGAAGTGTCTGCGTTATGATTTTATTCAGCTTGGCATACCTGCTGACCCGCTGAGACATGCTGGCATTTTAATATAGTGTACGACCTGGCACTTGACTCCACTGCTCTGGAGGTCTATTGCACTGTCTTTGGTTCAACATTACACCGCTGACAAGATATAGGGCAGCAAATTTCATGAGGGTCACAGTGGTAGCGGGAACAAGAAAGACTGAGGTCGAGAGGAAGAAAAAAAAAACATCAGTGAGAGAAAGCGAGGCGGGGGAGATGAAAAAGGAGTCATCAGAGCAGATTGTGAGAAACGAAGAGCTGCGAAAACTCGAGAAGGAGAGTTTCCAGTGTGAAACCAGCTGAGCGGGTGTCGCAGTCATTGTATGATGTCATGTTCTATCATTACTGGTGGGAACAGTAAGTCTGCAACAATGCCATTAATAGGCTGGTTCACACCTGTAGTCTACCACACAGAGGGGGGGTGGTGAAGATGAGTCATGAGTCACACCTCTGGAATCACATGAAGAGATTTTAAACAGCTCAGACTGCATTAAATCTGGGGATGTCTTACTTGTATTATGCTGAAGCCCTTCTTGTAGAATTCACCTCTCAGCTGTCTTAAATCTGAAAATCCCCACTTCCTCTAACCTTAACCCTCTTGTCTCCTTCTCTGAGTTTGATATAAATCCAATAAGTGACATCAGTCAGGGACATGGGCGTGGCCCGGCATGAGTAGGTTCATCAAAGTTTATCTTTAGCCTTGAATAATTCTCCACTTTGAGCCATTTGTCACTAAAGAAGATGGCAGTGTTGTAATTTTCGGTCAACCAGAGGCAAGACCAAGCAGAGAGGGTTTACAGGTAAATAGGTGGAAATACTTGCATCTTATTTTGAAACCAAATTAGGAAGGTTTACTCTTTGAGTAGTTTGTTGTTTTCAGCTCTTATTCATGAAATTGCCCTTGTATTATGGGATTGGAAGATTCTTTTATCATGTAGGTCTGGTAATAATGGTAGTTGGTGTGTGATATGATTGAGACATTCAAGTTGCTGGAATGTTCATGTGTAGATTGTATGGTTAATTAAATCCAAACTCTTCCTTACTTTTCTGATTATCACATTTTTAAGTGTAACCTGCACGTCACCTTGCCCTTTAGTAGGGTTCCTATATTGCTATTCTTGGCTTAAGTATCTACAGTGTTTAAATATGGGGTTCTCTGAAATACCTCAGACCAAAGACCTCACAGTTCAATATGATTACAGGTTTACTCAGGTTCTAGATTCACTATTCACTTGGTTTGGTAAGGAGATTGGCAGTAGCAGACTCTATGAGGAGAGGCATAAGACCTCCAACCCACACAACCACTGACTTGGTAGAACAAGATGGAGAAGAAAAGAAATCCATGTAAAGACTTTATTTAGAAGTATGTTTTTAAAAGAGTTTTAATGGACAAGTATCTGGGCTCAGCTCCTGATGGTTAGCAGTCAAGTCAACACTTCTGGTCAGGGATAATTGCTTTTACCTACAGTCATCTCTCAGGTGTACTTCAAGTGTCCACAATATTTAGGACATTCAATACATCATAGAGCACTTCCTACCACTGGCAGAGTGCCGTAGATCAATTGGACAAAACTAATCTGTCTGTCGGCTAAGGACAAAACTAATTCCAGTCAACACTGAATGCCTAATTTGACTGTAAGACAAAGAGAAAAGGCTCAGTCCAACTTAAGTTGACAGCTCAGCACTAGTTTTAGGCAATACAAGTGAGACAAAGCTATTTATACAACTATACATAAACTTGAGATGACTGACTGGGGAAACTAATAAGTCCAGACCGATCTGGGTTGATGAAGGGACAGCTTGTTTGATCAACTCCTGCATACACTGGGTGAAACACATTCAAATCCAATCTTCTTCTGGCCTTTTAATCCTTTATATCAAAAAGGCTTTTGAACGTTTTGAATGGCCTTACCTCCGGAGAGTCCTCAAAGAATCTAAAGATCCCCTCCAGGCATGTTTAAAGACATTGAAAAATACTCCCCTTTGAATAATAATTTGTGTCTGAAGAAAAAGTTCAAATGCTTAGTTAGAAATTCTTAAAATTGCATCTTCTTCCTCATTAAAAGTGCAGAATCTATGAATATGTAAATATTTGCATTTTTTTAAACATTTAACCACTGGACACACAAAATGTCTTAAGTTCACACATCACTCTTGTGTAGGTTACATACTGGACCAGGATCTGCGTCCAAAATAATTGTGATGTCACAAATCCTGCTCGCAGGCCCGCCCTTTAATATCTCATTTTCAGTGAGCACAGAAAAACTTTTCATTTCAGCAGATAAATGAAAAAAAAGCCTTCTAGTGTCAAACTCTGCACAGTTAAGATCAAACATTCAGCTGCAGGAATAACAAGAAAAACACATTTGAGTGGAGTGAGACTTTAAGTTTGCTGAAAAGGTGAAAAATCTTACATGTTGTTGTACTTCAAAGAAAACTGTAGTGTTCACTGATTTTACTTGTTGAATTATTCAATAAAAATGAATGATACAAACACTACATACACATGGATGGCCAGCCTCTAAAAGGATGATGCACCTCCAGCACGCAAATTTCAGATTTTAATGAAGACGATTACCTGGACCACTCCACCTTCAACACTTGGGGGTGGCAAACTGCTGTGTCTTCTTCTCCACTATAGGTAACTGCTTCTGTAAATGGCATAAATCTAATTCTATTCAAGGAGAGAAATGTCCATTTGATTTTCACTTCAAGAGACAGAAGTTGGTCCATTAGAAATCAATGAGACAAACTTGGACTTAGATGTGGCTCTGGAAGTCTGAAAACCTCACTGTTTGTGATCTGTTCAACATATTACAAAAATTGAATTTCATTGGTATTCTCCTGGAAGGGGAACATTTGATCCTCTCTCCATTTATAGTCTGACTAACACCTGCAATTGACTACAGGCCCGGTCTTTTTTCACTGCTGTTAAAACAGAGCGAGAAAGTGAAACATGGAGGGGGCTGATGATATTTCGATTCCCTTCCCACACCGCACATCTTTCTCACTCCACATCTGCCTTCTTTCTTCTCTTTACTGATTCCTCCCATGCTCCCTCTCTCACTTCCACTCAGGTCTGACTCTATTTTCAGGTCTGCAGGTATGAGTTTGGTAAAAACAAAATGCAGCAGCAGCATCGGCCCGCAGGATTTTCAGCAGGCAAACCACAGGTGTTTCGAAACCAAACGCCTACCCACATCCCACTGGTCCCGGTAATACATCAGACCCGCTCCATTTGTATGCCAGGGCTGCTCTGGTGATTAATTGGGCCGGTGAATGCGGACCATGTGCTCACTGTATTGTGAATTCAAGTGTGTAGTAGTAGTTTTATTGTGTTTGTGATAGGATGATATTTTGAGGAACTCGATCAAAGAATACAACACATTCTTTGATACTGCACAGTCTGCTATTTCAATTGAGATACTGGACTTTTAACTGCACAGACAAAACAAAGAAGGACAAAATACACATGATAAAAGAATAAACAGAGCAAAATCAAATAGAAATACACACAGAATAAGTAATTAGACAGCAAGAGTCATGGCTCAAGCAGGAAAGAAAAATAGACAGAGTCATTGTCTTCCTCTCGCCTTCCTGTTTAATGACACTAAAAGTTGCAATTATTCACGCCAGCTTCACATATGGTTTCCTAGACTACCATTTGTAAAAAATAATCTCCACACTTCAGTTGTTAATGAAGCAGATTCAGAAAGTTTTGACTTTATAAGATTTTTTTTTTTCCCCCCCCCACTTTGTTATAAAAAATTAAAAGAAAATCTTACACTGACAGCCGTCTGTGTGAGCCCGGCGAACAATACTGGAGCGGGATAATGATCCTTCGCTTTACATCTCTATGGCTTCCAGTTAGAGTGATTATCTAGTTGTTTCTGCCTGGCAGTTGGACAGACAGCTGCGCTTCCAATTAAGCTCATTCAAAAGCAGGCAGTTTAATTAGTTGAAGGATAGTTGTTGGAGGGGCTCGTTCCGAAACATCCATTGTAAAAAACAATAATTACCTACAGTAATGTTAACTGCTCAATATTTCTATGATTATGTCCTATAAAATTGAGCCATTTTGTAAACCTCAATTATCTAAAAAGAATGAATGTATTTATTACTATATTTTTTTGCCTCAACAGAATTAATTGATAATCAGAATTAGATTCATATCATTCTTAAGTTCATATTCTTACATTTCGTTTTAATAGTAGACTTTTTTTTAAATAATAGAAACTTAGAAGACAGAGTAGCCAAGAGCTCTGGGGCGAGACTACGTTCCACTCCTATGTCCACAGCTTACAAGCCTTCCACCGCAACCTGCCAGCAGCCTCTCTCCCTGCTTGAACGGACACATGCACACACTAGGAAATGACACATTGCGGGGCGGCGTGGAACACATATACGCAACACTGCGCGCGCACCAACGCACACGGACGCACACAAGCTATGAGTGTAGCTGCATGAAGACATATGGTCATTCCCACCATTGGGGAGGAAGTATAATGCAATAAGCCAGAGAAGCTTTGGCAGGGTGTACATGTTATCCATGTGATATGTGTATGTGTGTGTGTGTGCGCGTCTGTTAGCGCTCAGTGTGGTGTTGCCGAAATCATCGACCCCTCCATTCCACGAGGAGGCCATTTTGCCTTTACGCCTCAGTGAACCTATGACTGCACCACCAGTGAAATACACAGACAGAGAGAGAAAGAGAGAGAGAGCAGGGGAAGGTAAGTGTGGAGAAAGGAGGAAGAGGAGAGGAGAAAAGAGGAAGAGGGGAAAGAAAAGAAGAGGAGAAGAGGGGACAGTGTAGAAAAAGGAGAGGAGAGACGAATGAAGGGAGGAGAGGAGAAGTGTAGAAGATAAGAGAGGAGAGAACGAGGGAGAAGAGGGGAGAAGAAAGAAGAAAAGGAGGCAAGAGAGGAGAGGAAAAAGAAGAGAAGAGTAGAAGATAAGAGAAGAGAAAAAAGGGAGAGAGGAGATGAGAGGAAAGTACAAGGAAAAAGAGGAGAGGAAAGAAAGAGGGTAAATAAGAGGAGAGAAGAGTGCTGCTGCAGAGACCCAGGTGTGTGTAAGAGTCAGCAAAGGAGAAAGTGACAGAGAAGATATGGATGTATGAAAGCCTGCATGTGTGTGTCGATAAGTGTGGTGTGTGTGTGTGTGTGTGTGTGTGTGTAGGCGCAGGTGTAAGTGTGTGAAATTTGCCTAAGCCTCTGGATTTGTCTCTTCAGAGCGATTCTGAGGGAACACAGGGCTTAAGGCCATCACACTGCGGGGATTTGTTACACACATGCAGAGAGTGCACACGAACATGCCCGCGCACATATTGACTTATACATTAAGAGACACCTGCACAAAAGGACACACACCAACATGGAAACACACATACACACACACATATCAGGAGATAAGCAAAGTGAGCCTACAGGTTCACAGGTGATGTCTCAATATAACGCAAACTATGAACAACCAAATCCTTTATCTGTTTATTCATATGTGAAAATTCTCCATCTATTCAAAAACAAATGACACATTCAACGAGCTGATTCAAGTTCAATTCAACCTACAATAAAAGTAAATCCCTCAAATAGCAATTTCCTGCAACCTAATGCACCTCCATCTGCTGCAGGAGTGGTCCATCTGCCTTTTCATTTACAGAACATGAGGAAGATATTCGTCTAATAAACCCATATAAGTGTCTCCTGATACAACTCGCTGGCCAGAAAGTATTGGTAAATATGCTTGAAATCATCCAGAAAAAAAAAAAAAAACATCTGGAAGAGACGGCAAATAAGCAAAAACATGCTGCACAAAATCAGGATTGCAGTGCACGCTTCCAAATCTTCACCTGTAATCTCTGAAATCACTCTTCTCTACTCATTATTACTCATTATCTCTATGTATATATATGCACCCTCTCCTTCACTCTGTCCTAAAGTTGATGAAGAGGACGGGAGGGGGGCGGGGGGGGGGGGGGGGATTTCTGTTTGTATGTGTGTTTGTGCGTGTCTGCGTGTGCGCGTGTGTGTGACAGTGCCATGGGGGAATGCAGATTTTGAGCGGATTAATATGATCTAAATATAAACACTGCTAATCAGGACATCAGAATAGGCACAGAGAGACGCATACACACACACACACACACACACACACACACACTTGAACTTTCATGTGCACAAATATGCATGACCACAGTGTTGCCTCCTTGCATCTGTTTCATTCTGTCATCTTTCATCTCTCATGCTCAGGAAACAAGTTTGAGGAGGGAAAAAAAATATTCAAGAGGTTCAAAAACAAGCAAGTCATTCATATCCCATGGTTTATAATACGATTACAAGTTCAAAACTAAACACAAACTCTAAAGCTGTGTGCATGAACACTGTAGGTGAGATATGAAGGGAAAACAGAGACAAGATCTGGCGGGTGGTTTCAGGCTCTTGGTTTGACATTAAAACACAGAGGAGTCGCAAATGACTGTCTGAGGCTCTATGTGTTGCAGTGTTGCAATTTGATGATGTAAATGAGCACAGCCGCAGTTCATGTGATTTGAATGAGGTGCTGTTAGCAAAGAGTTTGGCTCTTTAGACGTATATCTGAAAGAAAAAAAGAAAGCGCTTCCTGCTGCTGAGCTTTAAATATTGGTTGAGCAACACTTTGGGAACTGTAAGCTCACAAGAGGGAGGCGATGTGTGAGCAAATATTAGTTAAATATCTTCATGGTGTCAGCCCAACAAAAAAGATCAGTGATTAAATGGGTTATAAAAAAAAAATCAGTGGGAGATTTTTTTGGTAGAACCTTTAAAACTTCTTTGATGGGATTATTGCTGTAAACAGATAATATCACAGCCTACTTAAGAAGTATTACTGGCTGCTTCTTTCACATGGTGCTGGACTGAAGCTAATGCGAGTCGCTAATAGTCAGGGGGGGAAAATGTCAGGAGGCACCTGCAGGAAACAGAAAGCCATCTCCCTCCTCCTTCCAAATTTGCCACACGTCGCCCTCAAAAAAAAAAAAAAAAAAAGAGGGCAGCAAATCCTTTCTAAATAGCACCCAGAATCTGCAACTGTGGAGAGTAATCAGTTTAATCTTCAGCTCTATTTAAATGCACACAAATGCAACACATACACACTTGTACCTGCAGTATAACACACACACATATACTCACATATACTGTACACAGGAGACACAAACACACACATGTAAACAGCCTGAAGTGCTCAACAGATGCGAGTTAATAATGTGACCTGCAGAGATGAGACCTCGTTGCCTCCCATAATAGGCCACTAATACATCATTACATTAAGATGCGTGTTTCAGTGTGTTTGCCAGAGAGAAAAAGAAGGAAGGGAAGAGATCAAGAGACAGACACAAGCAGGCAGCCTACAGGAGAGAGAAACACAGAGTAGCAGGGAAGCAAAAAAGAACTGAGGGTGAAACAAACAAAAGAAAAACTGGGACTGCAGAGAGACAAAGCCATATATTTTTCTCTTTCATTAAAAGCTTCCTGCATTCTGCTGCATTGTAAGAACGGCCTGAGGCATGTGCAGCGTGAGTCCAGCATCGACCACCCCAAGCACACACACACACATACACACACAGGCACACACAAACTACACAGCTATTTCCTCACATCCAAACAGAACTTTAACTCTCAACCTTTAAATTCCACCTTAAATCTGAGTCCTAATTCTAAAAGAATAAGACACAAAATGTATTTTCTTTGTATACTCAGACCAAACTGCCACCATGCCTGTGTGTGAGGGAAATTAAGGAGAAACCTCTTTGGGAGTAGGGTGGGGTGATATAAATGATACGCTCATAACAATGTAAAATGGAAACATTGATATGGTCTGTCCATAGGAAACACTGCCTGACAATGGACAACAGCCTATCAAATCACAGGAACAAAGCTATTTGTAACCAATCATATGGCAGTATGTTAAACAGTCCATGTCCATAGCATGTTTTGATTGATGATTATAGAAGAGAATTATGAGGGAACAGAAGAAAGAGACAGGTCAGCGCCCACAACAACTGTACACGAGGTACAAAGACGTCACTGGTGTAGCCATACTTTAGCTACTCCGACTTCCAACAGGGTGCAGCATACCTGTACTGTATATCGTACACCAAAACTTATTTCATCACCCGAAACACTGTCACCCAATAGTTTACAGTCACAACCAACAGCAATCTGAGCAGGACGCTGCTGAGAAAAAAGCCCCAGCAAAAAAACAAAAAACTACCCTGTCAGCATTTTCAAGAGTTACACTATACAACAAAAAAGCAAAAAGACACACAGACACAACACATGCTGTAACTTTTTTTTTTCTTTATTGCAAAGGTATGATTCAAGAAGCGAATGAAAGTAATGGACCCGAAAGCTGGGAAAAAAAACAGAGTGTGTTCTTCTGACTCAGCACTTTTGGAAACCAAGTTTACTTTTTAATGTCTTGTAATGCTTGAAGACTGTTGCACAACAAAAAGTTTACATTAAATAGATAAGGACATCTTTGTATCATTTATTTATTAAAATGTTCATTTGCAGCACATATAATCAATGGTCATTTTCACCTTTTGAAACGGCTTAAGGTAATTTTACATTTAAGGGAGCCATGAAGTTCAAAACTATTCATTAATTAATTCATATATATAACTGATATATTTTTTAAAAACATATCTGAGTAAGATTTTTTGACTACTATGAAGCAATGAGGGATATCTGCTGACATCATAAACTTTCTCCTCCACAAGCAGAAACTCCACCACATCCCTGCTTCCCTGCCTGCATCGCTCTACCTCTCCCAGAGTCTGCTACCATAGCAACCGGTATCCGAAAAACACATTCAAGTAATGAATTCAAGCAAACGACTAAATAAATTATTTGTGAGGAATGGATTTAAAAATCAATGCATGAGTAATGTTCACCTCTTTCATTTTAAATAGATATTTTACCGGATGTCTGTCTCTGTTTAGGTTGTTTGGTTGCCTGTCCAATAGAATAAAACAAACATATATACAAGGAAACCCACAGTTCAAATGAGAAGACCCTGCAAACCAAGTACATACACCCTCCTGTGTTTTTTGCATGAAATAACTAAGCTCAAGAAACATCAATCATGTATTCTTTTAATTAAATTGATGCATCATTTAACATATTAACCTTAAAATCGCACATCAAAGGACAGTAATTCTCTATGCCAGAGTGTGAGAGGAAATAATTAGAGAAAGCCAGAAACAGAAATTACCACATAATTTAGAGCTGAAATGTCAACTATAAGGAGGAGAGAGAGGAACTACTTGTTGTCTAACATATACATGTAGAATGTCGGATGCAAATATCTGAAACATCAACAAACAAGTTGTGCTTCTATTTGGCTGTCGATATTAAACTTCCAGTTTATGAAAGGTCTTAATTCTTGTTATCAAAATCACCATGGCAACAAGACAACAGTTTGCTGCTGGTATTGTCCCGGAATGTTGACCCAATGGCTGCAGATCAGAGTATGAGGACATTACTCGTGGCAGACATAGGCTAATAGCTGCCTGTGAGCCAAAAGCTGCCCTCTAATCACAATGTTTGGCCCCTGATGAAAGCCAAAGTTCTTCCTTTTATAGATCTTCCATCCATTTAAACTTTCACATCCAAATAAATGCTACCATGGAAACAGCTAATACTAATTAAAAATCAGCCATCTTTCAATGATGTGATTTTCAAACGTTTCACGGAGGAATATTTCTCCGACGACTTAAAGCTGCAGGGCACCAGTGTTTGTTTATCGTTTGTCTCTCGGGTTTGGCGTCCAGCCTGGAGGTCCCAGATGTTTGGAACTTCCCACCAGCTTGTGAACACAATGAGAGTAACTGAATGAACCATTTTTAATTGGGATTGTGTCGCCAGGAAGTGATTTAGGTCCAAGTTTTACTTCCTGTCAGCTGTTAGCAAATGCCTCTACCTGGACCCATTTGGAATGTTAATGAAAACGTGAAACTGTCTATTGCTCAGCTCTCCCCTTTGAATATGGCAGTCGTTAAGTAAATCAGGGCTTTTTAGCATTTGCAATGACTTACCACGTTATAAATTCCATGCTGCCCTCTCTTCCACTTAACAAGGCTGAATGAGTGAATGCTTTTTGCACATGTGCATCAGGCAAGACTTTTTCAGAGTGTAACCCTTTAATCTGATGCAGAAGGAAGAGGGATGGTGTCAGTATAGGTGTGTAATATTCATGTTCACCTCGTTTTCACCTCTGTTCTGACTTTCTAACATATTTAAATAGCTAACGTATATATGGAACTGTGAGAGAAGTGCAGTATGCTCGGAGGCAGTTGCAGCAATCAAATAAACCTGAGGTGACATTTTCATGATCTGTAATGTTTAAGTGGTGATGCTCAGTGTGGCAATGAATCAGGCACCTAATGTGTGTCTGTGTGACAGGAAATAGATGTGGGTGCATGCTTCCTTTAACATGGGAATGAGATAGATTTTTACTTAATTTCGCCTCCTTTTCCTCTAATTTGTTTCTTGTCTTCACATTCTCTTGTTTTAGTGCCTCCTCTCATTCAGTGCAGTTCACCTCTTTTGAGACATCATCGGGTCAAACGTGACCTACAGTTTGTTTTTTGTTTTTTTTTTCAGAAATGCAGCCTCTTCTCATAATGTGAATTATAATGTCTGTTTCTGACAAGAAAAGGCAGAAGCGTAGTCACATAAATGGGCAGGGGTCAGGTTGGATGCTAGGTGAACAAAGCTACTGTTCACACAACTGAGCCAATTTTAATTTCTTTAAACCCCAACTCTATCAGCAGACAAGATTATTGGATATTAGGTGACTACACAGAATACAGAATACAAAAAAGATGAATTTCCAATGCCTCTCTTAAAATTCACTCTTTCTAAAGTACCTATCAGTGTATGTCAACCACTGTTATGGTTATGGTTCTTATCACAAATAAACTATGTATGTAACTATGTACTAAGGTATGATTATGGTTACACTACTTAAAGAGGTTAAGGAAAAATTGTGGTTGGAAGTCACACAACCTACACTCCCATCTACCTTCCTGACCTCCATACTTATTTGCTGCTTTGCTACATATAAGGTGCAGACTCATCCAATATGGATGTAATTCCTACAAATGTTGGGCTACTTCATTATAACACTAAGTAGTTCATCTTTAACCATGAGCACAATGTTTATCCCACTCTAATCAGTAGTTTAGTGAAGTAAACAAACATGAAAGCATGATGCAAACATGAAAACACGTCTCATTTGGAAGACAGTGACGGTGACCTTTAAGTCATTTATTTTGGATGAACTTTTAGTGCCTCCCCTTTTTTCTTCCTCTTCTACATCATCATTCCCCCTGGCTCCTTTCATCTAATCTCCTGTCTTTCATTCCCTTCCCTTCCCTTTTGTCTCCTTACCACTCTTTTTCCTTTTAACCATCTTTTCTATGCGTGTGTATGCATGTTTTCATGAATGTCTGTGCCCTCTGACGTCTGTCTTTGTACATTTCAAACATGTCTTTGGATATGTTTTGAGGTGCCGCCACCAGCTGCTGAAGCTCAACACTATTCACAAAGTGAGTGAAAAGTCACTCCATGCAGCCGAATATGAGAAGGCTCTAAAATAAATATATATAGAAAGCTGAGGAGGTACCACTGCAAATGGTTTTAACTATAATCACATATTAATGACCTGAAAATTACATTAAAAAGCATGATCTTCTCACAAGAGAGAGAGCAGCAGTTAGTTTTAAGATGTGACAACTTGATGTGAAATGATTTTTGAGGTGCACATCTCATTAAAGTACTACTTCAAAAAATGTCAGACTTGAAAATATTGTATTAAGAAAATTATGCAAATCTTCATCTTAAAAATTGCATATAGCGTGTCGTCCCTGTAAATTAACTCTGCATTAAATGTGCATGAAGCCGACGCCTGTGTCTTACAAATCAATATGAGCTGATCTATGTCTTGTTCGTACCTTCTGAACCTTCGGGATGCAGACGCAGGCAGGCAGGGCCTCATCCGAGATGAATTAAATGATGCACACGCCGCTCGCAGCATCATGAAAGATGCTGGTATAATGAAAAATACAAAAGCAAAATACAGGGTAAAGTGGGAATACAAAAGGGGGGAAAGAAGAAATAGTAAGTGAAGATATAAGGCTGTGTCTAAGCCTGCATGAATTCCCATTTCTCTTTTGAATAATAACAGTTTCATTCTGAAGTGAAAAATGGGGGAAGGGTTGGGTAAGTGGTGAAACTTTTTAAATCCGTGGTTCCATGCTGGCGGAGTGGGAATAAATTACTCTGTCAGAATCAAACTATAGAGACACAGCTACGTTTGTTAAAGTGGAGAGTGTTGGAAATGCCTCCAACCGTAAGCCATTACCCATCATTTGTCAAGTTCCGCTGCCAACTCCATCGCATAATTGGGTCTACACTACGTCTGTCACCATCAACAGTCATTTAGATGTAAATATAAGGGCAGCCAGTATATGAAAAGCACACAGTGACTTTGATAGGTGAGACTCTTACTCTGAGTTTTCTTTTCAACAATAGCACTGTCTGAGACTGTATGTGGAAATAGAGGGAGCTTCAGACAGCTGGATTGCATCAAATGAAGAGAGCTCAGATTTCCTTGAGGAAACTGGGAAAATGTACGTCATCCATCTGTCTTTTTGTGTCAAGCCCCTTTCACACATGCACTACAACCTTCATGTTATCTGGATATTACCTGGAGGAGCTGTATGTGTGAACAGAAATGACCAAATCAGTCAGACCAGACAAAGAGCAGACCCTGCCAGCTCCATGGTACAAAGTCAGTGTAATGTCTTACTGAGCCTATGCATGAATACAGCATGTCATTTTCTGGAAAATTCACAGAGAGCAAGCGGACGTGTTGATGACGTTTCTCACATACAGCTAGTGCTGGATAAACACAGCAGGCCAACTGAGCTGCATTGTTTTCACTGGGCCACTCCACTGTGAAGCTAGCGCTAATGGAAGGGAGGAATAAATGTGATTTCTCAAAGAGAAGGAGAGATGAAAAGCTTAAAAATGCTGAATTAGAACCACGGTGCCTCCTATATGCACTACCTAAGCCTCACCACTCACCAACACTTAAAGTATTTCCAGAAGGTGAGAACATGTCTGACTGTTGGGTGCTACATGTATCATGCTCTACTTAATTATTCCATATTCTAAACTTGACAGGGTAAAAGAGACATTTTCAGTTGCAAGCAGAGGCTGGGGCCTAACATGGGGGTCTCACGTGTTATTCAGGCTTAGTATTTCATTCAGTACACACTATATATCCTCCCCCATTTTACATTATGCTCACATATAAACCATAAATGTTTGACAGGTGATAAAATAAACATCAATGGCATGACTTTTTCAAGTCATGTGAAAACCTTTAAAGGCTTTTTTTCCCCTTTGGTCTTTAAAGTGTCAAATAGATTGTACAGATCGAAGAGATTCAGTGTAATTTTACATGAGTGAGAGAATACTGCATTGGTCAGAATACAGGATGTTTTGGGATTTTTATTTTTCCTGGAAATATCTGAAATAGTGGTGTCATCCTCTATTCAGGGTCTAGACCATCCATCCATCCATCCATCCATCTAGACAATTACGTGTTCATGTCACCAGACGTATTGAATGGATAGAGTAGCAGTGTAAAACCAGCCCCCACATGGAGCATTGCATTATTTGTTGTTTGTAGCCTCGATGTTGTGAGGCTACTAAAAGCCTGTTTATGGTGAGTAGTGAGTGTGTTAGAGGCAGTCAGTCCTGAAAGTGTTTCCTTAGTCCAGTTTAACCTGCAGGAGCCTCTGAATTCTTGTGTAACATGTTTTTCTGCTGTGGAAGAAACAAATTCACGATGAGTGAAAATGAGTCCACAGCATCTTCCAACATCTGTACTGTAGAGAAGTCAGTCTTATAAATACTAACTACCTGAGAAGATACATTTTTTGGCTGATGAGAGTGTGTGAGTATGTAACAATACTATGATGGAAGTTATTTAAATAGTATATTTTAAAAAAGGTTTTTGTTTTTCCCAAAAACAGGTGTCGGAAAAGGAGGGTCGTTTTATAATCAGGGTCACCTTATATTCCCGCCAGTACGATATTTTTTTCACTTTTAAATCTGGTAATAAATAGAGAAAGATGACAGAAGCTGTATGCTGGGATAGTCAAGAAGGGGAACAGGCAGGTTTGAGGAGAAGATAAGTGTGAAAAAGCTAAAGGAGAGTGGGTGAACTGTGAAAAAGAGGAAAAAGGAAATTACATAGTGAGGAGAAAAGTACAGCATGTCTAGACCATTTTTACTGAGATTTATGGAACTCGTAGACCAGTGAGCCACGATAGCAGAAAGAACAGAGAATGACACAGCAAAGAGGGTGAAAAAGAGACAAGATAACAGAGCAGCCAAAAAAAAAGAGAGAAATCAGAGAAACTCAGAATGGTTTGAGAGAAATAAACAGACAAAGAGACAGATGGAGAGCTCTGATTACTCTTCCTGCATCCTGGCATTCCCGCAATCCGACATGGATCGTGTCGAAGCAACAATGCAATCGTGGCGCCGACAGAGTTGTAATTCTGCCCCATTCACTCCCAGCTAATCAGCCTCTGCCAGCTCACATCCATCAGCCTGCTGGGCGATGTGTGTCTGAGGAGGAGAGTGTGTGTGTTCGTAACTGGGGGGAAGACACAGTGATGGAAGGGAGTGGATGTCTTGTGAGCATGGGTGTGCACTTTTATCCCCAAGTTTGATTTATTAGCGGCCAGGCTGAGAGTAATGAAAGACATCCAGAGTAAGTCCATCAGCGCTCTGCTCGCTTGTCGTGCCAGGTGGGGGACAGCAGGACTCATTTGCTCTGTGTGCGAGGCCCCCGTGCATCATGCCTGCTCTGGCCCAGCTGAAGAGAGACGCAGGCCAGCAGCAGTGTTGAACTAGAAAGCCAGAAGCCCTCGAAACACACTCATCAAGTTGAATCTTTGTCATCCCATTCATGGCAATAGAATAGCTGCAACTAATAAATTATTGCTTTAAAAAAATGGCTGAAACCATTCATCGATTATTTGCAGATGTATTTTCTGTAGATCAGCTACCGTGATTGATTCATCTTTAATAGAAATGCAGAACCAAATCAATGAGTTTTTTCACCTGAGGCAGTAATCACTATTCATGCTCATCACCCAGTTTGCTTGTTATGTATTCCATACAAACAGCTGCTGTTTGATTTGTGCTGGTAAAGATGGATCCATGACCAGATGTTAAGAACCGTAGCTGCAGAAGGGTAAAAAATATACCCAAATCAAAAACAAGGCCTGTAACTATGGCACCAAATTCTAATAAGGGCCACTGCATTTAAAATAAAGCACAGATCTGACCTCAATTATAGTTTATCTTCTTCCATTCAACATAATACCAAGTGATGCTTTAATTTTCTAAAGCACAAGTAGAACAACTGTGCACTTAAATTCATATATTTGTTGTGTTTTGACGGGCTGACTTATATTGCTAACAACATTGTTAACTCCTGATTTCTTAGTAATATGCAAACAGCTACTTAAAACACTGATGCTTTGAGCAGTTAAGCTACACCAGGGTACAGTGTGCAGTGCTAAATAAGATTAAATGAAGCTTGAATGGCCTGAAACAAGTGAAAGACTAGTGCGTTTTATGATACGATGCAGGTGAAATATCTAGCCCAAAATAATAACGATGAAAAATGAGAGGTCATGGTTGATTACCTGCCAGACTGCCATGCAGCAGTCTCTCCAGCTCAACGATTTTTGGCTCACTGTGTAACAGCTTTTCACATCCAGTAAGTTTCTGGGTGTTGGATTTCTTTGTGACGTGGCCTTCTGTTCAAATTTGGATTAAGGATTAGACATTTATGAGTTATTATTACCCCAATACTGGTTTCTAATTGGTTCTCATTTCATTTTACACTAAGAAACATACAAAAGAACAACAGCGTGAGACTCTTCTGTTTGATATCATTTCAATGTTCATCATTACGTTTGGTTTCACTGTTTGTGTTCAGTCTCCATCTGTTTGCTCAACGAGAATAGGGAGTCTAATACTCTTCTTGCATTTTCACATCAACATACAATGGCTTGGAGAGATTGTGAGAGGCTGACAACATCAAAGTTAAATTCTCCTTTGATCGCTGACTGTAAATGTAATTTTCTACAAATGACACTTCCAGCTTAAAGCCGCTAAGCTACGCTAAGCCTTTTCCTAAAATCATCCAAGTGACAGTTTGCATAATGGTGAAACTGTTGTTGTTGGGGTTTTTTTCAAAATATGCAATGAAAGAAGATTGAATTTAGATGAGGAAGTTAAGTTCACTAAAACTGATATGGCAATAATGAAAGTTAATTAGTTATGACAGAAAGCATCTGAGCTGTGTACATATATCCTAATACGTATGTGTGTGTGTGTGTGTGTGTGTGTGTGTGTGTGTGTGTGTGTGTGTGTGTGTATGTGTGCTGTTTATGTGTTTTTCATCATTCCAAGTCTTGTTTTCAACAGACAAACGGTTTCTGTGACTCATTCATGCTAAAACTTTTGATCCTTCACAAATAATATGCGCAAAATATGTGCATAATATGTACTGATCACATCACAAACCTTCACACACACACCCTCAGATCTGCCAGCAGCTCGCTCCTCCCGGTCCCCGGTACAAAGCTCGGCACCATGGGGGGGTTTCTGAGCCTTCTGCTCTGCTGTGCCATGCTGGTGGATCACCCTTCCTAACCATCTGAGGACAGCACAGATCCTACAGACCTGGTCTCTTTTTTAAAAAGACCTAAAAACCTTTTATCCTCAGAAAGGCTTTTCATCTCAACATCTCTTACTTATTCTGAATGTTGCATGTGCCGTGTTATTAACATTGTAGCACTGTGAGTTCAATTATGAAAAGAGGGGTACAAATTAGATGTATTATTTATTATTACTATTATTATTATTATGTAATATGTATATAAAGTATTAAATTATTTAACCCTCCCTTTTTTAAGAGGGAATACATTGTATGTGGGAGCTCTGGGATGGGACTATCAAAGGACATTAAGGTAGTTTTGACAAGTATTATTTTTTTTGCAGTCAACATTGGTTCCTGTCATTTATTTTAACGGTGACCTCAGAGCCTTTCTGCACACGGAGATGAAAAATTGAAAAAAAAATAGATGAGGGAGGAGAAGAGAGTGAAAGAAAAAGCATAAGTTACTGGAGCAGAACGGTGAGGAGGCTTGAAAGTGCTTTTAAGTTGTGCAAGCAGATTCCTACTGCTCAAAAACACAAAACACACACATATACACACACCACACACAGGCACACACACACATCAAAGTGGCACACAGACATACATGCAGTACTGCCTCGCATTAACACACATAAACTCACTTACATGCACACGCAAACAAACTCGCTACTGTACAAGCACAGTGAAAACACATGGAGCCGCACACTCCGGGACATTATGCACACACACAAAGACAAACAAAAACCTATGTGTACCAACTGGTGCAATAATATTTCTTAAATTACTTTTGGGGCTTAGCAGCAACTGGCTGAGTTTTCTCTCTGCTGGATGTCTTGTAGGACTCGAAGAGGCCAAATAGGGACAGAGAATAGAGGGCACACACACACACACATACACACACACACACATAAATACCAATATCCCATTTCTCTACCGTCGGTCTGCCCAGCACCCTCTCTTGCTCTATCGCTGAGGGAATTTGAAGAGTTCTCACCTCTGTCAAGGAAGCCACTGGAGCTGAAATGGACACTATACATCTAATAGACAGCATTGAGCTAAAGCATACCCTATTTCAACATGGCCAACACCAATACAAAGGTATATGCTAACTGCAGTGTGAGTTTTACTGCCCCTTTTAACTATCCAACATGACTCTGCTCAAACAAGACTAATTCATGTTTTTTTGCCACAGGGCCTTGAAATCAGCTCTGCAACATACTGCACATGAGGGAGGGAAAAAAACTGCTTTGTAGGAGGCCAATGTAATTATTCCTTCAATTCTCAACTTCTAGTAATCACTGAGACGTGGCTGAAAATGGCATGGTGGTTTTAAGCATCGCAAGGTAAGAGGTAAGAGTTTTCTGGGAATCAGTGGAAAATTTCTGTTGGACTTCATACTGAGGTGGCTGAGGGGAAATAGCTTTAAAGAATTAAAAACATAAAATAAAATAGCCTTTTTCGGCTGGATGGGATGAAATTCACATAGAGCTGCTCAGGTAATAATTACCATCTCCAGATGTCCTGCGGCAATACCGATGCCATCCGCAGAGGGCTGTTAACTCCTAATAGATATTGTCAATTTCACCCAGGTGAGAGATTGGCAACATAAGGCGAACTTCAACTGTGATTTAATAAAATGTTAGACTTAGAGGGATGTTAATGATTTCTTCCAAGATCATTTTGATTCATGCAGGATTTTAAACACAGTTTCAACAAGGCAAATACTTCACAGTACATTTAAAGGCCTTTATGAACATAAAAACCCAGGGAGCTGACCACAAACCAACAACATATATACAAGCTTCCACGCCCCTGACAGTTCTTATTGAAAGCTTATATGAAGACAACAAAGACAGCTTCACCTTGAGATGAAAACCAAGGCTGGTGTAATTAGTTACAAATGGATGGCTTGGTGTTTGTGCGCTCTCTGCTTGCATGTGGTGATGAATCGTATCAGTCTTTAGTTGTGAGGGGACTGTAATCAAGGACGCGAAAACACACAGAGCTAAATCGACCTGAGGTGCCGCGTTGTCAGTGGAGTGTGAATAAGGGGGGGGGGGTGGCTCACTCTTCTTCTCCTTGAGCATATATTTGTGTCGTGTGCATGTGTTGTGCAATCTTACGTTCAGTATAATCAGCGTTAACGTCCTCCACACTCATCTCCGCACAGGAAGCCATCGCATATCACACTTGTGTTTCATGTTTCTAATGTAGTCTAATTAAATTAATTTGTAAAGATCATTATATTGTAAGAATGATGCTGTGAGATTCTGACTAATTCATACAAGTTTCCTCATGAATAATCACATGTGCTTTAACACTTAAATGCAAGCTTGGTCATTTTCCAACACGAGTGGTTTAAAAATACTG